>NW_027361693.1:18630000-19320000 GCF_039654945.1 Dendrobates tinctorius
TATTCTGAAGTTAATCAACACATCATGTGTTTACCATAAAAGCAAAACTGTGTTCAAAAATGGACTAATGTACTCTTAACATTAGGACCACACAAGCATCTGTATTTTAATGACATGTATTTTGAAATAAGGGAATTAGTTTCTACGAGCAATAAACTGGTGTTGTTTGCTGCAGTTTACTCGTGACATATTTTTTCACAGGTTGTAAAAAGTGCAATTGAATTCAGCTAACATATGTTTTCAATTTTTTTTCCAGCAGAATAGGTCTCAGAAGGACTAACAGCATCAATGAATATCAGGTGTTAGGCTCTGGTGTTACAATATAGGGCAGTGCTCCGTAACAACAGAATAGGAGATCCTTGTTCTCTAATCAATAAGAGGCAGCACCTCCAGTAAAAAAGAACATGTTATTAACAATTGCAACATTTCAGTTCCATTCAGCTTTTCTCAAGCAGGAAAAATAATTGGACATGAAATGTCATATGGGTTAAAAAAGGCTAATTTTACTAATGTGCTGCCACACTCTCCATATTTGTTCATGGCTGGCAACTGTTGGGTGAAAATTGCCAGTGCTGCTGTTTTCTCATTAGATACTTACATGTTAGTGTCGTCACCTTATACAGGGGGTAGGGAAAGCATTAAGACCCCTTAAAATTGTTAATTCTTTGTTTCATTGCAGGCATTTGGTAAAGTCAAAAAAGTTCATTTTTTTCTCATTTATGTACACTCTGCACCCCATCTTGACTGAAAAAAAACAGAAATGTAGAAATTTTTGCAATTTTATTAAAAAAGAAAGACTGAATTATCACATGGTCATGAGTATTAAGACCCTTAGCTCAGACACTCATATTTAAGTAACATGCTGTCCATTTCCTTGTGATCCTCCTTGAGATGGTTCTACTCCTCATTAGAGTCTTTAATTATACTGATAGGACTTGATTTTTAAAGGCACACACCTGTCTATATAAGACCACACAGATCACAGTGCATGTCAGACCAAATGAGAATCATGAGGTCAAATGAACTGGCCAAAGAGCTCAGAGACAGAATTGTGGCAAGGCACAGGTCTGGCCAAGGACACAAAAGAATTTCTGCAGTGCTCAAGGTTCCTACGAGAACAGTGGCCTCCATAATCCTTAAATGGAAGAAATTTGGGACCACGAGAAGTCTTCCTTGACCTGGCCATCCAGCCAAACAGCTATTGTGGG
Source organism: Dendrobates tinctorius (assembly GCF_039654945.1). Taxonomy (NCBI): domain Eukaryota; kingdom Metazoa; phylum Chordata; class Amphibia; order Anura; family Dendrobatidae; genus Dendrobates; species Dendrobates tinctorius. The sequence goes on from NW_027361693.1 coordinate 18,631,209, forward strand.
AGAAGAGCCTTGGTGAGAGAGGTAAGGAAGAACCCCAAAATCACTGTGGCTGAGCTCCACAGATGCTGTAGGAGATGGGAGAAAGTTCTACAAAGTCAACTATCACAGCAGCCCTTCAACAGTCAGGTGTTTATGGCAGAGTGGTCTGGCGGAGACCTCTCCTCATTGCCAGACATATGAAAGCCCACATAATTTGCTAAAAACCACATGAATGACTCCCAGACTATGAGAAATAACATTTTCTGGTCTGATGAGATGAAGATAGAACTTTTTGGTGATAATTCTAAGTGGTATGTGTGGAGAAAACAAGGCACTGCTCATCACATGCCCAATACAATCCCAACAGTGAAACATGATGGTGGCAGTATCATGCTATGGGTTTTTTTCAGCTGCAGGGACAGAATGACTTATTGCAATTGAAGGAAACATGAATGCAGGCAAGTACAGATATATCCTGGATGAAAACCCTCTTCCAGAGTGCTTTGGACCTCAGACTTGGCTGAAAGTTCACCTTCCAACAAGACAATGACCCTAAGCACACAGCTAAAATGGAGTGGCTTAAGAACAACTCTGTGACAATTCTTGACTGGCCCAGACAGAGCCCTGACCTAAACCCAATTTAGCATCTCTGGAGAGACCTGAAAATGGTTGTCCAACAATGTTCACCATCCAACCTGACAGAAACTGGAGAGGATCTGTAAGGAAGAATGTCAGAGAATCCACAAATCCAGATGTGAAAAACTTGTTGCATCATTCCCAAAAAGACTCAAGGCTGTACTAGCTCAAAAGGGTGCTTCTAATCAATACTGAGCAAAGGGTATGAATAATTATGACCTTATGATATTTCAGTATTTGTTTTTTAATAAATTTGCAAGAATTTCTTTATTCCTGTTTTTTTTCTGTCAAGATGGGGTGCAGAGTGTACATTAGTAAGAGAACAAATGAACTTTTTTAAATTTACCAAATGGCTGCAATGAAACAAAAAGTGAAAAATTTAAAGGGGTCTGAATACTTTCCATACCCACTGTATATGCTGCCCCATGATCCGTATTCTAAATAAGTTTCAAAATAGTAAGTTAATGCTAAAACTATTTGCATGATTTTATTTACCAATATTTTTCAGTATGACTATTTTCTCACCACAGCAGTTCATTGAGCCTACAAATACCAATCCTTGATGTTTTATAAATATGGAAAAAAATACACGGTTACATGGTTGTTTTCCTTAAAATATTAGTCCTGCTCTGCTGGACTGGGGGGTTGAGGTGGCAGGTAACATTGCAAACAAAGTGTTTTGTTCACACAAGTAAAATTCACCAAATTTTCTCAGGTAAAATCTGCAACATAACAGTAGCAGCAAAGTGGTTCATGCAAAATACCATCCATAAGGTTGGTTTCACACTAGCTTATTTTCCACGCAGCGCTCGGCGCCGCTAAGCCCCGCCCCCTGCCAGCTCCCTGCCCGCCCCATCCGGTCATCGCCGCCTACTATCGCACACGGCTGCATGCGATTTGCGCACCCTATCTTTAGCATAGGGTACACAGACTGTGCGCTAGTAGGATTTTAGCGTGCGCTGCGCACTTTTGAAGGTGCACCGGTGTGCGCCGAATGCACCATGTTGCATTTTGGCACGCTCGGCGCACCTTCAAAAGTGCTAAAGATAAGGTGCGCAGATCGCATGCAGCCGTGTGCGATAGTAGGCGGCGATGATCGGATGGGGCGGGCAGGGAGCCAGCAGGGGGTGGGGCTTAGCGGCACCGATCGCTGCATGGAAAATAAGCTAGTGTGAAACTAGCCTTAGTTATGAAAAAGCTCCACATAGACTCTGTAGCTATGACTGCCAGTCATATTTGTAATATATAAGGAAAATTAAGTGACAAATCCACAGAAAAACTTAAACTAATATACAGTACGTGTGATGCATATTTTGCATTAATTTGTTGCTGATTTTTTTCAGCTGAATTTTTTGTACTGTGTGAATGCGCCCCTAGGTTGAATTCAATAGTCTGCATTATACTCATTTTGCTCAGACTGCAATATCCAGCCCAACTGCGGGTCTCCGGAACTAAATCAATAGCCCAAGATGACTAGTAGTTGGGCCTGGGAATTGCAGTCTAAACACATGCAGAATAACATAAACATGTGAACTGAGCCTCAGTGAAACTGGAAAATCCATGTTAATGGTGCAATGATGGTAATAACATTCAATGTGTCATTGTTAATAGACAGCACATTTTCAACATGCAACCTTTTAAAAAATCTTTTGGCTCTTTCCACAGGATTTGACAAATGGGAAAGTTATTTTCAGTGCTGCTTCCAGAAGTCATAATTGCATTGTTTAAAACTTTTCTATTACGTGATAATCGAGAAACTTTTTTAATCACTATAACAAAAGCAGCTTTTGTATGAATGGTTTAAACAGTATTACTGCAGTCATTTCTATAATTATCTTCTGGATAATTAGTTATGCTATATTACCTTTTACAACATAGCATTCCAATTGTTTCTCTAAATTTAATTTACTTTCAGAAACTACAGCATAACATTTTCTTACATTATGTCACTATTGACGAGTTATAGATATTGATGCACAGTTAAAGGTCTTATGTTATGTCTTTGTTAGCAACACATAAAATGAAATTGTAACTATCATTTTGATTTTTCTTTTTTGTAAGTTTTAAAAATAAAAGTATAAACAAGAAATTGGTGTCTTCCTCACATTCCATCATGTTCCATTCCATCAAGTTATTTTTTTTTCTCTGTTAAGATAAGGTCACATCAGCATACATTCTTTCATCCAAGAGAATTGGGCTGATTATGGTAAACACATTCTGATATAATGCTGATCAGAGTTTGATCAGAGTACAATCATAGTATGATCTGATTTTCTCTAATGAGAAGATGGAAAAAAAATTCTTCATCTTCTCCATTCTGTCAGATTTTATTCTGATGCAGTCCAATGGTTTCCACTGACTCATTGACTTACATGGCTGAGTGTGACCTGATAGCACAGTGTGATGACACAACATTTTTTCTTTATTAACCAGACCACTCTTTGCAGCAAGCCAGGAATCATTGACTGTTATCTATAAGTTGACTTCTAAACTTGTGAATTTGATCATCAGTGGGTCAAGAGTATGAAATGTTGACTTTTTGTAGTTTAAAATGGATAAAATGTGCCTCTTATTTCAGCTCCTAAAACTTATTGTCTGCTATCTTTACAAGACAGTGATACAGGGTCTTTGAACAATAGAATGTTTGCTTAATATGTTGAATGATTATTGTGTGGGGTCTGTGACTTGTTGATTTGGAAACATTGAAGGATAAGCTATACATAATCAAACAAAGCTAGTTAACCTCATCACATCTTTCTCTTGACCTCTGATGCTAACTTGAAGGACAGATGTTAACTATAAAAAGAGGATATGCGCAGCTGTAACAAAATACATCCAGATATCCAAGAGATCCAGATACAATTTACAAAACCACAGCCAGGAACACTCTACAGGATAACTGCCAAATCATGGCTCCATCTCACTAGGGACACAGATTTGAAATTCTATAGGATGCCAGCTTAGGGGTCTATGGCCCCAGCAGAAATAATACAGCTTTGCTCCATTTTCCATCACTGAACCATGAATATGTTTGGGGTAGTCAAGATTTGGACCCATCAGTCATCTGAGCATCATGAATACATTTGGGAAAACCAGGAATGGGACCCATCGGTCATATGACTCCATAAAGTTGTGCAGAGAAGTCAGGTTGTAACCCTCCTGGCCTTATACCCTAATAGACTGGCAGAACCCTAAGCTTGCCATTACCTCCTCTGTGCATTACACAGGTGGACTAGTGGGCCCTGGAAGCTCTGAAGTCACAGTAATTTTGGGTATTTTACTGGGACTGTTCTATGTGTTATTTGCCTATTTTGTGGTTCAATAATGTATTGGCACACTGCTTAACCCTCATCCTGTGTTATCTGATCAGTACTACTCCCACAGGGAAAGGAGAGCAGGCATTCAGTGGGATGATCCCTCGTCTATGCAGTTTTGGCTAGTGGAGTAGAGCACCCATTAACCCCCCCTCCATCTCCACATACAGGTCTGCAAAAGCAATTTTTTAGATGCCAAGGTTTATTGAATGGATTTAGGGTATTTTGAGGGTGCTGATTAAAAAAATAACTTTTGCTGAATTGGTTCTAGTTTTTGAGATAATTCATCCATGAAAATAATTCATTCCCCCAATGTGACTAGTGGGTGATAAGAAATTCAATAGCTTTTAGTCTTTTGATCTGTCTTTTGACTCTTTAACAGTGTCTTAGGTAATGAAATATCCCAAATAATTAATATGAATTTCAATTTTAAGGCTTACAATGCTATAAAAGTCACTTTTTGAAGTGAGAATTCTAATGTAATTAATTAATTAACTTTTAAATATCTCAGGAACTAGAGCAAATCTGTCAAAACTAAAGTCATATTCTTAATCAGCATCATAAACTTAATATAAAATCATTCAGATATTGTTGCCACTGTATACTAGTGTAATTGGTTGAAAATTGAGCATGCTGTGCCTTTTTCCTCGGAACGGTTCAGTCTGAGAAAAAATTGGACATGTGCACAGCCTCATAGATTATCATTTGTTCTATGATTTGTTGGATCACACTTGAACCAAAAATGCAGTCATGTACAGTGGGGAAAATAAGTATTTGATCCCTGGCTGTTTTTGTAAGTTTGACCACTGACCAAGACATGAACAGTCTATAATTTTAAGGCTAGGTTAATTTTAACATTGAGAGATAGAATATCAAAAATAAAATCCAAATAATCACATTGTATAAATTATATAAATTTATTTGCATTTTGCAGTGAGAAATAAGTATTTGATCCCCTTCCAACCATTAAGCGTTGTGGCTCCTACAGACCAGTTAGACGCTCCTAATCAACTCGTTACCTGCATTAAAGACAGCTGTTTTACATAGTCACCTTTATAAAAGACTCCTGTCCACAGATTCAATTAATCAGTCAGACTCTAACCTCTACAATATGGGCAAGACCAAAAAGCTTCATAAGGATGTCAGGGACAAGATCATAGACCCGCACAAAGCTGGAATGGGCTGAAAAAATATGCTGGTTGAGAAGGAGACAACTGTTGGTGCAATGATAAGAAAATGGAAGAAACACAAAATAACTGTTAATCAACATCGATCTGAGGCACCATGCAAAATCTCACCTCGTGGGGTATCCTTGATCATAAGGAATGTGAGCGTTCAGCCTAAAACTACATGAGGGGAACTTGTTATTGATCTCAAGGCAGCTGGGACCATAGTCACCAAGAAAACCATTGATGACACCTTACATCGTAAATGTTTAAAATTCTGCAGTGCCCGCAAGGTCTCCCTGCTCAAAAAGGCACATGTGCAGACCTTTCTGAAGTTTGCCAAAGAACACCTGGATGATTCTGTGAGTGATTGGGAGAAGGTGCTGTGGTCAGATGAGACAAAAATTGAGGTCTTTGGCATTTACTTCTCTCGTCGTGGCTGGGTCTTCCAGCAAGACAATGACCCAAAACATAAAGCAAAGGCAACAAAGGAGTGGCTAAAAAAAAAGCACATTAAGATCATGGCGTCGCCTAGCCAGGCTCCAGACCTTAACCCCATAGAAAACTTATGGAGGGAGTTGAAGCTCCAAGTTGCCAAGTGACAGCCTCAAAATCTTAATGATTTAGTGATGATCTGCAAAGAGGAGTGGACCAAAATTCATTCTCACATGTGCGCAAACCTCATCATCAACTACAAAAAAAGTCTGACTGCTGTGCTTGCAAACAAGGGTTTTGCCACCAAGTATTAAGTCTTGTTTACCAGAGGAATCAAATACTTATTTCTCACTGCAAAATGCAAATAAATTTATATATTTTATACAATGTGATTTTCTAGATTTTTTTTTGTTATTCTATCTCTCACTGTTAAAATTAACCTACCCTTAAAATTATAGACTGTTCATGGCTTTGTCAGTGGGCAAACTTACAAAATCAGCAAGGTATCAAATACTTATTACCCCCACTGCTTATGATCCCTTGAAAGGAACTTGTCAATAGAGATTATTATGTCTGTCGAGATTTGAATAAGTCAAATTGCGTGAATTTTACAGTGAAATTCAATTTGCAGCAAATTTATTCTTAGGGAACTGAATATCAAATATTAAGTTCTGGTGCCTGTAGAGACCTCAGGGCATAGTAAATGTAAAAAAGAAACAAATACATGTGTCACTGTTAGCATCCACTGCTCATTGTCCTCTGTACTGTCCTCAGCACATCTTCTTACCACCGCTGCATGCTGCATTTTCACCCTGGTCCAGAACTGCCAACTGCAAATGGTGCTCAAAGACTACGCATATGCAGGGTTAGCGTGGCCACAGTCATAGCTGGAGGTCCTAGCCACCAGTGCATATTGTAGGACTGTGGTTCATGCTGTGATGTCACAACAATGTTGCAACCAACCTTATCATGCACAGGAGCAGAGATGTCGCAGTCCAGCTGCAACTAGGCCATGGAAATTTCTTTGCATGTAATTTGTAATGCCATTGTGACATCGCAACATGCACTGCAGCCTCATGACAAGAATTATGGGTTAGCGTGAAGATGTGGAGTTGAGTTTTGGTAAGAAAATGCACAAAGGAACATTGGGGATAGAGTGAACAGCAGAGGTGGCCTTCAGTCAGCCCTCTATGGTTAAGAAAAATGTCAGCTAGCTAGCAGGCAATTTATTGAATTTTCAGAGTGAATAACAATAAATCTGCTTTCTGAAGAATGCAAATTTTTGTAACATTTTAATATAATTCAATAACACTAGAATATATTGTCTAATTTTTAACTTACTGGGGCATTCTACTAAAAGGAACCTGTCTAGATAATTTTAATTCTGAAACTTAAGGTACAGCTGTATTGGTAATAGTAAAAATAATATCTGTAAGCCGATGTGCCAGTATAAACCCCTTAGTGAAAGCCAAATTGGTACTTAATGACCAAGCTAATTTTTATAATTTTGACCACTGTCACTTTATGAGGTTATAGCTCTAGAAAGCTTCAGCATATCCCACTGATTCTGAGATTCTTTTTTGTGACATACTGTACTTCATGTTAGTGGTAAATTTTCCTCGATATAACTTGCGTTTATGTATGAAGAAAAAGGAAATTTGGGGAAAATATTGCAATTTTCAAACTTTTAATTTTTGTACCCTAAAATCAGAGAGTGGTGTCACACAATAGTTAATAAATAACATTTCCCAGATGTCAACTTTACATCAGCACAATTTTGGAAACATAATTTTTTTTGTTAGGACGTTATAAGAGTTAAGAGTTGACCAGCAATTTCTCGTTTTTCCTTCAAAATTTAAAAAACCTTTTTTTAGGGACAACCTCACATTTCAAGTGAGTTTTTTGGGATTAAAATGACAGAAAATACCCGAAAGTGACACCATTCTTAAAACTGCATCCAACCCTAACCCTAGCCCCAACCCTAAATTTAGCCCAACCCTAATTTTAGCCCGACCCTAACCTTAGCCCCAACCCTAACCCTAACTTAAGCCCAACCCTAACTTTAGACCAACCCTATCTTTAGCCCAACTCTAACCCTAATAGAAAAATGGAAATAAATACATTTTATTTATTTTATTATTTTTACCAAAGGTGGTGGTAAAAGGGATTATGATTTACTATTTTTTTGATCACTCTGATAGTATCTATCACAGTGATCAAAATGAACCAATAGGAAATATTTCCTATTATTGCTGGATGCCGGCCGGCAGATCTCGGAGGGTGCACTGCTCATGCACCTTCCATTTTCTTCCCGGAAGAAGATGCTGGCGGCAGGGGGACTTCATGGGGGTGATGCAGGGACTCTGGAGGTACCAGGGTAGAATTGGGGGACCCCATTTCTCTCTCCTCTGATGTGTTACCACATCAAAGGAGAGAGAAATTAAATTGGAAATCAGACTTTTTTCCTTCCATGAATAATGTCGATTGCAACAGCGGGGTCGGTAAGAACCAACCTGAATCATGTAGCCAAGAGTCCCAGAGAAATTGTGATGCTAGAGGGCACTATAGACTTATTTGTCAGCGTTGTTAAAACACGGTGCTGAGGCATATGTATCCTTAATTGCCGCTGTTAAAAGGCGTATCTGCAGTCGTTAAGGGGTTGAAAAATCAAGCTTTAATTCTAACAATAAAACTAGATAATAAGTACATTGGGGACATGCCAATAAACTTTGAATGCATCAACATGCCTGTAATGCACTTCCAGGGTAAATTGTGGCTTTAAAGCTTGACTTTTCAGTACTGGCAACCAGAAAATGTACATTTCTCAGGCTTTGGAGCACAAAATATGTGCCTTTTTTGTAGATTTCACATAGAGCTGGTAAATGTTCAATGAAGTGGCTTTATTCAGAAGAATGCATTGAGACCCAACATTTTGTGATTATTCCTCTGCTGTAGATTATGATATGAGCATCATCAACAGCCTGCACAGCAAACAAAAAAAGAAATTAAGGTGTGCCTCACAACATAAGAATATCATCAAAAAGTTAATTAATTTCAGTTCTTCAATATAAAAGTGAAACTCATATATTATATAGAGTCATTACAAACAGAGTGATGTATTTCATGTGTTTATTTCTGTTTATGTTGATAATTATGGCTTAAAGCCATTGAAAACCCAAAAGTCATTATCTCAGTAAATTAGAATACTTTATAACACCAGCTTGAAAAATGATTTTAAAATCCAAAATTTTGGCCTACTGAAATGCATATTCCGTAAATGCACTCAATACTTGGTCGGGGCTCCTTTTGCATCAATTACTGCATCAATGAGGCATGACATGGAGGCTATCAGCCTGCAGCACTGCTGTGGTGTTTTTGAAACCCAGATTGCTTTGATAGCAGCCTTTAGCTCATCTGCATTGTTGGATTTGGTGTATCTCATCTTCATCTTGACAAAACCCCATAGATTCTCTATGGGGTTTAGGTCAGGCGATTTTGCTGGTCAATCAAGCACAGTGATACTCTTGTTTTTAAACCAGGTATTGGTACTTTTGCCAGTGTGGACAGGTGCTAAGATTTTACGGCTGTACTGACTTTGGCCTCGATAAAACACAAATGATCTATACCAGCAGATGACATGGCTCCCCAAACCATCACTGAGTGTGGAAATTTCACACTAGACATCAAGCAGCTTGGATTGTGTGCCTCTCCACTCTTCCTCCAGACTCTGGGACCTTGATTTCCAAATGAAATGCAATATTTACTTTCATCTGAAAACAACACTTTGGACCACTGAGCAACAGTCCAGTACTTTTTTTTTTTTCTTGGCCCAGGTAAGACATTTCTGGCATTGTGTATTGGTCATGAGTGGCTGGACACAAGGAATGCGACACTTGTAGCCCATGTGCTAGATACATCTGTGTGTGGTGGCTCTTGAAGCAATGACTCCAAAAGCTTTTCCATTCCTTGTGAACCTCCCCAAATTTTTGAATGGTCCTTTCTTAGGCTAAGGTTAACCCAGCTGCTTGTGCACCTTTTTCTACCACACTTTTTCATTCCACTCAACTTTCCATTAATATACTTGGACGCTGCACTATGCGAACAGCTAGCTTCTTTAGCAATGACCCTTTGTGGCATACCCTCATGGTGGAGTGTGTCAATGACTGCCTTCTGGACATCTGTCAAGTCAGCAGTCTTCCCAATGATTGTGGAGTCTACTCAAACAGACTAAGGGACCTTTAAAACACTTAGGAAGCCTTCGCATGTGTTTTTTGCTGATTATTCTAATTTACTGAGATAATCATTTTTGGGTTTTCATTGGCTATAAACAATAATCACCAACATTAACAGAAATAAACACTTGAAATAGATCACTCTGTTTGTAATGACTCTATATGACATATGAGTTTCACTTTTTGTATTGAAGAACTGAAAAAAATTAACCTTTTGATGATATTCTAATTTTGTGGGACGCACCTCTTGATGAAGTAATAATAGCAAAATACACAAAAATAAGAACATTTGCAGTTGTTATCTAGCACATTTCTGGATTGTTGCTATGCAATAGCCCACTCAAACTTTTCTGGATACCTTATTATTTTCAAGCATCGTGGTGTTTGTAAGTGAGATTTCTTATGGGAAACTCCTGTTTTCCCTAGAGTTTCCTTTTAACGTTTTGTGTGATCTTTTTTTGTTCATATTTAATACAGACTTTTTTCATGGCCAATGAACTTTCTTAAACAAAATAACTACCTCTAGTCACCAATTATACAGTTTGAACATATTGTAAAGTTTGAGAATTTACAGAACACCATAATTGTCCACCACAGAACTTTCCATTGTGTCTACTCACATTTGAAGGTTAACTCCTGCCACGAGAATCTAACTTCAATACATTATTGAATCTAAATTGATTTAAAAGGAATTTATCACCTGGTATTTATATTCTTATCTGAGAGAAGACTGCTTGATGTAGTTTTGAAAAAAAAATCACTGTCTTATCAGCTGGGGATTATCATGAGAGAACTAGTAAACCTTCTAACATGTACTTTTACCTATTTATAAGCTCTGCATAACTCTGCCCCCATGTCTGATTGGCAGCTTTCTGCCTATGCAGTTTTCAAAAAAAATGTCAATCTGCAGTGTATACAGTGATTTACAGAACCCAACATTCTAAGACTTTATCAAAACAGGATTTAGCAGCCCAGTATGTGACACATCACTGAAATCAGGATCTCAGCCTCCATATCATGCTGTTATCAAAATGGGCAGCAAAAACCTGGTTACTAAGATTGATCAAAAACTGAAATGCTTGAATGCTCAGTACTCAAATCAAGCATGTTGGATGCTTGGACATGCTTGACTTGAGTAGCGAGCATAATGGAAGTGAATGGCAAACTCGAGCACCTTTCTGGAAGATAGAAAAATGATCTCTCTCTCTGGCTGTCTCTCATCTATCACTCGAACGCCACTCGATACTCGGCACTGATCGACATTTGAACGAGCACCCCGAAATTTGATCGAATACCAAGCACACTCGCCCATCACTACAGGTGATAAATTCCCCGGAAAATAGTATAATACTGTGCAGAATGGTGACTAAATTGTTTGGCTAGTTTTTTCTAAAGCTTAGTTTGGCTATACTGTGTTCAGGACAATTGCTGTTGATATAAATCATAGTGTTTTAGTGTTTTGGTCAGTCTGTTTTTAAAACCTGCAGTAGTTATTTCAATACATCTGCCCATTAAGCGGTTAGTTGTGAGTAGAAGCTCTACAAATACGAAACCATTTTCTTGAGAGACATAAGAAAAGAATAATGATGAACCCAAAAGCTATGATTTTTAGTTGAAGAAATGGAAAACTAATTTTGATTTGCATATACCAAATGTATCTATATTAAATTGAATTCACAATTTTTCCCACTGGCTATGTTGTTGTATTAAAATCATTTAGCCATTAAGCAAGTTGTAAAAACAGGTTTATTTCTTAAAAATAAATACAAAAATATAAATATAAAACATTGGCAAGATACTATTGGATGAAATGACGTTCTACTAACATATATCTTCACCAGCTTCATCACACCTACTGACATCACATGTACATTTCAGTACATTTTAATGTACATAACTTTTCGGAGTATCAGAAAAATCATTTTCTTGTTCCTTCTGGAGAAAAAAAAAAAAGTTGCTGCAAATGGAAAAGCAGCCAATTACCCAATAGAAGCGATGCGTTTATGAGTTTGTTACAAGGAAGTAGTCTTCTGTTCAAGTTTTCAAAATGATCATTTGACAGACAACATAGTGACCGCGGCATTCAATCCACGGTTAGTAATTAACATTAGCCATACTCTAAGGTGATAGTCTACATAGAATAAAATTTGATGAAATAAGTGATTGTGGTAAAAAGGTTTTTTTTTTCTTTTTCTTTTTAATGTGTTATTGTTATTATTTTAACACTGGGCGGAGTGTCAGAAAAAAAAATGTATTTTAAAATTGTTAATATCATTTCCAAGTGCCCGCAAATTTATTCCACTTTGGAATAAAATAAAAAGGATGGCACATATTTCAAGTTATGAATCTTTATCACTCTCCCCGTTTCCATACATTTCAGCTAGCTTGTTGAAGCGTGGACCCCATTCTTTGAGGTATTCATAGTTTTGGTCCCCTTCTGTAGTACTAGACTCTAGAGAGCTTAAAGATTCAGCTATAGAATCATTGCCTTCATATGCATATGTTGCAAGTGAATCATATGGAGGTGCAGTGGGGTCATTATCATGCTCCTTTAACCTTTGGCTGATAAAATCACGAACATCTGTATTGTCTGGGACAGAGGCAGTTCTCCTAGGTAAAAGCAAATTTTCAGGAACGATGTCTCTACGATGTTTTTTATCCTCCATAGCCCCTGGATTTCTAAGAGTGCCAATGTCAAAAGCTTGTGTGTCTTCTTCTCCACCTCCTTCATCATTATAACTGACAATGTTGTCTCGGATGTCCTCTTTTGACAAGACCAATGGCTCCTTCTTTCTTTGTCTTTTCAGGGCAGCAAACAGTACTACAATAACTGTAAAAATAAATAGAAAAAAAAACACATTAATACAGTTATAAATTATTCTCATGATAAACCTAGTTTATATTAATCATTAAAACTCAGGCTACATGGCTACTCTGGGCATGACACAAAATCACTCTTTGATGTTTCTACAATACATTGCAGTGTAATGAAGGGGAAAGGGGTGACATTGCAACCGAATGGGTACGATGATAACGTGACTGCAACAAACAAGTCACATCAAGTCAGAAGCAATTGTTTTTTATTACACTTGCTTGTCACGATACCCATCCACAGTCATTATGCTTCAGTGCAGCAGCTGCACAGATCAATCTTTGGCCAAGCGACCTGCATCATGGCTAAAGTCACCATCTAGCTTCAGCCTAAGATATACAGCTCTGGCAAAAATTAAGAGACCACTGCAAAATTTTCAGTTTGATTTTTCTCTTTATAGGTATATTTTTGAATAAAATGTAAATTGCTCTTTTATTCTATAAACTACTGACAACATGACTTTGAATTTCCAAGCACTACATTTTGTATTTTTTTCAGAAAATGAGAAATAGTCAAAATAACAAAAAATTCAGTGCTTTCAGACCTCAAATAATGCTAAGAAAACAAATTCATAATCATTTAGAAACAACAATACTAAGGTTTTAACTCAGGAAGAGTTCAGAAATCAATATTTTGTGGAATAACCATGATTTTGAATCACAGCTTTCATGCGTCTTGCATGCTTTCCACCAGTCTTTCACACTGCTTTTGGGTGACCTTATTCCACTCCTGGTACAAACATTTAAGCAGTTCTGGTTGACTTGTGCCAATCCATCTTCCTCTTGATTACATTCCAGAGGTTTTCAATGGGATTCAGGTCTGAAGATTGGGCGGGCCATGACTGGGATTTGATGTGGAGTTCCTTCATCCACACACTGATTGACCTAGCTGTGTGGCATGATGCATTGTCCTGCTGGAAAAACTAGTCCTCAGAGTTGGGGACCATTGCCTGAGGAGAAAGAATCAACTGTTTTTCCAGGATAACCTTGTATGTGGCTTGATTCATACGTCCTTCACAAAGATAAACCTGCTCAATTCCAGCCTTGCTGAAGCATCCCCAGATCATCACCGATCCTCCACCAAATTTCACAGTGGGTGAAAGACACTGTGGCTTGTATGCCTCTCCAGGTCTCCATCTAACCAGTGGATGACCATGTGTTGGGCAAAGCTGAAAATTAGACTCATCAGAGAAGATTATCTTATGAAAGTCCTCTATGGTCCAATCCTTATGGTCTTTGGCAAACGTCAGCCTGGCTCTTCTTTGCTTCTCATTGACGAAAGGCTTTTGTTAGCTTTACATGAATTGAGCTCTGTCTCTAGGAGACTGTTATGAACTGTTCATGTACTTCACCCTAGCTGCCATTTCTTTTGTAGGTCACTTGATGTCATCCTGCGGTTGCTGAGTGACATTCAAATAAGATGACGGTCATCCGGGTCAGTGGAGAGTCGTTTTCGCCCTCTGCCATTCTGTAGTTTTGTTGTCCCCAATGTCTGCTGCTAGACCTTGTTGTAATGGACCGCCATCTTAGAAATTTTAAGGATGGAGGCAACATGGCGCTCACTGTATCCCTCTGCTAGTAAAGCCAGAATTGAACCCTTCTTTTCCTTATTCAAGACTTTTCTTTTCAACTCATTTGGCATGGTTGAAAGTTATTTTTTCATTCCTATTACTTTTGGGATATTATTAACTGTTGTTTTGCCATCCAGCTTGTCCTATTGCAAGAAGATTGTGAACACCACAGCAGGGTATTTTATACTTTCCTTTGTTAGATAAGATTTGGTTCATTTGATCACCTAATCAGAAGCACATTCAGTAGAATGTGATATACTCTGGTTGGAATTCAACTGACACTGGAATGGAATGGCTGTTAGACATGTACAGTCATATGTAAAAGTTTGGGCACCCCTATTAATGTTAACCTTTTTTCTTTATAACAATTTTGGTTTTTGCAACAGGTATTTCAGTTTCATATATCTAATAATTGATGGACTCAGTTATATTTCTGGATTCAAATGAGGTTTATTGTACTAACAGAAAATGTGCAATCTGCATTTAAACAAAATTTCACCGGTGCAAAAGTATGGGCACCCTTATCATTTTCTTGATTTGAACACTCCTAACTACTTTTTACTAACTTCCTGAAGCACTAAATTGGTTTTGTAACCTCATTGAGCTTTGATCTTCATAGCCAGGTGTATCAAATCATGAGAAAAGGTATTTAAAGTGGCCACTTGCAAGTAGTTCTCCTATTTGATTCTCCTATGAAGAGTGGCATCATGGGCTCCTCAAAACAACTCTCAAATGATCTGAAAACAAAGATTATTCAACATAGCTTTTCAGGGGAAGGATACAAAAAGTTGCCTCAGAGATTTAACCTGTCAGTTTCCACTGTGAGGAACATAGTAAGGAAATGGAAGAACACAGGTACAGTTCTTGTTAAGCCCAGAAGTGGCAGGCCAAGAAAAATATCAGAAAGGCAGAGAAGAAGAATGGTGAGAACAGTCAAGGACAATCCACAGACCACCTCCAAAGACCTGCAGCATCATCTTGCTGCAGATGGTGTCACTGTGCATCAGTCAACAATACAGCGCACTTTGCACAAGGAGAAGCTGTATCGGAGAGTGATGCGAAAGAAGCCGTTTCTGCAAGCACGCCACAAACAGTCACCTGAGGTATGCAAAAGCACATTTGGACAAGCCAGTTACATTTTTAAAGAAGGTCCTGTGGACTGATGAAACAAAGATTGAGTTGTTTGGTCATACAAAAAGGCGTTATGCATGTGCTGTATTGTTGACCGATGCACAGTAACGCCATCTGCAGCAAGATGATGCTGCAGGTCTTTGGAGGTGGTCTGTGGATTGTCCTTGACTGTTCTCACCATTCTTCTTCTCTGCCTTTCTGATATTTTTCTTGACCTGCCACTTCTGGGCTTAACAAGAACTGTACCTGTGTTCTTCCATTTCCTTGCTATGTTCCTCACAGTGGAAACTGACAGATTAAATCTCTGAGACAACTTTTTGTATCCTTCCCCTGAAAAGCTATGTTGAATAATCTTTGTTTTCAGATCATTTGAGAGTTGTTTTGTGGAGCCCATGATGCCACTCTTCATAGGAGAATCAAATAGGAGAACTACTTGCAAGTGGCCACCTTAAATACCTTTTCTCATGATTTGATACACCTGGCTATGAAGTTCAAAGCTCAATGAGGTTACAAAACCAATTTAGTGCTTCAGGAAGTCAGTAAAAAGTAGTTAGGAGTGTTCAAATCAAGAAAATGATAAGGGTGCCCATACTTTTGCACCGGTCAAATTTTGTTTAAATGCAGATTGCACATTTTCTGTTAGTACAATAAACCTCATTTGAATCCAGAAATATAACTGAGTCCATCAGTTATTAGATATATAAAACTGAAATAGCTGTTGCAAAAACCAAAATTGTTATAAAGAAAAAAGGTTAACATTAATAGGGGTGCCCAAACTTTTACATATGACTGTAGAGAGGCTGTTTTTTAAAAAATTGTGCAGTGGTCTCTTAATTTTTGCCAGAGCTGTATAAGGGGATAAACAAATTAAGAAACATTGTGATTAATATTTTTGTCATGACAGCAATGTTTAGGAAGATACTAAGCCATTTTAGCAAGCAATGTTTTAAATCTTGTGGAAAAATGTGTCAATTAGCTATAGTGAATGTCTAAGCAGTGGAATATGTCTTCATAATTAATATTGGTAACTATCAACAGATATAATTTAGTGCTTATGTGGTTTTAAAGTTGCGGCCTCCTTTAGAAGAACTTTGCTTCCTTAGCCTCTCTTTTTCACTGGATACAAAATGAGTTTTAACAGTTTGCAATATACTTTAAAACAAAGAATATGTAAAAGTTAAAGAATTCAATTTTTTATTGAAACCCAACTGCAAAAATTATTGTAGCCAAAAAAAGATGCACTTAATTATAGCAAAATAGTCTTGAAAGTTGTCATGTCCCTTAAGGCCTTCTCTCTCATCTCTTTAACTCCTATAAAAAAAAAATATATATATATATATATTTATTTAGTTGAGTGTATGTATGTGTGTGTATGTATCACACTATGCCCACTCCACATAGCTGGGGAAAGAGACCCTGGCCCAGAGACACTGGACAACATTTGTGACACACAGCTTGGCCTCACATACATTGCACACATAGTTCTGCTGCAGAGACCCTCTGATCCCATGTATACGGGATTACTATACTTCCCCCAGTGATGTGATATAAGACCCTGCTCTGTGACACGAGCTGACACTTCTACTCCAGCACCAGCACAGCCCTGCATCTGACTCCTCCTCCCAAGCACGTGATTGCTCACATGGTCGTGACATCATCACAGGTCTTTTAGCTACCCAGGATCTCGCATCTACCGAGACTTCACTCAGGGAAAAGAGGAAAAAATGGTAAAACATCTCAGGCAGCCATAACATCAGCACCAGCACTGCACCCCCACTGTCAGGACTCCTCACAGGAGAAGATGACATACAGGTATATACTATACACAGGTACACAGTGGAGATGACATACAGGTATATGCTATATACAGGAGTACATAACATACAGGTACAGTGTTGGCCAAAAGTATTGACACCCCTGCAATTCTGTCAAGTAATGCTCTGTTTCTTCCTGAAAATGATTGCAATCACAAATTCTTTGGTATTATTATCTTCATTTAATTTGCTTCCAAGGAAAAAACACAAAAGAGAATGAAGCAAAAAGCAAATCATTGATCATTTCACGCAAAACTCCAAAAATGGGCCTGACAAAAGTATTGGCACCCTCAGCCTAATACTTGGTTGCACAACCTTTAGCCAAAATAACTGTGAACAACCACTTCTGGTAACCATCAATGAGTTTCTTACAATGCTTTGCTGGAATTTTAGACCATTCTTCTTTGGCAAACTGCTCCAGGTCCCTGATATTTGAATGGTGCCTTCTTCAAACTGCCATTTTGAGATCTCTCCACAGGTGTTCTATGGGATTCAGGTCTGGACTCATTGCTGGCCACCTTAGAAGTCTCCAGTGCTTTCTCTCAAACCATTTTCTAGTGCTTTTTGAAGTGTGTTTTGGGTCATTGTCCTGCTGGAAGACCCATGACCTCTGAGGGAGACCCAGCTTTCTCACACTGGGCCCTACATTATTCTGCAAAATTTGTTGGTAGTCTTCAGACTTCATAATGCCATGCACACGGTCAAGCAGTCCAGTGCCAGAGGCAGCAAAGCAACCCCAAAACATCAGGAAACCTCCACCATGTTTGACTGTAGGGACCGTGTTCTTTTCTTTGAATGCCTCTTTTTTTCCTGTAAACTCTATGTTGATGTCTTTTCCCAAAAAGCTCTACTTTTGTCTCATCTGACCAGAGAACATTCTTCCAAAATGCTTTAGGCTTTCTCAGGTAAGTTTTGGCAAATTTCCAGCCTGGCTTTTTTATGTCTCGGCGTAAGAAGTGGGGTCTTCCTGGGTATCCTACCATACAGTCCCTTTTCATTCAGACGCCGACAGATAGTACGAGTAGACACTGTTGTACCCTCGGACTGCAGGGCAGCTTGAACTTGTTTGGATGTTAGTCGAGGTTCTTTATCCACCATCCGCACAATCTTGCGTTGAAATCTCTCGTCAATTTTTCTTTTCCGTCCACATCTAGGGAGGTTAGCCACAGTGCCATGGGCTTTAAACTTCTTAATGACACTGCGCACGGTAGACACAGGAACATTCAGATCTTTGGAGATGGACTTGTAGCCTTGAGATTGCTCATGCTTCCTCACAATTTGGTTTCTCAAGTCCTCAGACAGTTCTTTGGTCTTCTTTCTTTTCTCCATGCTCAATGTGGTACACACAAGGACACAGGACAGAGGTTGAGTCAACTTTAATCCATGTCAACTGGCTGCAAGTGTGATTTAGTTATTGCCAACACCTGTTAGGTGCCACAGGTAAGTTACAGGTGCAGTTAATTACACAAATTAGAGAAGCATCACATGATTTTTCAAACAGTTCCAATACTTTTGTCCACCCCTTTTTTATGTTTGGTGTGGAATTATATCCAATTTGGCTTTAGGACAATTCTTTTTGTGTTTTTTCATTGAACACAAATTAAATGAAGATAATAATACCAAAGAATTTGTGATTGCAATCATTTTCAGGAAGAAACTGAGTATTATCTGACAGAATTGCAGGGGTGTCAATACTTTTGGCCAACACTGTATGTACACTATATGCAGGGGAGATGACATACAGGTATGTACTATATACAGGGGGAGAAGACATAGAGGTATAAACTATATACAGTGGATATGACATACATGTATACACTATGTACAGGAGGAGATAACATATGCTATATACAGGGTAAATGATGTACAGGTATATACTATACACAGGAGAGATGACATACAGGTATATGCTATATACAGGAATAGACAACTTACAGGTATAGACTATATACAGGGGAGATGACATACAGTCATATGTTAAAGTTTGGGCACCCCTATTAATGTTAACCTTTTTTCTTTATAACAATTTTGGTTTTTGCAACAGCTATTTCAGTTTCGTATATCTAATAACTGATGGACTCAGTTATATTTCAGGATTCAAATGAGGTTTATTGTACTAACAGAAAATGTGCAATCTGCATTTTAACACAATTTGACTGGTGCAAAAGTATGGGTACCTCAACATAAAAGTGACATTAATATTTCGTAGATCCTCCTTTTGCAAAAATAACAGCCTCTAGTCGCTTCCTGTAGCTATTAATGAGTTCCTGGATCCTGGATGAAGGTATTTGTGACCATTCCTGTTTACAAAACAATTCCAGTTCAGTTAAGTTTGATGGTCGCCGAGCATGGACAGCCCGCTTCAAATCAACCCGCAGATGTTCAATGATATTCAGGTCTGGGGACTGGGATGGCCATTCCAGAACATTGTAATTGATCCTCTGCATGAATGCCTGAGTAGATTTGGAGCGGTGTTTTGGACCATTGTCTTGCTGAAATATCCATCCCCTGCGTAACTTCAACTTCGTCACTGATTCTTGCATATTATTGTCAAGAATCTGCTGATACTGAGTTGAATCCATGCGACAATCAACTTTAACAAGATTCCCAGTGCCGGCATTGGCCACACAGCCCCAAAGCATGATGGAACCTCCACCAAATTTTACTGTGGATAGCAAGTGTTTTTCTTGGAATGCTGTGTTTTTTAGCCTCCATGCATAACGCCTTTTTGTATGATCAAACAACTCAATCTTTGTTTCATCAGTCCACGGGACCTTCTTCCAAAATGTAACTGACTTGTCCAAATATGCTTTTGCATACCTCAGGCGACTCTGTTTGTGGCGTGCTTGCAGAAACAGCTTCTTTCGCATCACTCTCCCATACAGCTTCTCCTTGTGCAAAGTGCGCTGTATTGTTGACCGATGCACAGTGACACCATCTGCAGCAAGATGATGCTGCAGGTCTTTGGAGGTGGTCTGTGGATTGTCCTTGACTGTTCTCACCATTCTTCTTCTCTGCCTTTCTGATATTTTTCTTGGCCTGCCACTTCTGGGCTTAACAAGAACTGTACCTGTGTTCTTCCATTTCCTTACTATGTTCCTCACAGTGGAAACTGACAGGTTAAATCTCTGAGACAACTTTTTGTATCCTTCCCCTGAAAAGCTATGTTGAATAATCTTTGTTTTCAGATCATTTGAGAGTTGTTTTGAGGAGCCCATGATGCCACTCTTCATAGGAGAATCAAATAGGAGAACTACTTGCAAGTGGCCACCTTAAATACCTTTTCTCATGATTTGATACACCTGGCTATGAAGGTCAAAACTCAATGAGGTTACAAAACCAATTTAGTGCTTCAGGAAGTCAGTAAAAAGTAGTTAGGAGTGTTCAAATCAAGAAAATGATAAGGGTGCCCATACTTTTGCACCGGCCAAATTTTGTTAAAATGCAGATTGCACATTTTCTGTTAGTACAATAAACCCCATTTGAATCCAGAAATATAACTGAGTCCATCAGTTATTAGATATATGAAACTGAAATAGCTGTTGCAAAAACCAAAATTGTTATAAAGAAAAAAGGTTAACATTAATAGGGGTGCCCAAACTTTAACATATGACTGTACATGTATATGCTATATACAGGAGGAGATGACATACAAGTATATACTATATACAGGGGAGATGACATACAGGTATATGCTATATACAGGAGAAGACCTACAGGTATATACTGTACTATATACAGGAGGTATATACTATTTACAGGAGAGATTACATACAGGTATATGCTATATACAGGAGGAGATGATATACAGGTATACTATATACAGGATGAGATGACATACAGGTATATACTATATACTGGAGGAGATGACATACAGATATATACTATTTACAGGGGGAGATGACATACAGGTATATACTATATACAGGGAAAGATGACATACAGGTATATACTATATACAGGGGGAGATGACATACAGGTATATACTGTACTATATACAGGAGATGATGCACAGTTAAATACTATATACAGGATGAGATGACATACAGGTATATACTATATACAGGGGGAGATGACATACAGGTATATACTGTACTATATACTGGAGATGATGCACAGGTATATACTATTTACAGGAGAGATTACATACAGGTATATGCTATATACAGGAGGAGATGATATACAGGTATACTATATACAGGATGAGATGACATACAGGTATATACTATATACTGGAGGAGATGACAAACAGATATATACTATATACAGGGGGAGATGACATACAGGTATATACTATATACAGGATGAGATGACATACAGGTATATACTATATACAGGGGGAGATGACATACAGGTATATACTATATACATGGATGAGATGACATACAGGCATATACTATATACAGGGGGAGATGACATACAGGTATATACTATATACAGGGGAGATGACATACAGTTATATACTTTATACAGGGGAGAGTACATAGAGGTATATACTATATACAGGGGGAGATGACATACAGGTATAAACTAACCACAGTTAGTTACTATGCCCGGGCAACACCGGGGCTCTTCTGCTAGAACAAAATATTTTTCTGATCCTCAATAGTTTCTTAATCTAATTATCTCTCAACACCTTTACAATAGTTCCTTGACTATGAAAAGGATAAAGTTCCCTATAGACTTTAGTTTACATTTGGTTGAACCACCAAATTCTACGGATTTTCCATTGGTCTAATGTGTATGGGGTCGCTGATTGACTGATGGTACAGGGAGCTGTCAATCACACCGATCATATTGCTCTCCCTGAGATTAAGCAATGGCCAACATGTCAGCCTGCATATTTCTCAAAGAGAACATGAGTGCTTGGCCAAACAAGCGCTCCTGTATACGGGAGACAGGGCTGAGATATCTGTTGGCCAAAGCATTATTCATCAGGCAGCCATGTAATGTGTATGGTTAGCGTAGGCAATCAGGAAAAACTGCACATTGCCACTGAAAATTGTGTTAGGAAAGCAATACAGAAAGGAAAAGAATAAGTAATACAACACCATCTTCATATTCTCTATTTAACCATGCATACCTTTGTGTAGAGCACTTATTCATATTAATATTAAAATATTAGCACAGCAATAGGAGAATTGCACACTCTATGAAAGCCTATCCATTTTTAATGCATAAATAAATGCATTTCAACAAATTTGCAATGGCATTTATGTAACATATACAGTAGGTTTTAAAAATTATATAAATAAATATTGCTGAAGAAGCTGCAGAGTTCTTTCAATAGATTGTAGAGTTTAACCTAAAATGAACTCATGCCTTGACAAAACATATAAATAAAATAAAAAACTTCTTTCTGGTGCCAAACTTTTTCAATTGGCAAAATAGAAAATGGATTCATATAGAAATATCCAGAAATGTAATGTCAGATATTTTGGAAGCATTCATTTGCATAAAAATCTGACATGCACAAATAATGACCTGCAGAAGTTACACTTATCTTTATAGAACATGGCCAGAGAATTATTCACTGAAACACACACTGGGCAGAAGTACAAAGTGTCATTTAGGAGATTGTCAATTTCATATTTTTTCAGCGTCACTTTATTCTCTTTTATAATCTTTGAAATTATAAATGTCCTATTTTCCTAAATAATTTTGAATTAAAAAATACATAAATGCAAAGGGGAAAAGTCTCCAGAATTGCAATTTCATTTATTGGCCTTCTGTGTCTTTAGATAAGCAAGCATATAATTGTAGAAACTAATTACAAAATATGAATATTGCTGATTCTTTTTTACTAAATTAAATATCTATATTTTTTCTCTATAAATATGTTAGTCTGGCAAGATGTTCACAGTTGAATACTCAAACATGCCATAAAATTATTGTTTGATGATTAAAGTACCTAACCTTAGGCACTATTGTGCTACAATTTGGTGGACAAGGTGAATATTAAATCCATAAATGTATTAAAAAACAAATAAACAGAAACAAAAATAAAGCAAACAAACTGAAGCAAAAACACACAACTTGAATTCTATATAAAAAAGGATCAATGATAGAGAATTTTACATACTTATAGCTACTGGTCGTGTGTTCTTATAGGGATATAAAATTTTCTGTTATTTGTCACATCAAGAGACTGTACAAGATAATCGAATATGCCAATTGCTCCCAGCTAGAGTTGAGCAAAACAGGTCGGTCAGATTCAAAAGTCGCCGACTTTCGCCAAAGTTGGGTTTCGCCAAGCGAAACCCGACCATAGCGTGAGGTCGGCCATGCGGTCGTCGACCCGAGCGCCAAAGTCGGATTTCACAGAATGCTTGCACGTGACTTTATTTTCAGCCAATGAGCAAGGACGTACACTGTGGGCAACAAGATAACATGTGCAGCGTCCGGGGAGAGAGAAAGATTTTGCGCACTTTAAAAAAAAGCGATCCGGCATGTAGGCGTCCTCCACTCCCTGCCGACTTTGCTTCCCCATTGACTTGCATTGGGTTTTGTGTTTCAGTTGGACCTCCGACTTTTCCCTATAGTCGGCCGATTTCGTTCGACTCGACCTTTGAGAAAGTCGGGTTTCATGAAATGCGACTCGACCCTAAGAAAGGCAAAGTTGCTCATCTCTACTCCCAGCATCTGTTGCTAATAAATAATGAGTAGACATGTGCAGATCTTTTGAAATTCAAATTCACCTACTTCAACAAATTTTCCCCAAAAGTTTGATTTGCAGTAAATAAATTCACACGAATTTCAGCACTTGAGAGCTCTTAAAATACATGTGAAGTAGAAAAGAGAGGACTCTGATGATCACAAAAGCTTACACTCTATAGGAGAGAGAAATCACCCCAATGACTACAAGAGCTTACACTTTACAGAACAGAGAAATCACTCAACTAACCATAAGAGCCTACACTCTACAAGAGAGCGAAATTACCCCATTGACCATAAGAACTTACACTTTACAGAACAGAGAAATCACTCAACTGACTTTAAAAGCCTACACTTTACAAGAGAGAGAAATGACCCTATTGACCATAAGAGCTTACACTTTACAGAACAGAGAACACACTCAACTGATCATACCAGCTTATGCTATACAGAAGACTTACCCAGTGAATCTCAAATGGAAAATGATTCAAAAGCACAAACTGTGTTCTGCTTGAAACCACTGATCTGTGAGGGCCACTGGACAGACCATAACAGAACAAGGAATGATAGTCTGTGATATGTCATAATTGCAGGGCATTAGGGAGGTCATGCATGTTTGCATTCATGTGAAATTTTGAATTTCAGGGAATTTGACTCAAACTTGATCCTCCACGAATTGAACTGCTCATCTCTAACCGTGAAATAAGTTAGTTTGAGTAAAAGGATTTTCACTGTGGTGGATTTCAACTCCAGTGAACTCAACTCTGTACCATGTGACTTTCTCACGATGCTAGCGAGGATCTCACAGAGGTAACCGCAGTTCAACCTGGCTGGGAACGCAGCGTCAGTGACGTCACTGCTAGTCACTGAGTCTGATCTCGCAGCAGTTCAGTCACCAGTAGTTCTCAGCCTGGAAGGTCACATCTTGGCACCATCCAGGTTGAAAACTATTTCTCCCCCAGACATGGATTACGGCGTGGGACAGAATGACAGACAGATATGGCATATTTTCTTTATTTTAGTTTTATTACAGGAGAACAAGGGCTTCGGTGGAATAAGATAAGGTTGTAAGTATGGTTCAATTAAGATTATTAAAGGTGTCTGTGCCATTTTTTCAATTAAAGGACTTTATTATTGGTGTGTGCTTTTTATACAAAGTGACTATGAGGTTAGTAATGGAGGCATCTTATTGACACCGCTACATTACTAACCTTGGGGCTTGATGTAATCTGTCAATAAAAAGGTAACATCAACCCACCAAATATCACCACATCGCTACAGGGCAAGTAGGAAGAGCCCAGCAAAGTGCCAGAATTGGTGCATCTAATAGATGTGCTTTTTATGGGCAGCTGCGGGCTGCTATTTTTAGGCTGGGGGGGTCAATATCCATGGCCTCTTACTTGTCCGAGAATACCAGCCCCCAGCTGTCAGCTTTAGCAAGGCTGGCTGTCAAAAAAGGGAGGGACCCCACGCTATTTTTTAAATTGTATATTTAAATAATAAAAAACAGCATGGTGAGCCCTCTATTCTTGATAACCAACCTTGCTAATGCTGACAGCTGAGGGTTGCAGCCCCCAGGTGTGAGTTTTGCCTGGCTGGTTATCAAAAATAAAAGGGAACCCATGCAAGGTTTTTTAATGATTTATTTACAGTGCAGGAGCAGCAGATGAATACTCCCATCCGCTGCTCCTTCTCTCACTGTTATTAGCGATAGCAAGTGTCAGCTGATGGGAGCTGTAGTCCCATCAGCTTATTACCAGTGTCCGGAGGTAAACTTTTTACCTCTGATCACAGTTGAGTGCTGACGCAGTCTTCTGACAGCATGGGAACCATGGCTCTCTGGCTGGCTGGGATAATTTCACTTCCAATCAGAAGCATTACGCTGATGTCGCTCACGCTGTCACACAGCATGAGAAACATCAGCTTTTGTGCTGTGTATGTTCGGCAAGATTCAGTGATTTATTCAACGCTTAAATCAGCGAGTATTGCAAATTTGATGATAGTGGGCCAAACCAAACCTTTAAATGTTCTCTCATCTATAGTAATGAAACCTAAATGACAAGCTTTGTTATGCACAAATAAATATTGCATACTCATAACAGAAGTGCTAGTGCTGTGTGCATTTTGTAAGTAAATGGTATTAATCAAATCAGCATCTCTTCTTACTGCTATGGCAGAACCAATAGAATGAGGCGGGATGGAGCCATAAAGTGAGGCTGACCCAGAAAGTTCATGCAGGTAAGGGAAAGAGAGTCAAGCTTTTATTTATTAAAAATAAGAGTAGAAAGAGGATGTTAGTTTTCATTGTGCTCAATCTTGCTGACAGACTAGACTTACAGAATAGAAAGCTGCTGCTAAGAAGAAAATCTGATGGCATCACTGCTCTTTACTGGCAGGAACTATAAAGATTTTGTCTCCTCTTGTCTACCCTGTCTGCATTGAATGTGCAGGAAGCACTTTATGAAGAGACAATGAATATTTATCAGAGGAGCATCGTAGCTTAAAAGTCTCCTCACCTCTCCTCAGGATAGACATACTGCTCTCTGCATGGAGAAACGTAACCCCTTCGATCCCGGTCAGATGCCTCTCACCCAGCCAAACCAGATCTCACACTTTGCACTGACGAGTAGAGATGAGCGAATTTGTTTGGATTCGGTTCCGAATATGATCAGAAACAAAATTTTTTTGCAATATTCATCGAACTCAGCCGAACGTCATTAGAGTCAATGAGAGTAGAAATTACCGAATATGTTCAGAACTGATCATAAGACATACATTTGGCACAAATATTGTTCAAATATGGCTTGAATATGTCAAAATCTGATTTTGACACAAAGTCCGAACAAATTCGCTCATCTCTAATGACGAGGGGCAGTAGTCGGAAACACAGTGTCTGCAAATTGAGATCTTGGTTTTGGCTTTGATCCTAAGCAATGTGACATACTTTCCATACCCACTGTATGTTTGAATGCAGCAGAATTATTCTCAGACTTTACAAAAATCTTCATCAACCAAAATGTCACTTTTTTGGGGGGATTCAGCAAAATTCTGTCTGTAGGCCGCCATTTTTATGAACTGTAAAGAACCATCGCAAGGTTAAAAAATAAAAACATCTTTATGCTCACCCCTCACCTCTCTCTCACTTCCATCCCTTAGCTTCACTCCTTCAGTAATCGCTTCTTGTCCTAATCACAACCATTTGCACTAGGCCTCTCATGCTAGTCTGGGACTTCTGGCTTTGATGGATCCTATGAGAGTTCTGCACATGGTAACATTATGACCTTTCGCTTGCTTGCACTGAACCCTCTCAGACCTTTAGCTTGATGAAAAGATGCAATGAAAATTAAAAGTGATGGTGAGGAACCATGAGGCCAGAGAGATGAGCGGTGAGATTAGTATGAAGAGGTTTCTTTTTATTTTTTTATGTTTTACACTTTAGATTTAATATGCTTTTGGGTGTTAAGAGACCCCTGAGCATGGTAAGGGACGCTAAATTTGAGGATAAGAACTTTTTTGTTTGAACAGGCCAATTAGAATGTAACCTGATCCGCACATCTCTCCTGAACTTGCATTGATTTTAAATACATTGATGATGGACCCAACATACAGTTGTATTATTCAACAAAGCTACATCTACTGCACTACTATATTAATGTAGCATACTACACAGTACTATGACATCTGTATAGTGCAGCTTTTTTATAGATTTTGTATAAATGTCGACTGCAGGAAAATAACAGTGTTTGATTTGGTGATTGCTACATACAGTATGTTTCCTAATCTGATAATTGTGTGACTCTGTATAAAAGGGCCTCAGCACTAAAAGTGCCAAGGACAGCAGGAGCTGTAATTACAGCTGTGTCTTCCATCATACTCATGCTGTTTTAACCACAAGCTACATGAATTAGACATTATTGCAGCCAGATATCCTTCAGTCTGATGCTCAGAGTAAATATACAGTGGGGAAAAAAAGTATTTAGTCAGCCACTAATTGTGCAAGTTCTCCCACTTAAAAAGATGAGAAAGGCCTGTAAATGACATCATAGGTAGACCACAACAGTGAGAGTCAAAATGAGAAAACAAATCAAGAAAATCACCTTGTCTGACCTGGCAAGATATATTTTGAAAATTATGGTGGAAAATAAGTATTTGGCCACCTAAAAACATGCAAGATGTCTTGCTCTCACAGACTTGTAACTTCTTCTTTAAGAGGCTCATCTGTCCTCCACTCATTATCTGTAGTAACCGCACCTGTTTGAACTTGTTATCAGAATAAAAGTCACCTGTCCACAACCTCAAACAATCACACTCCAAACTCTACTATGGTGAAGACGAAAGAGCTGTCGAAGGACAACAGAAACAAAGGCACAAGGCTGAGAAGACTGAATCTGCAATAGGCAAGCAGCTTGGTGTGATGAAATCAACTGTGGGAGCAATAATAATAAAATGGAAGACATACAAGATCACTGATAATCTCCCTTGATCTGGGGCTCCGTGCAAGATATCACCCTGTGGCGTCAAAATGTTCACAAGAATGGTGAGCAAAAATCCCATAACCACACATGGGGACCAAGTAAATGACCTGCATAGAGCTGGGACCACCGTAACGAAGGCTACCATCAGTAACACACTACGCCACCAGGGACTCAGATCCTGCAATGCCTGACGTGTCCCACTCCTTAAGCCAGTACATGTCCGGACCTGTCTGAAGTTTGCTAGAGAGCATTTGGATTATCCAGAAGAGTATTGGGAGAATGTCATATGGTATGATGAAACCAAAGTAGAACTGTTTGGTAGAAACAAAACTCGTCATGTTTGGAGGAGACAGAATGCAGAGTTTAGTTGATGATGACGTGAGACGCCGGACCCGCTGCTTCCACTCTCTGAATCACCACCGTCAGCGCCACATTAAACGTGGGGATTTTACACCCTATATATAGCTGACACTATCGCTACACATATTGACGACCCCTTGGAAGAAGCGACAGTAGCGAAATGCGCGTCAGGGTCCTCATCCCTTTGTCACCATTTGACAGGTATTTGCTGTACTTTGCTATTTGCAGCCTTTTGGCTAATCTGTGACTAGCGGCCCTTACTATTCTCCTTAAAGCACTTTTTTTACTTGATGATGAGGCTTAATTATTTGGGTTAACCCCCGGGTCCACAGATTTGTCTTAGTACTGTAATTTCTTTCAGCACAATGCACTTTGGCATGAATTTATGAAACAGGTTTATCTTAGTACTGTAATTTCTTTCAGCACAATGCACTTTGTTATGAATTTATGAAACATGACACTTTATATTCTGGAACTATGCACTTTGCATGATATACTTTTAATTTTTGAAGTGTCCTACATGGATTTTTGTCCACCACTCATGTATCCTCATGGATTTATTATTGTGAGATTAGTGGTTATGATTTTGGTCCATTATTAATGTAGTGTTTCTATTGCCTTATATACCTGTTCACTTGGCTTCATTTGTATGGTGACATTGGGTACACTCTGCCTTGTTCTACATGAACTCTTTACTTATGATACATTTTAATTGTGATCAATAAAAATTATATATTTTATTTTGTCTTGTACTTCCCCTTTGTTTAGGTTTCTCTCTGAAGTTTGCTAGAGAGCATTTGGATAATCAAGAAGAGTATTGGGAGAATGTCATATGGTATGATGAAACCAAAGTAGAACTGTTTGGTAGAAACAAAACTTGTCGTGTTTGGAGGAGACAGAATGCGGAGTTTAATCCAAAGAACACCATACCTACTGTGAAACATGGGGGTGGCATCATCATGCTTTGCTGCTGTTTCTCTACAAAGAAACCAGGATGACTGATCCGTGTACATCAAAGAATGAATGGGGCCATGTATCGTGAGATTTTGAGTGGAAACCTTCTTCCATCAGCAAGGTCATTGAAGATGAAACGTGGATGGGTCTTTCAGCATGATAATGATCCCAAGCACACTGCCAGGGCAACAAAGGAGTAGCTTCATAAGAAGCATACGAAGGTCCTGGAGCGGCCTAGCTAGTCTCCAGATCTCAACCCCATAGAAAACTTTTGAAGGTTTTGAAAGTCCATGTTGCCCAGGGACAGGCCCAAAACATCACTGCTCTAGAGAAGATCTGCGTGGATTAATAGTGTGTGCCAACCTTGTGAAGACTTACAGAAAATGTTTGACCTCTGTCATTGCCATCAAAGGATATATCACAAAATATTGAGATGAACTTTTGTTAATGATCAAATACTTATTTTCCACCATAATTTGCAAAATAAATCTTGCCAAATCAGACAAGGTGATTTTCTGTATTTGTTTTCTCATTTTGACTCCCATAGTTGTGGTCTACCTATGATGTCAATTACAGGCCTCTCTCATCTTTTTAAGTGGGAGAACTTGCACAATTGGTGGCTCACTAAATACTTTTTTTCCCACTGTACTTTGAAAAGTCACTCAGGGACTATGTGTCTCACCTGCATAGTCCAATGAGGTCCCCCAGCTGACTTCTCCCCTCCTTGTTCCAGTTGACTGGCAGGTCTCTACTTAAGTGTGTACCTGTCAGCTATGGTGAGCTGGGTGGAATGTAGCCTACAGGGACTACATTAGATTAGGCAGCTGAGATACTTAGTTTCTGGCCAGCTTTTAAAAAACAGATTACTCTGAAACGCTGTAAAGTTTCAGAGTAGATTATACTTGGATGCATTTATGTATCTGATGACAGGTTTCTTCATTTTCTTAAAGGGGTAAAATTGCAAATTGCAAATAACAACAAAGTTTGCAATATACCCTTACTTAAAAATCTCAAGAAAGTAGTGATTTTTTTCCAAATGTTTGTTGCTCATGCACTAAGTTACTGGGAAAATCTCTAGTCTATCGGTAGTGGACAGTTTCTTAGGCAATGAGGTCAGCACTTGCAAGCTGTTCACTATAGAGCTTGCAATTGCTGCTCTGAACCTTGCAGCACCAACATCAAAGCCCAGGCGCTTTTCCAATGCTACAATCATGACATTGGGCCAAATTGTTAATTATCAGTACACTGCCCCCCTGCCAGCATGAAGCCAGGAGGGGCGCTATGCTACTTAAGATAGAATACAGGTCAAATCTTTTAACATCAGCATCACTTTTCACAAGTACATAAGGAGAGGGGACCCTGCCCACGAGGGCTCACAGTCTACAGGGATGGGTGAGGATACAGTAGGAGGGGGTAGAGCAGGTCGTGCGGTGGTTCAATAGACCGAGGATCATGGCAGGCTGTAGGCTTGTTGGAACAGGTGGGTCTTCAGGTTCTTCTTGAAGGTTTCTGCTGATGGTGAGAGTCTGATGTGTTGCGGCAGGGAGTTCCAGAGTATGGGGGAAGCACGGGAGAAGTCTTGTATGCGGTTGTGGGAAGAAGAGATAAGGGGGAGTAGAGAAGGAGATCTTGAGATGATCGAAGGTTGCGTGTGGGTAGGTACCTAGAGACCATGTCACAGATGTATGGAGGAGACAGGTTGTGGATGGCTTTGTATGTCATGGTTAGGGTTTTGAATTGGATCCTCTGGGCGATAGGAAGCCAGTGAAGGGCCTGGCATAGTGGGGAGGCTGCGGAGTAGCGGGGAGACAGGTGGATTAGTCGGGGAGGCCAGAGAGTAGGAGGTTGCAGTAGTCGAGGCGGGAGATGATAAGAGTGTGCACTAGTGTTTTTGTCATTTCGTGGTTGAGGAATGAGCGGATCTGGGAAATATTTTTGAGTTTGAGGCGGCAGGAGGAGGCGAGGGCTTGGATATGTGGTTTGAAAGAGAGCGCAGAGTCGAGGATCACCCCAAGGCACTGAGCGTGCGGGACTGAGGAAAGAGAGCAGCCGTTGACATTGATGGATATGTCTGGTGGAGGGGTAGAGTGAGATGGGGGAAAGATGATAAATTCTGTTTTGTCCATGTTCAGTTTGAGAAAGCGAGCAGAGAAGAAGGCTGAGATAGCAGACAGACATTGTGGGATTTCAGTCAGTAAGGAGGCGAGGTCGGGTCCAGATAGGTAGATCTGCGTGTCATCGGCATAGAGGTGATACTGCAAACCGTGGGATTCTATGAGCTGTCCCAAGCCGAAGGTATAGATGGAGAATAGTAGGAGTCCTAGGACAGAGTCTTGGGGAACATCGACAGACAGGGGGCGAGGTGAGGAGGTGGTGTGTGAGAGGGAGACAGTGAATGTTCGGTCCATTAGGTATGATGAGATCCAGGATAGGGCCAAGTCTGTGATGCCAAGAGATGAGAGAATCTGTAGCAGGAGGGAATGGTCTACGGTGTCGAAGGCAGAGGACAGGTCCAGGAGAAGGAGGACAGAGTAGTGTCGCCTGCTCTTGGCGGTTAGTAAGTCGTTAGTGACTTTAGTTAGGGCAGCTTCAGTTGAGTGATGCGGTCGGAAGCCAGATTGTAACCGGTCAAAGAGGGAACAAGAGGAGAGGTGGGAGGACAGTTCAAGATATACATGCTGTTCCAGTAGTTATCTATCTATCTATCTATCCATCTAGCTATCTATCTATTTATCTGTCTAATTCTTTTTACTTTTCTTTAACAAAAATAATTAGCAGAAAATAATATTTACACATAAAAATGAAACACTGTAGAATGGAAATTTTTACAATATGCAAATTCAGTATATCATTTTAAATAAAAAAAATACTTACGAAGTAGAATTATGATACAGAGAAGAATTGCGATCAAAGCTCCTGTACTAAGGCCAGCAGGTAGGAGTAAGGCCTCAGCACTGCAGGACTGCATGTTTCCTTGGTTATCACATGTACATACTCTTATAGTTAATGTTCCAGTGCTACTTTGGATGGGGTAATCATTGTCAGATATGACTACTGGTAGAAGGTAAGTGTTTATTTCATGTCTGTTAAATCCATTTCTTCTTGTTAAAATTCGAGCAGTGTTATCTATCAAAGATAAAAATGGTTACTCTTATCAGTTTAGCAGAAATACGACTTAACTGAGAATTAGTAATATAAATAGTAGCATAAGGATTAAAAGTGAATGGAAATTCTAATAGCAGCAGTAAAATAACCAGTAAATTGCAACAGGTCATATTCATGAACCATTTGTACCATTATAATTCTGTTATTGTAAGAAAGATAGAGTGGGGTTCAGATACATATGCACCCCCAATAGTGAAAATAAGGGGTTATAGCGCTTTTTTCACGTTCCCTAATCAAATTAATTTTATGTAAAGGCTATTCACTGTTTCTCCGGACATAACTCTTCATCAAACTCCACCGCACCCAAAAGCACTACAAATACTGGCTGGTGACCAGCTCACGCAGCCTTTATCTCTCCCCTCATTCTCTGAAGATGGCTGGACCATCATTCTAAATACGCACCTGTCCTAGGACTTCCCCACCTTATTGTAGATTGTAAGCTCTTATGGGCAGGGTCATCATTATTTTGCTTTAATTTTTTTATTATCTTTAACGTTGTTACTTATGACTGTTGTATATGAACGGTTGAATTGTAAAGCATTGCAGAATATGTTGGCGCTACATAAATTAAGATTATTGTTATTATTTTTGGATCATGGACGGCGATAAAATGTTATTCTTGCTATATTTGCTATCTTGATGAATAAATGGCACAACAACAGAATATCTGGAAAACTAAATGAAAAAAAAAAACTCAGACTTATCAACAGAACATGGTGCAATTTGCTAATTAACAATTGAGTGTAAATTTTACATTTATATGGTACATTAATTTCATTTGGTGCTTTGCTTACGCGTCATTACTTGTAAGCTGGCTTTGGGATTTCAACTTTCTCATTAATTTAGTGATTGATTTAAATATGTCAAAATAATTAATTACCACTCAAATGAAACCCAAGAAAAAGAAATAAAACTGCTTTATCTTCTAAGAATTGTCCACTGCCGATAGAAAAGTCCAACATGCAGCTCAGTCACTCCTCCACTAGCTCTGCCTCACCCCTGATCCATAAAGTAAGAATGATTAATTAGTTTTTCTCATTCTCTCTGTCCATTTTGGATGACAAACAGTTTTCAGTCCATTTCTTCAGTAAATCCTTGTTTTGATTACTGATCTTTTACACCCTTATCCTGCATCTGGTCGCGAGTTTCTTCCATTATATCTAGTAACTATTTTATTCCCTCTTCCCTATCATAAGGAATGTTCGTCATCTGAGGTTACTGTTCATGATCGAAAGTTAATTCTCTGAGTATCTAAACCCAACTTTCTTGATTCTGTGCTAATAATCCTGATTTGTTCTTGAGCTCTTAGTCTGAAATACAAAATCTGACTAATTTTTAGATTGAATACAAGTACATTCTGTAGGGAAGCATTCTGGAACTTAACTTGCAAGGGAAAAAAAAGCTTCTGTATCACAACTCGCATTAGTTTAAGTCACTGTCCTAGATTATTTACTAAGAAGGTACTAAGATGGTTTTGAAATCCTCTTTGAAGCAGTTGATCAACATGACTTACGTCAGTGTTTCAAAACATTGTGTCCAAATGTATTTCTGCATGACACAGCTTGTAAAGGTTTGAAAAATGTAAAAAGGTTTATCAGATTCTATGTATCACATCGTGGTCATGTTTCTGTCATATAATGCACACATACCATTCATCTGACTGAACCGTTTCCTTTCATTTCAGAATTCCACTATTGCACAATTTTTATTTTCAAGGATCTTGAATCATCTCACTGTACTTTTCAGTATATTGATTCATTTATGAGCTCTTGTTTAATAATTAGAATTTAATGTATTTCACTGTTTTTAACTCAAAAAATGGTTAGTTAGGGATTTATTTATCTATTTTTTCTATTCAATTTTACTTTATTGCACATTACATGAAGAAAAACTTTTACCATTATGATCATGTAATAGGCTTTATATATATATATATATATATATATATATATATATATATATATATAGTGTAACGTTACACCATGTGAGTGGACAGGGATTACTCATGCTGCTGATCTTGGAGATAAAACACTGGCACACTCAGGGTTAAAATGAGTCCATTTATTTGCTCCATAAACCTCTCAGCAACAAAACACAGTTTCCAGCCATTACAGCAGTCGAAACCAACACAAACAGTCCTTAGCTGGGCTTTGTTCCCTCAGGCCCTGTGCACACACAGGCCAGGGCAATGTCCAGCCCAGAGGCTCTGACTTGAGCCGTACACACAGGAGGGCTTCTCCTTCCTAAGAACACAGACTACTCTGTAGTGTCCCACCTGGACACATGGACGTCTGTCCACACTCTGACAGACTCCCTCACCCTCACTGCCCATGTGCTAAACACAGCCTCCTTTATGTGAGTTGTAACCACTCCCACAGGTGAGGCATGGATCACATGGGCATGACCTCACGGCAGGTCCTGAAACTCCTGCAGGTCCTGAAGGAAATCAGGGGTACAGTCAACACCCTCACCCAGAGGTGAGGCAATATGGGTAGCCAGACCCTCCCATCTCTCATAGCTACCCGCAACCTGGACCCAGTGCACTAAATGACATCTTTAGTGCTCATGTACACTAGAGATAAAATACTCCGGGTTGCATCACAGGGAGCATCCATCCCTGTGACATATACCTACCATTAACCATGTAACCACCAGTCACACCACATATTTCCCCCCTCTGTCTAAAGCTGTGGGGCTTGGCACTTTCTATTACTAGACCAGAGATCCTTCTCTCTCATCTCTGCCACTCAAACCATCTGTTAAAGTCGGGCCCTGCTACCGAATCTTTTTGTAGGCGTCCATCATCCGACTCGGTCTCGTTCTTTGATAAAGATGCCCCTTGTCAGACCACCCGAATCCCCGGTGGTCAGTATGGTGTCGCGATTCCCTTACACCCATGCCTCTTGTTTGGACTGACTCTTTGTCACCACATCTGCTACAGGGTCTCCCACCTAGGTCACACAGCCCTGAGATAACTGGGGCATCACTACTTCCATCGGGCCACCTTCTGTTATCTCTCTGCTGGCCATTTCTCCCATGGTCTTTGCTGCCTGGAGAGCAGTCCTTCCATTTGTCTCTATGTTCTCTCTTCACCTCTCTATACCATGAGTTGAAGGTTGTGGCCATCTTCTTCCCATTTCCTGCAGCTCTATGTTGGTTTGCTCCCTCTCAAGTCTTAGCTGCTCTACTTCCTTCAGGTAAGCCACGCGATACTCCAGGAGCATCCGGATATTCCCAAGGCTCTCCATGGATCCAACAATGAGGAATGGAACCATCCCATCGTCACCCATGTCTTGGGCTTCGTCATAAGCCGGAATCCTCACTCTCATCGCGCCAGACCTGTTCACCATCTCCTGCATCACTTTCCCAAACCTTCCGATGACTTTCCGCACCAGACCTCTGGGCACTTGAATGATGTCTTCTGCAATGCCCCGCTGACTTTGATCTTTCCTCGCAAGCTGTAGAAATCGAGCGGCTTCCTTATTCTTCAACAGAATCATCTGCTTCTTTCGGAGGCATTGTAGATGCATATCCCTCAGGACAGCCACCCGCTTCACTGTGACTTCCCTAGTTGACAGTATGACCGACTGTTTTGTCTCTGGTGCCCAGTTCACACTATATGCTTCTATAGACTTTCTAAAGGCTTCATGCACATCCTCAATGGCACAAGCTTCTCACATGTCTTCGGGTACCTCTATTATTCACTTTAAAAGCGAAGTCTCCCCTTCTTGGACATACTGTTGGACCTCCTTGTCCTGAGCGTGAGCGCAGTTTTCCAAGACATCGACGTCCCTTGTATGGCCATCTGCATGGCACTTCCCCTGCTGGATTTCTTCCTCCGTGGAGGCCCCTTCTTTGGTCAGCCTCTCCAGTTCACTCTACTTCATAGTGATCAGATCGGGAGAGCATGACAGTTCGATTTCCCGGTCATCCATTGATTTCTGGAGCTGGGCATTAGTCTCCTTCTCTATCATGAGCTCTCTTAGAACTTTTCCTCTCTCCTCTGCCAGGCAGCGACACTCATCCTCTCTCCAGAGAAGCTCCTGCTAATGCTTCTCTTTGGCCTCTCTGAGCACCTCCATATCTTTCACTATAGCTTTGCTTATAGTTTGATACACTGACAGGTGGCCTCTGAGCTCAGAGACTTCCTTCTCCAGCTCATCCACTCTGTGTTCCGCTGCTTGTCTTAGGACCCTTTCTTGGTCAACATGTTCTTTTACAGTCTCTTTAAACAGCTCTATCTCATGGTCCTGCTCTCTTTTGGCTAGCACGTGTTGCACCATCAGTTCTTTAATCAGATTTTCAGATGGGCTCTCTTGCCCACCCATACTCTGTCTATTCAGAGCTCCACCTGTTCCTGCATCTCCCTCTATGTTCTCTGCGGGTCTACTACAGGTCTGCTTTAATTTTAGCCCATCACCAACTCCCTCTGTGCTGGGGTTTATTTGAGATAAAGTGACCTCTTTACTACACACTGTTAACCTTGTGTTTGAGTCACAGTCTGAAATAGAGTCACCACTCACCCTGTCATCCTGGAACAGCAAGTCCCCACTCACCCAGGTGTCGGACCCCTTTCCTGGAGGTACCCAGTTTCCCTCGGTCACACGTTTGGTCACCCCAGCTACGTCCCCGAGTTGGTCAGACCAACACTTTCTCTCGGTCACCCGGAACTCTGGACTATCGACCTTAGGGGGTGCTACCTCCACCTTTGAGTCACCCCACACTTCATCAACTTACCATGCATCTTCAAACAACACAAAGTCCCGGCCCCTCTCAAAGGGATACAATAAGTTCGGTGGTATACTGCCACCTTGGCACTCAACACTTTTGGACATCTCAATCATCACTCTGTCCACAGTATAATCCACAGTGACCCCATGATTGCAGCGAACCTTGACCTTTTTCTCGGTCAGTCAGAGAACCAGAGGAGTTCCTGTCAGAGTCACCTGACTCTTTGAGTACAGCCGTCCAGAGAGTCCTTCACGGTGTAGCATCAGGGTACACACCTGCAGTGAGCACTGGGCAGCCCCCCTATATGGTGTTACTAAGAGGCTGTGAACCATATTCTCTGCATTCCCTGTGTGAACATTGCCACATACGGATTATTTTTTTTGCACTGGTGTGCCACACGGCCAATCCCTGATTGTAGGCTGTCTGTTTCATTAGGTATTATTGCACCTGTGCAGTTGCCATTTTACTTGGGTCCGCTGCACCCTGTTAGTGCATTTGTATTGAGGCCTGTCTATACAAGTAAGCATCTCTGCCTGTTTTGTTTTTTTCTCAAATATTGGAGGATTGTTTCCTCTTTCTGTGGTTTTCATGTTAGAGTAGGACTGGCAAGTGTAAGGAACTTTGACGTTAGTTTGCCAGCTTATGTATTATGGCCATAATATTAACTAATACCTTACATATATTGATATGCTTTTGTGCACTTTTTATCTTTTCAGGGTGCAGTTGGGCCCAAATGGGTCTGTAAACTGTGGCCTCTATTCACACGGGATGCATGATAGTTAGCACTGGGTATCCCCCCTATATGGTGTTACTAAGAGGCTGTGAACCATATGCTCTGCATTCCCTGTGTGAACATTGCCGCATACGGATTATTTTTTTGCATTGGTGTGCCACACAGCCAATCTCTGATTGAAGGCTGCCTGTTTCATTAGGTATTATTGCACCTGTGCAGTTGCCATTTTACTTGGGTCCGCTGCACCCTGTTAGTGCATTTGTATTGAGGCCTGTCTATACAAGTAAGCATCTCTGCCTGTTTTGTTTTTTTCTCAAATATTGGAGGATTCTTTCCTCTTTCTGTGGTTTTCATGTTAGAGTAGGACTGGCAAGTGTAAGGAACTTTGACGTTAGTTTGCCAGCTTACGTATTATGGCCATAATATTAACTAATACCTTACATATATTGATATGTTTTTGTGCACTTTTTATCTTTTCAGGGTGCAGTTGGGTCCAAATGGTTCTGTAAACTGTGACCTCTGTTCACACGGGATGCATTATAGTTAGCACTGGGCAGCCCCCTATATGGTGTTACTAAGAGGCTGTGAACCATATGCTCTGTATTCCCTGTGTGAACATTGCCACATACGGATTATTTTTTTGCACTGGTGTGCCACACGGCCAATCCCTGATTGTAGGCTGGCTGTTTCATCAGGTATTATTGCACCTGTGCAGTTGCCATTTTACTTGGGTCCACTGCACAGGTGCAATTGTAGTGCATTTGCAATGTTAGTGCATTTGTATTGAGGCCTGTCTATACAAGTAAGCATCTCTGCCTGTTTTGTTTTTTTCTCAAATATTGGAGGATTCTTTCCTCTTTCTGTGGTTTTCATGCTATGTCCCCAAGTTGGTCAGACCCACACTTTCTCTCGGTCACCCGGAACTCTGAACTATCGACCTTAGGGGGTGCTTCCTCCACCTTTGCGTCACCCCACACTTCATCAACTTCCCATGCATCTTCAAATAACACAATGTCCCAGCCCCTCTGAAAGGGATACAATAAGTTTGGTGGTATACTGCCACCTTGGCACTCAACACTTTTGGACATCTCAATCATCACTCTGTCCACAGTATAATCCACAGTGACCCCATGATTGCAGCCAACCTTGACCTTTTTCTCGGTCAGACAGAAAACCAGAGGAGTTCCTGTTAGAGTCATCTGACTCTTTGAGTACAGCCGTCCAGAGACTCCTTCATGGTGTAGCATCAGGGTACACACCTGCAGCTTGTCGTCAAATGGAAAGTCTATGCAGCACTCAGAATAAGTCAGACATGAACACCGCTGTTCCCCAGACATGTCCACTGAGGTAACCAGTGCCACCCCTTTTGAAAGCTCTGCCTCTTTTTGGGCCACTATCCCTTTTTGGGACTCCACCTTCCTCTTGGACTCCACCCCTTTTTGGGCCACCACCCCCTTTCGGGATTTCCACATGTCCCTCTAGAGGCCTGTACACAGCAGTCTATCTGCCCCAACAGTACCACCGTACACTTAGATCTTGCTGGGCTTGTACTGGCCCTTCAAGAGGTCACCCGCTCTGGATCTCTGATGTCCTTATAGTACCCCACCAGCTCCTACTGTGACTGCCACAGCTGCGGTTGTATCCACAAACCGCCAGCACCTCCAGCTGATGCTCACAAGCTGCTGCTGCCACTGCAGCTCCTGCTGCAGAACCTCTTGCTGCAACTTGCAAGTGCAGCTCCCACTGTTGCAAGTCTCTGCACGGCTCTGCACTGCAGACTTCGTGGACCCGCCGATCCACCGCAAGCTTCGTAAGCATGTTGAGTTACAGCTAGATGCTTGTCACCTTCGCGACCCCACTGAGCCACCGCACGCTGACTTGAGAAAAAAACTTTGTGACCCCGCTGATTCACAGCAAACACATTCAGGTTTTTAGAGAAAAAAACACACGCATGCAGTCTCTCATTGACCCCAGTCAGTACAACACGGACTCCTGGACGTTACCTGCTGGTGTCGGCCACACAGGTTCCCGGGTACCTTTTATCCACAGAGGCACCCTATAGCCACTTCTCACACAGTCTCCAACTAACCCTGGTCAGCATACCACAGACTCCTGTCTGTTACCTGTTGGTGACTGCCACACAGGTTCCTGGATGCCTCTCCTCCTTAGAGGTATCCCACAAATATCAATACACAGTCTTTCTGACCATGGTCAGCATAA
Organism: Dendrobates tinctorius; assembly: GCF_039654945.1. Taxonomy (NCBI): domain Eukaryota; kingdom Metazoa; phylum Chordata; class Amphibia; order Anura; family Dendrobatidae; genus Dendrobates; species Dendrobates tinctorius. The sequence continues at coordinate 18,671,650 of NW_027361693.1, forward strand.
CACGGACTCTGTTCTGTTACCTGTTGGCCATGCAGGTTCGCGGATCCCTCTTATCCGCAGAGGTATCCAAAAAATAGCTCTCACTAACCCTGGTCAGTATTACTCATGGTTGTCAGACCGTACGCTCTCCTGGCTCAGAATCACAAGCATTGCCACATGTGCTTCTTGGACCGTTGCCCGCAGTCTAGCACCAATTGCAATGTTCCACCATGTGAGTGGATGGGGATTACTCACTTTGCCAGTCTTGGAGGTAAAATACTGGCACACTCAGGGTTAAAATGAGTCCATTTGTTTTATTTGCTCCATAAACCTCTCAGCAACAAAACACGGTCTCCAGCCTTCACAGGAGTCGAAAGCAACATAAACAGTCCTTAGCTGGGCTTTGTTTCCTCAGGCCCTGTACACACACAGGCCAGGGCAATGTCCAGCCCGGAGGCTCCGACTTGAGCTGTACACACAGGAGGGCTTCTCCTTCCTAAGATCACAGACTACTCTGTAGTGACCCACCTGGACACATGGAAGTCTGTCCACACTCTGACAGACTCCCTTGCACTCACTGCCCATGTGCCAAACACAGCCTCTATTATGTGAGTTGTAACCACACCCACAGGTGAGGCATGGATCACATGGGCATGACCTCATGGTAGGTCCTGAAACTCCTGCAGGTCCTGAAGGAAATCAGGGGTACAGTCAACACCCTCACTCAGAGGTGTATATATATATATATATTAGTTAAATCACATTATTTTCTGCTTAGAACATCTTTAATTATATAAAAGTAAATTCAGTATAGGATCTCCTCTATATTCCTGTCCTTGTTGGGGAAACATACATGCCTTGGTCAGAGTAGCCACATTATGAATATTTGAATATCTGCAACTTGAATTTCAACAATTGTGGTGGCCTTTAGTTGTCAGGGCAAAGTATTCTTTATGCCTTTCATCTAATCTATGTATAAACTTAATGTTCAGTGGTGGCCAAGTGTCCTGAAACTGCTCAACCCTAATTAGGGGATGCATCAAATTAGCACTTGGGTAATAGTCCCTTCTTCTATTTTAAGTCTATCTATGGGTGTGGTAACAGCTTTAACGCCATGGGTGTTTTCTGGAAGCAATCAGTATGTTCCTGAGTGAATATTGCAAATTGTAGTGAACGTATTTTGTAATGCTCGATACATTGCAGTGTCCATACATTGTTGTGCCCAATCATTGTTCCTAGTTCGCGCTTCTGGAGACATGAACCTCATGAATGCTGTGGGGCATTGTGAGGCTCTGAGCCATGTTCCTGTTCTGTTTGACTTTGCCCTTACTTTTGCCCTTATCAAAGATGGAGTAAGTAGCTTCACAAGGGGCCATCTTGTTCCTGTTTGACTTTGCCCTTACTTTTGCCCTTATCAAAGATGGAGTAAGTAGCTTCACAAGGGGCCATCTTGTTCCTGTTTGACTCTTCCTGTTTCCTGCCTGCTGTGTACAAAAGGGACTCAGCACATTATACCTGTGCTTGTGTATCTGGATCTTCACCTGCTGCCAAGCTTGGAGAACTCGCATTGTGCCTGCTTCTTCTATACCTCGGGATTCCCCGTTTGTTACTTACCTGCCATCCTGCCTGACCGCCTCTCCTGTCCGGATCTGCTCTGCTTCATTCATCTCTGTGGCCTGCTCTCCGCTTGAAGCCTGGTCCAGGCTCAGGACTTTAGGACTGTGTGCTCCCGGACCTCAGACTCTCGCCAGTTGGTTCGTACAGACTCTACCTGTTGCCAGAACTTATATCTGCTTACCGTGTAATACTGAAGCCTGCTTCCTGCAATACCCCTGAACTATCTTTGCATAGTACTGTGACCTGTTGCTACAATACAATACTGAACCTTTGAACATATATTGTGTCTGTCTTCTCTGACCCATGCTACCGAGTTCCATAGAACCTATAGTACCAATTTGACAGGCATAGAAAGGAAGGAGGGCATTAAAAATTGGGAGTGCAGAAGCTGATGGATTTCTTTTTTGGGTGAGAAGTTATAGCACTTTTCCAGAGAATTTGTGCTATCTTTAAGGTGGAAGTCCCCTACATTTTCCATTGACAGATGATGTACCTAAATGGTGACTTCCTTTTTTGTCGAGTGAGATTAAAATTTAATTCGGAACATGTCACATAACAAGTTGGATCATATTTATCCTGTGATCTACGCTGAGCGCTTCCATCGGGGTTTCCATCTAAATCTCTGAAAGACGTGATTCAGATGGAACCTCGGAGAGATCCATTCACTATGAGGCAGCATAGTTTCTGTTATGAGTGGCGGAAGACACTAAATAAAAAATTAATAAAGTGCCTTCGCCACACGGGGTCCACAGTGCAGTGGATGGAATAACCGCTGCTAAAAGAGGCAGAGCACTAAGGTGGTAATGTGCATAGGGTTTTAGCTGCACCCAGTGCACTGAAGCAGACTCTGTTATATGCACAGAGCTGCAAACAAAAGCATAAATAACGCTGAGTCTGTACAGGGTCAGTGATCGAATGTGGGGGGCGAAGGAGAGCTCGGAGTCAAGTATGACCCCAAGACAGCGGGCATGTTGCTGGGGAGTAATAGTGGAACCACACACAGAAATGGTAATGTCGGGTATAGATACATTTGAAGAGGGAAGAAACACAAGGAGTTCAGTCTTTGACAGGTTCAGTTTCAGATATAGTGAGGACATGATGTTCGACACAGCATTTAGACAATCGCCGGTGTTTTCTAGAAAGGTTGGCGTGATGTCAGGAGAAGAAGCATAAAGATGATCCGTCTCCTTTTTGCCTTCTTTTTCACAAGCTAAACATTCCTAGATCCTTTAACCAATCCTTGTAGGACATGGTTTGCAGTCTGCTCACCATCCTGGTAGCGCTTTTCTGAACTTGATCCAGTTTTTCAGTGTCTTTTTTAAACTATTGTACTCAGAACTCAACACAGTTTTCCAGATGAAGCCTTAACATGCATTAGTAGAGGGGGATAATTTCTTCACGTGATCTAGACTCTATGCTTCTCTTAATACATCCTAGAATTGTGTTTGTCTTTTTTGTTGCTGCATCACACTTTTGACTCATGTGCAGTCTGTGATCTATTAATATACTCATATTAATAGTATTAATATACTCCTTTCATTCTGTAGATGTAGTTTTTATTTTTCCTGCCCAGATGATGAATCTTGCATTTCTCTGATAAGACAGCTTTATCCTTTGGGTCAGAACAATTACATTGATATCACATTAATATCTTTCTTTTAAAAGATTTGTTTTTGCATTGCTATATTCTGAGAGCTATAGCTTTTTATTTCCCTGCTTATGAAGATGTATGGTCACTTCTTTTCTTGTTTTTTGTGAAACAAGATAATGTTTTCAGCTAAACTATTTTCATTTCCATTCAACTTTTTGGTTGCGTTATAGTTCACTTTTTCAGCAATATGATGAAAAATCTCAGTGCTTTCCCTTTTTTTGCGGAGTTCACTGAAGTGGTTAACCAGTCTGACAGCTTTATGTATGAGATCATTCCAGATGTGGCATTACCAAAGATGTGCACATTCTTTGTTATATACACATTTTTTGGTATAGTGTTTTTATTTCAGTTTTTTCAGTTACCGCATTTTGTGATATTTTATTTTAATTTTTTAAACTTTTGTTTACTCTTTTACTTAGTTCCTCTATGAGACTTTAACCTTTATTACTCTTCAATAAATTATACCTGTGTGTGATACACTGACCAAAGCCTCTAAAACCATGCTCCTGGCATGATCTAACAAGGCTATGATAGCTGGCAGACAAGGACATGACAACGAGAGCCCTCTCACTCTTCTAGCCTCCAAAATGCAAGCACCACTTCAGACTGTTAGAGCCCGAGCTCAGCTATCACATTAGCTGAGCTCCCAGTGGACATCGCATGGGCACAGCTCCTGTGCCATGCACGGTCACCATAACGTACTTACACGTCAATAATCAAGAACCCCTTTCTAACCATGAATTATAGGTACATCAAAGGTCATGAAGGAGGTAAAGAAAGAAAAAAGCACTTTTGGAAACCTCTATAAATTCTGAAATTAATGTAGAGCTAAACATTTTTCATATAATTTAACAAATGCAACATTTTAAAAAGTGATAACCAATTTCGTGCATTTTTAAAGAAGTTAGTGGATTGCACTATTTTTTAAATCATTTTTTCAGCACAGTCACATTAAGCTATCAAATGTTTTCCCAATGTACATTTTTTATTTTAAAATAAATTAACATCATTACTATACCTTCATTGTCCTGGACTGTAAAGTTTGGGTTAACTGATGCTAAACTGAAGAAGAATTTTTGTCCACCTGGTGGCTCATCTTTGTCCACTGCACTAATAGTCTGAATTAGCTGTAAAAAAAATAAAATAAAATTATACTTAAAATAATAGTATAAAACAATAATGAAGACATATCCTTGGTTTAAGTATTAGGTTACAAAAGATGACACATAGAACTGGAAAAAGAACTGTAAATTTGATGCTAAATTATGTTAAAAGGACTCTGTTGGCTCTGGAATTGTCATCAATGTTAGTAGAGTCCTTGTTGGATACCTTGTGCTCAAAAAATCCATACCTTTAGTCCAATAATTCCCTGAATACTTTTATAAATCATTCCTTATGTTAGTATGCCAATGAGATGCTTGAGCCTTGAAGCATGGTGGAGGGAGCAGCGTGATTTGAACCTTTCTTTCTCTCGTAGTATTGCCTTTTGGTGCATTGATAAACATTGATAAACCGCAAGGTTAGCTGATGACAATATGGGAAGAATGGAGAACGCGGGACACATGGTGCAGCTGTATAAACATTGCCTTGCCCAATGTAAGAAGGAATGTCGAAGCAATGTTGGTTGTTAAAAAAGTAGACATTCCACGATTTTCTAGAAATGCATGCTGTAACGTTTGGTCAGAAGAGCCGGCGGCCAGTATGAGGATTGCAGTGCAGTTCTGGAGTGAGTAATACGGTCATCTGACTGTGCTGTAAAAATGATAAACAGCTGCTGAAATCTAGTGCAGTCAATTTAGAAAGTATCGATGATTTTGAAACAGTTGTAAGTCACAGAAAGCAGAAAGTAATCTTTACCAGCATATCCCATAAATATGCCACAAAATCATGCAACAGAATGAAAAAATATTTTACATTGAAGAAAACATGGTTTTGCAACATGCTTAACTATTTTTCCATATTAATGGCTTTTTTCACTGTTTATATTAAAACCGTAAACCATATGTGCTATTGTAAGCATATATTCACAAGTGGCAATCTGCAGCATTTTTGCTCCATATTTTACACAGCTCTCTTGGTGTATAAAATATGTAGCCTTTTACAGTACCAGCATAATCAGTGAGATTTCTGAACTCTCATTCACATGCTGTTTTTGACCCATGCATAGTTCTAGCCCTGTTCTATTTTTTCCAAGATGCAACATGGCATTTTTGCAGCACTGTTCAAATACATGGATGGAAAATTCAAGGAAAAATACTGGAAAAAAATGTATTTAAAAAGGCTGCAAAAACACAATGACCCTTAGTGACTATGCAAAGGGTTGGAAAATGAGAACTTATATACAGTAGGTGGCTATCTACTTATGAGGCCAAATATTTCAAGATCACAATCATAGGAAAAGAGCTCAAGTGCTCTACTTGTTCATAGATAGAACAATTGTTGCTGGAAATTCACATCTGCTTTGTTACCTCCAATCCCTGTGTTACTCTAAACTCAATGTCTAGTCAGGTAACGCATTAACCCTTACAGTCAGTTTGCCAGGATGCCATAGCAACCATGCACAAAGTGTCAATAGGGTACAGCCTACTCACTCTCAACTGCTAAAATGATACAGCTACTATTGATTTGTTGATGTAGTGAAACAAGTCCCAGCACTTTTATCTTTTGTTCTTTTAATTTTAATATTGACTACTAAATCCCAAGTCCATATCATATACTGCCATGTTTGGAACTATGTTCTTTTTTTATCAATTTTTCATTTGTTTATTTGCACTGACCCTTTACCCCATCATGTCATTGTGTAATCTACTTTTAGTATGTTAATTTCAACATTATGTCTGCATTATTATATCCCATCAATATCACATACTTCCATGTGTTGGCATAAGGTGTGATGTACTTTTACCTATGTGTCATTGGTTTACTTTTACTGACTGCTGTCCCTATTATGTCATTGTGTAACATCTTTTTCAATATTTTTATTTAAAAAAGATTTTTTTATGTATTAGATCTGAGGTATATACTACCAAGTATTAGCATTGTGTAATTGTCTCATTTGCTTATTTGTACTGACCTCATAATATCATTGTTTAAACCTTTACCCACCATTTTGTCTATTTGTACTTTATTTGTTACAATTAGAGTTGATCGACTTTGGTCGGATCGGGTTTCGTGAAAACTGACTGAAACAAAATTTGAGTATGATAAAACTGGTCCGACTAGGGCAAAAAAAGTCGGAGTTTCATCCGAAACCTGACCCCAAAGCAAGTCAATGGGGAATAAAAGTCAGCATTGAGTGGACGAATGTCATCCGCTCAATGCCGACTTTTATTTCCCATTGACTTGCATTGGGGTCGAGTTTCGGACGAAACGCCAACTTTTTTTGCCTTAGTCGGACCATTTTCAACCGACTCAAATTTTGTTTCATTCGGGCTTCATGAAACCCGATCCTACCAAAGTCGCTCAACTCTATTTACAATGATAACATTAGAGATCAGCTGATCATTTGAAAGGAGAATTTAACTGCTTCTCCAAATTGTCATCCAAAATTTGACTTGCATCAAATACATTTTCCCGAACCTCAATACTGGAAAGATTGCAATTAATTGGAAAATGCACATGCGGGACAGGAGCGAGAAAGAACCATGCTGACAACAAGAGTTTACACTCTACAGTAGAGAGAAAAGGACCCTGAGATGATAAAAGCTTTTATTCTAGAGGAGAGAGAAAAAAACACTTCTGACTAAAACAGCTTGCACTCTACTTGTGAGAACGTGAGAGTAAGAGAGAGAGTACCCTGCTGATCATAAGAGCTTACACTCTATAAAAGAAAGAAATAAAGAGAGAGAGAAAGAAAGGCCCTCACTGACCATAACAGCTTACACACTAAAGAAAATAAAAAATTACCCAATGATTCTGTAGATGGAAAAAGACTGTGCTCCACTGGGATCCACTGATAAGTGATGGCCATTGTACAAGGTATCATAATTAGAGATGAGCTAATCATTCAAGGTTCCCTTTCATGGTTCAGTTCCATAAGCTGAACATTTAGATGCCCGCCAAGCATGTTCATCGAACGTACCCGAACCCCATTAGATTCAATGGGAGGCCAAACCAAATGTATACACAACATCTTAAGGGGTGGCAAAAAGCTTCCCAAACAGCTAAAATTAGGAACAGACACCAAGAAAAGAGGCATCAATTGACCCATAGTAGAAATTTGCAAATAGCACAGCAGCAGTCTTCCATCGGCCATTCATGAGGTATCAGGGTATGGCCCAGCATTTACAGTTTGGAAATGAAGTTTCAATGAGAACCTGATGGTTAAAGGAGCATTGTAAGACTTCTTAGCTGGGAGACCTGATATCTCATGCAACACCTCCATTTTCTTTTGTATTTCAGCCACTCTCAGATGGCACAAACATCAGATTCATACAGCACTATTAGTAGAAAAATGTAAGGAAAATAACACAGGTAGTTGACTGATCAATTAATCCATAGGAGAACCTTTTATAATGGCAAAATAGCAGTCAGCCATGAGTCATGCATGAGGCATCAGGGTCTGGCCCAGCATTTACAGCTTGAAATTGATGTTTCAATGAGGATCTGGTCATTTAGGGTGCTGTGTAAGTCATCTTAGCTGGGAGTTCTGATACCTCACGCAACATCTCCAATTTTTTTTTCAGCCACATTCAGGAAAGTAACACATGTAGTTGACTGAAAGTAAGTGTAGGCCTGCCTGTCTGGGAGCTCTACTTATACAAGCAACCGACCAGATGGAGACCCAACTTGGAGTCTCCATATTTCAAAAAAATTATTGCCTCCTCCATTTATTCCTCGGCTCCTGCACTTTCACTAACAGTTTATTTGGTACCATGAGCACCCTCGATCATTGTAATCCACCCTCCCATGACAACTGCCTGTTGCTATCCCTTCTGCATCCTCCTCTGCTTCCACCTCTTCCTTTGGGACCACCACCTCCTCACGCACACAATTCAAAGTGTGCTCCAGCATGTACATATAGTGATGTTGATGACATCATTGTCAGTGCTAAAAATCTTAGTAGCCATTTCAAAACTGTGCAGAAGGGTGCAGAGGTGCTTCATCTGTACCCACTCTGCAAGCGTGATTTGCACCAAATCTGGACTGCGTTTACCTAGGCTATGCAAAAGAACATACTGCACTAGGGGTGGTTGCTGCTGCCATAATCGCTGCAACATGTACAGACTGGAATTCCACCATATTGGAACATAAAAAATTAAATGGGTAACCAGTAGGCCTAGAGATATCTGTAGCGATGCAAGTTGATGACCTGCGGGGTGTGATAGTCGGAATTGAACACACAACAACCATGCTTTCTTCAGCAGCACATCCAGTCCGGGATAGTGGTAGAGAAATTGCTGAACCAAAAGAATGAGGATGCGAGCCATGCAAGGCACGTGTGTGAGGTTGCACAGGTGAAGGACCGTCACCAGGTTTACACCACTATTGCACATGGCCTTTGCTGGCTCCAGGATCAGTGGAGACAGCCATTACTCTAACTCTGCTTGGATAGCTAATCACAACTCTTGAGATGTGTGACTACGATCCCCAAGGCATATTAATTTGAACACTAATTGCGGTGAGCCATGGCTGCACAGTATGGAGGTGGGGGATTTTATCTGCACTGTTGGAACGCGTGTCAGATTAAAAGAAAGGTTGAGGGCAAGGGTTGAGGCCCTAGATGAGGTGGAGGAGCCAGAAGCTGTGATGAAGTGTTAGATACAAAAGTTTGTCCTGCAAGCCTTGGTCATTCAAAGACCTGAAGAGAAGTACCTTGACCTTTTCCTCCCACAGTCACCCAGTGCCCAGTCAGTGAAATGTAACTTCCTTGCCCATGTTTGCTCGTCCAGGTGTCAGTGGTGAAATGCACCCTAGCAGACATAGATTTTTTCAGGGGACAGGTGATGTTGTTGGTGACATACTGGAGTAGCACAGGCACAGCTTTCTTAGAGAAGTAATGGTGACTGGGCAGTTGGTCCATCTACTTTCTGAAACCATCTGTATCCACCAGGTAGAAAGGAAATATTTCCATGGTCAACAGATTGGAGATGGTGGAGTTGAAGCTCTTAGCTTTGGCTTGTGTAGGAGGAAACATTCTTTTACAAGACCACACCTGCAGGACTAAAGGCTGGCTGTTGTGCTGAGAAAGAATGGAGTACAGAGAACAGGACAAACTGCGGGACTGTGAGTGAGTTGCAGGTAGAGATGTTATGGTGGATTGAGAAAGATGTGTTGTGCTAGGTGATACAAATGCAGCAGTCTTGTCCACTTCCGTAACAGCTGACAGGCTCTCACTTACCCTGACTGTAGGGGATAAACAAGTGGAGTTTCAGGGGCCTGAAACTTGTTTGAGAAAACTTAGCATGGTGACTGAGGAGGAAGAATCAGCAGATGGGGTTGATGTAATGGCAGGTGGTTGGCAAAGCCCACTAGTCTGCATTTCAGCACAGTAAGATTACCACACTAAGGCATGTTAATCGCAAATGTGCTGGTTCATGCATGTATTTGTCAAATTATTTTGCAAATTTATTTTTGAGAATTTGATACCTTGTGTTGGGTCATCCTTTGTGGTTTCAGAAAAGGCCCAGGCTAAGCAACCCTTGCCACCTCTGCGAACTGCCCACTCGTGACCAGGGCTGGTCACAGCCAGAGTTGGGGCTGAGGATACAGTGCTTGTCATGGTGGCATCACTTCATGTTTGTGTGGAAAGATGCAACATAACCTTCCTCATCTTCCTCCTACTCCGCCTCTTCTGCTCAGCTACTCAGCTGCATACCTGTGGGTTCACACCAAGTGAGATCTACAACCCCATTGTCAACCTCTCTGTTCTAACACTCCTGACCCTGAGAGTCACCCTCCTCCTCTTTCTTCCCTGATACCACAGTACAGTCTGCGTGCACCTTAGGTATCTGAGTCTCATCACGATCATCTCCACTTTAGGTGGTTAATGTCTGGTGATGAGGTCTGGATTCTGCTCGGACCCTAATTCATCCAGCCTCGGATCCAACATGAAAAAATTTGGGGCTTTTGTGCATATGCTTTCCTCCTCTAGATTCTGTGAATCTTTGGAGAAGATCTCTGATGCCTTTGAACATAATGTGTGAATAGCTCGGCATAATGACCCACCTGTGGTTCCCCACAGTCAGTTGGGCATTTGGAAATTTTTGTGGAGGAGGGAAACAAGGGTGATTGGGGTGCCACCTCTGAGGATCATACCGTGTGTGATGTTAAATTGGAGGAAGAGGAGGAGAGGCCACTGGATCCAGTGCTTGCCATCTACTGTAGTACATGCTCTTTCTGAGCCTAATCTACAAGACATACCACTATGTGGCTGCTAAAGAAAGGGACTCAAGTAACAGATGTTGTCAGTGATCTTTGGATAGGACGAGATGGTGGTGAGTTGAGCTTTCATACACATTAACACCTAACCTACGTACATGTTGAGCGCCAAGCCTATTTCCCTTTCCTACACAACCTCACATTTTTCCAGTCATGTTGTAAGTAGTCTTCCTCTCTTGTACTTTGCTGTTTCACCACTTTAGGCCCACAGCTGTCAGTCATCTGTCACTAAATGAACAATTATTAATTATTTTCGCCGATAGTGTGCCTGAACAACACTCTTATGCCTAATGATGTTTACTGTATGTGGAAATCCAGCATTCTGATTTCACACTGAAACACAGTTTTATCACAAACTATTTGGATTAGCTAATTGGGCTTTGTGGCTGCACCCCAATATTATGCCCAGTGATTCTTAAGTGGAAATCTGAACTTCTTATTTGCCACTGAAACAGTTTTATCACAATTTGGATTAGCTAATTGTGCCTCGTGGCTGCATTCAAATATTGAACCTAATGATTATTAAGTGGAAATTTGGCCTTGTGAGTGGCCACTGAAGCACAGTTTTATCACAGACGATTTGAATTAGCTAATTGGGCATCGTGGCTGCACAACAATATAAGGCCTAATGATGTTTAAGTAGAAATCTGGCCTTCTGATTTGTCACTGAAACACAGTTTTATTACAAACAATTTGGATAAGCTATTTTGCCCTCCTGGCTGCACCCAAATATTAGGCCTAATGCTTTTTCTGTCACACAGTTTTTGCACAATCCAGTTCGATGCTGGAAGATCAATTTCACACAGGACAGGACCCTTTCTATCTAACTGACAAGTTCACTTACAGCACTATCAGAAGCAGCTTCTCTGCACTGTGACACTGAGAAAATAGTGACAGGAAAACAAGATGCCAACTTTTTATATGGCCAAGGACATGTGGCTTTGGCAGTCAATCACAGACCTTGGTCATGACATTGTGGAAAGTTTTTGCACCCTTATTGACTGCCAGAATCAACACACATAAATGTAAAGGAAAAAAAGAAAAATAGCACGCCGCTCCTCCAACTTCTTCACACCTCCTCCCCTCATCAAACACATCACCCGTCCCCACTTCTCATCATACAGCATCACTATCCTAGCCAAAGTAATAACAAAATCATTAGTGGAAACACTGTGAAATACCGAATTGTGACCGAATTTTGCTGACTGAGTAACATAGTAACATAGTTAGCAAGGCTGAAAAAAGACATTTGTCCATCCAATTCAGCCTATATTCCATCAGAATACTGTAAATCCCCAGAACTACGTCCTTCTAAAAAAACTAATAACTGTAATATACAATATTGTCACACTCCAGGAAGACATGCAGGCCTCTCTTGAACCCCTCGACTGAGCTCGCCATCACCACCTCCTCAGGCAAAGAATTCCAGATTCTCACTGCCCTAACAGTAAAGAATCCTCTTCTATGTTGGCGGAAAAACCTTCTCTGCTCCAGACGCAGAGATGCCCCCTTGTGACCGTCACCTTCCTTGGTATAAACAGATCCTCTGAGAGATATTTGTATTGTCCCCTTATATACTTATACCTGGTTATTAGATAGCCACTCAGTCGTCTTTTTTCTAGACTAAATAATCCTAATTTTGCTAATCTCTCTGGGTATTGTAATTCCCCCATCCCATTTATTAATTTTGTTGCCTTCCTTTGTACTTGCTCTAGTTCCTTTACATCCTTCCTGAGCACTGATGCCCAAAACTATGCACAGTACTCCATGTGCCGTCTAACCAGGGATTTGTACAGAGGCAGTATAATGCTCTCACCATGTGTGTCCAGACCTCTTTTGAAGCACCCCATGATCCTGTTTGCCTTGGCAGCCACTGACTGCCACTGGCTGCTCCAGGTAAGTTTTTCATTAACTAGTGAATATGCTTGTGAATGCAAACACAAATTTGAATGTGCTATGTTCGTGCCAAATTTGGGATTTGTGAACATTTTCTGAACAAGTTTGATCATCACTAATAATAATCCTTAACTTGTAATAGCTGCAGAGCATTGTAGGGAGAACTGCAAAGCAACACAAAATTACTTTAGCTTGCTCACTGATGCTTCAGCTATGTGGGAAATGGTGCTGTGACTTCTTTTTTCTTGTGAAACACAAATACAATTTCAATTTTTTTTTAAATTGCTTGAAACCACAAATCTCAGGTAATTTGTCATGAATTCATCCCTCCGCAATCTGCTCATCTCTAGCTAACATGCATACCTGGCCTAAGAAAGACATCTGTTCAAAATAGAAAAGCCATATATTCATTTAGTTTGAATAAATGCTTTCAAACATACTTGACTGTATGTGAGACTCAGCAGCTTCTATATCCTTCCATTTGTATCTTTTATCTTTAACTATTTATTTGATACACAGAGGTTTCTGCATCTAAGCATCCCCTGGGGCAATATACAGTAACAGATATTGTCAGTGGTCTTTGAATAGGAAATGGCAGTGTTTGTTCTGTAAAGGGAAGTGCCCTAGGTTGTATAATATCCCCATATTAAAATATTGTTACCCTTTATAATGTCCCCCACAGGTGGCAATGTCCTCTTCATAAGCCATTTAGACATACCCAAAACAGAAATGTTTGGGCATGTCAAATGAAGATGGAAAGATGTCCATCTGTTGTCTGTGGCTATATTCTGGCATGTATAATATTCTGGCATGTATAATTACCATGTCAGGAGATGGCCACACTGTCAGGACAAAAGGATCAAAGAGATCCTTCTTTCTGCCATAGGGGTCTGGGCACCAGCGCTGATATAATCATATCAGTGCTGGTTACAGGCACTACAAAATGCACTGCCGCCATGCCAGGCTGGGATCAGGGATGCGCACCTCCTGGGATTGTTCACTGCAATAGCGCATGCACCCTGCCTGCACGTGTGTGGGCGGGGGCATGGCCAAACAGAAGCAGGGGCATGGATAAAACGGGAACCTGGCGGTGGCGTTCATAGGCACTGTCTTCTTCTCTGCCCCCTGCCATCACAGCCGCTGTCCGCTCTTCTCCTGTCCCAGCCCCAATTGTCCACTTCCAGCCCCACATGTTTCCTCCAGCATCAGCCACCGCATCTCAGTTGCTCTCCATGCCTGTCCTCACCTGTCAGCCCCTCTCTCCACATGTCCTGCTACCTTCCTTACCACAGCCTTGCCTCCCTGCTTGCAGCGTACTGCTGCTTCATGCAGCAAGACTTCTGCTTCTTCTCACAGCCCCCTTCTAATGCAAGTGTCCTCTTCAGCCCTGCTCCTCTCTCTCCCTCAGCCCCATTATCTCCTCTGCTCTCCCTGCCTGCTTACTACTGTCTTTCCTTCTCTAGTCACACGTGCCTCTGGTGCCTCCTTGTTCTGCAGCCTGCCTCAGCCATGCATGTCTTCCACACAGCCCCCTTCCTCCTCCTCAACTTGTGCTCCTGTAACCAGCCTTAGCTCTGTGCAGCTGCTGAGGCAAGTCTCCTGCACAATCTCGCCCTAGCAGGATCTTCAGCCACACCAAGTACCCAGGATTACCAGGAAGTGGCTGTGTCACTATTAACCCCCTCTTCTCTGTAGGGATAGTTAGTGGTGGGTTGTAATTATTGTGTGTAGGTTTTTGGTAGGTGAGTGGGAAGTAAAATTAAGGTTATTGTGGGGTTAATTACATATTGTGTGAAAACTTAGTGTATATAACTGTAGATACCTTTTATTGATACACTGGTTTTGTCTCAGTCGCCATTCTAAGAGAATAATGTAAAGGAATCTCAGTAACAGGTGAAGCGTTAGTTGAACATGGATTAGTCGAATATTGATTAATAATAGTCAAGCCAGACAATGATAATTAATATATGGTATACCGCCCTGTAACTTTTCAGTTGAGCTTTCATTAACATTATGTTAGGAGTCAGGTTCCTGCATCTGCTCTGCAGGAATCCAGACCCTTGCATTCTGCAGTCTCTTGCGCTTTATCTACCGCAGAGGAGATTGCCTTGCAGCAAATCTCTCCAGGGGCTAAGTCTCTCTGTCCTCCTACTGAGCATGGTCATGAGACGGTTTCCCATTGGAGATCGGGAGTCATGTGCTCAGGTCCTGCTCCAGATCTCATTGGTCCATCTCAGAGATCTGGAAGCTTCTGGAAGGTCCCGGCTGCTATAAAAAGTGCACATTGCCGTTCCGCCATGCACTAGTATAGACTATACTGCTATGTGTGAATGGTGATGGATGTATGATTCTGGTGACTGACTTATTATGAAACCCCTTCCCTCTGATATTATGCATGTGGTTAGGGAATTAGTTCAGTAGTCTGCGCCAGTCTGTGGCAAGCCTTAGGCCACTGTGCACACCGCACCTCTGCGCTAGCGTCCGACATAGCGCCTGCTTTGTAGCTGTGTCGTCCAGCGGCAGTGTCCTGCGCCGCGCTGCAGTTGCAGCCCTTATTGGCATTCACAGTAGCGCCGCTGCACACACGGTAGGTCTAGACGGACGCCGCCCCTCTGTCTTAGTTCCTGCTCCTGTGACCTTATACCGTGTGTGCATTTACCTGAGGCCGGTGACTATAACAGGCTCAGCCTTTTTGTATGCTTTTGTTGCGGCGCCTCTGTGTGTGAACAGAGCCCGCTCTGCACACCTCGGGTGAAGTTGAACCCGTGCGCATTATATCGCCATATTGCTCGTCTGCCATTACTCAGCAGCAGTTGTAACACCTACTGCACGGTGGACCCCGAGCGGCGAATGCACTTTATTATTATTTTTATTTAGTGCATTCCGCCATTCCTAACATTATACTAGCACCAGGGTCTGGCTAGTGATGGCAGATCAGCAGCAACTCCTTCAGTGCATTCGCCAGCTAGAGGGCCGGTTGGCTGCTCTTGAGAGTGTTATCGCAGCAGTGAAGACTTCGGAGGCTGCTGTACAGGCGATCGCAGAGGCGGTTTCTCGTATGTCCACGTCCTCCCACGCACTGACAGTTACCCGCCTCCCATCGCCCGATAAATTTTCTGGTGATGGCGCCTCCTGTAGGGGTATCGTCAGCCAGTGCTCTATCCAGTTGGAGTTACTGGCTGCGCAATTCCCTATGGAGCGGGTCAAGGTGGGGTTTATTGTTTCCCTTCTGTCGGGCAAGGCGTTGGAGTGGGCTACGCCACTATGGGAGAGTGGTGACCCAGAGGTTCGGACCGCTGCTCAGCTTTTAACAGCTATTAAGCAGGTCTTCCTGGGACCACGGGTCACACACGAGACCTCTCTACAGCTACTGGCTTTGACTCAGGGATGGATCCCTCTCGGTTAGTCAGTATGCCGTTCGTTTTCGGACACTGGATTCCGAGCTGGAGTGGTCTGACAAAGCCCTCATCCCTGTGTTTTGGAGAGGTTTAGCTGAGCATGTTAAGGATGCTCTTTCTACCAGAGAGGTACCTGCAAGTCTGGAGGAGCTGCTTCCATTGCCACCCATATTGATCTCCGTTTTTCGGAGTGCGGGCTGGAGCGTGCTCAATCCAGACGGAAGGTTACTCCGGCTCCCAACCTCTTTGAACCTCTGGAATCACCCGAGCCAGAGTGTTCACTCCCATAGCCCATGGAGGTGTCTCGCGCCAGTCTCGAGGCGCGTCTGACACTAAGTTCCACTTGCGGCTGCCACTGTCAGCACTCCAGGATAACGGGGCCCCACAATGGCCAAACACTGTGCCGCCGGGCAAGACCTCTGTCTCCCCTCACCTTTGGCCGAAGGTCCTAGCGTGGGCACATGCATCCAGGGCGGGTGGTCACTGTGGCTACATGCAGACCACAAAACTCCTGGCAGGGTCATATTCGTGGCCGCACAGTGCTCGGGACATTAAGAAATATATTCAGGCATGCGCCTCGTGTGCTCGGGTAAGCTTCCTTAAACAGAGAGTGGAGACGTTCGCCGACGCACCGCGGCGTCCCACTTCAACTTATGCTCCTGGCGGTTTTGCCGCTCCCGTTGTCTCCCACGTGTCCCTTCTTAAACCTTGCGATCTTGCCACCTCTGATACCTTCCACGTGTCCCGGTTTTCCGTGTCACCTACAGGGATATCAGACTTGCCTTCGGACAAGTCTGAGGCCTATGCCTCTGATGGGCACAGGGTGGCGAATTGGAAGGCTCAGAGAGGAGGGGGCCCTAAAAGGGGGGGTAATGTTAGGAGTCAGGTTCCTGCGTCTGCTCTGCAGGAATCCAGACCCTTACATTCTGTGGTCTCTTGCTCTTTATCTACGACAGAGGAGATTGCCTTGCAGCAAATCTCTCCAGGGGCTAAGTCTCTCTGTCCTCCTACTGAGCATGCTCATGAGACGGTTTCCCATTGGAGATCAGGAGTCATGTGCTCAGGTCCTCCTCCAGATCTCATTGGTCTATCTCGGAGATCTGGAAGCTTCCGGAAGGTCCCATCTGCTATAAAAAGCACGCATGGTGGTTCCGCCATACGCTAGTATAGACTATACTGCTATGTGTGAATGGTAACGGATGTATGATTCTGGTGACTGGCTTATTATGAAACCCCTTCCCTCTGATATTACGCATGTGGTAAGGGAATTAATTCAGTAGTCTGCGCCAGTCTGTGGCAAGCCTTAGGCCACTGTGCACACCACACCTCTGCGCTAGCGTCCGACATAGCGCCTGCTTTGTAGCTGTGTCATCCAGCGGCAATGTCCTGTGCCGCGCTGCAGTTGCAGCCCTTCTTGGCATTCGCAGTAGCGACGCCAGACACACGGTAGGTCTAGACGGACACTGCCCCTCTGTCTTAGTTCCTGCTCCGTGACCTTATACCGTGTGTACATTTACCTGAGGCCTGTGACTCTAACAGGCTCAGCCTTTTTGTATGTTTTTGTTGTGGCACCTCTGTGTGTGAACAAAGCCCGCTCTGCGCACTTCGGGTGAAGTTGAACCCATGCGCATTATATCACCATATTGCTCGTCTGCCATTACTCAGCAGCGGTTGTAACACCTACTGCACGGTGGACCACGAGCGGCGAACGCACTTTTTATTATTATTTTTATTTAGTGTGTTCCTCCATTCCTAACACATTAACAGCTAATCCACATACATGTCGAACACCAAACCTATTATCCCTTCCACCACAACCTTGATTTTTCCCACTCGTGTTGTAAGTAACCTTTCCCTCTTGTAAGCTGCTGTTTCACAACCATAAGCCCACAGCTGTCAATCACCTCTCACTAAATGAACAATCATCATTTATTTTCTTATAGAAAGATAGTGTGCCTGAACAACACTGATATACCTTACGATGTTTCAGTGGAAATGTGATCTTCTGATTTCGCACTGAAACACGGTTTTATCACAAACTATTTGGATTAGCTAATTGTCCCTCCAGGCTGCACTCCAATATTAGGCCTAATGATTATTAAGTGGAAATCTGACCTTCTGATGCTTCACAAAAACACAGTTTTATCACAAATGATTTGGATTAGCTAATTAGGACTCTTCACTGCACCCCAATATAAGACCTAATGAATTTTAAGTGGAAATCTGCCCATTTAATTTTGATACATTCTTTTGAATATACCACTTGTTTGTATGTGAGACTCAGCAGCTCCTATATCTTTCATTTTTTATCTTTTATTTTTAACTATTTATTTGATACACAGTGGTTTCTCTTCCTAACTATCCTCTGGAGCAATATGCAGCTGTTCTATTCCATCCTTGACTTTACAATATGGTTGTTTCTGTAAGTTGCACATCCCACTAAGATTAGCTTACTACCCTATACCTTTTCTCTCAGCCTTTTCTTACCCTACCAAATTAAAGATCTCAATAAAAATGCAAAAGTGCAATAGGGTCTTATCCAAATATTAAAGAAAACCTGTCAGCAGTTTTGGCCAATATAAGATATGGCCACTCCTTTCAGGGCTTAGCTACAGCATTCTATAATACTGTAGAAAAGCCCCCGATCTGACCAGAAAGATACGTTTTTTTATACTCGCCCTGGTGAGGTCTGTGGCGGTCCTGTCCGATGGGTGTCACAGGTCTGGGTCCGGCGCCTCCTATTTTCTTGAGATGCCGCCCTCCTGTTGCTTCATTGCTCCCTGGCATCACGGTCCTATACAGATGTACTTATCTGCCATGTTGAGGACAGAGAAAAGTACTGCAGTGCTTAGGTGCTGGGCCTCTCAGACCTTTCCCGACACCTGCGCACTGCAGTACTTTGGTCTGCCCTCAACAGGGCAGTTAAGTATGCCTGCACAAGAGTACGATGCCGGAGAGCGATGAAGCTACAGGAGGGCGGCATCGCAAGAAGATGGGAGGGACTGGACCCAGACCTGCGACACCCATCGGACCGGACCGCCCCCCCAGGTGAGTATAATAAAACTTATTTTTCTTATCTTTCAGGTCAGACCAGAAGTTTATATTCAGCTTTATGGAATGCTGTGGATAAGCCCTGAAAGGCAGTGGCCACATCTTATAGCTGCGAAACCTGCTGAAAAGTTCCCTTTAAGGGAGTATAATTTGTTAGTTTGCTCACCCCAAGGGTTGTGTAAGACACAGCCACTAGAATTTCATACATTCTAACTGCTGCTGCTTCCAATTAAATGTTTATAACTTTACCAAGAGCGATAGAACTAACCTGTGGTGATGGATAAATGACAAGCCACAATGAAATGTTGGATGATGGTTTAATGTCATCTGGTTTCAGAGTCACTCTGATTCCTTCATCAGGACAAATTGCTTCAATTGTGCTTGTCCTGAAGGAGGAGTCAGAGTGACTCTGAAACACCTTGACATTAAACCATGGAGGCTTGTCATTTATCTATCAGCGCATGTTACTTCCATCACACTTCGTAAAATTAAAGATCTCTGCATTTTGTAACACCCTTTATTTTTCTTCTCCTCATAGGTTTCAGTCCTTAATGCTATGGATGAGGAATCATTTTAAATTTGGGAAAAACTCTTAGCCATATGTTTTTCACTAGAAAAAAGGCAGTTTTGATTATCACTACAGTTGTAATAATTTTAGTATAACCATTATACCCAGCATTTAGAATATGATTCAAACATTATTGGCCCAATGCAAAGGAATAAAAATGACTATACATAATAACCAATAAAATTAATTCCTTAATTGTTAACCTTCTATTACAAATTGTTAAAACAGTTTTATGCATGATACCATATGATCCAGACTAGATGTGTTACAATAGCAATCAAAACCATATCTTTAACTGATTTACGGTACTTTTTTTTTCTAATCACTAATCCTACTCATTCCCATATAACGGTGTCTGGCTAAGTGCCAGTGAAAAAGCAAAGCATTTGTTAAACATTTTGTTCATTCTTATCCAAATCCCCTAATCCGACAGGGAGATTGCTTATGGCAACATCACTTACTGTAGCTCAGTAAAACAAGGACTATAAAATTAAATTCTCATAGGAAAATCAGCATAGAACTGCTGATACCTACAAAGATAGAAGTGTACACTGGCAAAAAAAAAAGAATTTTATGATTTTTTTCCTGCATATACTTTTCATTTTTGAGTCAGAAGACAGCTGCTTATGCATTTAAAATGTTTTTAATGGTACCAGGAGGCTGCAATGCTAGTATGCATCAATAATTCCTTCCTAGCCTGATAAACAAATCAGCTTTAGTAACCTAACTTTAAATAAAATATTGTGGGTTGTTTTTCTGTAGCAGAAAGAGTAAAAAAAAAAACATTGCTGAGAAAAAAATTCAATTTCCTTTCCTTTTTAAGATAACTTCTTGACAGATACCTTTCAAGATTTAATGGGTTTTTTTCAATACTTTTACTGTGATAGAAACCAACAGGTAATGACTACAGCAATAAAACACGGCTGTGCCCAAATCTTTTCAAGTTGTGTCTTATTTTTCATTATTTTATTTTTCATTTTTTTCACAATGTTCAAGAATTTTAAGTTCAAAATCAAAACAGTCTGTAATAATTGAAAGATAGATAGATAGTTCAAATATAGCAGCAAACTGAATATCTTAAGGTATACATGAACATTGATTATATACATTATTAACATTATTTCTGTTATGCAGACTATAATTGTATAGTTGAGGTACTTAGCACTACTAATGGGCACACTAATGGCTGTCCGTGTCCGGCGGGTTCTGCCGAACAGTTATAAAAAGGTTTTTCTGGTACCAGAACCAGGGGCGTACCGTCAATAGTAGCAGACCACGCAGCTGCTATGGGGCCCGGAAAGGTGAGGGGGCCCGGATGGGTGAGGGGGCCCGCGACAGCCGCTGCAGTTTGGCAGCTGTGCTGTGCTGGCACAGTACTATCTCCTTTAATTAAATGTAAGCGCCGACCGCTGTATACCCCCTTGAAGCTCCCCTTTCCTTGTTTCCTGGTCAGCAGTTTCCTGAAGTCTCTGGCTGGATTTGCATAAGAACGCCATGCTTCCTGGCAGCCAGAGAGCAGCACACGTGCATTGCAGGAAGCAGAAAGCATTCATGAGCCTCTCTCACTCAAGATGGTGAGCCTGGCTGGGGGTGGATTTTTTTTGTTAAATGTGTCTCCTCACTGTGCTGGCAGCCTGGCACTTTACATTTACAATGGCTCTGGCTGCACTTTACACCTTAGGGAGGGGGGCCCGGCTGCATGCACTGTGGAGGGGGCCCTGCATGCACTGCAGATGTGTGTGTGTGTGTGTGTGTGTGTGTATGTATATATATATATATATATATATATATACACACACCACTGAGCCACCAATGATTTATTCTGCCTTGCTAAATGTCTGTGTTATATATATTGACAATCAATCAGCTACTTGTTGGCCAATTTCTTATGCTCACAGGATGATCAGTATAGATTGTTTTGTGTGCATATATTATTATTGTTCTCGGCAGCACACACTGGTTACAAAGAAGGATATGTTACTGAGTGGGATTATTTTTAAGCCAGATTGAAAATCATTTTAGTGCAGTATATATGAGTTCCTGGACAGTACTTGGGGTGATCGCGCTAGATGTACTATTCCGTCCTTGGGACTTAGGTCCCCGGTCACATGGACGGAATAGTATGTCTAATGTAGGAAAGGGGTTAATATCAGCTCACAGCAGTATACATAAAAAATTATGTAGGGTCCCCCTATAATTAATAACCAGCAAAGGCTATGCAGACAGCTGCGGGCTGATATTAATAGCCAAAGAAGGGGCCATGGATACAGACCCCCAGGGTAAAAAATCAGCTCTCAGCCACCCTAGAAAAAGCGCATCTCTAAGATGCACCAACTCTGGCACTTAGCCTCTCTCTTCCCACTTGCCCTGTAGTGGTGGCAAGGGTGCTGATAGTTGGGGAGGTTGATGTCACCTTTGTATTGTCAGATAACAGCAAGCCCCAAGGTTAGTAATGGTGAGGTGTCTATAAGTCACCTCCACTACTAACATCATAGTCACATTGTAAGAAAACACAGTCACCCAGAAAAAAGTCCTTTAATTGAAATAAATACACAGACTCCTTTAATAAACGTAAGCCATATTTACAACCTTGTCTAATTCCAATGAAGCCCTTGTTCTCCTGTAATAAGCCAAAAAGAATAAAACAACAATATACCATACCTGTGTGTCATTCTGTCCCATGCTGTAATCCATGTCTGGGGGAAAAATAGTTTCAACCTGGATGGTGCT
Organism: Dendrobates tinctorius; assembly: GCF_039654945.1. Classification (NCBI taxonomy): domain Eukaryota; kingdom Metazoa; phylum Chordata; class Amphibia; order Anura; family Dendrobatidae; genus Dendrobates; species Dendrobates tinctorius. The sequence goes on from NW_027361693.1 coordinate 18,693,920, forward strand.
AAGATGTGTCTGTCCAAGCTGAGAACCACTGGTGACTGAACTGTTGTGAGCGCAGCCTCAGTGACTAGCAGTGATGTCACTGAGGCTCCATTCCCAGCTAGGCTGAACTACAGTGACCTCGGTGAGATCCCTACTAGCACATTGAGAAAGTTGCATGGTGCAGAGGAAAGTTCACTAGGAGTGCATCATGCGATTTTCTCATGATGCTAGCAGGGATCTCAACAAGGTCACTGCAGTTCAGCCCAGCTGGGAAGGCAGTCTCAGTGATGTCACTGCTAGTCACTGAGGCTGAGCTCGCCGCAGCTCATTCATCAGTAGTCCTCAGCCTCGACGGTCGCATCTAGGCATCTTCCAGGTTGAAATCTATTTCTCCCCAGACATGGATTACGACGTGGGACAGAACGACAGACAGTTATGGTAAATTGTTGTTTTATATTTTAGTTTTATTACAAGAGATCGAGAGCTTCAGTGGAATTAGGCGAGGTTGTAAGTATGGATTTATTAACATTATTAAAGGAGCTCATGTCTTTTTTTCAATTAAAGGTCTTTATTCTTGATGTGTGTTTTTGAACAATGTAACTATGGAGATAGTAATGAGGGAGTCTTATTGCTGCCTTTCCATTACTAACCTCAGGGTTTGATGTCACCTGACAAAACAAAGGTGACATCAACGCCCTCAACTATCACCCCACTTGCCACCACTACAGGGCAAGTGGAAAGAGCCAGGCAAAATGCCAGAATTGGTGCATCTAATAGATGTGCCATTTGGGGGCAGCTGCGGGCTGCTATTTTTAGGCGGGGGGGTCAATATCCAAGGCCCCTTACAAGCCTGAGAATACTATCCCCCAGCTGTCTGCTTTAGCAAGGCTGGTTATCAAAAATGGGGGAAACCACAGCTTTTTTAAAATTATTTATTTAAATAATTTAAAAAAAACAGGGGGACCCCTCTATTCTTGATAACCAACCTTGCTAATGCTGACAGCTGAGGGTTGCCGCCCCCAGAGGTGAGTTTTGCCTGGCTGATTATCAAAAATATGGGGAGCCCTGTTAGGGTTGGCAGATTGCACTAAATTAAAATAAAATATAAAGTGCAATGGCAACCCGGGGTCCACCGTGCAGAGATGTTTAACTGCTGCTAGTGAACAATGATGGAAAATAAACAGCGAGCTATTGCTTGAACACACTGTGTTAACGGCACACAGTTTGAATGGAACTCTGAGTACCAAGCTCCGGTACTTCACAGAGCGGTACTTAACAAAAGAATACTAAGCGCAATACCATGTTAAACGTCATAGGGATAAAACACGTGAAACTTGTATGACGCTAGATATAATACGCTCTAGGCTAAGGGTTGGACTTGCCCAGTAAATCAACTGTGCTAACCACACACTTGAAGGAAACTGCTGACTAATTGCCCCCACTGATGCTAACTGCCTATCTGAGTACAGTCCCAGAGCTTGGACAGACCCACACAGCCTGCAGACAGAATGGTAGAGTATCCACACTCACACACCTTAACGTAAATGATACTAGCGCCACGGTGTGCGCTTTTGAAAGCCTTTTATACACTAGGCTCCACCCCAAACACTCACGCCCAGCCAGCCTTGACATTGACCACAGGCCAATCAAGAGCTGCCACATCACCAGAGCAGGTGAGGTCCGACCACCAATAGGAAGACGCCACACCACAGACATGCTCAGTAAGGTGATCACTGGACTTAGACTCCAGAGTGCTAGGCTGAATTTGTATCTTACTGGTTACTAAGGATTTGGCTGAATAACCAGCTGTGTGCCATGAGCCTCAGCAAGATGCTGGGACTAACGCCTGTGCTGAGCAGCAATCTGAGCATCTGGACCCGAATGGGAGACTGGGGAGGCAGACAAAGCTTGAGATCCATCGCGCACAGCAAGCCCACACAGTTTTTTTTAAATTATTTATTTACAGCACAGGAGCGGCTGATGAATACCCCTGTCATCCGCTCCTGCTCTCATTGTTAATAGCGGCAGCAGGTGTCGGATGATGGGAGCAATTGCATAGCACAAAATCCTGATGACAAAAAAAAATGTGTGTGCATGAGATTTCTGAAATTTCATAGGCTTTGCTGATACTGTAAAAACCAGCTGAAAAATAGCTTAAAGAATGGAGCAAAAAAAGCACAGCAAAAACACCCAGTGTGAACCTAACACTAACACTGGGCCAAGTGCTATGCTTTGTTTTCTTGCATAGCACTCGTCCGCATTCTACGCCAGTGTGACGCCAGCCTTCATCAGTCACTCCTGTGCTGTAAATAAATAATTTAAAAAAAACATGCATGGGTTCCCCTGTATCTTTGATAACCAGCCAGGCAAAACTCACAGCTGGGGCCTGCAACCCTCAGCTGCCAACTTCAGCAAGGCTGGTTAACAAGAATAAAGGGTTCCCACGCAGTTTTTTTAAATTATTTAAATAAATAATTTATAAAATGGCATGTGGTCCCCCCATTTTTGACAACCAACCTTGCTAAAAGCAGGCAGCTGGGGGCTGGTATTCTCAGGTTGGTAAAGGGCCATGGATATTGTCCCCCAGCCTAAAAATAGCAGCCCACAGCCACCCAGAAAAGGCAAATCTATTAGATGCGCCTATTCTGGCTCTTTGCCCAGCTCTTCTCACTTGCCCTGTATCGGTGGCAAGTGCGGTTCATATTTGAGGGGTTGATGCCACCTTTGTATTGTCAGGTGATATCAAGCCCTGAGGTTTGTAAGGTAGAGGCATCAATAAGATGCCCCAATTGCTAATCCCATATTCACATTGTATAAAACACACACACCAAGAATAAAGACCTTTAATTGAAAAAATGACTCTTTAATAACCTTAATTAAACTGTAGTTATGACTTTGCCTAATTCCAATGAAGCCCTTGTTCTCCTTTTATAAAAGTAAAATAAAAAACAACAATATACAATACATATGCAAACAATTCCTGCCTCAAATCACCATAAGTAATGATCCCTTCAAAAAATCAGATCATAGCACCAAAATTGAAACAACGAAGGAACAAATAGATCCCAAAATATATAATTTTATTTGTGCCAAAAAAATTATTAAAAAGGATATCATAGCAACACAATACCACTCAATGAGATACAGGATACATAAGGGGTGGTAAATACCTAGCCCTAATTAGTTAATCATAGCTGTGAACACCTGTCAACTGTGAAAGGTCACATACACCAGACCATTAGGCAATAATAAGTTATTGGGGCATTATTCACACTATATGTCACATAACGGGGACCAATGAGTCGCATATAAAGCTCCATACAGTATATGATGGGCCCCATATATTGCTCAATGCAGAATGGGCTCCATATAATGCTCCATACAGAATAGGCCTCATATGTGCTCCATATAATGCTCCATACTCTATATGATGCCCCATAAATAATGAACCCCATATGATGATGATGCTCCAGTATATGATGGGCCCCATGGATGATGTTCCAGTGTATGATGGGCCTATACACTGTGTGCACAATTATAAGGCAAATGAGTATTTTGATAACATCATCCTGTTTATACATGTTGTCCTACTCCAAGCTGTATAGGCTTGAAAGCCAACTGCCATTTATGTAAATCAGGTGATTTGCATCTCTGTAGTGAAGAGGGGTGTGGTCTAATGACATAAACACCCTATATAAGGTGTGCTTAATTATTAGGTAACTTCCTTTCCTTTGGCAAAATGGGTCAGAAGAGAGATTTGACGGACTCTGAAAAGTCAAAAATTGTGCGATGTCTTGCAGAGGGATGCAGCAGTCTTGAAATTGACAAACTTTTGAAGCGTGATTACTGAACAATCAAGCGCTTCATGGCAAATAGCTAACAGGGTCGCAAGAAGCGTGTTGATAAAAAAAGGCTCAAAATAACTGCCCATGAATTGAGGAAAATCAAGCGTGAACCTGCCAAGATGCCATTTGATGCCAGTTTTGCCATATTTCAGAGCTGCAATGTTACTGGAGTATCAAAAAGCACAAGGTGTGCCATACTCAGGGACATGACCAAGGTGAGGAAGGCTGGAAAATGACCACCTTTGAACAAGAAACATAAGATAAAATTTCAAGACTGGGCCAAGAAATATGTTAAGACTGATTTTTGTAAGGTTTTATGGACTGATAAAATGAGAGTGACTCTTGATGGGCCAGATGGATGGGCCCGAGGCTGGATCAGTAAAGGCCAGAGAGCTCCACTCTTACTCAGACATCGGCAAGGTGGAGGTGGGGTACTGGTATGGGCTGGTATCATCAAAGATGAACTTGTGGGACCTTTTCGGGTTGAGGATGGAGTGAAGCTCAACTCCCAGACCTACTGTCAGTTTCTGGAAGACATCTTCTTCAAGCAGTGTTACAGGAAGAAGTCGGTATCGTTCAAGGAAAACATGATTTTCATGCAGGACAATGCTCTATCACATGCATCCAAATACTCCACAGCGTGGCTGGCCAGTAAAGGTCTAAAAGAAGAAAAAATAATGGCATGGCCCCCTTGTTCACTTGATCTGAACCCCATAGAGAACCTGTGGTTCCTCATAAAATGTGAGATCTACATGGAGTGAAAACATTACACCTCTCGGAACAGTGCCAGGGAGGCTGTGGTGGCTGCTGCACGCAATGTTGATCGAAAACAGATCAAGCAACTGACAGAATATATGGATGAAAAGCTTTTGACCGTCATCGTAAAGAAAGCTGGCTATGTTGGTCCCTTTTTTTTGGTTTTGAATCTCAGAAATGTTTATTTCTAAATTTTGTGTTGCTATATTGGTTTACCTGGTGAAAACAAACAAGTGAGATGGGTATATATTTGGTTTTTATTAAGGTGCCTAATAATTATGCACAGTAATAGATGCACAAATAGATATCCTCCTAAGATAGCCAAATCTAAAAAAAAAAAAACACTCCAACTTCCAAAAATATGAAGCTTTGAAATGTATGAGTCTTTTCGGTTGATTGACAACATAGTTGTTGTTCAATAATAAAAAGAATCCTCTCAAAGACAACTTGCCTAATAATAATTATGCAAACAGTGTATAATGCTCCCTATATAATGGGCCCCATTTATAATGCTCAAGTGTATAATGGGCCCTGTATATGATGCTCCAGTGTATGATGGGCCCCATGGATGATGCTCCAGTGTATGATGGACCCCATTTATAATGCTCCAGTGTATGATGGGCCCATATAATGCTCCATATGTAATGGGCCCCATACGATGCTCCAATGTATAATGGGCCCTATCTATGATGCTCAAGTGTATGATGGGCACCATATATAATTCTTCAGTGTATAATGCTCACCATATATTGCTCCAAACACTAAAAAAATGAAATACATCTCCTCCCTGGGCACTGCTCTACTTTAGACTTCTCAGCGTCGCCATCTTTCAGCTCTGTGCACTTTTACTGTTCAGGCAGAGGGCGTACAGACGTGACGTCATCGTGCTCTCTGACCTGAATGTTACTGTCAGGAAACATGGAAGAGGTCACAGCGGTGGAGCAGGGAGAGGTAACTATTGCAAGTGCTTGTGCCCTGAGCAAGCAGGGGGGCCGACTCATGGGCGATGGCACTGGCACAGGGCCCCTCATAGTATGACGGTGTCTGTAATGGCGATTGGGCCCCCCTCCATCAGAGACATCGGCCTACTGTGAGGGGCCCTGTGCCAGAGCTGTCGCAAACGAGTGGTCCCCCCACCTGCTCAGGGCCCCAGCACTTGCCGAGTGCGCCAGGTGCTGAAGCCAGCCCTGGGGGGGAGCCCAGTTAAGGAGGTGGATAAACTGGCATATGTTGAGGTGTAGGCTGGATGTTCAGCAGCTGCAAATGGAGGAATTGCACAAGTCGGAGGAAGAGGAGGACAATGCAAGCCATTTTGCTGGCAACCTATGTGTCATCAGGGGAAGGTGGGACAAAATACTTTGAAACCCATGCATGGTTCATTTTAATGAAGGTGAGATCATCAACAGTTTGGGTCAACAGCCGGGTCCTTCTTTCTCTCAGGATTGCTCCAGCAGCAATGAAGACTCTTTCTGATAGCACACTGCCAGCAGGGCAAGCGAGCTCCTGTAAGACATATTGTGCCAATTCAGGCCAGGTCTCCAGTTTACAGGCCCTGTAGTCAAAGGGGAATAAACTGTGAGGGAGAACATCGATAGGGGAGGAGAGGTAATTTTGAACCATAGTTGACAACTGCTGTCTCCTGTCTGTTGCAATCGATTCAGCATTATCAGTCATGTGAGCGGTCCTCGAGAGATCAGTTCACAACATGGTCATGAAACCCCTGTCTCCAACGCCAGTTCGGCTGTGTGCACCATGAACACCTCTTCCATTTGGCTCAGTACGGCTTGTGGTAGAACCTGCACCACTGCTGTGTCCTGGGAATGCCTCTAACAAACAGTTTACCAGAGTTGCTTGTTTGTTCGCCAATATTAGCTCTAGGTTCTCTTGTGGCATGATGTTCTGTAATTTGCCTTTATATTGTGAATCGAGGATGCTGGCCAACCAGTAATCGTCATCCTTCATATTTCTGACAATGCGGGGGTCCCTTTTTAGGATCCGCAAGAGATAATCACACGTGTGGGCCAATGTTCCAGGTGTCAATAATGCACTGACAGCGGTGGGTGGAGGAGCACTTTCTGGCAAATCCACATCCCTCCAGTCACGCACAAACCCTGTAGCTAACCTTGGCAACCCAACATTTTCTCTTGCCCCCTGAGAAGCATCCTCCCCAAAATAATCATCCCCCTCATCCTCCTCTTCCTCTTCTTCCTCCACCTCGTCCAGGACAGTTCCCTGATCAGACAATGGCTGACTGTCATCAAGGCTTCCCACCTCCTCCTCCTCTTCCTCCTCCTCTGCAGATGCCTGATCCTTAATGTGTGTCAAAGTTTGCATGAGCAGACGCATAAGTGGGATGCTCAAGCACATGATGGCATCGTCTGCGCTTACCAGCCGTGTGCATTCCTCAAAACACTGAAGGACTTTACAGAGGTCTTTCAGCTTTGACCACTGCACACCCGACAACTCCATGTCTGCCCTAAAACTGCTCACCCGTGTATCCTCCCACAAATGCATTACAGCCTGCCTCTGTTCGCACAGCCTCTCAACCATGTGCATGGTGGAGTTCCACCTTGTTGCAACGTCTATGATTAGGTGGTGCTTGGGGAGGTGGAGCGATTGCTGCAGCCTCTACATACCACTGGAGTCTACAGGTGAGCGATGGATGTGCGAGCACAGTCTTCGCACCTTATGGAGCAGGACTGTTAACACCAGATAATTATTTAGGAAGCACTGCACCACCAGGTTCAAAGTGTGAGCCAGGCAAGGTATGTGTCTGAGTTTTGCAAGGGCTATGGCCCCCACAAAATTATGGCCATTATCACTGACTACCCTGCCTTTCTCAAGATGTAGACTGCCAAGCCATGACTCAGCTTCTCGCTGCAAGTAGTCGGCCAGTACCTCCGCGGTGTGTCTGTTGTCGCCCAAAGACATCATCTTTAAAACAGCCTGCTGACGCTTACCACTAGCTGTTCGATAGTGGGACACCTCGTGTGCAACACTGGCAGCTGCGGATGGAGTGCTCATGCGACTGCGCTCTGTCGACGAGCTTTCGCTTCTGGAGGAGAAGGAGGGTCGAACGCCTACAGCCAACTGTAGGCTAGGCAGCACTGTTCTACTGCCGCTGTCCCCTGTGAAGCCTGCATCCACCACATTAACCCAGTGTACAGTGATGGACACGTAACGGCCCTGGCCATGCCTACTGGCCCATGCATCTGTTAGGTGCACCTTTCCACTCACTGATTGTTTGAGTGCATAGACAAAGCAGTCTTTCACATGCAGGTGGAGGGTAGGGATGGTTTTTCTAGAAACGAAATGCAGACTGGGTAGGTCATAGTGTGGGACAGTGTAGGCCATGAGCTTTTGGAATGCTGTGCTTTGAAACTAAACGGAAGGGCATCATCTCTAATGAGATCAGTTTGGCAATGTAGGTGTTCAAAGCCAGTGTACGCGGATGAGTACTTTCTTGTCCTACTCAGAGTGTCTGCTAGGGTGAGCTGGACTTGAGAGCTGCATATGGGGGTACTAGTGGTGGACCTGACAAACTGAGAGGGGGTTGGTGATGGTGGTGGTGCTGGTGGTGATGGCCTAGATTCAGTCTTTCGTTGCAAAAACATTGTGATTCCCTGACTGCTTTGGCCTTGCGATGACACCTCAACATTTCTTGCTGGTGGTGTGCTTACCGGTTGGCTTACAGTGAGGGAAGTGATGGAGCGTTGCTGGCTACCTTCAGTTGGAGCAGGTGTACATGTGCTACCTGAGGTTTTGTAGTCCATCCACGCTTGCAAGAGAATGGTGATTAAATGTCTAAGCATGCAACTGGTATTCAAATTTTGGAGATTTTTCCCTCGGCTAAAGGTCCTTCCGCACTTCTTACAGATAACCTTTGCCTCATCAATAGGATTTTGGTCAAAAAAGTGCCACACTGCACTCTTCCTACTACAGTATAAAATTTCAGGGCTTGCATGCTGTGCTAATTTGACCGTCGGGGCAAGCTGTCCTGCAACTGTTTTTGTTTTTTTACCACATTTTTGGACAGCTACGGGCCTGCCAGATAACTGCTGCTGCGATGTCGATGCCTGCTGCGGATCCTTCTCCTCTTCTGCGCTATTGCCAGCGGCACCCTCTTCCCCAATGGATGCCATTCCTGATCAACAACTGGGTCATCCATCACCTCCTATTCAATTTCAGCTGCACGTTCCTCTGTGTCACCATGTAAGGTGGTATAGTATGCGGGAAGGGGCACCTAAGTTTCATTAGGTTCAGATTCTGGCTCAGTAGACTGCGAGGGCAATGTTGTGCTCTGGGTCAATGTATCAGCAGAATCATCTAGCAGTGGCTGTGCATCAGTGCACTCCATGTCAGATTTATCTTAGACTGGGGAATTCAGGATTTGACTTGGTAACCCAGGCATGGTATGTGAAAAGAGCTCCATGGAGTAATCAGAAGTGTGGCCTGCTGCATCCTTCACTTTTGGTGTGGGTGAAGCACACAAGGAAAGGTGTTGTTCCTGACCAGAAGCCTGCACTGACGACTCGGTGCTTGCATTTTTGGACACTTCAGAAGAGGAGGCGATACAGCTGGAGGCTGTTTCTGCAATGTAAGCCAAAACCTGTCCTGATGCTCCAGCTTTCAAAGCGGTTTAACTACTCCAAGAAAAGGCAACCTTCCAGGCCTTCTTGAGCCAGATGATGACGCAGGATCAACACCTCCTGCCTTAGCTGCTGTTGTGCTTTTGGCATAACCAGCAGATGCACAACCACCACCATCAGTACCAGCTGCCCCCCCGCCCACCTCCACGGCCTCTTCCATCAAACTTCCTCATGTTTGGGAAAATGTACCAAAAATACCAGCAGATATATGGTACTGTATGAGGAGCGTACAGCTATATACAGTGTAGGGGAAAATTTAAATCTCGGTATTTATTTCCGTAGTCACACACAGACGCTCTCCCAGTATGTATTTGACTGTAATCCAAACAGCAGATATATGGTACTATATCAGAAACGTACAGCTGTATAAAGTGTAGGGAAAATTTAAATCTCCTTTTATATATTCCCTTAGTCACATACAGACGCTCTCCCAGTATGTATTTGACCATAATCCAAACAGCAGATATACGGTACTGTATCAGAAACGTACAGCTGTATACAGTGTAGGGGAAAATTTAAATCTCCTTTTATATATACCCTTAGTCACACACATACGCTCTCCCAGTATGTATTTGACCGTAATCCAAACAGCAGATATACGGTACTGTATCAGAAACGAACAGCTGTATATGGTGTAGGGGAAAATGTAAATCTCGGTATTTATTTCCGTCGTCACACACAGACTCTCTCCCAGTATGTATTTGACCGTAATCCAAACAGCAGATATACGGTACTGTATCAGAAACGCACAGCTGTATAAAGTGTAGGGGAAAATTTAAATCTCCTTTTATATATTCCCTTAGTCACACACAGATGCTCTCCCAGTATGTATTTTACTGTAATCCAAACAGCAGATGTAACGGTACTGTATCAGAAACGTACAGCTGTATAAAGTGTAGGGGGAAATTTAAATCTCCTTTTATATATTCCCTTAGTCACACACAGACACTCTCCCAGTATGTATTTGACCGTAATCCAAACAGCAGATATACGGTACTGTATCAGAAACGTACAGCTGTATAAAGTGTAGGGAAAAATTTAAATCTTGGTATTTATTTCCGTCGTCACAAACAGACGCTCTCCCAGTATGTATTTGACCATTATCAAAACAGCAGATATACGGTACTGTATCAGAAACGTACAGCTGTATAAAGTGTAGGGGAAAATGTAAGTCTCGGTATTTATTTCCGTCGTCACACACAGACTCTTACCCAGTATGTATTTAACCATAATCCAAACAGCAGATATACAGTACTGTGTCAGAAGCGGACAGCTGAATACGGTGTAGGGGAAAATTTAAATCTCCGTATATTTATTTCCGGAGTCACACACAGATAGTCAGCATGTATTTGTCGTGATACCAGCCGGTACACAGTAGTGTGTGAGGAGCGTACTGCTCTATACGGTGTTTGGAAAAATTTAAATCTCCCTATATATTTCTGGAGCCACACACAGACGCTGTCTCAGTATTGATTTGACCATAATCCAAACAGCAGATATACGGTACTGTACCAGAAGCAGACAGCTGAATACGGTGTAGGGAAAAATGTAAATCTCCATATATTTATTTCCAGAGTCGAACACAGACGCTGTCTCAGTATGCATTTGACAGTAATCCAAACAGCAGATATACGGTACTGTATCAGAAGCGGAAAGCCAGTACACGGTAGTGTGTGAGGAGCGTACAGCTCTATATGGTGTGGGAAAAAATGAATGCTCAGTAACTGTGCAGAAACAAAAGAATAAAAGTATGAGTGCTATGTAAAAAGCAGTCAGCACAGCAGTGTGCACACAGCAATGCAGCTATCAGGCAGCCTAATAACCAGTGCTGCTGCACACAAGAAAATCCTCCCCTGTCACTGCACACTAACTGTACAGCACAATTGCTATCAGCAGAAGCAGAGATTCTTTTTTCTTTCCTGCCTATCTTTTTTCTTTCCTGCCTAACACTCTCCCTATTGAGAAACAGCGGCAGCAACCTCTCTCTATGCTAAGATTGGCAGAAGTAAAATGGCGGTCGGCGGTCAGGGCTTTTATAGCCACTGTGACGCCACACAAAGCAAGCCATTCACTGCAATGCCCTTCTCTAAGATGGTGGTGGCCGCTGCCCATGTCATCGCGTTGCCCACAGTGTGCATCCTTGCTCATTGGCTGAGAAAAGGTGCCTGTAATCATTATGGGAAACACGACTTTGGCGTTTGTGTCGGCGACCGCATGACCGACCTCATGCTATGGTTGGGTTTCGCTCGGCGAAACCCGACTTTGGCTAAAGTCAGCAACTTTTGAATCTGACCAACATGTTTCGCTCAACTCTAGTAGAAAGTCATACATTTCTCAAGATCTCATGGCAGGGCTCAAGTAAACTGAAAAAAATGTTCTCCTCACTTCCTCTGCTAAAGTATGCCGACATAATCTCTATTTGCTGTCAATAGCAGATGCACAACTCTTGTGTTATTCACTGAAAGTACCATTAAGTTATAATTCTGGTGAAATTCCAATGATTCTGATGGATTTATACCATGCTTCCACTTGCCAGTCATGATTAAGCCATTTTTAACCATTCCTAATTTCTATTTTCCCTGAACTTTTTCTTTATGTAACTGACTTGTTATGATATCATAAAGATGTGTACAGTTCTTGCAGAGTTTGCCTATGTTACATTATCAATGACACAGCATTTATGCTGTCTGTAAATGACATGAGTTGGATGCAAAACCTTTCTGTAACTCATATTTCAACAATTGGAAAACAATAAAATGGAATGATATCACTATATTAAAAGGCAATAAAGACATGTTTCCTATGTAAATAAAAGTTGTTAGATGACTTAATCCATTTTTGTAAATGTTATTCATCATAATGAAACAGAATGAGAATAAAAAAAATTAAATAACCCGTACCTGCCCAGGTCTTGCATTTTCACACACAAATGTATCATAAAACATTGCAAATTGAGGAGCATTGTCATTAACATCCAAAATTAAAATGTAAACTGTTGCTCTTGTGGTTTGCTTGGGGTTGTCTGTAAAACAAAAATACATAAAAACATTTATGCTAAAAAGGAATTATGATAGCATTTTATTTAAGTTCAAATGCTATAAATGTACATTTTAGTGTATATGGTAAAAGATAATAAACATCTAATAATCTTCAAGTTGCATAAAAGTTTGATTACGCAAATTAAAAATAATTGACAATGAAGGTTAATTAAAGAAAAAAATTGAATGGCAGGATCTTGTTATAGTGTTTACCCTACTGGTAAAATAACTTGATATCATTCATATATATACATATATACAGCTCTGGCAAAAAAAATAAATATATATATAAGAGGCATCGTGATTACTCGCTAATCCTGCCCCCTGCACAGTAGCTCCCCCCACCACATCACCACACACAATCCCGCCCCCCACCACATTACCACACACAAACCGACCCCCACACCACATCACCACACACAATCCCGCCCCCCCACCACATCACCACACATAATCCAGCCCCCCACCACATCACCACACATAATCCCACCCCCCACCACATCATTACACATAATCCCACCCCCCCACCACATCACCACACATAATCCTGCCCCCCACCACATTACCACACATAATCCGGCCCCCCACCACATCAGCACACATAATCCCACCCCCAACACATCACCACACATAATCCCACCCCCCACCACATTACCACACATAATCCCGCCCCCCACATCACCACACATAATCCAGCCCCCCACCACATCACCACACATAATTCTGGCCCCCCACCACTCATAATCCCGCCCCCCACCACATCACCTCACATAATCCTGCTCCCCCACCATATTACCACACATAATTCCACCCCCCACCACATCACCACACATAATCCTGCCCCCCACCACATCACCACACATAATCCCGGTCCCCCACCACATCACCACACATAATCCCGGTCCCCCACCACATCACCACACATAATCCCACCCCCCACCACATCACCACACATAATCCTGCCCCCCACCTCATCACCACACATAATCCCGCCCCCCCACCACATCACCACACATAATCCTGCTCCCCCACCACATTACCACACATAATCCTGCCCCCACCACATCACCACACATAATCCCGTCCCCCACCACATCACCACACATAATCCCGGCCCCCCACCACATCACCGCACATAATCCTACCCCCCACCACATCACCACACATAATCCCACCCCCCACCACATCACCGCACATAATCCCGCCCCCCCACCACATCACCACACATAATCCCGCCCGACTGAACATCACTGATATTATCTAATAATAGAAAGACAAAAAATAAGACTTTTTTTTGTAAAACTAGGCAGTTATGTTATTTTTTTGTAAACTTTATATACAGTTGAAACTAGAAGTTTACATGCACTATATAAAAAGACACATATGCATGTTTTTCTCAATATCTGACATGAAATTAGAATAAACCTTTCCCATTTTAGGTCAATTAGGATTGCCATAATTATTAATATTTGAGAAATGCCAGAATAATGAGAGATAGAGTATTTTATGGCATTTTTGTTGCTCACTGCAAAGTAAAATGTTTAAATACACTAACATTACTGTGTTTTTAAACAATTCTGGACTGCCCATATGATGATGTCATGTGTTTAAAAGCATCTGATAGGTTTTTTTGGCAACATCTAAGTTAATTAGAGACACACCTGTGGATGTATTTCAATGCACACCTCAAAAATGCTGCTTCTTTGTGTAGCATCATGGGAAAGTCTAAAAGAAATCAGCCAAGATATCAGGAAAAGAATTGTGGAATTGCACAAGTCTGGCTCATCCTTGGGTACAGGGAAGGAAACGGGTTCTGTGTCCCAGAGATGAACATACTTTGGTCCGACATGTGCATATCAACCCAAGGACAAATGCATATGACCTTGTGATGATGATGGCTGAAGCTGGTAAGATTGTGTCAATATCTACAGTGAAACGAGTATTATATCAACATGGGCTGAAAGGCCACATTGACTGGAAGAAGCCATTACACCAAAAGATACATAAAAAAAACAGATTAATGTTTGCAAATGCACAAAGGAAAAAAGACCTTATTTTTTTGAGACATGTCCTGTGGTCTGATTAAACTAAAATTGAACTTTTTGAGCATAATAACCATTATTATCTTGGGAGGAATAAGGGAGAAACTTGGAAGCCTGAGATCGCCATCCCAACTGTGAAACATGGGGATGCTGGCATTATGTTGTGGGGTTGTTTTGCTGCAGGAGTGACTGGTGCACTTCACAAAATAGATGGCATCATGAGAAAAGAAGATTCTGTGGCAATACTGAAGTAGCATCTCAAGACATCAGCCAGGAAGTTAAATTTTGGGCGGAATTGGGTCTTCCTAATGGACAATTGCCCAAAGCATACTGCCAAAATAGTAACAAAGTGGCTTAAGGATTAAAAAGTCAGTGCTTTGGAGTGGATATCACAAAGCCCTGATCTCAATCCTATTGAAAATATATGGGCAAAGCTTACTCTGCAAGTATGAGTGCGGCATCTTACAAACCTGGATCAGTTGCACCAGTTTAGTCAGAAAGAATGGGCCCAAATTCCGATCAACTATTGTGAGAAGCTTGTAGAAGGATATAGCAAAACATTTGACCCAAGTAATTCAGTTTAAGGGTAATGGCACTAAATGCTAATGAAATGTATATAAACTTTTGACTTTGCAGTAAGCAATAAAAATGCCTTAAAGCATTCTCTCTCTCATTATTCTGGTATTTGGCATATCTGGTGTTCTGTCATTATTGATAATTATGGTAATCCTAATTGACCTAAAATGGGAACGGTTTATTATGATTTCATGCCAGATATTGATAAAAACATTCATATGTGTCTTTTTATATAGTGTATGAAAACTTCTAATTTCAACTGTATATACAGTACATATTATAGGGAAAGCGCAATTTTCCATAATATTAAGTTGGTAGTGCTGCTAAATGCCTTTAGCCTTCAAAAGGCTTTATTATTATATATATCATTTTTAACAACAATGCAATAAAGTGACTATCAGATTTTTCTAAAGAAGACCAAAATTCAATACCAATTTAATTTGCATTATATACTTATATCAAATGAAGCTCTAAAGAGAATGAATGGTCACTGTTTTCCACTCCCATGGGCATGGGGAGCAGTAAATGTTAATTTCTCTGTTATCAGACACACTGTTAGCCAAAACCGCAGTTTTCCTGCATCAGCTGAGAGATCATTTGTTCCCGCTATTAAAGAGAATGAATATTCACTGCTCCCCATGCCCACAGGATTGGGGAGCAGTGAATATTCATTCCCTTTAGTAGCAGGCAAATATCATCACACAGCCGCTACAGGAAGCTGACTGGGACAGCTAACAGTGTGCCCAATATTAAAGCAAAATGAAATTTACCTCTCTCCACAGCCATGGAAGTGGAGAGCAGTGAATATTCCTCACTAAAGTCTCTAATGATCTACTAACAGCTAAATCTAATGGTCACTAGTCCTTGCTAATTCTCTTGGATCTCTCTCAGCAGCATTCAACACTGTGGAACATCAGCTCCTCCTTACTATGCTACACTCCATTGGTCTTAAGGACACCATTTTCTTCTATTTCTCCTCCTATCTCTCTGACCATTACTTCACTGTATCTTTTGCTGGTTCTTCCTCCTCTCATCTTTCCCTTACTGTTGGGGTTCCTCAAGGATCAGTCCTAGGCCCCCTCCTCTTCTCTTTGTATTCCGCCCCTATTAGACAATCAGTAGATTTGGTTTCAGGTACCATCTCTATGCTGATGACACCCAATTATACACCTCTTCTCCCTATATCACACCGGCCTTTTAAGAAAACACAAGTGATTGTCTTCCCGCTGTCACTAACATCATGTCCTCCCTCTATCTGAAACTGAACCTGTCAAAAACTGAACACCTCGTGTTTCCTCCCTCTACTAACCTACCTTTGCCTAACATTGCCATCTCCGTGTGTGGTTCCACCATTACTCCCCAGCAACATGTCCGCTTGATTCCGAGCTTTCATTCACCCCCCACATCCGATCACTGGCTCACTCTTGTTATCTGCACTTCAAAAACATTTCTAGAATTTGACAGCTTCTTACTTTTGACTCTGCCAAAACTCTTACTGTTTTTCTTATTCATTCTCATCTGGACTATTGTTACTCTCTACTAATTGGCCTCCCTCTTACCAAAATCTCCCCACTCCAATTTGTCTTGAATGCTGCAGCCAGGATCATATTCCTCACCAATCGTTATACCGATGCCTCTACCCATTGCCAGTCATTACACTGGTTACCCATCCACTCCAGAATCCAGTGCAAACTTATTACCCTCACCTACACATCATTCCATAGCTCAGCACCACCCTACATCTCCTCCCTTGTCTCAGCCTACCATCCTACCCATGCCCTCCATTCTGCTAATGACCTGAGGTCAACATTCTCAATAATCAGAACCTCCCACTTGCGTCTCCAAGACTTTTCACGTGCTGCACCAATTCTTTGGAATGCACTACCCAAGTTGATACGATTAATCCCCAATCCCCACAGTTTTAAGCATGCCCTAAAAATGCATTTTTTCAGAGTGGCCTACCACCTCAATGCACTAATCTAACTATCCCTGTATGGCCCATTCAAAAATGTTTTCTTACCATAATCAGGTTCCTGGCATCATGTTCTTACATGCTTTATACATTTAATAGCCCTATGTGTCTGTACTGTTATATACTTAGGCTGTTAACTGGATCATGCAGCATTACAGGAACACCCGATTCGTACACTATGGCTGTTCTGAACAATTAAAACAATTGTTACCATCCACCTTTCATGTCTCCCCTTTTTTCTCATAGATTGTCAGCTTGCGAGCAGGGTCCTCATTCCTCTTGGTATCTGTTTTGATCTGTGTTTATTGTTATGCTGTGAAGTCTATTGTCTGTCCAAGTCCCCTCTACAATGTAAAGTGCTGCGGAATATGTTGTTGGTGCTATAGAAATAAAATTTGTATTGTTACTATTATTATTAATATTCATTCTCTTTAGTAGCGGGCACACGTGATTGTCCAGCAGCTGCAGGAAGCCTGCAGCTGTACCTAACAGTGTGCCTGCTATTAAACAGAATTTAATATTCACTGCATTCCACTCCCATAGTCCAGTAGTGAGCAATATTTATGCATAGATTCTGGAGTAGAGTATATAAATGGTAAAATGTTTTGTGTCTATGAAGAAGTTTTATAATTTTTTTTATCACCAGATACAGATGAATGTTGAAAACTCCATAGTTTATGGAATGGGAGTTGCACGTATTCCATCTGAAAGGAATTGTAATGTTAGAGTACAACTCCATTCACAAAATATCTTCAAGTACTGTCCTTTGACTATTGGGGGTGCAGCAAATGGAATCTCACCAATCATACGTTTATTACCTGTACTCTGGGAGTGTGATGAATAATGTTTTGGGATGCCTTTAACACTAGGACTACTGGACTCGTGACCCCGCCTAGAACTACTGAAAGGAGTCATTTTGACTCCTTGCTTGTTTTCGTTTATTTTTAGAGTTTCATTTGTGGTTATTTAATAATAATTATATTTTTTGTAATGTATTATTATTGTGAGATCCAACAGTAATGCTTTTGATTGTTTTTTTTCTGCTTTTCTTATTTTTCTACAGAAAATAACAATAATTATAATAGACGCTTTTCAAACATTTTTTTTATTCAAGTGCACACATATAAACAACAACTGAAGAACAAAAAACAGAGAAAATGTAGGTGGAGGAGCATAAAAATGAAAATATGGCGCAGAATTCACCTTCTAAACATTTGGTGTTTCGCATTTTAGGCATTGCCTTTGATTTATGGCAGTACATTGCCCACACAAAGACTTACCACAAGTCTTACAATTGCCGACAGATCTATTTTTCTTGCACTTTTCTTTGATCTGGCAAAATTTTGTTTGAACCATCACTTCTGAGCATGTAGAAACTTGGGACGTGGAACCCTTTTCCCTATCTGTGACATAAGGACCACTCAACTCTCTCACAAGCGTTTGCAAAAATGCCTTGCGTGACATTTTTTGGTGGGTAATCTCCTTGAATATTATCCATGCATTTATACCCGCAAAGTCTAAGGCATTTTCAAATGCATGAACAGGCCATCTCCTTGTGCATGTTCGTGTGGTATATTTTCGTGCCATCTTCTCCACTACATCTACTCCATATTTTGTTTCATTGTAAAACTTTACCGTTTCTGGAGTTTTTTTAGCGGAATCAGACGCAACAACAACATCTGGATGGACGGAACTCAAAATGACAACTTTTTTTTGGGCTTTCCTTGATATACTGTAAGTGTAAAATTGTCTTCATTTCTAAACACTTTAGTGTTGTACAATTCCTCTTTCATGGATTTTATTTCTTTAGGCACTTCTCGCCTTATCTTGTTCAGTGTTCCCACGATGATTGTTCCTTTGCTTTTTAGCTGTTTAGCTAATTTTACTGAAGTAAAATAATTATCGGTTGTAACATTGCGACCTTTTTTCAAAAATGGGTCCAATAAGTTCATTACCACATGGTCAGCTAAACGGTCCTCAGCACGGCGTGTGTCATCTTTTGCCTAGATAAGGGAAGCCATTTGCCAGATATTTGCTCTCCTTATCAACAGCTAGCCAATATTTGTGGCCATATTTATCTGGTTTGGAAGGCATGTACTGCGTGAATGGACACCTAGTTTTGCTTGGGAAAAGTTGCTCATCCACCGTTATGTATGGGCCAGGTTTGTAACACGCAATACAATTTTCAATAAACCTGTCCCACACAGTAGAAAATAGAGCAAACTTGTCCGTTTGCAGTCTCTCCGATCGAGTAGATTTCTCATCAAATCTGATAAGATAAGAGCCTAGAGTAAACAAGCTATTTTGTTCAGTATTACACAGTAATACAAGCAGGTAAAACACAAGGAAAATGTGAAAAGTTGACATGTAAAATGAACTACATCTATATGAACATCAGGGTAAATAAGACAGAGTAAAAAATAATGCACAAAACTTTATAGCAACATTTAGTGACAAAAGGACCTCAAAATATAGTAGGGAGTCAAAATGACTCCCTTCAGTAGTTCTTGGTAAATTTTGAAAAAAACGCGCAAATTTTTCACCAAAATTATTTATTCTCACAAAATCTTTTTTCACATCATATTTGAGGAAAAGTCACCGAGTTTCAAGCCGGAATTCTGAAAAATGTAGTCACAGAAGAGAAATAAAAAACGAAAGGAGTCAAAATGACTCCATCAGTAGTTCTAGTGATAATATATAATTTAAAATAATCAGATTGAAATGTCTAAAAGTGACTATAATAAAAATAAAATTGAGAAATTAAAGATACTTGCTATTTGCAGTGAATAAAATTAAAGAAAATAAAACAGTTTCTTTTAACCACCGTTATCTTTTATAATGTATGTGTTTGAAGATTATATGTTTAGAAGACGAGCTTTTAAAATGCAATTTATATTGATCTATATCTCTATTTTCATCAAAATGTAGTGCTTGCTTGAGTCTGAAGCTTATGAAATGTGAATGCATATATGATCCTGTGTACAAAGTGTAATTACTACTTGGAAATTTTAATGAGATTTAAAAAAAAAAAAGAAAGCAAAGCACAGCTATCAAGCAAAGGCAATTTTGAAATGCATTTTTGTTGATTAATTGCAAAAATCTTGAAGTACCTGACATAGTTCCATAGCATTCAAAGAGGATTGCATTTACCGGGTGGTCTAATTTCCGCAAATAAACTAAATCTATCATAGATTGAAAGATTGTGTATATGGTAACCTTTATAGTAGTAGTATGATTACATATAATGTATATTAAATGGAATACAGCATGTTATTTCAGTCACACGTAAGATCAGCAGAATTGCTCAATGTCAGAGATCTGCTGCAAAAGCAAATAAAATATTAAAGTGTATACAAGGAGAGCTTGAAATGTAACCATAGATTTACTTTTTAATTAATAAATTAATAAAACACATTAAAATAAATTACTTTGTGTTACATCATATCAGATAAATCTACATCTTTTGTATCCTTGTGTTTTCAATTTCAAATTAAATGGTAAAATCGGACAAATTTGTTTTCAGATTTTTATCATTAATAAAAATATTAGATGACAATGGCTTCTGATAATATTCCATGGAGAGGGAAGGAAGAAGAAGGAGCTAATGGCTGACACCGACATTCCTTTGCAAGTTTACCGACAGTGATATTTACACTAGAAATGTAAGAAATGTGGCCCCCATATAAAGTCTATTGATATAAATATGAGTCATCAATAATAATAGCCTATCTATTCGGTCCATGTGGAGTTGAAGCAATTTATGTATCAATGCAGAAAACTAATGAAAAGTGCACTAGTACTTCCCCTTATCTAAGGCCCATGCCTGAAACTGCATATACTAGTGCACCTGTTTGCCTTAATGTGCGATAAACTGAATAGACTGAAAAAAAACTAAATGATTTTGCTAAAAACACGTAAAACATAGACACATGCACGTGGCTAAATTCCTACCTGCTGGCTTGTGTCAGTCCTGTCGTGTATATGTAGGTGATATTCTGTGCTGGATATTGACACAATCATAGAGTTTTGTGGAAGTTTACTCCTTCAGCTTGTGATGTACCTTATCTGAAGTGTGGGCAGCATGCCGACCAGTCACGCTTGCTCTGACTCCACTGCAAAAAGTTCAAAAACTGCCACCCTATGTCTTTGTGATGTTACTTGACTGCGGGATCTCTTCCACGTCATAAAAGAGAGAGAGAGTTCTGGTGTATCTGATGCATTTCCGATGACCACAGCCCACAGAAAAAACAGACAAGGCGCATCCATTGGACATGCCAATTCTGGCACTTTTCCCTGCTCTTCCCGCTTGCCCTTGTATGGTGGCAAGTGGAGTAATATTTTAGGGGTTGATGTCAGCTCTATAATGTCACCTGATATCAAGCTCAGTTGTAAAATTTATTAAAGACACAGGCCGAAAGAGAAGTCCTTTAGTTGAAATAAACACACAGAGAAAAGTCCTTTAGTTGAAATAAACACTCTCCGACCCTCTTTTACCCATTTATTAAGATCAAAATAGAAACAAAAAATCAAAGTTATACTCCCCTCTCCACTGATAATCCATATGTCCCACCACATCATTAAGGTTACCACCGGTCACACTCTGTTAGGGTTGGCGGAACGCACCAAGTGAAATATAATAATAAGGTGTGCTCACAACCCATGGTCCACTGTGCAGAGATAGAACCTGCTGCTAAGCAATGGCTGAACAAGATGGTGGTTGAAAACTAAAAACACGCGGGTTAAATGTCACTTGGTGTGAACAGTGGTGAACTCTGTTGCTTCACAGAGCTGCAGCAACTATGCAATAGAATGCTGTTCCCTGTTAAATGTAACAGGGCTCAGCTGATATGGAGCAAGTGAGGTTTCTAGGCTCAGCCCCTAGAATGCAGGGACTCGAGTCTGACTGGACCCACAATGAGCACGACATTGCACAAGCAACGCCACTACTTGGCGCTGACGCTAGGCACTGACTCTGCCTCCTACCTGCACTATCAGCCTAGGCACTAGCTGGCAGGGCTGAGCAACGCATGCATACCAAAGGTAAGGGTTTCATAATGAGTCAATCACCAGAGACAAGCATACGTGCATACAAAACACACAACATGGTCTATACTAGTAAATACAGGTGACAGCATAAAAAGCTGGATAACAGTAACAACATATTTAGAATATTCAGAAATGGTCAAAAATAACCACACCAGCTCATCGTAAGGACAGTGCAGGACACACTGCAAATATATAATTATAAACCAGAGAAAGTAAGCAATGCAAAAAGTCCAAAAGATCATATAATTAAAAAATTCAAATCTTTATTGATATACCAGGTGAAAAACATATGCGGCTAAAAAAGTGACACACGAGCTAACAGCAGAGTGAAGGTACATAATGCTCACAAGGTGATAACATCAAAAAATGTGACATAAACCCGGTCATGAAAATAATTAGAACAGTATTCATATGGTCACAGACAGTAAATAAGTGGCCAGCATTAAAACAAGTATAGGGAAAAGTCCTAACTTCCTTGGCCAACTTAACAGTGTGCAAATCTGAGAACCATATGAACCAAGTATGGTGTACAGCGCTCCTCTGTCCTGGTAGGTGTTTGACTCAGTTACTTGGTTCATATGGTTCTCAGATTTGCACACTATTAACTTGCTTGGTCAACTTAGGACTTTTCCCTATACTTGTTTTAATGCTGGCCACTTATTTACTGTCTGTGACCATATGAATACTGTTCTAATTATTTTCATGACCAGGTTTATGTCACATTTTTTGATGTTATCTCCTTGTGAGCATTATGTACCTTCACTCTGCTGTTGGCTCATGTGTCACTTTTTAGCCGCATATGTTTTTCACCTGGTATATCAATAAAGATTTGATTTTTTAATTATATGATCTTTTGGACTTTTTGCATTGCTTGCTTTCTCTGGTTTATAATGGTCTTTACTAGTGCACGACTGTGTGTCTCTGAGATCCTTTTAAAGATCGCTTGAGGACTTGAGCAGCTGATCACTGACCACCAATGAGAGGTTGCCACCTGATGATCATGCTTAGTAGGGCAAAATCCAGACTTAGTCTCAGGAAGGACTGCTCGATGCTGTTTGCTGTTGATTGCTATAGCTGAACTGGAGAGACAGCAGCAATCAATCGCACAGCATGGGTCTGAGCAATACGCTGAGACCGACGTCTGTGCTGAGCAGGATCCATTGTGAGCGAGACTGGATGGGAGACCACAGGAGAAGACATGACGGGATTCCTCCAGTGCAGAGGAAGAATCCTGGCACCTAACACACACAGCTGCATTGTCACACTAAGCTTAATTTGAGCTGGATTCCAGGCTGAGCATTAACATGTGTCATTGCTCAGCAATGTAACCAGAGGTAGCTGAGTTAGAGATCGTTGTGGGACATTTGTTTTAGTGAATTATCAACAGATGAGTGGAACTTTGATTTTTTTATTTGATCTTAATATATGGGTAAAATACGGTAGGTGAGTATTTATTTCAATAAACCCCTTGACCCTGACAAGGTTAATTTTTACAATTCTGACCATTGCCAATTTATGAGGTCATAACTCTGGAATTCTTCAATTGATCCCAGTAATTCTGAGAATGTTTCCTCAAGACATATCGTACTTTATGATAGTGGTAATATTTCTTTGATAAGACTTGTGTTTATTTGTGAAGCAAATGGAAATTTGGTGAAAATTTAGAAAATTTCGCAATTTTCAAAGTTTTAATTTTTATGCCCTTAAATCAGCGTCATGTCACACAAAATATTTAATAAGTAACATTTCTCGCATTTCTCCTTTACATCAGCACAATTTTGGAAACATAATTTTTTGTTAGCAAGTTATAAGGGTTAAAAATTGACTAGTGATTTCTAATTTTTACAACATAATTTGCAAAACCATTTTTTTAGGGACCACCTTACATATGAAGTGACTTCGAGGGGCCTATAAGACAGAAAATACCCAAAAGTGCCAACATTCAAAAAACTGCACCCCTCAAGGTACTCAAAACCACAGTCAAGAAGGTTATTAACCCTTCAGGTGCTTCACAGGAATTTTAGGAATGAGGAAGAAAAAATAAACATTTACTTTTCTTTCACAAAAATGTTCCTGTAGACCTATTTTTTTTAACTTTTGCGAGGGTAACAGGAGAATACAAGCCATATATTTTGTTGTGCAATTTCACCTGAGCATGATAATACCTCATATGTGGCTTAAATCTACTGTATGCACGCACAGCAGGGCTCAGAAGGGAAGGAGCACCATTTCACTTTTTGAATGGAAAATTTGCTGGCATAATTAGCTGATGGCATGTCATGTTTGGAGAGCCCCTGATGTGTCTAAACAGTGGATACCCCCCAAAAGTGACACCATATTGGAAACTAGACCACCTATGGAATTACCTAGATGTGTATAGAGCGCCCTGAACCACCAGGTGCTTCACAGTAGTTTATAATGTTAAAAAGTGAAAATATTAAAAATCACTTTTTTCATAGATGCATCTATTTTAGCTCCAAATTTTGTATTTTCATAAGGGTAGCAAGATAAATTGCCCCATAACATTTTTTGTGCAATTTCTCCTGAGTGCACAGATACCCATTATGTGGAGGAAAACAACTGTTTGAGTGCCCGGCAGGGCTTGGAAGGAATGGAGTGCCATTTTGAATGTAAAATATGCTGGAATAATTAGCAGTTGCCATGTCGCTTTTGGAGAGCCCCTGATGTGCCTAAACAGTGAAAACCCCCAAAAGTGATACCATTTGGAAACTAAACCCCTTTTGGAACTTATCTAGATTTGTATTGAGCACCTTGAACCCACAGGTGCTTCACAGAAGTTTATAATGTAGAGCCGTGGAAATAAAAAAAATTGCATTTTTTATAGTTTCATATTTTGCATTTTCCTAAGAGTAACAGGAGAAATTGCTCCATACAATTTGTTGTGCAATTTCTCCTGATAACCCTTATGTGGGGCAATACTACTGTTTAGGTGCATGGCAGGGCTTGAAAGGGAAGGAAGCGCCATGTTTTTTTGAATGCAAAATTTGATGGAATAATTAGGGAACGCTATGTCGCATTTGCAGAGCCCCCCACAAATGAGATCATTTTGGAAACTAGACCCCCTTTGGGCCCTTACCTAGATGTTTATTGAGCATCTTGAATACCCAGGTGCCTCGCAGAAGTTTATAACTTTAAGATGTTAAAATAAAAAAAAAATCACATTTTTCCCACAGAAAATTTTTTAGCTACAAACTTTGTATTTTGACAAGGGCTAAAGGAGAAAATGCTCCCCAAAGATTGTTGTGCAATTTCTCCTGGGCTCACCGATACCCCAAATGTGGTCAAAAACTACTTTTGAGGCACAGTGAAAAGCTCAGAAAGGAAGTAGCATCATATTACAGTTCAGAATTTGGTGCACTTGTTTGAGGGTGTCATGTTACACTAGCAGAACCCCTGAGGTGCCAGAACAGCATAACCCCCCATAAGTTACCCCATTTTACCAATTAAACCTCTCAATGAACTCATTTAGGGATGCAGTGATTATACTGACACCACAGTTGTGTCACAGACTTTTATACCATTGGGCAGTGAAGAAAAAAAATAAATTTTTACCACCAAGATTGTGTATTAGCACCAAGTTTTACATTTTCACACAGGAAAATGGATAAAAATGCACCAGCATTTGAACCACAATTGAGGCTGCACTATTTGCTGCAGATTTCCCTAGATTTGTTTGCAGATTCCTTATAAAGAGACCCTAAGTGCTATAAAAGCAGAATCACCCCTCATATGACCACATTTTGAAAATTATAACCCTTTGTAAATTTATCTACAGATGTAGTGACGATTTTGACTCCATGGGTGTTTTCCAGAAACAAGCAGCAATGGATGTTGCTGAGTAAAAATTGCAAAATGCCGTTGCAGTGACCAGTATGCTCTAGTGACCAGTATGTTGCAGTCACCAGTACATTATGCCCAGCTCATGTTTCTGGAGACATGCACCTGTAAATAAGGCGGGCTTTCATCACTACAGAAATGCCAAACATGTAGTTGCTAATGTTGTTTAAGCACACTCAGGCTCAAAAGGTCGGGGGGCATTTGAATTTGGGAGCGGAGAATTTGGTGAATTTCCTTTGAGGAGTGAGGTGCCATTTCTCTTTTCCAGAACCTTTGCGCTACCAGTAATGTGGAATCCCCATATATTACTATTAACAGATGAACAACCTGAGTGAGGCCTTTTTTTTGCAGATTGAGTTGAAGCTATTGTTGGGAACATGTTGCAGAACATTTGAGAGCACACTTATCTGGCCCTCTACGCTGAGCATTTACTTTGGGGTTTCCATCTAAATCTCTTAGTGACGTGACAGATAAAACCCCCAGAGGATCCATTCACTATAATGAGGCAGCAGATTTACTCTGGACTCCATTTGGCCTCTGTTCAGTGCACAAAACTGCAATCCTAAAAAAATGTACACCACCAGATCACAGGTCCTATAGTGTCCACAGTGACTCCATCTGCCGAATTACAGGGAATTTTCCACCGGGAGTTCTGTCTAAATCTCGTATTTCAGAGATTTACATATAAACCCCATGTAAGCACTCAGCACAGAGTGCAGTATAAATGTGTGCCAAACCTTACTGCGATCTTTTGGAGGCAGAATGAAGAAAATCAACAGGTGAAGAATTGTTTATTTTATTTTATTTTTTACGCTGCTCCTTGTGCAGTATAAGTGATTAGGCAACTTTATTTTTCACGTCGGTGCAATTACAGTGATACCAGACTTATATTGGGTTTTTATGTTTGGCTGCTTTCACATACTAAGGTTGGTTTCACACTTGTGTTTTTTTGCAAAAAAAAACGCATTTGTTCTTTTTTTCCTATACTTTACATGAGTGCGCATACACATGCGTTTGTACGCGTTTGTATGCGCATGCGTTTTTTTGTAATGTGCGCTCGGGCGCACAAAATGCATCCTGTTGCATTTTTTGTGCGTCCGACTTGTCCCAAAAAAATGCATGCACATGCAATGCGTTTTTTTTCACCCAACCACCCATTATAGTCTATGGGTGTGCTGACATGCGCATGGTAATGCGCACGTCAGCGCAAAAAAAGCATGTTTTTTTTAAAAAACGCGCACAAAAATGCAAAAAAACGCACAAAAAGGCATGGCGCGTTTTTTTATGTGCATTTGCACTGCGCACGGTGCACAGTGCAAAAAAAACGCAAGTGTGAAAGTAGCCTAAAAGACACTTTTTATTGCAAAAATTAGTTTTTGCATCAGCATATTTTGAGGGCTATATTTTTTTCATATTTCGGCCGACAGTCGTGTGAGGTCTTGCTTTTTTGTGGCACAAGCTGATGTTTTTATTAGTACCATCTAGGGGCACAAGGCATTTTTTGATCACTTTCTATTCTGATTTTTGGGAGACAGAATGAACAAAATCCAGCAATTCAGGAATTGTTTTCTGTTTTTGCTTTTTTTTATACCGTTCTGTGTGAAGTAAAATTGGTAAGACAGCTTTATTCTTCAGTATGATTACAGCAATACACAATTTATATTTTTTGCTTTGGCGCTTTTATACAATAAAACTACTTTGTAGAAAAAATTATTCTTTTTGAATCGCTTTATTCTGAGAGCTACTGTATAACTTTTTAATTTTTCTGCTGATGGAGTTGTGTGGCAGCTTGATTTTTGTGGGACAAGATGAGGTTTTCAGCTCTACCATTTTTATTTACAGACGTCTTTTTGATCACATTTTGTTGCACATTTTGCTCGGCAGTATGATGATAAAGCATTGTTTTTTGCTTCACTTTTTATTTATTTTTTTATGGTGTTCACTGAAGGGGTTAACTAGTGGTACTGTTTTATAGACCGGGTCGTTACGGACGCAGCAATACCAAATATGTGTACTTT
The DNA here is from genome assembly GCF_039654945.1 of Dendrobates tinctorius. NCBI lineage: Eukaryota > Metazoa > Chordata > Amphibia > Anura > Dendrobatidae > Dendrobates > Dendrobates tinctorius. Next base: position 18,721,699 of record NW_027361693.1, read on the forward strand.
TATTTTTTATTTACATAAATAAATGTATTTATTGGAAAAAAATTACTTTTTTTAGGGATTTTTAAAAAAATATTTTTACACTTTCTAATTTTTTTTTACTTTTTTACATTGTCCCTGGATGGGACATTACTATATTATATGAGATTGCTGATTTGACACTCTGCACTGCAGAGTATCAGATCAGGATCTAGCAGACAGGGAAGGCATACCGGTGCCAGCTCTCAGCAGGCTCTCACAAACCACCTTCCCTGCAGGACCCGGAATGGACCCTGCAGCCATTTTGCTGCCGGGGTCTCCATGGATACCACCATGACATTGCAATCGCATCTCGTTGACTTGATGGAAAAGTGCAGGGAGCCAACTCCCTTTGGAATTCCCCTCTATGTCACTGTCAGTACTATCAGATAAGATAAATGCCCGCGATCAGTGCTAGTACTGTTCGTGGCCATTGTTGCAGGGTTTCAGCTGTCACATACAGCTGACACTCACATCCGATCGCTGTGGCGCTCAGCGTGAGACCACTCGATCGTTGCGCCCTGCTAGTACTGCTGTTTGCGGAAACAGCCACCCGCGCAGAGCCATACTAGTACGGCACATGTCGGGAATTGTTTAAAGGACTTTCCTCTGTTCATTTGTTTCAACTAAAGGACTTTTCTCTGTCTGTGTCTTTATTAAATTTGACACCAGGGTTAGTAATTGGGGTGTCTTATAGATGCCTCTCCATTACTAACCCCTGGGCTTAAGATCAGTAGACATAACACAGCTGAAATCAGCACCAAATCCATTAGCCCACTTGCCAATGCACCAGGGCAAGTGGAAAAAGCCAAAGCAAAATGCCAGAATTGGCACATCTAATGGAAGCGCCACTTAAGGGGTCGCTGAAGGCTGATGTTTTTAGTCTGGGAGGGTATCAATATCCATGACCACTTCCTAGACTATTTATGTCAGCCTGTGACTGTCTATTTAGACTTTTCAATTTATTAAATATAGGTGTGACCCCATGTCATTTTTTGGATGTTCCCCCATTTAACTAACCAGTAAACCCTATGCAGACAGCTGTGAGATAATAATAAAAGCCTGGGAAGCTTCATGAATATTGACCCCTTCCAAATATAATTACACCAGCTGTCTGCTTTACCTTGGCTGGTTATTAAAAATGAAGCGTAACCCACTCTGTGTTTTATTAGTTATTTAACCTCTTCCTGACATGAGACGTACTATCCCATCCATGGGACCTGGGCCCCTATGCCCATGGACGGGATAGTACGTCTACCGCGATCAGCGGCGCCCACGTGGTGAGCGCCGCTGATCGCGGCCGGGTGTCAGCTGATTATCACAGCTGACACCCAGCACAATGTGTCAGGGGCGGTCACGGACCGCCCCCGACACGTTAACCCCTTGTACACTGCGATCAAACATGATAGCGGTGTACCGGGGGTTAAAGGGAAGCATCAGCAGGGAGGGGGCTCCCTCTTTGCTTCCCTGAGCCCCCCACGGCAGCGCAATGTGCAGCGCTGCTGCGGGAGGCTCCTTTCCTGCAGGCCCCCGAATCCAAGATGGTGACGGGGCCTTCGGGGGCCTGCAGGAAGCTGGCTTCCTCAGTGCCTGCAAAGCGCAGGCATGAGGAAGCCTTCTGCAGTGCCTGTGACAGATTGCTGATCTGTCACAGTGATCTGTGATGTGACAGATCAGCGATCTGTCACAGGACAGTGATGTCCCACCTGGGACAATTTAATAAAGTAAAAAAAAAATTAAAAAAGTGTTAAAATAAATTTAAAAAAATCGCCAAATAAATTAGAAAAAAAAAAAATATTCCCCCAAATAAATCCATTTTTTAGAAATAAAAAAAAAAAAACAATAAAAGTTCACATATTAGGTATCACCGCGTCCGTAGCGACCTGCCCTATAAAACTGTCCCATTAGTTAACCCCTTTAGCGAACCGCTTAAAAAATAAAAATAAAAAACGAAGCAAAAAATAATGATTTATTATCATACCGCCAAACATAAAGTGTAATAACACGCGATCAAAAAGACTCATATAAATATCCATGGTACCGCTGAAAATGTCATCTTGTCCCGCAAAAAACGAGCTGCCACACAGCATCATCAGCAAAAAAATAAAAAAGTTATAGCTCGCAGAATAAAGCGATGCAAAAATAATAATTTTTTATATAAAATAGTTTTCATTGCATAAAACCGACAAAACATAAAAAAACTACCTAAATGAGGTATCTCTGTAAGCGTACTGAACCGAAGAATAAAACTGCTTTATCAATTTTATCGCACGCGGAACGGTGTAAACGCACCCCCCCAAAAGAAATTCATGAAACGCTGGTTTTTCTTCATTCTGCGTCCCAAAAATCGGAATAAAAAGTGATTAAAAAATGTCACGTGCCCGAAAATGGTGCCAGTAAAAATGTCAACTCGTCCCGCAAAAAATAAGACCTCACATGACTCGGTGGGTCAAAATACGGAAAAATTAGAGCTCTCAATATGTGGTGATGCAAAAACTATTTTTACAATAAAAAGCGTCTTTTAGCGTGTGACAGCTGCCAAAAATAAAAACCGCCATAAATAGTAAATCAAACCCCCCATTATCACCCCCTTAGTTAGGGAGAAATAATAAAATAAAAAAATGTATTTATTTCCATTTTTCCATTAGGGTTAGGGTTAGGTTAGGGCTAGGGTTAGGGTTAGGGTTAGGGCTATGGTTAGGGTAGGGTTAGGGCTAGGGTTAGGGTTAGGGCTAGGGTTAGGGTTAGGGCTAGGGTTAGGGTTAGGGCTGAGATTAGGGTTAGGGGTGTGTTGGGGTTCGGGTTGGAGTTAGAATTGGGGGTTTCCACTGTTTGGACACATCAGGGGCTCTCCAAATGCAACATGGCGTCTGATCTCAATTCCAGCCAATTCTGAGTTGAAAAAGTCAAATGGTGCTCCTTCGCTTCCAAGCTCTGCCATGCGCCCAAACAGTGTTTTACCCCCACAAGTCGGGTATCAGCCTACTCAGGTCAAATTGCAAAACAATTTTTGTGGTCCAATTTCTCCTCTTACCCTTAGGAAAATAAAAAATTGGGGGCAAAAATATCATTTTTGTGGGAAAAAAAGATTTTTTTATTTTCACTTCCGAGCGTTATAAACTTCTGTGAAGCACTTGGGGGTTCAAAGTGCTCACCACACATCTAGACAAGTTCCGTGGGGGGCCTAGTGTCCAAAATGGGATCACTTGTGGGGAGTTTCAATAGTTTAGGTACATCAGGAGCTCTCCAAACGCACATGATACCCGCAGATCATTCCATCAAAGTCTGCATTCCAAAACATCACTACTTCCCTCCTGAGCCCCTACTTGTGCCCATACAGTAGTTTTCTCCCACATATGAGGTATCAGCGTACTCAGGACAAATTGGACAACAACTTTTGGGGTCCAATTTCTCCTGTTACCCTTGGGAAAATAAAAAAATTGGCGACTAATTGATCATGTTTGTGGAAAAAATACGATTTTTTTATTTTCATGCCCGGGCATTAAAAACTTCTGTGAAGCCCTTGAGGGTTCAAAGTGCTCACCACACATCTAGATAAGTTCCTTAGGGGGTCTTGTTTCCAAAATGGGGTCATTTGTGGGGGGTTTCCACTGTTTAGGTACATTAGGGGCTCTCCAAAGGCAACATGACACCCGCAGAACATTCCCTCAAAGTCTTCATTCCAAAACGTCACTACTTCCCTTCCGAGCCCCGACGTGTGTCCATACAGTAGTTTTCTCCCACATATGGGGTGTCAGCGCACTCAGGACAAATTGGACAACAACTTTTGGGGTTCAATTTCTCCTGTTACCCTTGGGAAAATAAAAAAATTGGGAACTAATTGATCATGTTTGTGGAAAAAATACGATTTTTTTATTTTCATGCCCTGGCATTATAAACTTCTGTAAAGCCTTTGGGGGTTCAAAGTGCTCACCTCACATCTAGATAAGTTCCTTAGGGGGTCTAGTTTTCAAAATGGGGTCATTTGTGGGGGGTTTCCACTGTTTAGGTACATTAGGGGCTCTCCAAAGGCAACATGACACCCGCAGACCATTCCATCAAAGTCTGCATTCCAAAACGTCACTACTTCCCTTCCGAGCCCCGACGTGTGTCCATACAGTAGTTTTCTCCCACATATGAGATATCAGCATACTCAGGACAAATTGGAAAACAACTTTTGGGGTCCAATGTCTCCTGGTACCCTTGGGAAAATAAAAAAATGGTGACTAAAAGATCATGTTTGTGGAAAAAATACGAATTTTGTATTTTCACGCTCGAGCATTATAAACTTCTGTGAAGCACTGGGGGGTTCAAAGTGCTCACCACACATCTAGATAAGTTCCTTAGGGGGTCTAGTTTACAAAATGGTGTCATTTGTGGGGGGTTTCTACTGTTTAGGTACATCTGGGGTTTTCCAATCGCGACATGGTGTCCGATCTCAATTCCAGCCAAAAACGTCAAATGGCGCTGCTTCCCTTCCGAGCTCTGCCATGCGCCCAAATAGTGGTCTACCCCCACATGTGGGGTATCAGCCTACTCAGGACAAATTGCACAATAACTTTTAGGGTCCTGTTACCCTTGGAAAAATAAGAATTGAGGGTGAAAAGATCATTTTTGTGGAAAAAAATATGATTTTTTAATTGTACGGCTGTATGTTATAAACTTCTGTGAAGCCCTTGGGGGTTCAAAGTTCTCACCACACATCTAGATAAGTTCCTTAGGGGGTCTAATTTCCAAAATGGTGTCATTTGTGGGGGTTTCCACTGTTTTGGCACATCAGGGGTTTTCCAATCGCGACATGATGTCCGATCTCAATTCCAGCCAAAAACGTCAAATGGCGCTGCTTCCCTTCCGAGCTCTGCCATGCGCCCAAATAGTGGTTTACCCCCACATGTGGGGTATCAGCGTACTCAGGACAAATTGCACAATAACTTTTAGGGTCCTGTTACCCTTTGGAAAATAAAAATTGGGGTGAAAAGATCATTTTTGTGGAAAAAATATGATTTTTTAATTGTACCGCTGTACGTTATAAACTTCTGTAAAGCCCTTGTGGGTTCAAAGTTCTCACCACATATCTAGATAAGTTCCTTGGGGGGTCTAGTTTCCAAAATGGGGTCACTTGTAGGGGGTTTCCACTGTTTAGGTACATCGGGGACTCTCCAAACGTGACATGGCGTCCGATCTGAATTCCAGCCAATTTTGCATTGAAAAAGTCAAACGGCGCTCCTTCCATTCTGAGCTCTGCCATGCGCCGAAACAGTCGTTCCCCCCACATATCAGGTATCAGCGTACTCAGGACAAATTGCACAATAACTTTTGCAGTCCAATTTCTCCTGTTACCCTTGGTAAAATAAAAAAAATTGAACCTGAAATATCTTTTTTGTGAAAAAAAGTTAGATGTTCATTTTTTTTTAAATATTCAAAAAAATTCCTGTGATGCACCTAAAGGGTTAATAAACTTCTTGAATGTGGTTTTGAGCACCTTAAGGGGTGCAGTTTTTAGAATGGTGTCACTTTTGGGTATTTTCTATCATATAGACCCCTCAAAGTGACCTCAAATGTGATGTGGTCCTAAAAATAAAATGGTGTTGTAAAAATGAGAAATCGCTGGTCAACTTTTAACCCTTATAACTTCCTAATAAATTGTGCTGATGTAAAGTAAACATGTGGGAAATGTTAGTTATCAAGTTTTTTGTGTGCTGTATCTCTGTGATTTAAGGGCATAAAAATTCAAAGTTGGAAAATTGCGAAATTTTCAAAATTTTCGCCAAATTTCCGTTTTTCCCACAAATAAACGCAAGTTATTTGAATGAAATTTTACCACTAACATGAAGTACAATATGTCACAAGAAAACAATGTCAGAATCACCGGGATCCATGGAAGCGTTCCAGAGTTATGACCTCATAAAGGTACAGTGGTCAGAATTGTAAAAATTGGCCCGGTCATGAACGTGCAAACCACCCTTGGGGGTGAAGGGGCTAAATAAATGAAAAAACAGTGTATGGTCCCCCTTTACTTTTCCTAACCATTTAAAGGAAATCCTACAGCTGGGGACTGATGTTATTAGTCTTGAAAGGGGTGAATGTCTATGAACTTTCCCAGGCTATTAATATCAGCTCACTATGCGGGCCTTTATTGTGCAATTTTATGCTGGGCACAATAAAGGCCCGCATACAGGAATGGGTATGTGGAGAGTGGCTGTTAATCTGGTATTTTGCACCTGTGTTGCTAACATCTTGCTGTATGGGCTGGCTGCACCCTGCAGTGCATTTGTTCTTAGACCTGGGCAGGTAAGTGTTGCTGCCTTTTTTTCTGCTGTTTAAAAATGAATTTTTGGAGACCTTGAGTCTTCCTTAGTGGCTTTGCTATTTAGTTTAGTGTAGGGACCCATAAGCATGAAGAACTTTGGCGCAGTTTACGGGCTCAAGTATTTTGGCCAAAATATCAGCTAATACCTCACTAATTGTGTACTTTTTGCACTATATTAATTTTCAGGATGCAGCCGAGCCCAAACACATTTGGTCTCGTATGAGGGGTGTTCACACTGGGATGCATTGAGGGTGTGCTGGCCAGCCCGCCTAGTCGAATAGTAGGGGTGTGACTAATAGGCTGTGAGTCAGACACTGTGTAGTTCCCTTGTGTGAACAGCGCCCTATGCGGGCTTTTATTGTGCAATTTTATACTGGGCAGTCATCCCCTCCAGGAATGGGTATGTGGAGAGTGGCTGTTAATCTGGTATTTTGCACCTGTGTTGCTAACATCTTGATTTATGGGCTGGCTGCACCCTGCAGTGCATTTGTTCTTAGACCTGGGCAGGGAAATGTGTTGCTGCCTTTTTTTCTGCTGTTTAAAAATATTAATATCAGCTCACAGCTGTCTGCATGGCCTTTACTGATTAGTAAAAACAGGGGACCAGAAGAAATAACTCCATAGACATTAGCCCCCCTCCCAGACTAAAACACCAGCCCTCAGCCACCCCAGAAATGATGCATCCTTTAGATGCGCCTATTCTGGGACTTAGCCTCGTGTTTTCCTATTTGCCCTGGTGTGTTGGCAAGTGGGGTAAAAGTTTTGGGGTGGATGTCAGCTTTGCAATATCAGATGACATCAAGCTCAGGAATTAATAATGGAGAAGCATTTATCAGACACCTCGATTACTAGCCCGAAACCAACAGTTGGAAATACACAGAAAAAAGTCCTATAATTGCAATAAACACAAAAAGTCATTTAATTGAAATAACCAAACCATATTATACCCATTAGTTATTGTAAATATAAAAATGTAAATTTATACTCACCAGTCCACTGATAATCTATATGTCCCACGATGATCACCAGTTCTGCTACATGTAATTGCATTGCTGAGTGACAACAAATGTTACCGCTCAGTCTGGCAACCAGATCACACTGAGCTGAGCATAAGAAGCTCTGCCTGTGAAAGGCGGTAACCTTAATGAAGTCACCGATGATTATATGCAGCCGCATTCCCATGCTAAGCTCAGTGTGTTCTGGCTGTCGTGGCTGTCATGGTGAGAGGTTGCAGCACTGATGTGACTGCTCATGGATATCGTGGGATACAGTAAATAATGAAATATAGGCAGAAAGGTGAGTATAGCTTTTTTATTATTAGTTTTGTTTGATAATTGGGTAAAAAGGGTCGGGGACTGTTTATTTCAAATATTTATGTGTTTATTTCAATTAAAGGTCTTTACTCTCTTTCTATGTCTTTAAAAAAATTGACTATGGGGTTAGTAATGGGCTGTCTGATAGATGCCTCTCCATTAATCACCCCTCGACTTGATGTCAGCTGACATTACAAAGCTGACACCATCCCAAAAACAATTACCTCACATGCCACTGCACCAGGTCAAGTGAAGAAAGATGGGCAAAACACCAGAATTGGTGCATCTAAATGATTTGCCTTTTCTGGGGCAACTGCAGGCTGCTATTTTGAGGCTGGGGAGTAACAATATTCATGACACATTCCCAGTCTGAGAATGCCAGCCCCCAGCTGTCCGCTTTAGCTTTGCTAGTTATCCATCCACAGACAACTGTTTTGGGGCATTGCGGCTCATCAGTGTGGAGTAGGAAACTGTCCAGTAGGAGCAATGCCCCACTGATGAGGGGCAATACCCCGAAACAGCTGTATGTGGATGGATACCATGTTTTGGCATAGGTGGTTTCCTTCATTGGAGACTGCCCTTCCCATGGTTGTTCCTTCCCGGGGAAAGACCTGGCTAGTCATTGCTTGTGTTGAGAAACATGTGATGGTGTCTCCATGGCTTGTGTTTTGCATATTTTACATTTTCCATAAGGGATGGTGGCCTTGCTCTACAATCACTGCGTTGAGAAACATGTGATGGTGTCTCCGCAGTGTTGGATGTTGATCTCCATGAGTTCATTCATCCTCATTTTTCACAATTTGTTTAATTATAGCAGCCAGGATGGGATTCCAAAAAATTCTTAAACCACCTAACATCTTTGTTTCAACAACTGAGGTTTTCATTTGATAGGTCTCATACTGCATGTGGCATGACACAAATTAATGATATGAGTAGTCAAAAAATATAAGATTTAAGTCAGAAGATAGAAGATCCAATTGGAGGACATGTGACATTGAGACAAGTATGGGGGAATGCTGAGCAAAAGTGGGTATAAGAGATATTTATTTTTATATTGCAAAACACTTAATTGAGACTCAATTTGTGCTAAAATTATTCAGTGTGAAGCAAATTTCCTTCCTAAAAATTAACTTTGAAATCATCAAATCTTTCCAAATCGTAGTTTGGAAGCATTTTTCAACCCTAAATTAAGTACTTAGTTTTATTGTTCACATCTTTTTTTTCCACAGTTTTTCATTTTTGATTTACCTGTAGGTTTTAAACTTTTGTTAAACATGTAAATTTGTTCTGACAATGTGTTAATAAATTAAGCTAATGCACCTAAGTACTTAGAAATAAGTACTGGAAATTAGTTAAATGCTAGAAATAATTATGTTATGTTATTTGATTAGTGAAAAGCATATTCATCTTTAGATAAAAAAACAATCTAAATGTTATTTGAGAATACTTTAACAGTAGGAAAATGAGAAATTGTGTGTTTAAGGTAAACTTTAAGATTATGTACAAGTGCATCCATAATTATATCTGTCAGCCCAACTTCATTTATCCAATGATTTTATTGAAATGCAGTTTATTAACTGACACTATCATACAAATAACTTGCAACCATAGGAGGTAGGTTAAATCTATGTAAATGTGTACAGAGATTGCTAAAATAAATATGTGATTTACCTTATGGGCATTTTACTAATTATGCATATTGATAAATGATAGTTAGGGTTATATGGTTACGGTATTTGTGCTCAGCTTCAGCTGAGTCGACTTTTTCTTTAGAGTGGACCCTCTGGGTCGTGGCACCCACCCACCGAGGGCGAGCTGACCTTGTGAGGAACTACCCCTATACAGGGAGTATCAGGGGCAAGACCAAGGGGGTGAGCCACCATGACTGCTGGGACCAGACGGCCAGCTCAATGAAGACACAATGTGAGTGTCTGATGACTAGGGACGTGCAGGAAACAAGACAAGACTAGACATGCGTTCAAGGTATATTCATTAAGGAAAACTTCAGGGTAACATCAGGTGAAAGATGTGAAAACATAGGGAAAACACAGCAAGGTGCGGGTGAGGGCACGCCAAGGTCCATGGCATGGTACCTGCTAGATGGCATGCCTGGGTACAGGCAACGGCACGATGATGTCGGACTCCAGACAGCAGGCAACGATGGACAGGATCAGAGCATCAGGCTGTGAACATCAGCTCCGGACATCAGGCAGCAGTCATCAGGTTTAGGATCTCTGGCAGCGATCGGCAGGTTCCGGGCATCCGGCAGGAAAGCCAGGGTTCAGGCAAGGAGGCACAACAGTGTTCAAGACATGGTGCATGTTAGGGAACACACCAGGGTCCAAGGCAAAGTTCAAGGCAGCGTGCATGCTAGGGGCACACCAGGGTCCAGGGCAAGGTGCAAGGCAAGGTGCGTGTGTAGGGGACACGACAAGGTACAAAGTTCAAAGTACAAGACACGGTGCATGTGTAGGGAACACGCCAAGGTTCAGGGTCCAAGGTCCTGGGTGTGCTAAGGAAGCCACCAGGATTCAAGATTCAAGGTCCTATGCATGCTAAAGGTACACCAGGGGCACAGTACAAAGAATGGTCCTGGCCATGCTAGAAGGCACGCCAGGGTACATGGTTAACGGCAGGTCCCACACGTGCTAGAGGACATGTTGGGCTTCGAAGTTCAGGACAGATGTCCTGCATGTGCAAAGGGGCACACCAGGGTCAGGGTTCAAGACAAAGAGCAGAGCAAGGTACAAGCAAGACAAAGATTCAAGACAGGTTATGGAACTCAGAACACGACAGAGAGACAAGGAAAGTGAAAGACTTGTGCAAGAGTAGCACGAAAACGCACAGTGCGAGAAACAGCGTGAGTGCAAGGGAGCATGGAAAACATGACTGGGGCACCAGCAGGCGGTACCGGCTGGAGTAACAGGCAGGCGGGCATGACTAGAGGGGGCATGGCTGAGGCACAGACAAGCAGAAACCACAATAGCACTGGACGCCAAGCATGGCTGAGGCACAGACAGGCAGGCACGACTAGAGCGGCATGGCTGAGGCACAAACAGGTGGGCACGGGATGACCAGGCGCGTGCAAGAGGGAACGCAGCCACAAGGCAGGGCTAGGCAAAGGTACAGGACAATCAAATACAAACAGAATGGCGTGACAACTTGGGTGTAAAGTGGTTAACGATAGTCAAAGTCTCTAATCTTCATTATTTTCTTTAAAATGTCTTTAGAAGTAGTAACAGCTGTTTAACATGTCCCATCCTTGTAGCTGTATTTTGTTTTTTCATTATTTTCAGCTCTCATTTATTTTAATTTTTTTTCATAAAATTCATATTTGTTAATTTTAATATTACCATTTTTTGGACAACACATTTGAAATCACCTTGAGGGGTCTTTATGATAGAAAATACCCAAAATGACACCATTCTAAAAACTGCCTTCTTTAAAGTACTCAAAACCACATTCAAGAAGATTATGAACCCTTCAGGTGCTTCACCGGAATTTTTGGAATGTTTTAAAAAAATGAACATTTAACTTTTTTCACAAAAAAATTAATTCAGATCAAATTTGTTTTATTTTACCAAGGGTAAAAAAAGAATTTGGCCCCCAAACATCATTGTACAATTTGTCCTGAGTACGCTGATACCCCATATATGCAACACACCACTGTTTGGGCCAATGGCAGAGCTCGGAAGGGAAGGAGCGCAATTTGCCTTTTCAAGGCAAAATTGGCTGGAATTGAGAGCGGACGCCATGTCGTGTTTGGAGAGCCCCTGATGTGCCTAAACAGTGGAAACCCCCAGAAGTGACAACATTTAGGAAAGTAGACCTCCTAAGGAACTTATCTTGATGTGTGGTGAGCACTTTGAACCTCCAAGTGCTTCACGGAAGTTTATTATGTAGAGATGTAAAAATAAAAAATCATATTTTTTTTCACAAAAATGATTTTTTGCCCCCAATATTTTATTTTTTCCAAGGGTAACAGGAGAAATTGGACCCCAAAAGTTGTTGTGCAATCTGTCCTGAGTATTCTGATACCCCATATGTGGGGGTAAACCACTGTTTGGGCTCATGGCAGAGCTTGGAAGGGAAGGAGCGCCAATTGACTTTTCAATGCAAAATTGGCTGGAATTGAGAACAGACGCCATTGCTGCATTTGGAGAGCCCCTGATGTGCCTAAACATTGGAAACCCCCAATTCTAACTCCAACCCAAACCCCAACACACTCTTAACCCTAATCCCAACCCTAACTCTAATCCCAACCCTAACCTTAATCATAACTTTAGCCCCAACCCTAACCCTAAGTTTAGCCCCAACCCGAACCCTAACTTTAGCCCCAACCCTAACTCTAAGTTCAGCGCCAACCCCAACCCTAACCCCAACCCCAACCCTAACCCTAATGAGGAAATGGAAATAAATACATTTTTTAATTTTATTATTTTTCCCTAAGGGGGTGGTAAAAGAGGGGTTTAATTTACTATTAATAGCGGGTTTTTTATGTTTGGAAGTTGTCACACACTAAAACACACTTTTTATTTCCAAAAATAGCTTTTGCATCATCACATTTTGAGAGCTATAATTTTTCCATATTTTGGCCCACAGAGACATGTGAGGGCTTGTTTTTTTGGGACGAGTTGTCATTTTTATTGGTACCATTTGCGGGCACATGCCATTTTGTGATCACTTTTTATTCCAATTTTTGGGAGGCAGAATGAAAAAACCAGCAATTCATGAATTTCTTTTTTGGGGGCCTTTATACTGTTCCATCTATGGTAAACTTGATAAAGCACTTTTATTCTTCGGGTAAGTATGATTACAGCAATGCCTCATTCATATCTTTTTTTATGTTTTGGAGCATTTAAACAATACAAACTATTTTATATAAAAATAATTATTTTTGAATCACTTTATTCTGAGAGCTATAACTTTTTTATTTTTCTGGTGATGGAGCTATATAGTGGCTTGCTTTTTCCGGGACAATATGACATTTTCAGTGGTACCATGAATATTTATATCAGTCTTTTTGATCGCGTGTTATTCCACTTTTTGTTTGTCGGTATGAAGATAAAACATTGTTTTTTGCCTTTTTTTCTTTTTTCTTAATGGTGTTCATTAAAGGATTTACTAGTGGGACAGTATTATAGGTCAGGTCGTTACGGACGTGGCGGTACTTAATATGTATACTTTTATTGTTTAGATTTTTTTATTTAATTATTTACAGTATTTATTGCTGGAATAATTATTGATTTTTTCATTATTATTTTTTAAAATATTTTTACAGTTATTTAAAAAATGTTTTTTTTTAATTTAATTCTTACTTTTACACCATGTCCCCCTATGGGACACTCATTTTGTGCTGCATGATAGCTTCTATTGCATGCAGAGCTGCATGCTATAGAAGCTGTCAGCACTGCAGCTTCTGTGCACTGACCTGTGAGATTTCCTGACATCAGTGCAATCAGCTGCACTCCCCCCGTGAGCGCGACTGATCGGGTATGACATACTATCCCATCCATTGGCTATAAGGTCCAGGGCACAAGGACAGGATAGTACATCATATGTCCGAAAGGTGATAAATTACTGTTAAGATGAATTTGTTCAGATGAGTTTGCCAGTGAAGAAGTGCCAGGTACCATGGATCAAGTAATGAGACCTTTGTGTTGATTTATTATTATAATAACATTTTTTTAAATGAAAAAATAGTCTTCGCTTGTCAACATACACAAGAAAACGTGTACAAAACTAGGTCATATATAAAATCATAATTTTATTGTATGCCATATAAAAAATAAAACAAATTAAATTATTAATTAGTTTTAGTAGACAAAAGGAATCCATAAAAAATATGACAGGGCAGTATCATGGATGCTCAAAAGAAAAAACATAATCATACTTAAATCTGTAACATTGTAACAAGATTTATTTCCATCACTAAGATCCTATTCTAATATATAGCATGTGAAATAATGACAATATTGGCAAATACATCCAATTGGAAATATTTTGAAGTTCTTCTGATTAGCTATGTCACTTAGTGCATGTGTAGGGAATTAGTCTTAGGTATCAATGTATATAACCACTAACAATAAGCTAACTGTCGCAATATGACTGGTCATAACCCTAGATACCCAAGCTACTGCCATGACTACACATAAGGAAAGCGAATCACGACCAGTATACTACATTTCCAATTGGAGTTTTTTATTATTATTATCAAAACTAATACAAATTGGAATAGGATATTGGAAATGGGAATACGTCTTTAACCCCTTTACTCCCAAGGGTGGTTTGCATGTTAATGCCCGGGCCAATTTTTACAATTCTGACCACTGTCCCTTTATGAGGTAATAACTCTGGAAGGTTTCCATGGATCCTGGTGATTCTGACAGTGTTTTCTCATGACATATTGTACTTCATGTTAGTGGTTAAATTTCATTCATATAACTTGCATTTATTTGTGAAAAAAATGGAAATTTAGCAAAAATTTTGAAAATGTTGCAATTTTCCAACTTTGAGTTTTTATGCTCTTAAATCACAGAGATATGGCACTCAAAAAACTTAATAAATAACATTTCCCTCATGTTTCCTTTACATCAGCACAATTTGAGAACCAAAATTTTTTTTTGTTAGGAAGTTATAAGGATTAAAAGTTGACCAGCGATTTCTCATTTTTACAACACCATTTTATTTTTAGGGATCACATTTGAAATCACCTTGAGGTGTCGAATATGATAGAAAGTACCCAAAAGTGACACCATTCTAAAAACTGCATCCCTCAAGGTTCTCAAAACCACATTCAAGAAGTTTATTAACCCTTCAGGTGCTTCACATGAATTTTTTGAATGTTTAAAAAAATGAACATTTAACTTTTTTTCACCAAAAAAATTACTTCAGGTTCAATTTTTTTATTTTACCAAGGGTAACAGGAGAAATTAGACTGCAAAAGTTATTGTGCAATTTGTCCTGAGTATGCTGATACCTGATATGTGGGGGGAACAACTATTTCGGAGCATGGCAGAGCTTAGAAGGGAAGAAGCGCCGTTTGACTTTTTCACTGCAAAATTGGCTGGAATTCAGGTCGGATGCCATGTCACGTTTGGAGAGCCCCTGATGTGCCTAAAAGGTGGAAACCCCCACAAGTGACCCCATTTTGGAAACTAGACCCCCTGAGGAACTTTCACAGATATGTGGTGAGCACTTTGAACCCCCAAGGGCTTTACAGAAGTTTATAACGTACAGCTGTACAATTAAAAGATGATATTTTTTCCATAAAAATGATCTTTTCCCCCCAAATTTTTATTTTCCCAAAGGTAACAGGACCGCAAAAGTTATTGTGCAATTTGTCCTGAGTAAGCTGATAGCCCACATGTGGGGGTAAACCACTATTTGGGCACATGGCAGAGCTCGGAAGGGAAGCAGCGCCATTTGACTTTTTTTGGCTGGAATTGAGATCGGACACCACGTCGCATTTGGAAAGCCCCTGATGTGCCAAAACAGTGGAACTCCCCCAATTCTAACTCCAACCCTAACCCCAACACACCCCTAACCCTAATCTCAGCCCTAACCCTAGCCTTAACCTTAGCCCTAACCCCAGCCCTAACCCTAGGTCCTAACCCTAGCCCTAACCCTAATGGGAAAATGGAAATAAATACATTTTTTAATGTATTATTTTCCATAACTAAGGGGGTGATAAAGGGGGGGTTGATTTACTATTTATGGCCGGCTTTTATATTTTGCAGCTGTTGCACGCTAAATGACACTTTTTATTGTAAAAATACTTTTTGGATCACCACATTTTGAGAGCTATAATTTTTTCATATTTTGACCCACAGAGTCATGTGAGGTCTTATTTTTTGCGGGACGAGTTGGCGTTTTGTTTTTATTGGTACCATTTTCGGGCATGTGACATTTTTTGATCGCTTTTTATTCTGACTTTTGGGATGCAGAATAAACAAAAACCAGCATTTCATGAATTTCTTTTGGGGGGTGCGTTTACACCATTCCACATTTGGTAAAATTGATGAGACGGTTTCATTCTTCGGGTCAGTACGGTTACAGCGATACCTCATTTATGTATTTGTTTATGTGTTGACGATGCAATGAAACCAATTTTATATAAAAAATTATTATTTTTGCATCGCTTTATTCTGCAAGCTATAACTTTTTTATTTTTTTGCTGATGATGCTGTGTGACAGCTCGTTTTTTGTGGGACAAGATGATGTTTTCAGCGGTACCATGGTTATTTATATCTGTCTTTTTGATCGCGTGTTATTGCACTTTATGTTCGGCGGTATGATGATAAAGCATATTTTTTGCTTCATTTTTTATTTTTATTTTTTAAGGGCTTCAGTAAAGGGGTTAACTAATGGGACAGTTTTATAGGGCGGGTCATTACGGACACGGCGATACCAAATATGTGTACTTTTATTGTTTCTTTTATTTTCAAAAAATGAATTTATTAGGAAATATTTTTTTTCAATTTATTTAGTGATTTTTTTATAAATTATTTTTACACTTTTTTTTACTTTATCACATTGTCCCAGGGGGGCACATTATTGCAATATGTCAGATCGCTGATCTGACACCTTGCACAGCAGTGTGTCAGATCGGCGATCTGCAGGCACTGCTGGAGGCTTTCTCATGCCTGCGCTCAGCAGGCAGTTAGAAAGCCGCCTTCCTGCAGGCCCCCGAAGGTCCCCGCCGCCATGTTGGATCCGGGACCTGCAGGGAAGGAGACCCTGCAGCAGCACTGCACATCGCGCTGCTGCGGGGGTCTCAGGGAGGCACGGATGGAGTCCCCTCCCTGCCGATGCTTCCCTGATCCTCTGGTACACTGCGATCAGGTTTGATCGCAGTGTGCCAGCGGTTAATGTGTGAGGGCGGTCCGTGACACCCCTGACACATAGTGCCGGGTTTCAGCTGTGATAATCAGCTGACGCCCGGCCGCGATTAGCGGCGCTCCCCCACAGGGGCGCCGCTGATCACTATGATGTACTATTCCGTTCTTGGGACTTAGGTCCCAGGTCACATGGACAGAATAGTACATCTAATGTAGGAAAGGGGTTAAGTAAATAGGTTTAGAGAGAATTGACATTTTCAGTAAGTTTCCATGAGTGTAAGCTGAATAGCTTTACTAGATAACATGAATATTCTCATTTATCCACAATAACATATTTTAATTGTACCTGAGAGCAACTCACCATTCTAGTCAGAAAATACTGTCCCAGCATGTACTCCTGATGAAGAAGGGGCAAAACTCACACTGGGGCATTGGAATAGTGTTTTCTAGTTGCTCTCTGTTACAGTTACAGAATGTTATTGTAGATGCGTGTGAACATTCATGTCATTTTTTTTACAGATGCTCAGATTATATTCATGAGAATCTACTGACAATGTAATTTCTCTTTTTTCTTATAGCTATTTATTTAAGTCATTAGCACCAATAGTTTATTTTCATTCTTAGTTGTTACATTTGTATAAATGTTTATAAATTGAACATCCTTGGTGCTAACCTTTGCTATTTTCCCTGTTGTCTACTATGCCTAATTAATTCATTTAACTGTTGTTGTTTTTATATATGATATGCAATAAAATAATAATAATATTTTTAAATATGACCTAGCATCTCCATTTTTCTGTGTTATATATATTTATAAATAGCAGTGGTCATTTTCAATTCATTGTATGCATTGACAACTTTTATGGTTATTTTTATATGAGGGAAAGTTTTCAACCTCTAAATGATATCACAGTGTGTTAAAAATTAAAAGGCTAAAATAAAGGAACCTAAAAGGAAAGCTTCCTTTCTCATTTGAGAAAGTAGAAGGCAAGGTCTCACATTGTGTCAGCATTTAACACTATTTGATAATTGTTTGACATGGGTGTGATCCAATCAACATGTGCAAATCTACACTGAAAAATTAGTGAACACCACTTCTAAAAACTTGTTTCAGTAGGTTCAAAGCTATAAATGCAGCAAAAAGTGATTCTCTACCTAATTGATTCAACAAGTACAAGTGCAAAACCAGCCAGCTCTACCCTCTCCTAGTGTATCCTTACCCGTCCCTGTAGACTGTGAGCCCTCGCAGGCAGGGTCCCCTCTCCTTCTGTACTTGTGTGTCCCTTGTCTTACATATGTTTATTGCAGCTGTCTATATTTCCCCTTTTCACATGTAAAGCGCCATGTAATAAATGGCGCTATATAAATGTATAATAATAATTATGAATCTGAAAGATAAAATACATATCATCGTCTTTAAAATATCAATTTTAGCTCCTGTCACAATTCATTAGGAGCATTAATCTTCAGAGTTTCTGGGTTTGCAGTAAAAGTACTATCTGTAAACATCTGAGTGTTATTTGCCAGCCACACAAACCTATTCAATGTTTTTTAGGGATTAGATATTTTTGTATTTCACTTTAAATAGTAAGTACAGTTTTCAATTTTGGTCTATCCTTGTTCATGCTAACCCTTATTTTAGGAACCCAAGCATGTATAAATACTTAGACATTGATACATTGATGTCTGAAGTTCATGACTTAATGGTTAGAGCACATGCATTGATTTGTTACAGAAGTGGATACATCACAAAGAGAAAGTAGGACATGTTTAACTTTAATCCTTTCCTGCTTTGTAACTTATGCCTTTAAAAGCACATGTTTTACAGTACACCAAGATCAATAATCTTTGAAAAGTATCTTCTTTTCTATCCTATGTTCAGGGAGCAACAAGAGGAAAAAAAGAGTATTTCAGAATCGTGCATACCAAATGTGATTGCCATAAAACTTCAGGTCACAGCCTGTGTTACGAAAGTAGATGTATATGACTAAGATGTATTCCTTTAGAATTATATAAATTAAATTCGGTATATTCTGAAAGAAAGCTGTTGAATAATAATGGCTTTGCTGTTGGAACCAGAATACATTATAAGTCTAAAGTTCTAATAATCACAGCCCTATTGAAAACACACCTTCTTAACAGTATCCTTGTGCCATACAATAGAGTTTATATGTAAACCATTTCCTGCTCTTCTTCACTATTCTAAAACATATTTGCAAATGATTTGATAGACTGAAAATAAAAGAAATAATGTATGTGGAATTTAATTTACAAAACAATTCATCAGCTATTAGACAGGCTGAAGAGTCCTTCCAATATGTAGGATAACATGAATCGGATGTGGTTCCAAGTTTGTGCTATTAGAGACTGAACATTTAACTATATATAATACCTTTAATCTAAAAGGATCTTTATGTTTTGACCTATTGTAAAAAATGTGAGTGAATCAAAAAAGAAGATGGAAAATGTGGTAGAATCCAGTGTATGTTTGATCCTAGGAAGAATTGGAGGAATATAGATCACAGCAAAAAAGTATACAATACATAAAAAGTGACATTTCCAGGGAAAAGGATATAACATTAATAGACAGCTTAACAAAACTAACACAACAGTGGTTAAAACTTTATCTTTTGTATATTTAGAAAGGATTTTTAGAGTACCTAATTTGGAGAAACTTGAACGAGGATTCTAGTAAATGACCTACAATATTGCCAAGAAGAGACATTATGTGACAAGTCAAAGCATTAAGGAGGAGGCTGTTGTAGCTAAGATGTGTTCGGTGTTCAGATGGGATCTGGAGGATGTTAATGACTGCCTTCTAGTGTTTTGTGTGATTCCAACTACCTCACTAGGAACATATTTTAAAGTTTAGAAATACTATTTTTAAGAAATGGCAGCAAAAGTGCTAGTTCTTTTAAACGATTTCAGTGCAATGTGTAGAATAGTTTAATGCTCTGAAGGTAGAAATTGTAATTGGTTAGGACTTATTAAAATAAATGACAGGTGAAAAAGGTATACACAAAAAAAATAGGAACGTAAGTGAATATAACACCACCAGGAGTATAGATCACAAAATATTATTTATTAATGTAAATTACCAACAAAATACATCATCAGAACTGCAAAGTGCCATAAAATTCAGGGAAAGGTTATCTCCTGTGAGGTAGCGCTGTCATTTACTTAGGGGATTCTCGCTTGCAGCGAGCAAAAAACAGTTCCGGCACGGATTTTCCATCAAATCATACAGTGCTTGGGGTTTACTCACGCCTCATAAACCACAGCAGCAACAGAAAGTTCACTTAATAGCATTACCAGCATAGCGTCCATTATAAAGCTTCACTCTTATTATCAATGTCCAGTACGCAGGCTCACTTAGCCTCACAAAGATGTACTACAAGAAAATCATGAAAATGTTTGAATCTCATCTTCCTTAGTGCCAATAATGTAGAAAAAAAAGACATGGACCCAACATAAAAAATCATAGAATGATCTAATACCACTAGGCAAAAATGTACAAAACTGAACATGTGCTTCTTAGTTTAACATTCTGATCAGACTGTATGAAGCCCACTATCACATCATGGTTAACCTCTTTGTGAAATCCTAGCCTAAAAGTGTATTGCCATGTGCAAAACATTATCTATGTGACAGTGCACCAAGAGCGGGAGCAGCCTGGTGCTTCACAGAGCCCATGCTGCAAGGCTGAGTCCCCATGACTCCATGCCACACCAACCCACAAATAAAGTCCGTGGAGCCTCATTTAAAAGTCTCAAACACGGGACTAGCCAGATCTTCCTCCAGGGAAGGACCTAGCCAAGGAGTGGTTCCTTTCGGAAACCACCAAATTAAGTGGCCCTTTAAATCAATATCCAGCTCTTTACGAGTTTACAGATATGACAAGGGAAATACCAAGGCCAGGTATCCATCCACAGACAGCTGTTTCAGGGTGCTGCCCCTCATCAGTGTGGAGTAGGATTCTGACTAGGTGGGAGCAATGCCTAGTAGACCAACATCACGAAACAATCACTGACCTCAGGGAGACTAGTCAAAGAAAACACTGCGGCAGCCGGCAAAGGTGCTCAATCAGTGAAATCCTAGCCTTGGTATTTCCCTTGTCATATCTGTAAACTCGTAAAGAGCTGGATATTGACTTAAAGGGCCACTTAATATGGTGGTAATGGTGGTTTCCGAAAGGAGACACTCCTTGGCTGGGTCCTTCCCTGGAGGAAGATCTGGCTAGTCCCGTGTTTGAGACTCTTAAATGAGGCTCCTCAGATTTTATTTGCATATTCGTATTTCCCAGGGAGCAATGCACCTAGGATTTCACTGATTGAACGCCTTTGTCGGCTGCCGCAGTGTTTGCTTTGACTTGTCTCCCTGAGGTCAGTGATTGTTTCGTGATGTTGGTCTACACCAACCCACAGGCACATCATCACAGCAACAATGGCTGCTACACAGCACCAACCCCAGGTAAACAGATGTAAAAAACTCACCTCCCCAAAGCTTTCAGACTGCACTCATTTTTGCTCTCAGTTCATAGTCTGAGTCCTTGTGGAAGGTCAGTTTTTTAGTCATATGTTAAAGTTTGGGCACCCCTATTAATGTTAACCTTTTTTCTTTATAACAATTTTGGTTTTTGCAACAGCTATTTCAGTTTCATATATCTAATAACTGATGGACTTAGTTATATTTCTAGATTCAAATGAGGTTTATTGTACTAACAGAAAATGTGCAATCTGCATTTTAACAAAATTTGACCAGTGCAAAAGTATGGGCACCCTTATCATTTTCTTGATTTGAACACTCCTAACCACTTTTTACTGACTTCCTGAAGCACTAAATTGGTTTTGTAACCTCATTGAGCTTTGAACTTCATAGCCAGGTGTATCAAATCATGAGAAAAGGTAAGGTGGCCACTTGCAAGAAGTTCTCCTATTTGATTCTCCTATGAAGAGTGGCATCATGGGCTCCTCAAAACAACTCTCAAATGATCTGAAAACAAAGATTATTCAACATAGCTTTTCAGGGGAAGGATACAAAAAGTTGTAAAAATTTGATCAGCATTTTCTCATTATTCCTGCAAAATTAATTAAACCATTTTTTTAGGGACCACATGACATTTGAAGTTACTTTGAGGCGTCTATGTAACAGAAGATAACTAAAAGTGACACCATTATAAAAACTGCATCTTCAAGGTGCTCAAAACCACATTTAAGAAGCTTATTAACCATTGAGGTGCTTGATGGGAATTTTTGGAATGTGCAAAAAATATGACATTTTACTTTTTAATTTTTTTTTTACTTTAGACCCCATTTTATTTAATTTTGCAAGAGAAAAGGATAAAATGGACCCCAAAATTTGTTATGCAATTTCCTCTAAACGTCTTGATACCCCATATGTGGGGGAAAACTACTATTTGAGTTCACGGCAAAGCTCAGAAAGAAAGGAACGCTATTTGACTTTTTTGATGTAAAATATTTCTGGAATAATTTGCGGATGCCATGACATGTTTGCAGAGCCTCTAATGTGCCTAATCAGTAGAAAACACCCCTAAATGACACCTTCTTGGAAACTATACCCCTTATGGAACATATGTAAATGTGTGGTGAGCACTTTGAACCCCTAGGTGCTTCATATATGCTTCTAATGTAGAGCCGTGGAAATAAAAAAAATCTAATTTTTACCGCAACAATGTTCTTTTAGACCCATTTTGTTATTATCACAAGGGCAACAGGAGAAAATGGACTTTGAAATTTGTTGTGCAGTTTCTCTTGAGTATGTAAATACCTCATATGTGAGGGAAAACAACTGTTGTGATGCAATGCAGGGCTCAGAAAGAAAGAATTGGAACTCAGACTTTGATGCAATGGTCTGGGGGTGTCATGTTGCATTTGGAGAGCCACTGATGTGCCTAAACTGTGGAAGCTCAACACAAGTGACCCTAGTTTTGAAACTAGACCCCTCAAGAAATGTACTTAGATGTGTGGGGAGCACCTTACTCCTTCAGGTGCTTAACAGAAGTTTATAAAGTAGAGTCTTGAAAATATAAAAAAAAATCACATTTGAGCTTTGCACTGTGCTTTTGATGCACGGTGCAAAGCTCAGAAGGGAAGAAGCACAATATTTGAGTTCAGATTTTGCTGGATTGGTTAGAGGGTGCCATGTCACATTGACAGAGCCCCTAAGGTGCCAGAACAGCAGAAACTCCCATAAGAGAAGCTATTTTGCAAACTACACATCTCAATGAAATCATCTAGGGGTGCAGTAATCACATTGACACCACAGGGGGGGTCACAGAATTTTATTACATTTGGCAGTGAAGAAAACATAATACACATTTTTACCACCAAAGTTTAGCACTAGATTTTACACTTGTTCACTGGGAAATGTTTAAAAATGGCACTAAAATATGTTCCACAATTTCTGCTGAATGTTGAAATAGACCTTATGTGGCTGTACAGTATTACTTTGCCATACAGAGTTACTCAGGAGGGATGAAGCACTATTTGCCTCCTGGAACGCAGATTTTCCTAGAATGGTTTGCAGACTCCATATACAGAGCCCATAAGTGCTAGGAGAGCAGAATCCCTCCTAAGAAACCCCATTTTCGAAATGATACTCTTTTGGGAATTTATCTATAGGTGTAGTGAAGATTGAATCTCCATGGGTGTCTTCCAGAAACAAGCAGCAGTGGATTTTGCTGAATGAAAATTGCAAACTGACATTGTAGTGGCCAGTAGGTTGCGGAAGTACATTTTATGGACCAGTAGGTTATGCCCACTTTATACATCTGGAGACAAGCACTTGTAAACTAGATTGTCTCTCATCGCTACAAAGGTGCCAAATACGTGAAAGCTAAATCTGTTTTAGGCACACTTTGGGGCTCAGAAGGGAGCGGTACATTTGGATTTGGAAGTGCAGAATTTGCTGAATTTCTTTTCGGGTGCGATGAGCCATTTTGCTTTTCTCCACAGCCTTTGCACTACCAATAACATGGAAACCTCCTGTATTTCCATTGACAGATGAAGGACCTGAGTAGAGACTTGCTTTTTTGGGGGGAAACTGTTGAAGCTTTTATTGAGAACATTTTGCATAAAGTTTTTAATTACATTTATCCAGTAATTCAAGAGTTTTTTTAGGGGGTTTTGTTATGTCGTTCCCCGTGTAGTAAAATTGATATGGCAGTTGATATGGGTTTTCTTTGGGTTAGTATGATTACAGTGATATCACATTTATATCATTTTTTATGCCTGGCACTTTTAAACAATGAAACCAATTTTATGGAAAAAATAATTATATTTGCATTGCTTTATTCTGAAAGATATAACTTTTTTATTTTTCTGCTGATGACGCTGTGTTTTTGCAGGACAAAATATTTATTTACATTCTTCTTTTTGATTGCATTTTTTGTTTGGTGGTATGATGATAAAGTATCTTTTCTTGCCTCATTTTTTATTTAATTATTTTCTTGTGCTCTCTAAAAGTGTTAACTAGTGGTTCAGTTTTATAGGGCGGGGCATTACGGACTCGGTGATAACAAATATATGTACTTTTTTTCATAAAAAATTTATTTATGAGTACGATATATTTTTATTTTTATAGTTTTGTGATTTTATTTTTAATAGCTGAAGAGCCCGGCGCTGCCCGGGCATAGTAACTAACTGTGGTTAGTTATAACAAATTATAATTAAGCTCCATCCCATAGACCCGTGCCCATATACCCATCATACATATCCACGATCCCATAGGCCTGTGCCCATATACCCATCATACATATCCTCCATCCCATAGTCAAGTGCCCATATACCCATCACACATCCTCCATCCCATAGTCCCATGCCCATATACCCATCATACATGTTCGCCATCCCATAGTCAAGTGCCCATATACCCATCACACAACCTTCATCTCATAGTCCAATGCCCATATACCCATCATACATATCCTCCATCCCATAGTCCCGTGCCCATATACCCATCATACATATCCTCCATCCCATAGTCCCGTGCCCATATACCCATCATACATATCCTCCATCCCATAGTCCAGTGCCCATATACCCATCACACATCCTCCATCTCATAGTCAACCATTATGACATCATAATGAGCAGTGGGGCTTGCAACCTATGATGACACCAGCATCGCCATGGCAACCATTGTGACATCATAATGAGGGGCGGGGCTTGATACGCACACACTGTTTCCCCATTATGTAGATAGGGGCATTATGATATCATAATGAGGGGCGGGGCTTGACACGCACACACTTTTTCCCCAGTATGTAGATAGGGGCAAAATTGTTTGGTGAATTGGAACGCGCCGGGTTAAAATTTCACCTCACAACATAGCTTAGGATGCTCTCGGGGTCCAGATGTGTGACTGTGCCAAATTTTGTGGCTGTAGCTGCGATGGTGCGGATGCCTATCCCGGACATACACACACACACACACACACAAACATACACACACACACATACATACATACATACATACATACGCACTTTGAGCTTTATATATTAGATTAAGAAAAATTCTTTTTCACTTTCGTTTTACTTTTTTTACTTTGTCCTACTATGGGAATTTTACTTTTCACAGTCTGATCACTTGTAAAGCATAGCAAAGCAAGAGCTGCACTGACACACAAACTTGTTACACCATGCTCTGAGCATGTTGTGGCAAGTTTGCTAGCTCTCGTGACCCTAATGTCATCATGACAACATTGGCTCACCATGGTAATTATCGGCCCTTCACGATGACGTTGCAGGGATGCCTATCGAACATCAGGGAGGGCTTCCTCCCTCTGCAGGCCTGCTAAATGCTGCTATCGATATAGATTGCAGCATTTTTACGATTAAGGTGCTCGGAGTGGTGAGGGTACTGCTCCTGTCACTGAGTTCTGGGTGTCAGCTGTCAGAATCAGTTGACACATAGTGATGATTCGATGTGCACGGTCTCTGTGCCTGCAAAATCACCATGATGTATCCATACATCCAAGGTAGGTAAGTACCTAGTGATTTGGACGTATGGATATGTTCAAGGTCATGAATGGGGTTAATGCCTTGTAAGATCTGGCAGCCTGGTAACTGTCTACACATTTAGGAATTAAGGAAGTCCCCCTAACACTTGTTACATTTTATAGAAATGATTATCTTTTAGCTTATTAGAAAGCACATCATGAACATCCAAACAATGAAGACGGCAAGGAGTTCTTATTCTGCTATTTTATGGCTATTAGGCCTGGATCACACATGCGAGATAAATGGCCGAGTCTCGCATGTTAATACCTGCCACTGCCACCAGCATTCAGGAGCGGAGCGTGCGGCTACATGTATTGCTATGCGGCTGCACGCTCCGCTCCCATGTTTCTCGCATGTATGATCCCGGCCTTACAAGGATTTTAACCTGTTCACTCCCGGGCTATTTTCCATTTTTCTCTGGGGGGATTCTCCCTTTTCTTCCAAAATCCATAACTTTTTTATTTTTTAGTCCATATAGCTGTTTGAAGGCTTATTTGGTTGTTTTTTGTGGGAAAAGTATTAATTTTGAATGACATCACTCACTTTTGAAGATAGTGTACTGGAAAACAAGAAAAAAAAATTCAAGTGCATTGAAATGAAAAAAAGTGCAATTACACAAGATTTTTATTTACCATGTTCACCATATGGTAAAACTCACCAGGTAATATGATTCTTCAGATCAGTATGAGTACGCATATTCTATACAAAAAAACATCTGAAATTTGTAGAAAAAAATAGTTTGCTTTTTTCGCCATTTTCCAAGACCCGCCTTATTTTCATTTTTTGGAAAATGGGGCTTTGTGAGGGCTTATTTTTGCTATTTTAGATGATATTTTTACTGATACCATTTTGGGGAAGATGCAATGTTTTGATATCCTCTTATTGCATTTTATTGCAATGTTATGGAGGTCAAAAACATAGATTGATCAAGTATTTTTAAAATGCAGTGATATCAAACATGAGTATTTTTGTTGTTTATTGTTGTAATGCTATTATCAGTGTTGTTCCCGCTCTAGAGGCTGGGTGCCCTCGAGGGTGTGGGTGCCCTGGGCAATTGCCTAGTTTTCTTCTCACCCCCTAAGGCTAACCCTGCATTGTCTCATACATTGTCAAATGCTTTTGATTATTCATAAAGTCACAGGTAAGTTTATTTAACGCGATTTTCCTAAACTTGTATGGCATGCTTCACTACTTGCCTTATTATAGAGGTGTAGCTCCTAGGGGAGAATATATTACTTTCAAGAGCCTATTGCCTTTGCAGATGTACAGGTAGTCAACGCCCAATTATACAATTTGGTGTGTAAGATATTGTTAAATCATTACATAAGTAAAATATAACATATTAACTAATTAAAATCTAGCATCAAGAACATAAAAAATACAATTCTACTTTTTTTACTTATTGTAATTGTAAACTTTGCTTAATTTCTAGCACTTACATTATTTTTTAACTTAATGCAGCAGCCAGTGTCATCTATATGGCTAATCGGTACTCGGACACGTCCGCTCTTCGCCAGTTCTTTCTTACAGTGGCTGCCATTCATTATAGGATCCAATTCAAAGTACTTGTTCTCACCCACAAAGCTCTCCAAAGTGCAGCACCCCCCTACATCCCCTCCCTCATTTCTGTCTATCGGCCTAACCGACCGCTGCACTCTGTAAATGACTTTCGACTAACCTCTGCACTGATCCGTACCTCCCACTCCCGACTCCAAGACTTCTCCCGCGCTGCGACAATCCTCTGGAATGCTCTACCCCAAGACATCAGGACTATCCACAATTTGCATAGTTTCAGGCGCTCCCTCAAAACACATTTGTTCAGAGCGGCTTATCACGTTCCCTAATCAAAGTCATTCTATGTGTAAGTGTGCATATGTAGCCCATTCACTATCTCCATCCATCCCTCACTCCCTCAAGATGGCTGGACCATCATTGTAAATACACCATTGTAAATGCACACCTGTACTTTGTATCTTCCTCACACCATTGTAGATTGTAAGCTCTCACGAGCAGGGGCATCTTATTTTGCTTTAATTATTGTATTGTTAGCGTTGTTACTTATGACTTGTGTTTTGAAACTGTTAAACTGTAAACCGCCGCGGAATATGTTGGTGCTATATAAATAAAGATTATTACTATTATTTTGTAAAAACAAATAGAATGTAAAAATGTCCACTTAATGCAAATACTACTTAATGAACAGAAAGCAATCTATTACATAACATTTGAACAGAAATAACTGTCTCACAGCTTTTTCTTGCTTTATTCTCAAATAATTTGTCATTTAAGAAGTGATTTTGTGGAGATGGTTGTATCATGAGATCATTCTTTCCCAGCAACAAAATAACAGAGATGCTTTCTCTCTGACATACACAATGATCATTAAAGTGGAACCTCCAAATAATGTGCATTAGAGTGTAGAAGCATTAAAATAACACAGACCATATAGGTCATTGTCCCAAAGGTTATATGTTCACCATTTAGAGATTGAATAAAAATAAAAGCCTTTGGATGGAAAGTATCAGAGAGAATCAAAGTGTGACCTGAGGGAAATTCGGAGTTTCTCGACACACTCAGGCTGAATGTATAAATAAGTTGTTCCTTTGAAGCACATCATTTTTAAAAGATATTACAGCCACAGAATAGGATATTAGTGATTAGAGCAATTGATGATAGTGCAATGAAGAAAACACAGTAAACAAGTATGATTATGAAATAGCTTACTAATTTCCGTAGCTATGATGCTTAGATTATGCCATTGGGATATTTCACGGTCCAAAGGTTTTGCTGTATAAATTGATCCATTTCCTGAGTGTATATTAAAAATTCTGTCAAGGTCAGTGTGTCGATCCAGAGAGAACCTAGCAGGAAAAACATGTTTATGAAATTCTACTTTTACTATAATTGGTATTTAACTATTCATAAATATCGCTCTCAATCCTAGTTTTCATTTTAAAAAATCTACTGCTATTCCTTCATATATTCAATTCTAAAGTAGAACAGTGTAAAAGATGGTAAATATTAATTTCTGATTTGTATTTCAATGTAAAGATCCACTGTGTTACCTTGCAACAAAATATATCCCCCCCGCAACTACCCTTTGGCTTGGTCTTGATGCGCCTTCATTTCATATTACCTAATTGCAAGCATTCTCTTCAACCTCTTCACTACAAGCCACAGATTTAAGTCGTCACTGCATTCTGAGCCATCACTTTGGCGATGTTCATCATAATGTCGTGTCATCACGACATTATGACACATGCTGCCAGTGAGACAGCAGTGTGCACAGTGATGGCCAAGGCCTAGACATGCCAAAAATCCTGACCTGAAGTGAAGAGGTCAAAGAGAATACTTGAGACAAGAGAATTCCACTCAAATAAATTCACTTGTTTCTAGTTGCCAAAATTAGCTGCATTATTTAAGCTCAGCAAACTGTAGGTACTACTAGCCAAAATCTGCAAAAAATATTGTGTAGTTTGATTAATAGCACATTACTCAGAATGTGTGTTGACACTGAATGAGTCCAAATGGAAGACAGCGTTATATGATATGTGGTTCTGGGTCAGGGTTGAAGAGAAATACCAAGTTCACCTCCAAGTCTGGATAGATAATTGTTTGTATTTAATCCTAAAGTTCAATTGGTTGTCCACTATTTAGATTATGATAGGCTATGTTTAGCCAATCACCAATATCACATAATAGGATTCTCATATCCAGCACCACCTCTGTTGGAGTGTTGGCAACTCCAGCAAAAACTTGATGTACATAGTGTGCAGAGCAAGTACACCACAGTGTCCAATGAGTAGTGACCAATCTAGTCTATTTTAGCAAAAGTCCCACTTATCTCAGTAGTTTTGGAAAGCAGCTGCACCCAAGAACAGCCATCATGCAGTGTATGAAGCTGGGCTGTTCCTGGTCCGCACACTGTCACCCATCTGCTGTTCTGTTCACTAGAAACTGATTGATGCAAGTGCCAAGTTTCAGATCCCCAAATATCTCATAATGAGGACTTTTCCTAAGGATTGTCCATTAAAATCAACAGTAGTGGAAAAACCCTTTAAGGCTAGTGATAATGTATTTAATTATTTTATGTGTATATTGTCTTTATCATTTATCTAAAACAAATTTGTCACTTTATGTATGTATTGTAATCTGAAGTTGCTTATAAAGTAATGGTATTTGTAGATACATTGGGCACTAGCCTCTCTACATTGTCATGATTTATTTAGTATTTTGTGATTATTGTGCACTAATTATATAATTAATAAATACATTTTAATTGTCTTTTGGATTGTGGGACATTATGAATTTGGTAAAGAACACTGTTTGTATGCTGGGACCACTCAACCCAAATCAAATTGTCAACTTTTGAGCTCTGATCATTGACTGATGGCCACAATGTGTTAGGCATCGGGTTCCGGGTGCAGCACAGCATGAGTCCCGAGCCTTGCCATCGGCAGTCTCCCATTCACCTCCGGCCGCAGTGGAGCCTGCTCAGCAGACTACACGATCCCAGTGTTCTGCCCACACCAGCATTGTAGGTTCGGTTGCTGCTGCCACCTCTGGTCCAGTTAAGGCAATGCAGCCTGGCCAGCAGCAAAAGACTCCAGAGTCTAAGTCTTTCCTTCGGTCCACTGAGCATGCTCATGAGACGATCTCCCATTGGGTCCTTCTCCAGTTCTGATTGGTCCATCAGGAGGATCAGGAAGGTCCCGGAAGGGCACGGCTATAAAAGGTTCACATGGCCGCCCCACCACACGCTATGATAGACTCTGAGGCTAATGTACTTAGTGTATGTATGATGATGGATGAATGAGCCTGGTGACTGATGCATTATAATTCCCCCCTCCTTGGATATTATGTATGAGTTAGGGTTAGGAATTAGAGTCAGCACATTAGCTCTAGCACTGCATAGCACCGCAATGTTGCTCCACATCTACCGCTAGCGCCTAGAGAGTCGGCCAGTATAGGCCTCCTTGGCCACTGCTACAGCAGCATCCACTACAGTAGCGCCATGCGCCGTGTGTGCGCTTTCCAGCACCGTTTGTTAGGCTGGTGAGTGGTGTCCGTCAGGGCGGATAGTGCACACTGTTATGAATGAGTTACCGTAGGAGGCAAAAACAGAAATACTAGCTAAGTCCAGAAAACCAGAGAAGTTGGCAGCTATCGGATTGCAGACCCCTGAACCTATCAACAACAACTAGCAGTAGCCGTGAGGGGTTCCTACGGTGCCCTAGACCCCTCGATCACAGCTGGAGAACTACATAGCCTAAAGACAGAAAGAGAAATCTAAACTGCCCCAGAGCAGACCCCAAAGCAATAGGCAGCCCCCAACATATAATGACGGTGAAGCAAGATGAAAAAACACTAACACAGATAGAAAGATAGGCTGAGCAAATGATGGGGCCCAAGCTAACTAAATAGGACAGGATAGAAAAGCTGCTGTCTGCAATCCGCCAAAACCCTATCAAAACAAGACCCAACAGACTGATAGGGAAAAAAGCCCTGAAGACGCTAGGCTTCAAAAAGACTATATCAGTACTCAGGTATTTTCTGAAGACAGAGCAAAAAGGAATTCAGCTCACCCCAGCAGAGAATGGCAGAAATCCAGAAAAACAAGGCAAAACAAAACCAAAACACAAATGCAAAAAGCAGAGCAGAAAACTTAGCTTTTGAGGAGCAGGAATCAGACTGGTCTCCTAGAATCTCTCTGAGAAATCACCAGCAAGGCAGAAGGGCGTCGGCTGCCTTATATCCAGTCTGCAATTCCAGTCACCCAGTCATCATAATCCTGCTCAGGTGCTTGGTAATCAGCCTCACTACCTTCCTTCACCAGAAGAGGGAGTTCATCAGACTTCAATGGTGAAGGGGAAAATGAACTCACAACAGTACCTCCCCCTTGAGAAGGGGTCACTGAACCCTCATCCACGCCACCAGGACGATCAGGGTGAGCCCGATGAAAGGAACGCACCAATCTTTTGGCATGAATATCAGAGGCAGAGACCCAGGAATTATCCTCCTGACCATAATCCTTCCAATTAACCAAATACTGGAGTCTCCGTCTAGCCAGACGGGAATCCAGTATCTTCTCTACCTCATATTCCATGTTACCTTCAACCATTACAGGATACGGATGTGCCACCCCAGGACCAACTGGTTCAACAAACCTCTTCAACAAGGATCTGTGAAACACATTATGGATTTTAAATGTGACAGGAAGAGCCAAACGAAAAGAGACAGGATTAATAATCTCCAAAATCTTGTAAGGTCCAACAAATCTAGGCTTAAACTTAGGAGAAGCCACCTTCATAGCGATATTTTTTGATGATAACCAAACCATATCACCAACCTTAAACTGGGGACCAATGGTCCTATGTCGGTTGGAAAACTGCTGGGCCTTTTCCTGGGAGAGAGATAACTTATCCACCACTTGTTCCCAGATCTGGTGAATTCTCTCCACCACAGTATCAACACCTGGGCAGGCAGAAGGCTCCACCTGCCCTGAAGAAAATCGAGGATGAAACCCAAAGTTGCAAAAAAAGGTGACATCAAAGTGGCAGAACTAGCTCTATTATTTAACGCAAATTAGGCCAAGGGAAAAATGAAACCCAATCATCCTGATCAGCGGAAATAAAACATCTCAAATACGACTCCAAGGTTGTTCTCTCCGTCTGCCCATTGGTCTGAGGGTGAAAAGCAGAGGAGAAGGACAACTGAATTCCCAGTTTGGAACAGAAAGTCCTCCAAAATCTAGACACAAACTGAACTCCTCTGTCAGATACAATGTTCTCAGGAATCCCGTGCAAGCAAACCACCTGGTGCAAAAACAGGGGCACCAACTCAGAGGAAGATGGCAACTTAGGGAGTGGTACAAGATGAACCATCTTAGAGAACCTATCACAAATCACCCAAATAACAGTCATTCTCTGAGAGACAGGCATATCAGAGATGAAATCCATTGAAATATGGGTCCATGGCCTCCTGGAGACCGGCAAAGGCATCAACAACCCACTGGAGCGAGAACAACGTTTACACTGGGAGCAAGTCCCACAGGACTGCACAAAATTCCTGACATCACGAGACAAGGCGGGCCACCAAAAAGACCAACTCACCAGATCTCTAGTACCAAAAATACCTGGATGACCAGCCAATGCAGAGCAATGAACTTCAGACATCACTCTCTTCTTCCACTGGTCAGGAACATACAACTTTCCACTGGGACAACGCTCAGGTTTGTCCTCCTGGAACTCTTCCAGAGCACATCTCAAATCGGGCGAAATGGCAGAAAGAACTACCCCTTCGCCTAAGATGGTAGCAGGCTTGGTCACCACAGGAGAATCAGCAAAGAAGCTCATAGAGAGAGCGTCAGCCTTGACATTCTTAGTGCCAGGAAGAAAAGAGACCACAAAATCAAAATGAGTAAAAAACAAGGCCCACCTAGCCTGTCTAGGGTTCAAGCATTTGACCGACTCCAGGTAAATCAAATTCTTGTGGTCAGTGAGGACCACGACTTGATGTTTAGCTCCCTCCAACCAATGTCTCCACTCCTCAAATGCCCATTTCATGGCTAACAGTTCCCGATTCCCCACATCATAGATACGTTCAGATGGAGAGAACTTTCGGGAAAAGAAAGCACAGGGATTCATTTTAGATGTTACAGGATCCTTTTGGGACAAAACAGCTCCTGCACCAATCTCAGAAGTGTCCATCTCTACCTGGAACGGGAGTGAGACATCAGGTTGCCGCAAAACCGGGGCAGAAGTGAATCTTCACTTCAGCTCCTGAAAGGAAGAAACAGCCTCCGGAGACCAATTCAACACATCAGCACCCTTCTTAGTCAGATCAGTCAATGGCTTGGCAATACTAGAAAATTTTGCTATAGATTTCCGATAAAAATTAGCAAAACCCAAAAACTTCTGGAGGGCCTTCAAAGAAGTGGGCTGAACCCAATCGTAAATGGCCTGTACCTTGGCCGGGTCCATTTCAATAGTTGACGGAGACAAAATAAATCCCAAAAATGAAATCCTCTGTACCCCAAAAAGGCATTTCGATCCTTTGACATACAGGGAATTCTCCCTCAAGATCCGGAACAGAGTCCGAACATGTTCCACATGAGAATCCCAATCCTTGGAGAAGATCAAAATATCATCCAGATAGATAATCAAAAATTTATCCACAAAGTCCCGGAAAATGTCGTTCATGAAGCACTGGAAGACAGAAGGGGCATTAGTGAGCCCAAAAGGCAACACCAGGTACTCAAAATGTCTCTCCGGAGTATTAAACACCGTCTTCAATTCATCCCCATGCTTAATGCGGATAAGATTATACGCCCCCCTGAGATCAAGCTTGGTAAACCAGCAAGCACCTTTAACTCTGGAGAATAGATCCGAAATCAGGGGTAACGGATACTGATATTTAATAGTAATTTTGTTGAGGGCACGATAATCAATACAAGGCCTTAACCCTCCGTCAGAAACAATGGATCTGACAGGCGCAACTCTTCTACTTTCATTTCTCCCTTCTCACCAGATTTTCAGGAAACCCCCTCCCTCTAGATAGTCTCCTGGCTCTAGCTGCTGTGTGAAACCTGATACCACAGTTGGTCTGCAGAGCTTCAGGAAGGAAGATATAGCTGTGCTGGCTTCTCAGGCTCATTGGTCCAAAATGCATCACACTTTATAAGGTTGGTATGTAATGTTTTAATTCATTACTATTGTTTATTTAGCTTGTTTTATGAATGGATAGAGAAAGGTTTGTGGATATTTCATATAAATAAGGCAGATTTTCTTACAAATGAAAATGTACTTCTCAGGAGTTTTGAAATTTGTGTATATCAAAGTTATTACTTTTATGTTGAATAAATGGGTTTGTTTTGCACCTGATAATGTGTAGTCTCTTTTATTACATCCCTATGAAGGTCTATGATCACTTTTAGATCACTGAAATTGAGAAAATTAGATATTCTAGGCATTTTTCTAGCCTGCGCTTGACAGGCACATTGTTCCATTACGAGTTAGTGCGAATATTGTTCCTGACGGAGGGTTAATGAACCATCCTTTTTGGCCACGGAAAAAAAAACGGCACCTAAGGGTGAAGAGGATGGTCTCATATGACCCTTCTCCAATGCCTCCTTAATATAGGATCACATAGCCTCGTGCTCGGGTACAGATAAATTGAAGAGCCGACCCTTGGGAAATTTACACCCCGGGCTCAGTTCAATTGCACAGTCATAACTCCTATGAGGAGGCAAAGACGCAGACTCATTCTCACTAAATACATCATAAAAGTCCGCCAAATAGTTAGGAACATCATGCAACTGAGGAGAGGTGGAAAAAAACGGAGCCTCACTAAGGGCACACCGACAACCCCAACTCACCACAGACACAGATTTCCAATCCAAAACTGGATTATGAATTTGCAACCAGGGAAACCCCAGAACAATGGTATTATGCAAATTATGCAACACCAAAAATCTGCAACTTTCTTGATGGTCTGGGGCGACCCGCATTACCATCTGGGTCCAAAACTGAGGTTTATTTTTCGCCAAAGGAGTAGCATCAATCCCCCTCAAAGGGATAGGCGTCCGCAGAGGTGTCATCGGAAATCCACAACGTTTATCAAAATCCAAGTCCATTAGTTTCAGGGCTGCTCCCGAATCCGCAAAAGCCTTGGTGGAAAATGTGGACAGGGAGCAGATCAGAGTAATTGCCAGAAGAAACTTAGGTTGAACACCACCCACAGAAAACGTGTGTGCAAAACTTTTCTCTCGTTTAGGACAGACAGAAATAATATGCGAGGCATCTCCACAAAAAAAACACAGCTTATTACGCCTTCTGAACTCCTGATGTTGCTCCCTGAACAAAACTCTATCACATTGCATAGGTTCAGACACTTGTTCAACAGGTGGCAACACCTCTCGTGCAGTCCTACGTTCACGTAAACGCCGATCAACCTGAATGGCTAATGACATAGAATCGCCAAGACCAGAGGGAACAGGAAATCCCACCATAGTATCTTTTACGGATTCTGACAAACCCTTCCGAAAGAGAGCTGCCAAGGCATTATCATTCCAGGTAGTAAGGACCGCCCACTTTTGGAATTTTTGACAGTACAATTCTGCAGAATCTCGACCCTGGCTCAATGCCAACAGGGTCTTTTCAGCCTGATCAATAGCATTAGGTTCGTCATACAACAACCCCAAGGCTTGAAAAAATACGTTCACATTAGTCAGAATAGGATCATCTGGTTTCAAAGAAAACACCCAATCCTGTGGATTGCCACGCAGCAAAGAGATAACAATTTTAACCAGCTGCGCGGAGCTCCCTGACGAGTTAGGCTTTAAGGCAAAAAATAATTTACAATTATTTTTGAAATTCAAAAATTTAGACCGATCCCCAAAAAACACATCAGGAGTAGGGATCTTAGGTTCAGCAGCATGTGAATGAGCAAGGTAGGCGGAAATTCCCCGCACTTCCACAGCGAGCTGCTCCACACGATCAGACAATTGCTTTATCTCCATTGAGAGAAAAAAAAATTCCCCCTACAGAGATATAGAGGAAAAAATATACACACTTTTTTTTTTAACAATTCTTTCCTGCTATTGAGTACCCTAGGATCTGCGGTATGGCTGGTGATTCTGTTATGAATGAGTCACCGTAGGAGGCAAAACAGAAATACTAGCTAAGTCCAGAAAACCAGAGAAGTTGGCAGCTATCGGATTGCAGACCCCTGAACCTATCAACAACAACTAGCAGTAGCCGTGGGCGTTCCTACGGTGCCCTAGACCCCTCGATCACAGCCGGAGAACTAAATAGCCTAAAGACAGAAAGGGAAATCTAAACTGCCCCAGAGCAGACCCCAAAGCAATAGGCAGCCCCCAACATATAATGACGGTGAAGCAAGATGAAAAAACACTCACACAGATAGAAAGATAGGCTGAGCAAATGATGGGGCCCAAGCTAACTAAATAGGACAGGATAGAAAAGCTGCTGTCTGCAATCCGCCAAAACCCTATCAAAACAAGAGCCAACAGACTGATAGGTAAAAAAGCCCTGAAGACGCTAGGCTTCAAAAAGACTATATCAGTACTCAGGTATTTTCTGAAGACAGAGCAAAAAGGAATTCAGCTCACCCCAGCAGAGAATGGCAGAAATCCAGAAAACAAGGCAAAACAAAACCAAAACACAAATGCAAATAGCAGAGCAGAAAACTTAGCTTTTGAGGAGCAGGAATCAGACTGGTCTCCTAGAATTCCTCTGAGAAATCACCAGCAAGGCAGAAGGGCGTCAGCTGCCTTATATCCAGTCAGCAATTCCAGTCACCCAGTCATCATAATCCTACTCAGGTGCTTGGTAATCAGCCTCACTACCTTCCTTCACCAGAAGAGGGAGTTCATCAGACCTCAATGGTGAAGGGGAAAATGAACTCACAACAGCATCCGTTGCAAGCAGTGGTTCACACCACCATGACCTGTGACGCTAACAGGTTGCGGTTGTTCGCCAGCTGGTACGTGTTATGTGAAGTAACGGAGCTCGTGCCTGCTAGCACTGGCTCAGTGGTTACTCAATGGTGTCCGACTTTCCTCCTACACTCCTTTCCCGCATTGTTCAGCAGCAGTTGGTCACCTCTGCACGGTGGGCCCTGGGCTGCGAACGCACCTTATATAATATTTCATCTTTATTATTTGGTGCGTTCTGCCAGCCCCGTAACACAATGTATCAGTCAGTATAATGTTTGTCAGTCAATACTAAAGAGGTGGTAAGAATGCTTCCCTCATAAAGATAGAAGACTTATACCTAGAGATATGTTCTTATCTGTCAAGGAACTTTTTGAACCCTCCTAGGCACTAATGCCAGGGTGTAATGGATAATTTGGTTCCCTTATAGTTATATCCCAAAGAGTATGCTCCTACATGACAGAGTTATGGCAGAAATTTCAGCAATTACATCTTCATTCCTTTAATTAATCACTGGAAATACTAAGATGGGGTTCATGATAATAACTGGACACATTAATTTTCTACCTGCATACAATAATATTCCACTAAAAAAATACTAATTATTTACTCTACAGAAAAAAGTCTAAATAACCCTGGATTACTCGATCTTAACTCATGATTGTCATACTAATCTCATTCACTAAGCTGCAGAGGATGTCTGATCCACAAATATTGAGACATAATAGTAATAAACTACTCACTCATTATGCTATAAGCATGAAAATATATTGAAGGTTTCACATATTAAAATTGAAAATTACCTTATTGGACTGGGAATGATATCTGGATCTCTTGCCATTACTGTCCCAATTATTGTCCCTAGTTCGATATCTTCATGTACTTTAAACATGTAGCTAGTTCGACCAAAAATAGGAGGCTCATCAGCATCATCTACTGAAATCTTGACTGTCGCAGTATCTTTAAAAGGACCCAGATAGTGGAAATGGGGATCTACATGTGTGTTCTCAACTTCCATTTTTAAGGTATACAATCTTTTGCTTTCATAATCCAATCTCTGTGTTTGGAAAAAAGGGAAAAATGTTAATAATTTATCAATATGTCTATAATGATGCTCATGTATTTTACATTACCTCTCACTGTCTTACCATTTTCCTGTCTCTCTATATATTTTCAGAAACTCAGTGAATTTTACAGATGTAACTGTTTTTTTTATATCACACAACGCATTAACTATACCATGATGCAGAAACTCTGACTTGACTCTTAAACTCAAGTCAATAAGTCATAGTTTTCTGAATCAAAATATATCTCTGTATTGTGCCCAAACCATTACAGGCACTCTATATATCTACA
Source organism: Dendrobates tinctorius (assembly GCF_039654945.1). Lineage (NCBI taxonomy): Eukaryota > Metazoa > Chordata > Amphibia > Anura > Dendrobatidae > Dendrobates > Dendrobates tinctorius. Next base: position 18,760,007 of record NW_027361693.1, read on the forward strand.
AAAAGTGTGCACAAAAAGGATTTAGTTATTATATAGAAAATTAGAATGTCTCTTGCTTTACATTAATAACATTTTTTTGTCTGTAAAACAAAGGAAAATTGTACTTTGAATTGTTCATAGGGGCCTTTATACATTTCTCAAGCATATACTGTATATGTGGTATATTTTTGAGACAGTAACTCAAGTAGTCTCTATTTTAAACTTAACATTGTTTTACTATTCCAGCCTAAATAAAATATAATTTAAGGAAGAAGTAAGCACTTTGGTAACCAGAATTATTGAACATAACCACTCAATAGTCTATTTGCTTTTTTCCATCTCTTTTCACTATGGGACACCCAACATTTCACTTACCAGTGCAAAATTTAGCAATGGATGTCAAACAGAAATCCATTAAGTTCAGCTCTTTGCTGTTTCTAAATTGAAATCCCCTATGATTCAATAAGAAATAGAAATAGAATTTTGCTAAAATAGACATTCCAAATAATACCAATTTTTATACATACTGTAAGTACACTTAACCCCTTACATACAATGGACATAATATTCCATCCATGTGACCCTGGACCTAATTCCCATGGACGGAATATTACGTCATAGCGATCAGCAGCGCCCAGGTGGTGAGCGCTGCTGATCGCGGCCGGGTGTCAGCTGATTATCACAGCTGACACCCGGCACAATGTGTCAGGGGCAGTCACGGAACGCCCCCAACACGTTAACCCCTTGCATACCGCGATCAAACCAAATCGCGATGTACCGGGGTTAAAGGAAAGCATCAGCAGGGAGGGGGCTCCCTCCGTGCTTCCCTGAGCCCCCCACAGCAGCGCAATGTGCAGCGCTGCTGCGGGGGGCTCCATCCCTGCAGGTCCCCGGATTCAAGATGGCGACAGGGACCTTTGGGGGCCTGCAGGGAGCTGGCTTCCTCAGTGCCTGCAAAGCGCAGGCACGAGGAAGCCTTGTGCAGTGCCTGTGACAGATCGTTGATCTGTAAAAGTGATCTGTGATGTGACAGATCAGCGATCTGTCACAGAACAGAGATGTCCCACCAGGGACAATGTAATAAAGTAAAAAAAAGTGTAAAAATAATTTTTAAAAAATCGCTATATAAATTAAAAAAAAAATAAAAAAATATTCCCAAATAAATTCATTTTTTGGAAATAAAAAATAAAACAATAAAAGTATACATATTTGGTATCGCCACATCCGTAACGACCCACCCTATAAAACTGTCCCATTAGTTAACCCCGTTAGTGAACCCGTTAAAAAATAAAAATAAAAAACGAACCAAAAAATAATGATTAATCACACCGCCGAACACAAAGTGCAATAACGCGCGATCAAAAAGACGCATATAAATATCCATGGTACCGCTGAAAACGTCATCTTGTCCCGCAAAAAACGAGCTGCCATACAGCATCATCAGCAAAAAAATAAAAAGTTATAGCTCACAGAATAAAGCAATGCAAAAATAATTATTTTTTATATAAAATTGTTTTCATTGCATAAAAGCGCCAAAACTTAAAAAAACGACCTAAATGAGGTATTGCTGTAACCGTACTGACCCAATGAATAAAATCGCTTTATTAATTTTACCGCAGGCGGAACGGTGTAAACGCACACCCCAATAGAAATTAATGAATCGCTGGTTTTTGTTCATTCTGCATCCCAAAAATTGGAATAAAAAGCGATCATAAGATGTCACATGCCCGAAAATGATACCAATAAAAATGTCAACTCATCTCGCAAAAAATAAGACCTCACATGACTCGGTGGCTCAAAATATGAAAAAATTATAGCTCTCAATATGTGGTGATGCGAAAACTATTTTTACAATAAAAAGCGTCTTTTAGCGTGCAACAGCTGCCAAACATAAAAACCACCATAAATAGTAAATCAAACCCCACATTATCACCCCCTAAGGCTGGTTTCACATTTGCGTTTTTTAGCGCTGGAAAAAAACGCATACCTGCGCATGCGTTTTTTCCCCTATATTTAACATGGGTGCGCATACCTGCGCGCTGGTTAGCGCATGTATGCGATTTTCATGCGCTGTGTTTTTTTGGGGTGTGCGTTGGTATTTTCCAGACGCAGCATGTTGCATTTTTTGGCCCTGCAAAAAAGCGCATGCGCACATATGCGCACGTTTTGCGCTAAAAATGGCCATTATAGCCTATGGATGTGCATATGTGCGCACTGGCATGCTCATGTATGCGTTTTTTTGCATATGCGTTTTTTTTTTTAACCATGGAATTTAGGGGTTTGGGTTAGAGTTAGGGTCAGGGTTAGGGTTAGGGTTGGGGTCAGGGTTAGGGTTAGGGTCAGGGTTAGGGTTAAGTATGGTTTTGTTAAGGGTTAGGGTCAGGGTTAGGGTCAGGATTAGGGTTAAGTATGGTTTTGTTAAGGGTTAGGGTCAGGGTTAGGGTTAGGGTTAGGGTCAGGGTTAGGGTTAGGGTTAGGGTCAGGGTTAGGGTTAGGGTCAGGGTTAGGGTTAAGTATGGTTTTGTTAAGGATTAGGGTCAGGGTTAGGGTCAGGATTAGGGTTAAGTATGGTTTTGTTAAGGGTTAGGGTCAGGGTTAGGGTTAGGGTCAGGGTCAGGGTCAGGGTTAGGGTCAGGGTTAGGGTTAGGGTCAGGGTTAGGGTTAAGTATGGTTTTGTTAAGGGTTAGGGTCAGGGTTAGGGTTAGGGTTAGGGTCAGGGTTAGGGTTAGGGTTAGGGTCAGGGTTAGGGTCAGGATTAGGGTTAAGTATGGTTTGGTTAAGGGTTAGGGTCAGGGTTAGGGTTAGGGTTAGGGTTAGGGTCAGGGTTAGGGTCAGGATTAGGGTTAAGTATGGTTTGGTTAAGGGTTAGGGTCAGGGTTAGGGTTAGGGTTAGGGTTAGGGTCAGGGTTAGGGTTAAGTATGGTTTTGTTAAGGGTTAGGGTCAGGGTTAGGGTTAGGGTCAGGGTTAGGGTTAGGGTTAGGGTCAGGGTTAGGGTTAGGGTTAGGGTTAGGGTCAGGGTTAGGGTTAGGGTTAGGGTTAGTTAGGGTTTAGGGTTTGGGTTAGGGTTAAGTATGATTTGGTTAAGGGTTAGGGTCAGGGTTAGGGTTAGGGTTAGGGTCAGGGTTAGGGTTAGTAAAGTCATGGCTTGTGTAGTGTGAGGGGCCACCTAAAAATGTTGGAAAAAAACGCAAACGCGGTAAAAACGCACTAAAAACGCATACAAACGCATAAAAACGCTGCGTTTTTTTCATGCATGCTCATAAAAATGCTTGAAAAAAACGCAGCAGTTGTATGCTTATGTATGCGTTTTTTTGCGGGAAAAACGCGCTGCAAAAAAAAGCAAGTGTGAAACTAGTCTTAGTTAGGGAAAAATAATAAAATTAAAAAAATGTATTTATTTACATTTTCCCATTAGGGTTAGGGTTAGGGCTATGGTTAGGGCTAGGGCTAGGGTTAGGGCTAGGGTTAGGGCTGAGATTAGGGTTAGGGGTGTGTTGAGGTTAGGGTTGGAGTTAGAATTGGGGGGGTTTCCACTGTTTGGGCACATCAGGTGCTCTCCAAATGCAACATGGCGTCTGATCTCAATTCCAGCCAATTCTGCGTTGAAAAAGTCAAATGGTGCTCCTTACCTTCCAAACTCTGCCATGCGCCCAAACAGTGGTTTACCCCCACATATGGGGTATCAGCCTACTCAAGACAAATTGCAAAACAACTTTTGGGGTCCAATTTTTCCTGTTACCCTTAGGAAAATAAAAAATTGGAGGCAAAAATATCATTTTTGTGGAAAAAAATGATTTTTTATTTTCACGCCCGGGCTGTTATGAGCTCATTTTCTACTCCACCAGTTGAGAGTTCTCCTTCTGTTCTCCCTCTGGTGGTGACAGGAGGTAGTGAGGTTGGTCTAAGTGGTAGTGATCTGCCACCTGATATGAAGGATAGCGATTGGATCTCTGGAGTATCAGACTGGATTTAAGACATCCGACGCCCTATCCTAGTGCTGGTGATTCAGTCTGCTTCTCAGGTCTTGGACTTCAGCTCTCTTCCAGTCTTCTTAAGTTAAGTTTGTTTTTTGCTAATGTTCACACTTGCGTTTGTTGGTCAATTCAGTTTCTTGTGTGGTCAGCTTGCCCCTGCTGGGGCTATGCTGAACTTCCACTCCTATTTATCTGTATTTGCCAATTTGCCTTTTTGTCCCTGATTAGATTGGCCTCTTTTGCTCTGTTTCAGAATATTTCAGAGTGCTGATATAGTGGGAGAAGTCTAGTGACTTCAGGGTTAATTTTGCTATCAGACGTGTTGGACATTATTTTTGGTAGGGTTTTTTGGCAGATTGCAGACAGTGGCTTTCCTTTCCTGTCCTTTCTAGTTAGTCGGGCCCCATCATTTGCTCAGCCTATTTTCCTGCCTGTGTTTGTGTTTTCATCTTGCTTCACCGTCAATACATGTGTGGGGGCTATGTTTTCCTTTGGGGTCTGCTCTGGGGCAGTTAGTTTTCCCTTTTTTTGCTTTAGGCTTATGTAGTCCTCCGGCGGTGACGAGGCATCTAGGAACAACGTAGAAACGCTCCACTGCTACTGTTAGTTGTGTGGTTAAGATCAGGGATCTGCAATCTGCATAGTGACCAACCTCTCTGGTGTTCTGGGACTTAGCTTTTTGTTGTTCCTCCTCGGTGACCCATTCATAACACCGGGCGTTATAAACTTCTGTGAAGCACTTGGGGGTTCAAAGTGCTCACTACAGATTTAAATAAGTTCCGTGGGGCGTCTAGTTTCCAAAATGGGGTCACTTGTGGGGAGTTTCAATAGTTTAGGTACATCAGGAGCTCTCCAAACGCACATGATACCCGCAGATCATTCCATCAAAGTCTGCATTCCAAAACATCACTACTTCCCTCCTGAGCCCCTACTTGTGCCCATACAGTAGTTTTCTCTCACATATGAGGTATCAGCGTACTCAGGACAAATGTGACAACAATTTTTTAGGTCAAATTTCTCCTGTTACCCTTGGGAAAATAAAAAAAATTGGGGACTAAATGATCATGTTTGTGGAAAAAATACAATTTTTTATTTTCATGCCCTGGCATTATAAACTTCTGTGAAGCCCTTGGGGGTTCAAAGTGCTCACCTCACATCTAGATAAGTTCCTTAGGGGGTCTAGTTTCCAAAATGGGATCACTTGTGGGGGTTTCCACTGTTTAGGTACATCAGGGGCTCTCCAAAAGCAACATGACACCCGCAGACCATTCCATCAAAGCCTGCTTTCCAAAACGTCATTACTTCCCTTCTGAGCCCTGACGTGTACCCAACAGTAGTTTTCTCCCTCATATGGGGTATCAGCGTACTCAGGACAAATTGGACAACAACTTTTGGGGTCCAATTTCTCCTGGTACCCTTGGGAAAATAAAAAAAATTGGGGACTAAATGATCATGTTTGTGGAAAAAATAAAAAAAATTTATTTTCATGCCCGGGCATTATAAACTTCAGTGAAGTCCTTGGGGGTTCAAAGTGCTCACCACACATCTAGATAAGTTCCTTAGGGGGTCTAGTTTCCAAAATGGGGTCATTTGTGCGGGGTTTCCACTGTTTAGGTACGTTAGGGGCTCTCCAAAGGCAACATGACACCCGCAGACCATTCCATCAAAGTCTGCATTCCAAAACATCACTACTTCCCTTCCAAGCCACGACGTGTGCCCATACAGTAGTTTTCTCCCACATATGGCGTATCATTGTACTCAGGACAAATTGGACAACAACTTTTGGTGTCCAATTTCTCCTGTTAACCTTGGGAAAATAAAAAAAATGGGGACTAAAAGATCATGTTTGTTGAAAAAATACGATTTTTTTATTTTCACACCCGGGCGTTATAAACTTCTGTGAAGCACTGGGGGTTCAAAGTGCTCACCACCAATCTAGATAAGTTCCTTCGGGGGTCTAGTTTCCAAAATGGGGTCACTTGTGGGGGGTTTCCACTGTTTAGGTACATCAGGGGGTCTCCAAAAGCAACATGACACCCGCAGACCATTCCATCAAAGCCTGCTTTCCAAAACGTCATTACTTCCCTTCTGAGCCCTGACGTGTGCCTAACAGTAGTTTTCTCCCTCATATGGGGTATCAGCGTACTCAGGACAAATTGGACAACAACTTTTGGGGTCCAATTTCTCCTGGTACCCTTGGGAAAATAAAAAAATTGGTGACTAAAAGATCATGTTTGTGGAAAAAATACGATTTTTTTTATTTTCACGCCCGGGCATTATAAACTTGTGTGAAGCCCTTGGGGGTTCAAAGTGCTCACCACACATCTAGATAAGTTTCATGGGGGTCTAGTTTCCAAAATGGTGTCATTTGTGGGAGGTTTTCACTGTTTTGGTACATCAGGGGCTTTCCAAACGCGACATGGTGTCCGATCTCAATTGCAGCCAAAAACGTCAAATGGCGCTGCTTCCCTTCCGAGCTCTGCCATGCACCCAAATAGTGGTTTACCCCCACATGTGGGGTATCAGCGTACTCAGGACAAATTGTACAATAACGTTTAGGGTCCTGTTACCCTTGGAAAAATAAGAATTGAGGGTGAAAAGATCATTTTTGTGGAAAAAATATGATTTTTTAATTGTACCGCTGTTCGTTATAAACTTCTGTGAAGCCCTTGGGGGTTCAAAGTTCTCACCACACATCTAGATAAGTTCCTTGGGGGGTCTAGTTTCCAAAATGGTGTCATTTGTGGGGTGTTTCCACTGTTTTGGTACATCAGGGGTTTTCCAGTCGCGACATGGTGCCCAATCTCAATTCCAGGCAAAAAAGTCAAATGGCGCTGCTTCCCTTCTGAGCGCTGCCATGCGCCCAAATAGTGGTTTACCCCCACATATGGGGTATCAGCGTACTCAGGACAAATTGTACAATGACTTTTATGGTCCTGTTACCCTTGGGAAAATAAAAATTGGGGGTGAAAAGATCATTTTTGTGGAAAAAATATGATTTTTTAATTGTACTGCTGTACGTTATAAACTTCTGTGAAGCCCTTGGGGGTTCAAAGTTCTCACCACACATCTAGATAAGTTCCTTGGGGGTCTAGCTTCCATAATGGGGTCAATTGTGGGGGGTTTCCACTGTTTAGGTTTATCGGGCTCTCCAAATGTGACATGGTGCCCGATCTGAATTCCAGCCAATTTTGCATTGAAAAAGTCAAACGGCGCTCCTTCCCTTCTGAGCTCTGCCATGCGCCGAAACAGTGATTCCCCCCACATATCAGGTAACAGCATACTCAGGACAAACTGCACAATAACTTTTGCAGTTGAATTTCTCCTGTTACCCTTGGTAAAATGAAATAAAAAAATTGAACCTGAAGTATTTTTTTTGTGAAAAAAGTTAAATGCTCATTTTTTTTTAAATATTTAAAAAAATTCCTGTGACGCACCTGAAGGGTTAATAAAATTTTTGAATTTGGTTTTGAGCACGTTAAGGGGTGAAATTTTTAGAATGATGTCAGTTTTGGGTATTTTCTATCATATAGACCCCTCTAAGTGGCTTCAAATATGATGTGGTCCGTAAAAATAAAATGGTGTTGCAAAAATGAGAAATCGCTGGTCAACTTTTAACCCTTATAACTTCCTAACAAAAAAAAATTTTGGTTCCAAAATTGTGCTGATGTAAAGTAAACATGTGGGAAATGTTATTTATTAAGTTTTTTTGTGCTGTATCTCTGTGATTTAAGGGCATAAAAATTCAAAGTTGGAAAATTGCAAAATTTTAAACATTTTCGCCAAATTTCCATTTTTTTCACAAATAAGCGCAAGTTATTTGAATGAAATTTTACCACTAACATGAAGTACAATATGTCATGAGAAAACAATGTCAGAATCACCAGGATCCATGGAAGCGTTTCAGAGTTGTTACCTCATAAAGGGACAGTGGTCAGAATTGTAAAAATTGGCCCGGGAGTTAATGTGCAAACCACACTTGGTAGTGAAGGGGTTAAATCATAACTCTCATTCTAATTTTTACTCCATAAATCAATAGTACACATGAAAATAAGCAACTTTGTAATATATCTTATCAGAAAGATTTGCTTCTTTTTCTACCAAAATTGATCAGATAGAAGGCAGACGGGGGAGCTCTGCCTCTAACTCCTCCCTCATCCCATCTACATAGAGTTATATCTTGGATAAAATTAGATTTTACCTCAGAATTGAGTATTTTGATAATGACTGATCATTTCCAGCAGATATACAAACACATCTTTTTTATGAGATATATTATAAAGTTGCTTATTTTCAAGACTACTATTGATTTCTGAAAAAAAAAATAAAACAACTTTTACTCTGTAAGGCAATGGAAAAATCTCATAATAAGTTTTGTACATAAACATGATTATGTTTAGAAAAATGCATTGAATAGAAGAAAGCAAGAAAGTAGGGTTATATTTAGATGTTACATTAAAGGGGTTGTCCACTATTAGTGTTGATAAGATACAAATCTTACACTCACCTCCCATGCCAGCATTGTTCCAGTGGTGTCAGCACTCACATTCCAGGGCTCTTGTGTGGTTGTTATGACACATGAACTTGCTGCTCGATCAGTCACTATGGGCGTCAGTGTCACCACCTTGGACAAATCACGCATCAAGAGGAAGTGAGAGTGCAATGACTTCTTGATGTTCGATTTGTCTGATGGTGGGGCCAGTGACTCCAGAGTTTATTGGGTGCCAAGCACATGTGTTATCATAACCACATGAGAGCACTGGGAATGAGAGTGCCAACACCTCTGGAGCAGCTCCAGAATGGTAGGTGAGTGTAAGCTTTTTTATTTTATTGGGGTCAAACATGGGGAATTAGAAGGGGTTGATCAGGTAGTGGACAATTTATTTAAGGATTATTGTAGGGTATATGCAGCTCTTATTTTTGTAGGGTAATCAGCTGCTTTGTGTATGGCTTAGGGCAGTGGTTCCCAAACTCTAGTCCTCGTGGACCCCAACAGGTCATGTTTTCAGGATTTCCATAGTGTTACACATGTGAGAGAATTCCTGATGCCTTAATGATACTTCCATCACCTGTGAAATATTAAGGAAATCCTGAAAACATGACATGTTGGGGGTCGTGAGAACTGGAGTTTGGGAAATGCTAGCTTAGGGCCTGTTTTCCCTATTGGATCCATTGTTGTACAAATACAAAGACATATGCACCTATATTATTATGCAGATAAAATATCAAATATTAGATGTTAATGATATTCATTATTATTTATATAGCATTCACATAAATCATAAATGGTCCTCCTCTGAGGTTGTGTGTTACAATTTACTATGCATTTTCACATACTCGTGTCTCTAAACTTCTACTTCACATTGTCTTGATTTTATCAGATAATATCATATCCTTTCTATCCTTTCTTTCTTTATTCCGCAACGTGTTAAACAAAATTCAATTACAATTGCATTTGGAGGAAAACAAAGCAATGTCAATATGTTTTCTTAAATTATCATGAATGCAAAGCAAAACATACAATAGAAAAAGTGAAGAATCGCCACATCAAATATAATCCTGTGCAGATTTTTTTTTTAAAGTGTCTCACGGTGCTAGATTTGATGCATTTAGAAAATTGGTATACCAATTTTCCCTCCAGTTAAATGTGTTTTCAAGCTTACTTTAGGGATGACAACACTACTGGAAACTAGAAAGTTAAAGATTATAAAAATGTTTTTATCATCTCACTAATGGAGCATCCTGACAGTTCAACCATTGCTTTCTCTTAACAGGATAGGAAATCTCTATTCATTTACCTTCTATCACAATTATAGCACTACAGAGCTTCTGCTACTCCAATGGGTATTAGCCAGAAGGTTTATGCTTGCCTTTCTACTACTAGGTCATTCCTGTGACCTATTCTTATTCCTCCTGTGAGTCATTCTTGATGCAGGCTCTAGCCTACTAATTAACTGCTCTGTCAATCTCTAAAGACTAATCCCCATCTCAACTGACAAATGCAAGGCCACCAATTGATTCTAAAATAGTGTACTGCTACATGTTTCAAGCCTGTGATTCAGAATAGCTGACATTTCTTACTTTAGTTTTGTATCAAAGACTATTGTGTGGAACATGCACACAACTCATTTATTATTGTGCTCTTTGGAAATTCATTAATGGGAATTGATAGCTATAACAGACCATGACGCTAGTGTATACCTTCATTTTTTATGTGCTTGTTTTCATGATAACTTTAAATACATATATGGTATATATATATATATCCACATAAATGTACTGTACATAGTTTTACACACTAGAATATACGAGTTTCAATGCCATGTGAAGGAAATAGGTTAAAATGTACTTTTTTACTCATATTTCAGCTTTGCTATATAGCTTTGGGGAATATTAGCGGAGCCATCTCATTATCTTTAGACGATGGGGGGATATAATGACAAATGACTGTTCTATTGTGTTGCTTGAGGCGTCAGCATAATAACAAAGCAATACACACACATAAGACTCCAAGCACATCTTCCCCGCCACTCCTTGGTTTTCAGAGGGAGGGGGGTTAGATTTCATCTTTTCATGGAGACCGTATTAGTCTATTGAAACTCTGAGTAATAACTCCTGTTCATCACAGCTGCCACGGAGCGCGTAACCTGCTGCACAGCCTATACAAATAATACAGAGAGGAAGCATGAGTCTTCAATGTAGCCCCCTAAGGAGAGCTTTGAAAAAAAAAGGAGTTGCAACATTTCAAACAATTGCAAACACATTATTTATTTTCTAAAGAAAGTAACAAACAATGAATAATATATGTAGTAGATATGTTTTGATATTATCGTGAAGTCTTAATTTTATCCAGCACAAATAAATCAATAAATTAAATGATTTTCTCATACCCTCAAATACTAAATGGGTCACCGACATTTATTGAATGTATTACCTGTGTCCATACTTGTAATTCAAACTTATTGAATATTTCAGCATAAACCACCAATCTTTACTGGCTAACACTCCCACACATATACTGTATAAGACAGATAAGCCATTACTCTTTGTTTAAATATGTAGCAAAATTGAATTAAGTTATTTTTGATGACTAATTTCAGAAAAACTTCTTACAGTCGTTAAATTGCCATTTTATGGAAAGCCACAGTGCAGTGTATCCTCAGAATAAAGACATCCATCTGCTTTTACAGTTACATTAAAATGAAAACCAGCTTCATTTACTAGAATTGAGATGTTTCATATGGGAAAGATATTGCAAAGATAAATTAGCTATTGGGCTTCTGTTTCTTTGGTCTGAGAGTTAGAAAGAGTCACAGAGACCGGACTTGGATATATACCATAAGAGGTGAATATTCTTTTAATCTCTTCCTCCATAATGCTGAACCTTTATGGAACTGTTGAGTTGTATTTCTTGATCAGTGTAATAAATGTATGAAGCAGAAATGACAAGATTATGGAAGGGAGATATCTATATGACATCAATAAATGTAAGAATAAGTTCCCACTATGAGTATTTGTTAAAGCACTACTCCCTGCCCCCACTCTTATTATCACCCTCCTGTGTCTACACCTTTTTTGGTGCAGCTCTGTTCCACAGGCACTATTTTGTGATGGCAGCTTCTGTCTGGAAGTCAAAAACAACATCTCAAGCTTTGAATTCAAGTCTATGAGAGCCAGAATGAGGCTCTCATAGACTTGTATTGAGTTGTGACTTCCGGCTCACTTCAAGAAACACTGGTGCAGCCGGCAGGTCACAAACTGAGGGAACAGATGGAAACAGTGGTGATAACAAATAAAGATACCGGAAGGTGAATATAAGACAGGGAGCAGGGAACTTAGATTTTTGATGCTTTAAGTTTTTGATGTTGCAGATTGTAGCATTTTTGCATATATTAGGTGAATTTGGTTGCTTCTTTTTTATTGTGCTTTTTATCTTGTTTTACATACATTTTTATGGAGTTTTAAACAGTGCAATTTTGTCTATTTTTGCTGTGTCATTTTTTAGATGAAGCTGTTTTGGTTTTGATGCTTACTAGTTTTAGACTTTGGCTAAATCTTATTGATACAGTCATTTGTGGTTTACATGCATTTTTAGTTCATTTCCACATTTGAAACAAACTAATAACACAAGTGTGATTTTACCTGCTAATTTTCTGCAAATTTTGTAAGTCTAAGGGGAAAATCCACTCTTAAAACTACAAGTACCCACAAGAGAACTTGACATGCAGATTAAAAAATGCATCAATTTACATTGTGTAAAAAAAAAGCAGAGCGGGCATCAGATTTTTATTAATCTTATCCATTGTGGGAATGCATTCTCAGTGACAACTGCTTTAATTTCCTGATTTGTAAGTAAGTTTTAAGGCTACCATTTCAACACTATGAGAGAGCTTATAAGCAATGAGTATTGCTGCTTAACAGCATTGTTGGCTGATCCACTTGACATCAATCAGTTAACAATAAAATAAAAATTTTAGGAAAACAGAGCAAAAATATAGAAGTTAGTGATAATCCTTCAATTGAAGTGGTGAATATTTAATAGGCTGTGTAAACATGGCACAATAATCAATTACATTTTATTTCAATACTTATTTTCCTATTTATTGTGTTTTATGCAGCTTAGTTTAGGTATAAATTGAATATTTTTTGTATGCTTAATAGAGGTTTTCATTTTGTATTCTGTTCTTTTATATTTCCTTTATTTGTCCACCTGTCAACAATTTCTTTATTGCTTTTGATCCCCTTCATATACCATGACTCCGCTCCTGTCACATCTAGCTCTGTCCTTAAATACCTACTGACACAAGAGGACAGGAGATTAAATTACGCAACATCTGTACCGTCATCAACTGCAATAATGTTGCTCTAAGCGATCAAGTGATTTGATTGGCAGCAGGATGCTCAGCACATATAGGGTATTATAAGTCTTTGCACTTCTTAGACAGCTTTAGACCCAAGAGACTTGATTAAGTATAATATGAGCCAAAGAAAAATGAGATAACTTACATCTAAAAATACGCTCCTTTGAAACAATCACGCAAAAAACATAACACAATGTATCATTAGGTAGCAAAGCATTATTTTATGCAGCTTACATGTCAATTTAATAGCTTTGCTCAACATATCATATTTTAAGACATCATTTCAGTCTAGATATACTTCTACACCCTTAACTATAGTAATTTTAAAGATAAGTGTCTTTTTAAAGTTGAGCATCTGTCTGGCATCATAATATAGCCTATCAGTCACACATGTCAAAATGGATATATATTACAGATATGGACAAAAGTATTTGGACACACCTCTTAAACATTGAATTCAAGTATTCATTTAATCCCATGCAATTATCAAATGCTTAGGAATCATATAAACTAAAGGCCCATTTACATTTAGCGATGCACCAGCAATCCCGACCAGCGATATGACCCTGTCAGGATCGCTGGTGCATTGCTAAATGATCGCTAGTAAGCTGCCACACAGGCAGATCTCACAGCGATGCAGCAGCGATACAGCGGACGATACTTACCTTTCAGACGCGGCGATCCTCATGTCCTCCGTCCGCATCCACGCGTCGCTCATCGGGGCCAGCAGGAAGCGCCCGACGAGAAAAGGAGCTGCGCAATCTCACGCAATCAGCGATGGACAGCGGGGGAGCCGGTCGGAGGTAAGTATCACACATAGCGATATCGCTAGTGATATCGTTACTGTGTCACCAAATCGGTGATGCTTTACAAATATTGTTAGCGATATCGCTATGTGTAAAACCCCCTTAAGCCAAACCTTATTAGTCATATATCACCAAACACAAAGCCTTGCATAGGATGAAATGGTGTAATGGATGCCATCACTGGAGTAAAGGATGCCACCACTGTGGAGTGACAAATAATGCTTCTCTTCAGACATATGTGTGGGTAACTGCAGATAGGGTAGAGAAAACCCAGTGGAAGAATGGAACAATCAGCCTTTGAACTAAGATGATATGGGACCAAAAAAGATTCAAGACAAAAGTCTAAGGGTACTGTCACACTTATCGATGTACCAGCGATCCCGACTAGCGATATGATGCAGTCAGGATTGCTGGTACATCGCTAAGTGGTCGCTAGTGAGCTGCCACACAGGCAGATCTCACCAGCGACATTGCAGGGGTCGGGGGTCGCTACTTACCTGTCAGACGAGGTGATCCTGACGTCCTCCTGCCCTCGTCCATGCGTCACTTGTCGTCACAGCACGAAGCCCAGCAGGAAGCTGATGACGAGAAATGGTCAAGGACGTTCTCACGCGATCAGCGATAACCAGCAGGGGAGTGGTCGGAGGTAAGTATCAGACATAATGATATCGCTAGCAATATCGCTATAACGTCACAAAAACCAGTGATGTTATAGCGATATTGCTAGCGATATCGCTTAGTGTGACAGGCCCTTAATGTCATTCTAATGTCATGCTGTGTCACTGCTGTTGTGCTGTGGTAACTGTCATTGGTAGTATCACTCCAATCAGGGAAAATCTTGAGGTGGACAAAGAGCTCAGACCATTTTCCATACAAAGGCAACTGTGAGCCAAGTGATGGATAATGCTGCTGATGACTTAGTGCATACAAGATGAAGTCATCAGTAAGGAAGGATTGTTTAGTCATCATTAAGAGCAGATCAAATATCTAGCCAGAAGATCCTATAGGGCAAAATCTGCTTTTTCTGTAGTGAGCTCAGGATCAAGTAATGTTGCGACTAATGTTGGCATAGTAGGCTCATTACTGCCTGAGATCTGTGGTGGTGGAGATTACACACCTCGAATAGAAACTATGTCACTTTGTCAACAAATAAAAAGACATCAACTGCTCATGTGGGGAAAGAGAAATGTCCTTTTCTACTCTTGATGGTCTTTTTGATAACAAGTCCACATACAGTGACTTGGTGGCATTTTCATCAGTCCAAACATTACCTGCCATCCTACAGTTTCCCATAGTGTTTCTCCTCTACCTCCATTGCTTCATCAGTCAGCCTTTTGTGTACCCAAGAAAAATGCAAGTAGGCATCTGCCAAAGAAAAAGATTAATTTTTGCACTGTTTTTGCAACTTAAGAATCATTAAAATACTCTATATAGAGAGTTACAGCAGTAACCGTGCCCCCCACACTAACTGAATTAGCATCCCTATTGCTTAGAATCATAGAATCATAGAATGGTAGAGTTGGAAGGGACCTCCTGGGCCATCTGGTCCAACCCCCTGCTCAAAGCAGGATTCGCTAAATCATCCCAGTTAGATGTCTGTCCAGCCTCTGTTTGAAGACTTCCATTGAAGGAGAACTCACCACTTCTCGTGGCAGCCTGTTCCACTCATTGATCACTCTAACTGTCAAAAAGTTTTTTCTAATATCTAATCTGTGTCTCCTCCCATTCAGCTTCATCCCATTGCTTCTAGTCTTTCCTTGTGCAAATGAGAATAAAGTTGATCCTTCTACAATGTGACAGCCCTTTAGATATTTGTAGACAGCTATTAAGTCTCCTCTCAGTCTTCTCTTTTGCAAACTAAACATTCCCAAATCCTGCAACCTTTCTTCATAAGACAGGGTTTGCAGACCGGTCACCATTCTGGTCGCTCTTTTCTGAACTTGCTCCAGTTTGTTGATGTCTTTTTTAAAATGTGGTGCCCAAAATTGGACACAATATTCCAGATGAGGTCTGACCAAAGAGGAGTAGAGGGAAATAATTACTTCATGTGATCTAGACTGTATGCTTCTGTTAATACATCCTAGAATTGCATTTGCCTTTTTTGCTGCTGCATCACACTGTTGACTCATATTCAGTCTGTGATCTATTAGTATACCCAAGTCTTTTTCACATGTGCTGTCACTTAGCCCTATTCCTCCCATTCTATATATGCTTTTTTCATTTTTATTGCCCAGATGTAGTACTTTGCATTTCTCCCTGTTAAAAACCATTCTGTTAGTTGCTGCCCACTTCTCCAGTTTATTTAAATCTTTATGAATCCTCTCTCTCTCTTCTCTAGTATTAGCTATCCCTCCTAGCTTTGTGTCATCAGCAAATTTAATCAGTTTACCCTCAATTCCTTCATCTAAATCGTTGATAAAGATGTTGAACAATACAGGGCCCAGGACAGAGCCCTGTGGTACCCCACTTGAGACATTCTTCCAACTGGATGTGCAGCCATTTACGACCACTCTTTGGGTCCGATCACTAAGCCAGTTATGAATCCACCTAACAGTTGCCTTGTCCATTCCATACTTAGTCATTTTTTCAATAAGGATTGTATGAGAGACTTTGTCAAATGCTTTGCTGAAGTCAAGATATACTATATCTACAGCATTTCCTTGATCCACCCAATCAGTAATACCGTCATAGAAGGAAATTAAATTAGTCTGACATGACTTATTAGTTACAAACCCATGCTGACTCTGTTTAATCACTTCATTCTTATCCAGGTATTGACATACATGTTGTTTAATAATTTGTTCAAAGATCTTTCCTGGTATAGAAGTCAGACTCACCGGCCTATAGTTGCCTGGGTCCACCTTCTTCCCCTTTTTGAAGATAGGAACAACATTTGCTCTTCTCCAGTCTTCTGGCACTTCTCCTGTTCTCCAAGAATTTTCAAAGATTATGGAGAGGGGTTCAAAAATTTCTTCTGCTATCTCCTTCAGTACTCTGGGGTGTAATTCATCTGGACCTGGAGACTTGAATTCATTTAGGTTAGCTAAGTGTTTCCTCACTATCTTTCTGTTTATAGATATCCTGGATTCTTCTATTCCCTTAATAGGACAGTGAATAACAGTTGATGTTACATTTCCTTTCTGAGAGAAAACAGATGCAAAATAGGAATTTAAAAGTTCAGCCTTCTCAACATCCTGTCTTACCATTTCATCATTTTCATCCTGTAAAAATCCTATAGCATCTTTGACTTTTCTTTTACTTTTGACATATCCCCAAAATCCTTTATTATTGCTTTTGACATCTCTTGCAAGCCTCAATTCATTTTCAGCTTTAGATAATCTGATTTGTGCCCTGCAGGTTCTGCAGACAGCATTATATTCTTCTTTAGATATGCCTCCCTCTTTCCATTTTATAAACATTTTTTTCTTCCTTTTTAGCATGTGCTTAAGTTCTGTGTTCATCCATCCTGGTTTCCTTAAATGCTTTCTATTCTTCCCTCTTTTCGGAATTGTTAACAACTGTGCTTTGAGAATTTCATTTTTCAAGATTTCCCATCCTTCCTGGACATTTTTGTCTTTAAGGATATCCAGCCATTGGATCCCTCCAATTCTCTTTCTGAATCCCTTAAAATCTGCCTTTCTGAAATCTAACCTTGACGTCTGAGTCTTCACAGGTCTTCCGCCTCTAGTTATCCAAAATTCTAAAATAGCATGGTCGCTACCTCCTAGGGTCCCAGCCACTTTTACCTCCTCAACCATTTCCTCCCTGTTTATAAGGATTAGATCCAAGGTAGCAGTTCCCCTTGTTTTCTCCTTTACCTTTTGGAAGATAAAGTTGTCAGCAAGAGAGGATAAGAATTTCCTTGACCTGTTAGTTTTGCCTGAGAGAGATTCCCAACAAATGTCTGGATAGTTGAAATCTCCCATGACAACTATGTTGTCACTGTCAGTGTGTGTGTATATGGTTACAGCAGCTCCTGTCAATAGTCAGAGCGGTTACTGCAACCACACTGGCACCAAACCCTGTGACTGATACCAGAATGCTATTGGAAGGAATAAAGTTAATTTCCTCCTGGCAGTGAGGTCTAAGGGAAGGCACTGGGCAGGTTAAAAAACATTATTAACCTGCAAATTAGCCCCATATCTACTTGTTAATAGTGTTTTTTTCATGTGACAGATTCCCTTTAAACTGCTAATGGAGGATCAACTTCATATTAATGTTTATGATTTGACATAAAAGTTGCAGTAAGTGCAATGTGATGGTTTCCCAATACTCTTGTAAATATAGTATATGTGTGTATGTATAGATTGTAGATCCTAAAGATGAGGTCCCCACTTATAATATTGGCAACTTCTTATGAGCTAGAATAAACTGTGGGGATAGTAAACTACAGGCACCAAAGACCATATGTGTCTACTACCTCTAAATACCCCAAGTATAATTATTTCATGTAAAATATGAGGCTGCGTTCACACGTCGCGTTTTTTTCGCGATTTCGAGGTGGTTTTTACTACACGATTTTGCCAAAAAAACAGCATCCCATGCGATCCTATGGGATTCCGCAATGCTGTGCTAATGCTGCGGATTTTCCCACTGTGGAATTGCTTTGTGGTAAAATACGCAGCATGCTCATTAATTTGCAGAATCGCGGTGATCCTGCACCCATAGGATTGCATTGTTCTGATTACTTTCCGCATGTGGCTGTGCCCACCATGCGAAAAGTAAGCAGAACATTTGTGGATGGTACTCACGGTCCGGAGGAGAGGAGACTGTCCTCAGGGTTCTGGGTACCTTATCCCTGTAAAACATAGAATGAAAATAAAAAAATTGAGTTATATTCACCTTCCGACGTCCCGCGCTGCGTCCCCAGGCTTCAGCGATACACGCGGCAGCTCCCGTTCCCAGTAATGCATTGCGATGCCTTTGCTGACATCGCGTCTCGCGATCATGTAGCGATCTCACGAGATCGCAACGTCAAAGGTCATTGCTGCAATGCATCACTGGGAACGGACCTGTCGGAGCATCACGGAGGCCTGGGGACGCTGCATTAGATCTTTTACTATTGAGGCCGCATAGACGGCCTCAACAGTAAAAAGTTGGTCACACTCGTCAAACACTACTTTATGTTTGACGAGTGTGACCAACCTGTCAATCAGTTCTCCAAGCGATGCTACAGATCGCTTGGAAAACGCTAGCATTCTGCAAGCTAATTACGCTTGCAAAACGCTAGTTTTTCTGCAGGAAAATCACGGGAATTTAAAATGCGATTTTCCCACGGAATGGAATTCTGGAATTTTTGCGGTAATTTCCGTGAGAGTTCCGCTATGTGTGATCCCAGCCTTATATGCTCAGAATAAAATGGCAGATTGCCAGCTCTTAATACCTGCTTTTACGATTCTTGCTGCCCCATGATTTTTATGTAATTTATTTTTTTATTATTGCTTCTGCTACTCATGAACATCAATGGGAAATATTATGTAACAATGCTGCTTGAAAATTTATTTTATGTCAGTAAATATATAATTGAATGTTGTATGTCTGATAAGCAATAGATCACTGAATATAATTAAATACACCCACCAACCATATGTTTTCGTTTGGTAAAATAAATTATTTATTTCATGGATAAAATTACATATATGGCTGTGTTACACAATATTAACAGTATAATAACTAGATCTGAAAGGGATTATTTTTTTCTTCTACATTTTGAGAGAAATATCTATTGTTGCAGTATATATCAGAAATTTTACATTTTTTATGCATTTTTTAGACTAATATATAAAATAAATATTTAATTTAGGTAAATATTTGTTTCTGTGCAAATATAGAAAAAAAGCTATTTTAATGCTGTTCCTTTTTATACTAAATAATCTGTTAAACAAACTGCATAAATACCGTATACAGGTTACTTTAGATAGGTAGATACTTAAAGTATACAGTTTCCTTTATTTTTTATCACTATATACGCTGCAGGTGTTCGGTGGTGCCGGGGCTCCGCCGACATTTTGTGAAAGCCCGGAGCCCCCGTACTTCCATGGTTTACTTTGTGATGGACTCTAGGAATATGGCTGCCGGGGGTGGCTTATGCACAGATGGAAATCTTGGTGCTGAGATCTCATATCATGAGGTTCTACTCCTTCATTGGAGTCCAACTGTGTTTAATTAATCTGATAGAATGTGATTTGTAAAGGCACACACCTGTCTATATAAGACATCCCAGCTCACAGTGCATGTCAGACCAAATAAGAATCATGAGATCAAAGGAACTGACTGAGGAGCTCAGAGACAGAATTGTGGCAAGGCACAGATCTGGCCAAGGTTACAAAACAATTTCTGCAGTACTCAAGGTTCCTAACAGCACAGTGGCCTTGTAACAACCCTGCCGGCATCACTGCATGGCCTCCCATCCCCCACCAGCCTTAATCACTACTCCGGGCCATGCTGTGAGTTCATGAGTTCTCTCTGCTGCCGGCTCCTTGCTGTATGCCTCTTGCCTCCTGCCTGCTCTCTGCATAATTCCTGGCTGTCTGCATAGGAGAGTGGCTCCAGCACTCTCTGGTTCTTACAGAATTAGTGTGCACCTGCCTATGGTGCTCCCAGCCAATTACCAAGAGGCCTCAGATATTTAAGACAGCTCCACCAGGTGGAAGCTGCCTGAACAATGCCTTTAGTCAGTCAGAGTCTTGCTGCCGAGTTGCCAGGTCCTGTTCTGTCTCTGCCCGATCTGGGGGCATCATACCCGGATCTGTTTCCGTGTGCTTTGTGTCATGTTTTCCATCTGCCTGTGCTCCGCACTCTTGTGGCACTGCCTGTGCTCCCCACTCTTGCGGTTATGCCTGTGCTCTGCACTCTTGCGGCTCTGTCTGTGCTCCGCACTCTTGCGGCTCTCGCTGTGCTCCGCACTCTTGCGGGTCTGCCCATGCTCCGGACTCTTGTGGTTCTGCCTGTGCTCTGCTTCAGCTGCTGCAGAACCTCTTGCTGCAGCTTCTCTCCGCATACCTTGCGGTTCCGCTTTGCTTCTCCCCTGCTGCAGAACCTCTTGCTGTAGAACCTCACTACATACCTTGCAGTTCCATGCTATTTCCCTTCTGTAGCACCTGCTGCTGCAGAACTTCTTGCTGCAAACTGCAACGCATCTCTGCAGCCTTGCGGTTCTACCTTGATTTGCTCCTTGTGGTTCTTCTCTGCTCCGCATCCCTACGGTTCTGCTTTGCTTTTGTTCCGTATCCTGTGGATCCTTGTCCTACTCATTTGTATTGGTTCCTGAACCAGTTCCTGCTTCTTCTGTTTGAACAGCTCTCTACCTTTTCCCTCACAATATTCATACCTGTCTATGTTCTGTCCTTCCTGAACAAGTTCCTGCACCTCCAGTGTGAACAGCCCCCTACCTGTTCACATATACTACTTTTCCCAGTCCAAGTCTCTGTCCTGTCACTACCGAGTCAGTTCCTGTTCCGCCTGCCTGCTAGTACCTCAGCTGTGCCTGCCTGCCTGCCAGTGTCTAAAGCCATACCAGCTAGAGTATCCATCATGTCAGTTTGTACTAGCCTGCACCTGCTTGCAGTATCCAGTTCCTCAGTGGGATCAGCAGCCACAGCCAGACACCACCCTGGAGTGGCACCTTGCAGCTACCTGCTGCACAATCCTGACCTCACCATCAGAGACTCCAGTGAACACCAAGGTAGCTGCTTAGTTACACCTCTTCCAGGGTAGTCTGGTTTGTGGTCCAGGGGGGCCACACTCCCCACACTTGCGCCAACCAGTCAGGGTGTGAGCGTTACAGGCCTCCATAATCCTTAAATGGAAGACGTTTGGGACCACTAGAAGTCTTCCTAGACATGGCCATCCAGATAAACTGAGCAATTGTGGGAGAAGAGCCTTGATGGGAAAGGTAAAGAAGAACCCCAAGATAATTGTGGCTGAGCTCCACAGATGCAGTATGGAGATGGGAAAAAGTTCCACAAGGTCAATTATCACTGCAGTCCTCAACCAGTCAGGCGTTTATGGCAGAGTGGCTCAATGTAAAACTCTCCTCAGCACCAGACATATGAAAGACCGTGGAGAGTTTGCTTTAAAAACACATGAAGGACTCAGGCTATGAGAAATAAGATTCTCTGGTCTGATGAGATGTGGATAGAACTTTTTGGTGATGATTTTAAGCGGTATATGTGGAGAAAACCAGGCACTGCTCATCACCTGCCAATATATTCCCAACAGTGAAACATGGTGGTAGCAGCATTGTGTTTTGGGGGTGTTTTTCAGCTGCAGGGACAGGACCATTGGTTGCAATTGAAGGAAACATGAATTCGGCCACGTACAGAGATAACTTGAATGAAAACCTCTTCCAAGGTGCTCTGGACCTCAGACCTGACGAAAGGTTCACCTTCCAACAAGAACCCTAAGCACACAGCTAAAATAACAAAGGAGTGGCTTCAGAACAACTTTGTGACCATTCTTGATTGGCCAAGCCAGAGGCCTGAATTAAACCCAATTGACCATCTCTGGAGAGACCTGAAAATGGCTGTCCACCAACATTCACCATCCAACCTGATGGAACTGTAGAGGATCTGCAAGGAAGAGGGGCAGAGGATCCCCTTTTCCAGGTGTGAAAAACTTGTTGCATTATTCCCAAGAAGACTCACAGCTGTATTAGCTCAAAACGGTGCTTCTACTCAATACAGTGCAAAGGGTCTGAATACTTCTGACCATGAGATAGTTCAGTTTTTCTTTTTTAATAAATTTGCAAACATCTCTACATTTCAATTTTTTTCAGTCAAGATGGGGTGCATTAATTAGAAAAAATGAACTTTTTTGAATTTACCAAATGGCTACAATGAAACAAAGCGTGAAAAATTTAAATGGATCTGAACACTTTCCGTACCCACTGTATGTTTCTGATTTTCTCCCACAGTTAGACACACTGGTAAGAAATTTAGATTATTTGCTCCAATGGGAATGCAGTTGTCCACAGCAGTGCGGAAGTAAGAGTGTGTTAGGGTTGCCGGATCGCACTTTATTAGTTGTTTTATTTAGTGCAATCGCAACCCGGGGTCCACTGTGCAGCGATGTTAACCTGCTGCTAGCGAGTAATGGTGGAGCAGTGCGGCGAGTGATCACAAAGAACACATGGGGTTAAACGTCACCCTGTGTGGACTGAGTGCAGATTACCCTACTCTGATAACTTCACAGAGGGGTGTGTACTGGCCGAGGAATACCAGCTCAGCTAACTGCCAAGTGGCAATGAAAATATAACTAATTCAGCTCCACTTAGTGGAGCAAAAATAAGGGTACCAAGCTCAGCTAACTGCCTAGCGGTATCAAAAGGGGGTGTGCTATACCCAAAATGAAAGGGATAAAGCATGTGGGTTTGTCTGTGCCCTGTTATGATTGGGTCACCGAGGAGGAAAGCAAGACCAAGCTAAGCCACAGAAAACCAGAGAGGTTGGTAACTAAGCGGACTGCAGACCCCTGATCCTATCCACACAACTAGCAGTAGCCGTGGAGCATGCCTACAATGATTCTAGATGCCTCAACACAGCCAGAGAAATAAATAAGCCTAAAGCATGAAAGGGGAAATCTAAACTGCCCCTGAGCAGACCCCAAAGGAATAGATAGCCCCCAAAAATATATTGTCGGTGAGACAAGATGAAAACACAAACGCAGGTAGGAAAATAGGCTGAGCAAACGATGGGGCCCACACTAACTAGACAGGACAGGAAAAGAAAGACACTGTCTGCAATCATGCAAAAAAACCCTGCAAAAAATATCCAACACGTCTGATAGAAAAACACTGAAGTCACTAGACTTCGCCCACTATATCAGCACTCTGGCATATTCTGAAAGCAGAGCAAAAAGAGGCCAATCTAATAAGGGACAAAAAAAAACTGGAACAAGCAGTAACATAAGGATGGAAATTCAGCACAGACCCAGCCGGGGCTGGCTGACCACACAAAACTGAATAGACAAAACCAAATCAAACGTGAACAATAGCAAAGAACACTTAGCTTGAGCATTCAGGGACTGAACTGGAAACTAAGACCTCAGGAGGCAGGAAAAAATCAACAGCAGGGATACAGGGAGTCGGCTGTCTTAAATCTAATCAGAAACTCCAGATGTCCAATCATCCTCATTATCAGGTGGCAGGCCTCTGTTAATTAGATCAGCTCCATTACCTCCTGTAACCACCAGAGAGAGCCCAGAAAGAGAACTCACGAGTAGAGTTGAGCGACTTTGGTCGGATCGGGTTTCATGAAACAAAATTTGTTTCAGATGAAACTGGTCCGACCAGGGCAAAAAAAGTCGGAGTTTTGTCCAAAACCCAACCGCAATGCAAGTCAATGGGAAATAAAAGTCGGCATTGAGCGGATGACATTCATCCACTCAGTGCCGACTTTTAATCCCCATTGACTTGCATTGGGGTCGGGCTTTGGACGAAACTCCAACTTTTTTTGCCCTAGTCGGATCAGTTTCATCTGAAACAAATTTTGTTTCATGAAACCCGATCCGACCAAAGTCACTCAACTCTACTCGTGACCCCTTTGTCAATATAACCAGCTCCACTACCTTCACAAGTAACCAGAGGTAGGCCAGAAAGTGAATTCACAACAGTACCCCTCCTTGAGGAGGGATCACCGAACCCTCATCCATGCCACCAGGCCAATCAGGATGTGCCTGATGAAAAGCATGAACCAATCTATCGGCATGAATGTCAGAAGCAGAGACCCAAGAATTATCCTCCTGGCCATAACCCCTCCATTTGACCAAGTACTGGAGTCTCCATCTAGCCAAACAAGAATCCAATATTTTCTCTACCTCATATTCCACATTGCCTTTAACCAATACAGGGTCAGGAGGTGCCGCCATAGGAACTACTGGCTCCACAAAACTCTTCAACAGAGATTTATGAAACAGGTTATGGATCTTAAACATAACTGGAAGAGCCAATCGATAAAAACAGGATTAAGAATCTCCAAAATCTTATAAGGTCCAATGAATCTTGGCTTGAACTTTGGAGACGCAACCTTCATAGGAATATTCTTTGACGACAACCAAACCATATCACCCACTTTAAACCAGGGACCAATGGTCCTATGCCGGTTGGAAAAACGCTGGGCCTTTTCCTGTGAGAGGGACAACTTATCCACCACTTGGTCCCAAATCTGCTGCATTCTCTCTACCACAGTGTCCACACTTGGGCAGGTCAAAGATTCCACTTGCCCTCAAGAAAATCGAGGATGAAACCCAAAGTTACAGAAAAAGGACGACATCAAAGTGGCAGAACTAGCTCTATTGTTTAGCGTGAATTCGGCCAAGGGCAAAAATGAGACCCAGTCATCCTGATCAGCAGACATAAAACATCTCAAATAGGACTCCAAAATCTCGTTTATTCTCAGTCTGCCCATTGGTCTGAGGATGAAACGCAGAGGAGAAAGATAACTGAATTCCCAGATTGGAACAAAATGTTCTCCAAAATCTGGAAACAAACTGGACTCCTCTGTCCGACACAATGTTCTCAGGAATCCCATGCAACCGAACCACCTGTTGTAAAAACAAGGGCACCAACTCTGAAGAAGATGGCAACTTTGGGAGTGGTACAAGTTGGATCATCTTAGAAAATCTATCACAAATCACCCAGATAACAGTCATTCTCTGAGAGACAGGAAGATCAGAAATAAAATCCATTCAGATATGGGTCCATGGCCTCTTGGCCACTGGCAGGGGCATCAACAACCCACTAGAATGAGAACAGGGTTTAGACGGAGAACAAGTCCCACAGGACTGCACAAAATTCCTGACATCACGAGATAAGGCAGGCCACCAAAAAGACTGACTCACCAAATCTCTGGTGCCAAAAATACCTGGATGACCAGCCAACACGGAGCAATGAATTTCAGACATTACTCTCTTCCTCCACTGGTCAGGAACATACGATTTTCCCATAGGGCAATGCTCAAGTTTGTCCTTCTGAAATTCCTCCAGGGCACGTCTCAAATCGGGTGAGATGGCGGAAAGAACTACCCCCTCACCTAGAATGGCAGTAGGCTCGGTCACAATAAGAGAATCCGCAAAGAAACTCCTAGAAAGGGCGTCCGCCTTAACATTCTTAGTGCCCGGAAGAAAAGAGACCGCAAAATTAAAATGCGTGAAAAACAAGGCCCACCTAGCCTGTCTAGGATTCAAGCGTTTGACTGATTCAAGATAAATCAAATTCTTGTGGTCGATGAGGACCACAGCTTGATGTTTAGCTCCCTCCAACCAATGTCTCCACTCTTCAAATGCCCATTTCATAGCCAACAATTCCCGATTCCCCATGTCATAGTTATGTTCAGATGGGGAGAATATTCGAGAAAAGAAGGCACAGTGATTCATCTTAGAAGTCACCGGATCTTTTTGGGACAAAGCAGCTCCTGCACCAATCTCAGAAGCATCTACCTCCACCTGAAATGGAAGTGAGACATCAGGTTGCCATAGAACCGGAGCAGAAATGAATCTCCGCTTAAGCTCCTGAAATGCCAAAACTGTCTCTGGAGACCAATTCACCACATCAGCCTCCTTTTTGTTCAGATCAGTCAGTGGTTTGACAATACCAGAAATATTACCTATAAATTTACGATAGAAATTAGCAAAACCCAAAAACTTCTGGAGGGCCTTCAAAGAAGTGGGCTGAACCCAATCAAAAATGGCCTGTACCTTGACCAGGTCCATTTCAATTGCCGACGGAGACAAAATAAATTCCAAAAAATGAAATCCTCTGTACACCAAAGAGGAATTTCGATCCCTTAACATACAGGGAATTTTCCCTCAAAATCCAGAACACAGTCTGGTCATGTTCCATATGAGATTCCCAATCACTGGAAAAGATCAAAATATCATCCAGAAAAATGATCAAAAACTTATCCACAAAGTTCCAGAAAATATCGGCAATAAAAGATTGGAAGACAGAAGGGGCATTAGTGAGCCCAAAAGGCATCACCAGGTACTCAAAATGTCCCTCTGGAGTATTAAACGCCGTCTTCCATTCATCCCCGTGCTTGGTGCAAATAAGATTATATGCCCCCTGAGGTCAAGCTTGGTAAACCAGCAGGCGCTTTTAACTCTGGAAAATAAATCAGAAATCAGGGGTAACGGGTACTGATATTTAACAGTGATTTTGTTAAGGGAACGATAGTCAATACAAGGCCTTAATGAACCATCTTTCTTGGTCACAAAAAAACCCAGCACCTAAGGGTGAAGAGGATGGTCTAATATGACCCTTCTCCAACGACTCCTTGATATAAGATCACATAGCATCATGTTCGGGTACCGATAAGTTGAAAAGCTGACCCTTGGGAAATTTACACTGGGGCATTAACTTAATTGCACAGTCATAACTCCTATGAGGAGGCAAAGAGACAGACTTACTCTCACTAAATACATCAGAAAAATCAGCCAAATAATCAGGAATATCATGAGACTGGGGAGAGGTGGAGAAAACAGGAGTGTCACTAAGAACACATTGACAACCCCAACTCACCACAGACACAGATTTCCAATCCAAAACAGGATTATGAGTTTGCAACCAGGGAAAACCCAGAACAATAGTATCATGCAAATTGTGCAGCACCAAAAATTTACAATTTTCTTGGTGGTCCGGGGCGACCCACATTATCATCTGGTCCAAAACTGGGGTTTATTCTCCGGCAAAGGAGTAGCATCAATACCCCTCAAAGGGATAGGAGTCCGCAGGGGTATCATAGGAAAACCACAACCTTTAGCAAAGTCCAAATCCATCAGATTCAAAGCTGCTCCTAAATCTACAAAAGCCGTAGCGGAAAATGTAGAAAAGGAACAGATCAGAGTAATTGCCAAAAGGAACTTAGGTTGTACACTGCCCACAGCAAATGTGTGCGCAAAATGTTTCTCTCGTTTAGGGCAGACAGAAATAGTATGAGAAGCGTCCCCACAAAAAAAACACAGCTTATTATGCCTTCTAAACTCCTGACATTGTGCCTTAGACAAACCCCTATCACATTGCATGGGTTTAGAAGTTTGTTCAAAAGGCGGCAACGCCTCTCGTGTTGTTTTACGTTCACGTAAATGCCGATCAACTTGAATGGCTAATGACATAGAATCATCAAGACCAGAGGGAACAGGAAATCCCACCATAACATCTTTTACGGTTTCTGCCAAACCCTTCCGAAAGGGAGCTGCTAAGGCACCGTCATTCTATGCAGTAGGGACCACCCACTTTTGGAATTTTTGACAGTATAACTCTGCAGAATCCTGACCCTGGTTCAATGCCAATAGGGTTTTGTCAGCTTGATCAATAGCATTAGGTTCATCATTAGAGTTGAGCGATACCGTCCGATACTTCAAAGTATCGTATCGGATGGTATCGGCCGATCTTTAAAAAAAGTATCGGTATCGCCGATTCCGATACCGGAAGTCCCATTCAAGTCTATGGGACTTCCGGTATCGGAATAAGAAAAACCCTTTCCTGCCCTTGTACAGCCTCTCTGGGGTCTGTACGGGCCTTTCGGGGGGCTGTGCCGGCCTGCCAGGGGGTCTGTGCAGGCTCCGGTGGTCTGTGCCGGCCTGCCGGTGGTCTGTGCAGGCTCCGGGGGGCTGTGCCGGCCTGCCGGGGGGCTGTGCCGGCCTGCCGGGGGGCTGTGCCGGCCTGCCGGTGGTCTGTGCAGGCTCCGGGGGTCTGTGCAGGCATCGTCCGATGGGACTACAAGTCCCATCGGGCGATGCCTGCTACCATGACAGTGATTGACACATTAGCCAATGATGGGACAGTAGTAGTCCCATCATCCGGCTAATGTGTTAAATGTAAAAAAAAAAAATAAAAAATAAAAAAATTACATGCTACATACATACAACATGCATACTACATACATGCTACATTCATACTACATACTACATACATGCTACATTCATACTACATAAATACTACATGCAACATACATACTACATATATACTACATGCATGCTACATACATACTGCATGCTACATACATACCACATATATACTACATACATACTACATGCATGCTACATGCATGCTACATGCTACATACATAACACATATATACTACATGCATGCTACATACTGTACATACTACATGCTACATACTACATATATACTACATGCATGCTACATACATACTACATGCTACATACTACATATATACTACATGCATGCTACATACATACTACATGCTACATACATACTACATATATACTACATGCATGCTACATACATACTACATGCTACATACATACTACATACACTCACTGGCCACTTTATTAGGTACACCTGTCCAACTGTGTGTTAAGACTTAATTTCTAATCAGCCAATCACATGGCGGCAACTCAGTGCATTTAGGCATGTAGACATGGTCAAGACAATCTCCTGCAGTTCAAACCGAGCATCAGTATGGGGAAGAAAGGTGATTTGAGTGCCTTTGAACGTGGCATGATTGTTGGTGCCAGAAGGGCTGGTCTGAGAATTTCAGAAACTGCTGATCTACTGGGATTTTCACGCACAACCATCTCTAGGGTTTACAGAGAATGGTCCGAAAAAGAAAAAAAATCCAGTGAGCGGCAGTTCTGTGGCCGGAAATGCCATGTTGATGCCAGAGGTCAGAGGAGAATGGGCAGACTGGTTCGAGCTGATAGAAAGGCAACAGTGACTCAAATTGCCACCCGTTACAACCAAGGTAGGCAGAAGAGCATCTCTGAACGCACAGTGCGTCGAACTTTGAGGCAGATGGGCTACAGCAGCAGAAGACCACACTGGGTACCACTCCTCTCAGCTAAGAACAGGAAACTGAGGCTACAATTTGCACAAGCTCATCGAAATTGGACAGTAGAAGATTGGAAAAACGTTGCCTGGTCTGATGAGTCTCGATTTCTGCTGCGACATTCGGATGGTAGGGTCAGAATTTGGCGTAAACAACATGAAAGCATGGATCCATCCTGCCTTGTATCAACGGTTCAGGCTGGTGGTGGTGGTGTCATGGTGTGGGGAATTTTTTCTGGGCACTCTTTGGGCCCCTTGGTACCAATTGAGCATCGTTGCAACGCCACAGCCTACCTGAGTATTGTTGCTGACCATGTCCATCCCTTTATGACCACAATGTACCCAACATCTGATGGCTACTTTCAGCAGGATAATGCGCCATGTCATAAAGCTCGAATCATCTCAGATTGGTTTCTTGAACATGACAATGAGTTTACTGTACTCAAATGGCCTCCTCAGTCACCAGATCTCAATCCAATAGAGCATCTTTGGGATGTGGTGGAACGGGAGATTCGCATCAGGGATGTGCAGCCGACAAATCTGCGCCAACTGTGTGATGCCATCATGTCAATATGGTCCAAAATCTCTGAGGAATGCTTCCAGCACCTTGTTGAATCTCTGCCACGAAGAATTGAGGCAGTTCTGAAGGCAAAAGGGGGTCCAACCCCTTACTAGCATGGTGTACCTAATAAAGTGGCCAGTGAGTGTATATACTACATACATACTACATGCATGCTACATGCATGCTACATACATACCACATACATAACACATATATACTACATGCATGCTACATACATACTACATGCTACATACATACCATATACATACTACATGCATGCTACATACATACTACATGCTACATACATACCATATACATACTACATGCATGCTACATACATACTACATGCATGCTACATACATACTACATGCTACATACATACTACATATATACTACATGCATGCTACATACATACTACATGCTACATACATACTACATATATACTACATGCATGCTACATACTACATGCTACATACATACTACATATATACTACATGCATGCTACATACATACTACATGCATGCTACATACATACTACATGCTACATACATACCACATACATACTACATATATACTACATGCATGCTACATACATACTGCATGCTACATGCATGCTACATACATACTACATACATACTACATGCTACATACATACCACATATATACTACATACATACAATACATTCATACAATACATACATAGACATACAGTACATATAACATAGAGTAACATACTTACCAATACTTGTCACATTGTTCCCCGAAGCCATTGTCTTTTCCGGAATAAATATTAACATAACAAACCACAAAAATACTCACCCACGATCCGAAGCAGTCCACGAGTGTGTCCCACGACGATCTTGGGTAGAGAACTGCAGCATCAGCTGTTGCTGCCGTTCTCTACGGGCTGCAGGAATCCAATGACGGAAGGTAGGTATCCTTCTGCACTGTATTCCTCCGCCACTTAAAAAAAAAAAAAGTCCCTAGTCTCACTTTATGCCATTGCTGTGTGGGAATTTCCCACGCAGCAATGGCATAAAGTGAGACTAGGGACTTTTTTTTTTTTAAGTGGCAGAGGAATACAGTGCGGAAGGATACCTACCTTCCGTCATTGGATTCCTGCAGCCCGTAGAGAATGGCAGCATCATCTGATGCTGCCGTTCTCTACCCAAGATCGTCGTGGGACACACTCGTGGACTGCTTCGGATCGTGGGTGAGTATTTTTGTGGTTTGTTATGTTAATATTTATTCTGTAAAAGACAATGGCTTCGGGGAACAATGTGACAAGTATTGGTAAGTATGTTACTCTATGTTATATGTACTGTATGTCTATGTATGTATTGTATGAATGTATTGTATGTATGTAGTATATATGTGGTATGTATGTAGCATGTAGTATGTATGTAGTATGTATGTAGCATGCATGTAGCATGTAGTATGTATGTAGCATGCATGTAGTATATATGTAGTATGTATGTAGCATGCATGTAGTATATATGTAGCATGTATGTAGTATGTATGTGGTATGTATGTAGCATGTAGTATGTATGTAGCATGCATGTAGTATATATGTAGTATGTATGTAGCATGTAGTATGTATGTAGTATGTATGTAGTATGTATGTGGTATGTATGTGGCATGTAGTATGTATGTAGCATGCATGTAGTATGTATGTAGCATGCATGTAGTATGTATGTAGCATGCATGTAGTATGTATGTAGTATGTATGTAGTGTGTAGCATGTATGTAGTATGTATGTGGTATGTATGTAGCATGTAGTATGTATGTAGCATGCATGTAGTATATATGTAGTATGTAGTATGTATGTAGTATGTATGTGGTATGTATGTAGCATGTAGTATGTATGTAGCATGCATGTAGCATGCATGTAGTATGTATGTAGCATGCATGTAGTATGTATGTAGCATGCATGTAGTATGTATGTAGTATGTATGTAGCATGCAGTATGTATGTAGCATGTATGTAGTATGTATGTAGTATATATGTAGTATGTATGTAGTATATATGTAGTATGTATGTAGCATGTAGTATGTATGTAGCATGCATGTAGTATGTATGTAGCATGTAGTATGTATGTAGCATGCATGTAGTATGTATGTAGTATATATGTAGTATGTATGTAGTATGTATGTAGCATGCATGTAGTATGTATGTAGTATTTTTTTTTTTTTTTTTTAACATTTAACACATTAGCCGGATGATGGGACTACTACTGTCCCATCATTGGCTAATGTGTCAATCACTGTCATGGTAGCAGGCATCGCCCGATGGGACTTGTAGTCCCATCGGACGATGCTTGCACAGACCCCCGGACATCAGCACAGCCCCCCGGCAGGCCGGCACAGCCCCCCGGCAGGCCGGTACAGACCCCCACAGGGTGCACAGCCCCCCGGCAGGCCGGCACAGCCCACCGGCAGGCCGGTACAGACCCCCACAGGGTGCACAGACCACCGGCAGGCCGGCACAGCCCCCCGGCAGGCCGGTACAGACCCCCACAGGGTGCACAGACCACCGGCAGGCCGGCACAGCCCCCCGGCAGGCCGGTACAGACCCCGGGCAGTCCACACAGCCCCCCGGCAGGCCAGCAGAGACCCCCGGAAGGCCCGAAATGACGGCGCATCATGATGCGCACACACCGCGCATCATGATGACGTCAGTCTGTCAATCAACTTTGAACTTCCGATTCCGATGCCGAATTCCGATATTGAAAAAATATCGGAAGTCGGTATCGGAATTCCGATACAGCAAGTATCGGCCGATACCCGATACTTGCGGCATCGGAATGCTCAACACTATTCATCATACAACAACCCCAAGGCTTGAAACAATGCATCCACATTAGTCAGAATAGGATTTCCAGGTTTCAGAGAAAAAGCCCCATCCTGTAGATCGCCATGCAGCAAGGAGATGACAATTTTAACCTGCCGCACAGAGCTCCCCGATGAGTTAGGCTTCAAGGCAAGAATAGTTTACAATTATTCTTAAAATTCAAAAATTTAGACCTTTCCCCAGTAAACACATCAGGACTAGGGATTTTTGGTTCAACAGCAGGTGATTGAGCAAGATAGGCGGAAATTCCCCGCACTTCAGCAGTGAGCTGCTCAACACGATCAGAAAATTTCTAATCTCCATTAAAGAAAAAATCCTCCTACGGCCCCAGAGAAAAAGAGCAAAACTACAGTTGTGGCCAAAAGTATTGACACCTCTGCAATTTTGTCAGATAATACTCGGTTTCTGCCTGAAAATGATTGCAAACACAAATTCTTTGGTACTATTATCTTCATTTAATTTGTCTTAAATGAAAAAACACAAATGAGAATGAAGCAAAAAGCAAAACATTGATCATTTCACACAAAACTCCAAAAATGGGCCAGACAAAAGTATTGGCACCCTCAGCCTAATACTTGGTTGCACAACCTTTAGCCAAAATAACAGCAACCAACCGCTTCCGGTAACCATCAATGAGTTTCTTACAATGCTCTGCTGGAATTTTAGACCATTCTTCTTTGGCAAACTGCTCCAAGTCCCTGATATTAGAAGGGTGCCTTCTCCAAACTGCCATTTTTAGATCTCTCCACAGGTGTTCTATGGGATTAAGGTCTGGACTCCTTGCTGGCCACCTTAGAAGTCTCCAGTGCTTTCTCTCAAACCATTTTCTAGTGCTTTTTGAAGTGTGTTTTGGGTCATTGTCCTGCTGGAAGACCCATGACCTCTGAGGGAGACCCAACTTTCTCACACTGGGCACTACATTATGCTGCAAAATTTGTTGGTAGTCTTCAGACTTAATAATGCCATGCACACGGTCAAGCAGTCCAGTGCCAGAGGCAGGAAAGCAGCCCCAAAACATCAGGGAACCTCCGCCATGTTTGACTGTAGGGACCGTGTTTTTTTCTTTGAATGCCTCTTTTTTTTCTCCTGTAAACTCTATGTTGATGCCTTTGCCCAAAAAGCTCTACTTTTGTCTCATCTGACCAGAGAAAATTCTTTCAAAACGTTTTAGGCTTTTCCAGGTAAGTTTTGGCAAACTCCAGCCTGGCTTTTTTGTGTCTCAGGGTTAGAAGTGGGGTCTTCCTGGGTCTCCTATCATACAGTCCCTTTTCATTCAGATGTCGACGGATAGTACGGGTTGACACTGTTGTACCCTCGGACTGCAGGGCAGCTTGAACTTGTTTGGTTGTTAGTCGAGGTTCTTTATCCAATCTTGCGTTGAAATCTCTTGTCAATTTTTCTTTTCCGTCCAAATCTAGGGAGTTTAGCCACAGTGCCATGGGCTTTAAACTTCTTGATGACACTGTGCACGGTAGACACAGGAACATTCAGGTCTTTGGAGATGGACTTGTAGCCTTGAGATTGCTCATGCTTCCTCACAATTTGGTTTCTCAAGTCCTCAGACAGTTCTTTGGTCTTCTTTCTTTCTCCATGTTCAATGTGGTACACACATGGACACAGGACAGAGGTTGAGTCAATTTTAATCCATGTCAGCTGGCTGCAAGTGTGATTTAGTTATTGCCAACACCTGTTAGGTGCCACAGGTAAGTTACAGGTGCTGTTAATAACAAAAAATTAGAGAAGCATCACATGATTTTTCGAACAGTGCCAATACTTTTGTCCACCCTCTTTTTTATGTTTGGTGTGGAATTATATCCAATTTGGCTTTAGGACAATTCTTTTTGTGTTTTTTCATTTAAGACAAATTAAATGAAGATAATAATAACAAACAATTTGTGTTTGCAATAATTTTCAGGAAGAAACTGAGTATTATCTGACAAAATTGCAGGGGTGTCAATACTTTTCGCCACAACTGTATATATAAAAAAAAAAATTCTGACACTTTTTTTTTTTTAAATTCTATCCTGCTTTTGAGTACCCTAGAATCTATGGTTAAGGCTGGAGATTCTGTTATGAGCGGGTCACTGAGGAAGAAAGCAAGACCAAGCTAAGCCACAGAAAGCCAGAGAGGTTGGTAACTAAGCAAATTGCAGACTCCTGATCCTATCCACACAACTAGCAGTAGCCATGGAGCATACCTACGATGATTCTAGAGGCCTCGACACAGCCGGAGAACTAAATTGTTATTGTTTGAACAGGGTTCTTGCCCTGCACTCACAGGGTTAAGTGTTTGTGGCCTCTTTCTGGTTCTGGGAGGGGTATTTATACTCACTCTTTACCAGCTTTTTCTGTCAGCAATACTGTTGTTCTGGTGTGTCTGACCCCTGGTGTGCGTCTATTCTGCGCTGCTTGTTTTCTTCCCGTGTATGACCCGGCCTGTTCCCTCACTCTGTACTCAGTCTCTCTTTTTGGTACTATTGTCTTTTCTGGTTCTGACCTCCTGGCTTGGCTATCGTTACTCCTTTACTGTTTGTCCCTATTGTACCGTCTATTGCCCGTTCTGGTTTTCTTATCTATTGCTACGTCCTGACTACCCATTCTGTCTAACCCTTTGGTACTGTATTGCTATCTTGTGCTTTGACCCTGTCTTCATCTGGTTTCCATCTCTGTCTATGCCCCTTGGTAACATTGTCCTGTAGTTACCTTTCTAGGAGTTTCCCTGCAGCTCCTAGCTCTGTGGAGCTTAGGCTATGCCCCCAGCAGTCATGTGCTTCAGGTCCTGATACTCTGAAGCACGCATCATCACCGTTGCTGCCCTGCTCCACAGGTATCTTTGAGCACTGTTTTTGTACTCAGGACACACGTACTGGCTCAGTGAGCAAGTGCAGTGCGGGGTTCCTGACATAAATAAGCCTAAAGCAAGAATGAGGAAATCTAAGCTGCCCCAGAGCAGACCCCAAAGGAATAGATAGCCCCCAAACATATATTGTCAGTGAGACAAGATGAATACACAAACGCAGGAAGGAAAATAGGCTGAGCAAACGATGGGGCCCACACTAACTAGACAGGACAGGAAAGGAAAGACACTGTCTGCAATCATGCAAAAAACCCTGCAAAAAATGTCCAACACGTCTGATAGAAAAATACTGAAGTCACTAGACTTTGCCCACTATATCAGCACTCTGGTATATTCTGAAAGCAGAGCAAAAAGAGGCCAATCTAATAAGGGACAAGAACAAACTGGCACAAGCAGTAACATAAGGATGGAAATTCAGCACAGACCCAGCCGGAGCTGGCTGACCACACAAAACTGAATAGACAAAACCAAATCAAGTGTGAACAATAGCAAAGAACACTTAGCTTGTGCATGCAGGGACTGAACTGGAAACTAAGACCTCAGGAGGCAGGAAAAAATCCCCAGCAGGGATAGAGGGAGTTGGCTGTCTTAAATCCAATCAGAAACTCCAGAAGTCCAATCGTCCTCCTCATTATCAGGTGGCAGGCCTCTATTAATTAGATTACCTCCTGTAACCACCAGAAGGAGCCTGGAAAGAGAACTCGCGACCCCTCTGTCTATATATCCAGCTCCACTACCTTCACTAGTAACCAGAGGTAGGCCAGAAAGTGATTTCACAACAGAGCCCCATAACAGCACACATGGCTGAGACAGGTGCTAGGCCAAGCCAAGGGAAAACCTTCTATCTAAGGAAAGCTAGACATTCACACACACCTGACAGAGTGGTGGAATCTCCACCCACACACACAGGACTGCAAGTGATCTTAGCGCTTAAGTCCAGTCAGAAAGGACCTTGCTCGTGGATCAATCCGGGACTACCACATCACCGGAGCAGCTGACGACTGACCACCAATGACAGGTCACCACCTCACAAGCATGCCCAGTAGGGTGATTTCTGGAATTTGCCTCAGGAAAGTCTGTTCGCCACTGCCTATTGCTAGTTACTATAGCTGAAGCTGGAGAGCTAGCAGTAACAAAGCACACAGCACGAGTCTGAGCAGGACAATGAGATCGACATCTCTGCTGAGCAGCACCCAATGCAATCGAAGATGAATGGGGAACCTCATACGGAGATAAGACTTGGGATCTACCATGTGCAGAGAGAGAATCTTGGCACCTAACATAGTGGTATATAAGTGAGTTAACTAAAAAAATAGTGGCAAAGGGCAGTGTTATGATTGAGTCACCGTAGGAGGCAGACACAAAAATAGAAGCTACATCCAGAAAACCAGAGAAGTTGGCAACTATCAGATTGCAGACCCCTGAACCTATCAACACAACTAGCAGTAGCAGTGGGGGGTTCCTACGATGCCCTAGACCCCTCGATCACAGCCGGAGCGCTAAATAGCCTAAAGACAGAAAAGGAAATCTAAACTGCCCCAGAGCAGACCCCAAAGTAAAAGGCAGCCCCCAACATATAATGACGGTGAAGCAAGATGAAAAAACACTCACACAGATAGAAAGATAGGCTGAGCAAATGATGGGGCCCAAGCTAGCTAAACAGAACAGGAAAGGAAGGTTGCTGTCTGCAATCTGCCAAAACCCTATCAAAGACATAAGCCAACAAGCTGATATGAAAAAGACCCTGAAGCAGCTAGGCTTCAAAAACTAAATCAGCACTCAGGTATTTTCAGAAGACAGAGCTAATGTTAGTAACTCCACTCAGTCAGTCATCATCATCAGACTCAGGTGTTTGATAATCAGGCTCACTACCTTTCTTTACCAGAAGAGGGAGTTCCTCGGGCCTCAGTAGTGAAGGGGAAAATGAACTCACAACAGTACCTCCCCCTTGAGGAGGGGTCACCGAACCCTCAACCACACCACCAGGGCGATCAGGGTGAGCCCGATGAAAGGCACGCACCAATCTTTTGGCATGAATATCAGAGGCAGAGACCCAGGAATTATCCTCCTGACCATAACCCTTCCACTTAACCAAATACTGGAGTCTCCGTATAGCCAGACGTGAATCCAGTATTTTCTCTACCTCATATTCCATGTTACCTTCAACCAATACAGGGTCTGGAGGTGCCACCCCCGGAACAACAGGTTCAACAAACCTCTTCAACAAAGATTTATGGAACACATTATGGATTTTAAATGTGACAGGAAGAGCCAAATGAAAAGAGACCAGATTAATAATCTCCAAAATCTTGTAAGGTCCAATAAATCTAGGCTTAAACTTAGGAGAAGCCACCTTCATAGCAATATTTTTTGATGATAACCACACCATATCACCAACCTTAAACTGGGGACCAGTGGTCCTATGTCGGTTGGAAAACCGCTGAGCCTTTTCCTGGGAGAGAGATAACTTATCCACCACTTGGTCCCAGATCTGGTGCATTCTCTCCACCACAGTGTCAACACCTGGGCAGGCAGAGGGCTCCACCTGCCCTGAAGAAAATCGAGGATGAAACCCAAAGTTACAAAAAAAAGGTGACATCAAAGTGGCAGAACTAGCTCTATTATTTAAAGCAAATTCGGCCAAGGGCAAAAATGAAACCCAGTCATCCTGATCAGCAGAAATAAAACATCTCAAATATGACTCCAAGGTCTGGTTTGTTCTCTCTGTCTACCCATTGGTCTGAGGGTGAAAAGCAGAGTAGAAGGACAACTGAATTCCCAGCTTGGAACAGAAAGTTCTCCAAAATCTAGACACAAACTGGACTCCTCTGTCAGATACAATGTTCTCAGGATTCCCGTGCAAGCGAACCACCTGTTGTAAAAACAGGGGCACCAACTCAGAGGAAGACGGCAACTTAGGGAGTGGTACAAGATGAACCATCTTAGAGAACCTATCACAAATCACCCAAATAACAGTCATCCTTTGAGAGACAGGCATATCAGAGATGAAATCCATTGAAATATGGGTCCATGGCCTCCTGGGGACAGGCAAAGGCATCAACAACCCACTAGAGCGAGAACACGATTTAGACCGGGAGCACGTCCCACAGGACTGCACAAAATTCCTGACATCACGAGACAAGGAGGGCCACCAAAAAGACCGACTCACCAGATCTCTAGTACCAAAAATACCTGGATGACCAGCCAAAGCAGATCAATGAACTTCAGACATCACTCTCTTCTTCCACTGGTCAGGAACATACAACTTTCCACTGGGACAACGCTCAGGTTTGTCCTCCAGGAACTCTTCCAGAGCACGTCTCAAATCGGGCGAGATGGCAGAAAGAACTACCCCTTCGCCTAAGATGGTAGCAGGCTTGGTCACCACAGGAGAATCAGCAAAGAAGCTCCTAGAGAGGGCGTCTGCCTTGACATTCTTAGTTCCAGGAAGAAAAGAAACCACAAAATCAAAACGTGTAAAAAACAAGGCCCACCTAGCCTGTCTAGGGTTCAAGCGCTTAGCCGACTCTAGGTAAATCAAATTCTTGTGGTCAGTGAGGACCACGACTTAATGCTTAGCTCCCTCCAACCAATGTCTCCACTCCTCAAATGCCCATTTCATGGTCAACAGTTCCCGATTCCCTACATCATAGTTACGTTCAGATGGAGAGAACTTTCGGGAAAAGAAAGCACAGGGATTCATTTTAGATGTTACAGGATCCTTTTGGGACAAAACAGCTCCTGCACCAATCTCAGAAGCATCCACCTCTACCTGAAACGGAAGTGAGACATCAGGTTGCCGCAAAACCGGGGCGGAGGTGAATCTTCGCTTCAGCTCCTGAAAGGAAGAAACAGCCTCCGGAGGCCAATTTAACACATCAGCACCCTTCTTAGTCAAATCAGTCAATGGCTTGGCAATACTAGAATATTTTGCTATAAATTTCCGATAAAAATTAGCAAAACCCAAAAACTTCTGGAGGGCCTTCAAAGAAGCGGGCTGAACCCAATCGTAAATGGCCTGTACCTTGGCCGGGTCCATGTCAATAGCTGATGGGGACAAAATAAATCCCAAAAAAGAAATCCTCTGTACTCCAAAAAGGCATTTAGATCCTTTGACATACAGGGAATTCTCCCTCAAGATCCGGAACACAGTCCGAATATGTTCCACATGAGAATCCCAATCCTTGGAGAAGATCAAAATATCATCCAGATAGATAATCAAAAATTTATCGACAAAATCTCAGAAAATATCGTTCATGAAGCACTGGAAGACAGAAGGGGCATTAGTGAGCCCAAAAGGCATCACTAGGTACTCAAAATGTCCCTCCGGAGTATTAAACGCCGTCTTCAATTCATCCCCATGCTTAATGCGAATAAGATTATACGCCCCCTGAGGTCAAGCTTGGTAAACCAGCAAGCACCTTTAACTCTGGAGAATAGATCAGAAATCAGGGGTAACGGATACT
This sequence comes from Dendrobates tinctorius, assembly GCF_039654945.1. Classification (NCBI taxonomy): domain Eukaryota; kingdom Metazoa; phylum Chordata; class Amphibia; order Anura; family Dendrobatidae; genus Dendrobates; species Dendrobates tinctorius. The sequence continues at coordinate 18,800,150 of NW_027361693.1, forward strand.
GATATTTAACAGTAATTTTGTTGAGGGCACGATAATCAATACAAGGTCTTAATGATCCATCCTTTTTGGCTACAAAAAAAAAACGGCACCTAAGGGTGACGAGGATGGTCTAATATGACCCTTCTCCAACTCCTCCTTAATATAGGATTGCATAGCCTCGTGCTCGGGTACAGATAGATTGAAGAGCCGACCCTTGGGAAATTTACACCCCGGGCTCAGTTCAATTGCACAGTCATAACTCCTATGAGGAGGCAGAGACGCAGACTCATTCTCACTAAATACATCATAAAAGTCCGCCAAATAATCAGGAACATCATGCGACTGAGGAGAGGTGGAAAACACCGGAGCCTCACTAAAGGCACACCGACAACCCCAACTCACCACAGACACAGATTTCCAATCCAAAACTGGATTATGAATTTGTAACCAGGGAAACCCCAGAACAATAGTATCACGCAGATTATGCAACACCAAAAATCTGCAATTTTCTTGATGGTCTGGGGCGACCCGCATTACCACCTGGGTCCAAAACTGAGGTTTATTTTTAGCCAAAGGAGTAGCATCAATCCCCCTCAAAGGGATAGGCATCTGCAGAAGTGTCATCGGAAATCCACAACGTTTAGCAAAATCCAAGTCCATTAGGTTTATGGCTGCTCCCGAATCCACAAAAGCCTTGGCGGAAAATGTGGACAGGGAGCAGATCAGAATAATAGCCAGAAGAAACTTAGGTTGAACACCACCTACAGAAAACGTGTGTGCAAAGCGTTTCTCTTGTTAAGGACAGACAGAAATAATATGCGAGGCATCTCCACAGAAAAAACACAACTTATTACGCCTTCTGAACTCCTGATGCTGCTCTCTGGAAAAAAACTCTATCACATTGCATAGGTTCAGACATTTGTTCAACAGGTGGCAACACTTCTCGTGCAGCTTTGCATTCGCGCAAACGCCGATCAACCTGAATGGCTAATGACATAGAATCGTCAAGACCAGAGGGAACAGGAAATCCCACGATAGTATCTTTTACGGCTTCTGACAACCCCTTCCGAAAGAGAGCAGCCAAGGCATTATCATTCCAGGTAGTAAGTACTGCCCACTTTCGGAATTTTTGACAGTACAATTCTGCAGAATCACGACCCTGGTTCAATGCCAGCAGGGTCTTTTCAGCCTGATCAATGGCATTAGGTTCATCATACAACAACCCCAAGGCCTGAAAAAATGCGTTCACATTAGTCAGAATAGGATCATCTGGTTTCAAAGAAAACGCCCAATCCTGGGGATCGCCACGCAGCAAAGAGATGACAATTTTAACCTGCTGCGCGGAGCTCCCTGACGAGTTAGGCTTCAAGGCAAAAAATAATTTACAATTATTTTTGAAATTCAAAAATTTAGACCGATCCCCAAAAAATACATCAGGTGTAGGAATCTTTGGTTCAGCAGCATGTGAATGAGCAAGGTAGGTGGAAATTCCCCGCACTTCCGCAGCGAGCTGCTCCACACGATCAGACAATTGCTTTATCTCCATTGAGAGAAAAAAAAAATTCCCCCTATGGCCTCAGAGATATAGAGGAAAAAATATACACACTTTTTTTTTTTTTTTTACAATTCTTTCCTGCTATTGAGTACCCTAGGATCAGCGGTATGGCGGGTGATTCTGTTATGATTGAGTCACCGTAGGAGGCAGACACAAAAATAGAAGCTACGTCCAGAAAACCAGAGAAGTTGGCCACTATCAGATTGCAGACCCCTGAACCTATCAACACAACTAGCAGTAGCCGTGGGGGGTTCCTACGATGCCCTAGACCCCTCGATCACAGCCGGAGCGCTAAATAGCCTAAAGACAGAAAAGGAAATCTAAACTGCCCCAGAGCAGACCCCAAAGTAAAAGGCAGCCCCCAACATATAATGATGGTGAAGCAAGATGAAAAAACACTCACACAGATAGAAAGATAGGCTGAGCAAACGATGGGGCCCAAGCTAGCTAAACAGAACAGGAAAGGAAGGTTGCTGTCTGCAATCTGCCAAAACCCTATCAAAGACATAAGCTAACAAGCTGATATGAAAAAGACCCTGAAGCAGCTAGGCTTCAAAAACTAAATCAGCACTCAGGTATTTTCAGAAGACAGAGCTAAAGGAATTCAGCACACCCCAGCAGGGAATGGCAGAAATCCAGAAAAACAAAGCAAAACAAAGTCTAAGCACAAATGCAAAAGGCCGAGCAGAAAACTTAGCTTTAGAGGAGCAGGAATTCAGACTGGTCTCCAAGGATCCCACAGAGAAATCACCCACAGGGCAGAAGGGCGTCGGCAGCCTTATATCCAGTCAGTAACTCCACTCAGCCAGTCATCATCATCAGACTCAGGTGTTTGATAATCAGGCTTACTACCTTTCTTTACCAGAAGAGGGAGTTTCTCGGGCCTCAGTAGTGAAGGGGAAAATGAACTCACAACAGGGAAGTGATGCTAGATCAGTTCAGTCTTCTTTTCAGGGACACTTCCTGTGACTTAGATTGCAGGCAGTGCAGCTTTAAGAGCTGTTAGATGCAGATTATTGTGTCACAGCCATTATCAGCAGTGTCTCATCCTCTGAGACTGCTCCATATACCTGGTCCTGACTCTTGTCATACATGTATGACAGATGCCGGGAAGAGATTGAGTGCTGCACTGTGGTGCACACAGTCACTGTCCAAAATACAGATGTCATAGCTGCCTTTATGACAAGTGTTCATCTATGCCATTAATGCAGAAAGCCTTATTCACTATGAGTTAGCAATGTTCTAAATAATAGCTGGTGTTATACTTACACTGTAGAATGTTGATGCTGTTAAGTTTGATGCTACTACATCTGTTTGAACCCAAATGGACTATGTATGTCTTAAAATTATTTTTCAACATGCCAGATATTTTGTTTCCTATGATGGATAAGACCCTGTTAGGCAAGTCTGATTGCAGACTGGATTAGTTTTGGGGAATTTAGGAGAAATAGCTTGGTGGAAAAATTAGCATTTTTCTATTAGATATTTAATATGTTAGTCCTTTTTCTTATTTTGGGAATTTATTGCAAATCTGCAGAATTTGTTTTAAATATCTGATATATGTAGTCCCACCTTTGAGACGAAGCCTGTTTTCACCTGAATGACCAGGCTGATTTTTACAATTCTGACCACTCTCAGTTTATGAGGTCGTAACTCTGAAACGCTTCAATGGATCCTAAAGATTCTGAGAATCTTTTCTCGTGACATATGTACGTTATGATAGTGGTAAAATTTGCTTGATATCACTTGCGTTTATTTGTGAAAAAAAAACAGAAATTTGGCAAAAAATTTGAAAATTTTGCAGTTTTCAAACTTTTAGTTTTTATGCCTTTAAATTACAGTCATATCACACAAAATAGTTAATAAATAACATTTTGTACATGTCTGCTTTACATCAGCACAATTTTGGAAACTTTTTTGTTAGGAAGTCATAATGGTTAAAAGTTGACCATCGATATCTCATTTTTACAACAAAATTTTGAAAATCATTTTTTTAGGGACCACCTCACACTTGAAGTGACTTTGAGGGGCCTACATGACAGAAAATGCCCAAAAGTGACACCATTCTAAAAACAGCCCCCTCAAAGTACTCAAAACTACATTCAAGAAGTTTATTAACCATTCAAGTGCATAACAGGAATTTTTGTAATGTTTAAAAAAATGAGCAATTAGCTTTTTTTCACACAAAATGTAGCTCAGATGCAATTTGTTTTATTTTACTAAGGGCAACAGGAAAAATTGGACCCCAGAAGTTGTTGTACAATTTGTCCTGAGTACACTGATACCCCAAATATGCAGGTAAATGACTGTTTGGGTGCATGGCAGAGCTCGGAAAGGAAGGAGCGCCGTTTGACTTTTCAATGCAAAACTGGCTGGAATTGAGATCGGATGCCATACTGCATTTGAAGAGCCTCTAATGTGTGTAAGCAGTGGAAACCCCCTACAATTGGCACCATTTTGGAACTTATCTAGATGTGTGGTGAATAGAGTTGAGCGACTTTGGTCTGATCGGGTCTCGTGAAACCCGACTGAAACAAAATTTGAGTCGGATGAAACTGGTCTGACTAGGGCAAAAAAAATTTGGAGTTTCTTCCGAATCCCAACCCCAATGCAAGTCAATGGGGAATAAAAGTCGGCATTGAGCGGATGACATTCACGAAACCCGATCCGACCAAAGTCGCTCAACTCTAGTGGTGAACACTTTGAATAATAATAATAATAATAATAATAATAAATTTTATTTTTATAGCGCCGACATATTCCGCAGCACTTTACATTTCAGAGGGGATTTGTACAGACTATAGACATTACAGCATAACAATAATCACATACAGTAGATTATAACAAATAACAAGAGGAGTGAGGGCCCTGCTCGCAAGCTTACAGTCTATGAGGAAAGAGGTAGACACGAAAGGTGGGTGGTAACAGTTGCTCTGAGTGTATGGACCAGCCATAATGTTAAGTGTGTAACAGTACAGACACAGAGGGCTAATGGATGCATAAAGCATGTGGGAACATGATGCTGGGAACCTGGTTATGGTAAAACTTTTGTCTCTGCCACACAAGGATAGGATAGGTTAATGTGTTGAGGCGATAGGCCAGTCTGAATAAATGCGTTTTCAGGACACGCTTAAAATTGTGGGGATTGGGGACTAATCGTATTGACCTGGGAAGTGCATTCCAAAGAATTGGCGTGGCACGTGTAAAGTCTTGGAGACGGGAGTGGGAGGTTCTGACTATTGAGGATACTAACCTCAGGTCATCAGCAGAACGGAGGGCGCGGGTAGGGTGGTATACTGAAACAAGGGAGGAGATGTAGGGTGGTGCTGAGCCATGGAGGGCTTTGTGGGTGAGGGTAATAAGTTTATACTGAATTCTGGAGTGGATGGGTAGCCAGTGTAATGACTGGCACAAGGTAGAGGCATCGGTGTAACGATTGGTGAGGAATATGATCCTGGCTGCAGCATTCAAGACAGATTGGAGAGGGGAGAGTTTGGTAAGAGGGAGACCGATTAGAAGAGAGTTACAATAGTCGAGACGAGAATGAATAAGAGAAACAGTAAGAGTTTTTGCAGAGTCAAAAGTAAGAAAAGGTCGAATTCTAGAAATGTTTTTGAGGTGCAGATGACAAGAGCGAGCCAGTGATCGAATGTGGGGGGCAAAGGAAAGCTCGGAATCAAGTATGACCCCAAGACAGCGGGCATGTTGCTGGGGAGTAATAGTGGAACCACACACAGAAATAGCAATGTCGGGTATAGGTACATTAGTAGCAGGAGGAAACACAAGGAGTTCAGTCTTTGACAGGTTCAGTTTCAGATATAGTGAGGACATGATATTAGACACAGCGTTTAGACAATCGCCAGTGTTTTCTAGAAAGGCTGGCGTGATCTCAGGAGAAGAAGCGTATAATTGGGTGTCATCAGCATAGAGATGGTACTGGAAACCAAATCTACTGATTGTTTGACCAATAGGGGCAGTGTACAAGGAGAAGAGGAGGGGGCATAGAACCGATCCTTGAGGAACCCCAACAGTAAGGGGAAGGTGAAAGGAGGAGGAACCGGCAAAAGAAACAGTAAAGGAGCGGTCGGAGAGATAGGAGGAAAACCAGGAGAGAACAGTGTCCTTGAGGCCAATGGAATGGAGCATAGTGAGGAGGAGCTGATGATCCACAGTGTCGAATGCTGCAGAGAGATCCAAGAGAATTAGCATGGAGTAATGACCATTTGATTTAGCTGTTAGCAGATCATTAGAGACTTTAATGAGGGCAGTTTCAGTGGAGTGTAAAGAGCGGAAACCGGATTGGAGAGGGTCGAGAACAGAGTTTTCTGAGAGATAGCGGATAAGACGGGAGTGGACCAGGCGTTCCAGGAGTTTAGAGATGAAGGGAAGATTAGAGACAGGTCTATAGTTAGCGGCACAGTTTTGGTCGAGGGATGGTTTTTTAAGTAGTGGATGTATGATGGCATGCTTAAATGAGGAGGGAAAAATACCAGAAGAGAGAGAGAGGTTAAATATTTTAGTTAGGTGAGGGGTGACAGCAGGGGAAAGGGACTGGAGGAGATGTGACAGAAATGGGTCACTGGTGCAAGTAGTTGGGCGAGAAGATGCAAGGAGCCTGCTTACTTCTTCTTCTGTGACTTGTTCAAAATCAGAGAGTGAGTTAGATGCAGTGGGGAGGGAGGACAGTGCATGGTATGAGGGGATTTGGAGATAATTTCCTGTCGGATCTGGTCAATTTTTTCTTTGAAGTAATTGGCCAGGTCGTCAGCTCGGAGCTCCGTGGTTGGGGCCTCTACTCTTGGATTGAGTAGAGAATGAAAAGTGTCAAAGAGACGTTTCGGGTTATTGGACAGTGAGGTGATGAGGGTGTTGAAATAGGTTTGTTTGGAGAGGTGAAGGGCAGTGTTGTATGTTCTAAGCATAAACTTAAAATGGATGAAATCTTCGTGTAGATTGGATTTTCTCCACAGACGTTCGGCGCACCTGGAGCACCGCTGCAGGAAACGTGTTTGCACCGTGTGCCAGGGTTGTCGCCGTCTGTGTTGTGGTGTTCTATTTATAGGGGGTGCAAATTCATCCAGGGCACTTTGAAGTGTTTCATTGTAATGCTTCAATGCAGAATCAGGACATGAGAGGGAGGAGATAGGGGCCAATGAAGACTGCAAGTTCTTCAGAAGTTTCTGGGTGTTAATGGCCTGTATGTTTCTATAAGTCTGGACAGTGGGGGTGACCTGAGCAGCCTGGCAGTTCTTTATAGAGAATGAAAGAAGATTGTGGTCAGAGAGCGGGAAAGGGGAGTTTGCAAAATCATCCACTGCACAAAGCCGAGAGAAGACCAAGTCGAGGGAGTTTCCGTCTTCATGCGTTGGAGAATTAGTAAGCTGCGAAAGGCCAAATGAGGAGGTTAGAGATAAAAGGTGAGTAGCAGATGGGGAGAGGGGAAGAGCAATGGGGATGTTGAAATCTCCCATGATGAGGGTAAGGATGTCACAGGAGAGAAAATGTGGAAGCCAAGTGGCAAAATGATCCAGGAACTGATGGGAGGGGCCGGGAGGACGATACACCACCGCCACTTGCATGGAGAAGGGGGTGTAGAGTCTGACGGCATGGACCTCAAAAGAAGGGAAGACAAGTGAGGGTACTTGAGGGATAACCTGAAAGGTACATTTTGGTGATAGGAGCAGACCAACGCCTCCACCAGCTCTATTGTCTGATCTTGGGGTATGAGAGAAGTGCAGCAGCAGCGGTAGTATCTGACTGCTGGATCCAGGTTTCAGTAAGAGCCAGGAGGTTAAGAGAATTAGAAAGGAAGAAGTCATGAATGAAGGAGAGTTTGTTACACACTGAGCGAGAATTCCAAAGTGCACAATTAAGAGAGACAGATGGCATGCAGGGAATTTTAATAAGATTAGAGGGGTTTCTGAGTGTAGCAGTGGGGGGGTTTGACTTTCTATAACATGGGGGACCAGGGTTGGGAGCAATGTCTCCTGCGACTAGGAGAAGGAGGATAGAAAGAGTGAGCAGATGGTGAAGTGATTTGTGAGAGCGTCTCTGGTGTTGAATGGTGGGACTGCCTGGATCTTTGCAATTTAACAATGTGAAAAGAGCGTGAGTGCTATACATAGGAGAGGAAAGAAGCGAGGGGCCAATATGGATGGAGTGTGGAGAGTTAATGCCAGGGCGGTGGATGTGTGTGAATGCAGCGGCCAGGATTAAAATTACACAAATGCATATGGTATATATTTGTTGTACTCCAAATGTACAGGGAGTAGATGTATATAAATGTCTTACCTGTCTCCTACCCTGTCTAACTGCCATGTTATAACTGCCAGAAGTACTTTGATACATGTACTTCGATAACATGTGCATAAATGCCACCCCTGCATAAATGCTCCCCCTAGCTATGTCTGAATATATAGGAGGTTATGGCTAAGTTTTTTTTTTTGTTTTTTTTGGCTCTCTCTTCTTGTTAATCAATCACACTAAATTGAGACACCAGGACCCAATAAAATGTTGTGGTCAAATAAACACATGTCCAGCACTACAAGGATCATAAAGCACTTTGAAAAGTTTCTTGACCTCACAACATAAGGGGACAAGCAGAGTAAGTTGAAAAAAACTATATAACTATATACTTTGAACCACCAAATGCTTCACAGAAGTTTACAATGTGGAGCCGTAAAAATAAAAAATCATATTTTTTCACAAAAATGATCTTTTTGCCCTCAATCTTTTATTTTCCCAAGGGTAACAGGAGAAATTCAACCCCAAAAGTTGTGCAATTTGTCCTGAGTATGCTGATACCCCATATGTGGGGGTAAACCACTGTTTGGGCACATGGCAGAGCTCAGAAGGGAAGGAGCACCATTTGACTTTTCAATGCAAAATTGGCTGGAATTGAGATCAGACACCATGTCGCATTTGTAGAGCCTCTGATGTGCCTAAACAGTGGAAACCCCCCACAAGTGGCACCATTTGGAAACTAGACCCCCAAGGAACTTATCTAGATGTATAGTGAGAACTTTGAACCCCCAAGTGCTTCACAGAAGTTTATAAGGTATAGCCGTAAAATTAAAAAATCATATTTTTTCCACAAAAATGATCTATTCACTCCCAATTTTTATTTTCCCAAGGGAAACAGGACTCCAAAAGTTATTGTGCAATTTGTTCTCAGTACACTGATACCTTATATGTGGGGGTAAACTACTGTTTGGGCGAATGGAAGGAAAGGAGCACCATTTGACTTTTCAATGCAAAATTGTTTGCAATTGAAATCAGACGCCATGTCGTGTTTGGAGAGCCTCTGATGAGCCTAAACAGTGGAAACCCCTCAATTCTAACTCCAACCCTAACCCCAACACACCCCTAACCCTAATCCCAACCATAACCCTAATCCCAACGCTAACCCTAACTCCAGCTCTATCTTTAATTCCTACTCTATCCCTAATTCCAACCCTAACCCTAATCCCAGCCCTAACCCTAGCTTTAGCTGCAATCCTAAACCTAACCTTAGCACCAACCCTAATGCTTACTTTAGCTCCAACCCTAACCCTAACTTTAGCCCCAACTCTAACCCTAATTTTAACCCTAACTGCCCTCACTAAAGTCTCTAATGATCTGCTAACAGCTAAATCAAATGGTCATTACTCCATGCTAATTCTCTTGGATCTCTCTGCAGCATTCGACACTGTGGATCATCAGCTCCTCCTCACTATGCTCCATTCCATTGGCCTCAAGGACACCGTTCTCTCCTGGTTCTCCTCCTATCTCTCCGACCGCTCCTTTACTGTTTCTTTTGCTGGTTCCTCCTCCTCTCACCTTCCCCTTACTGTTGGGGTTCCTCAAGGATCGGTTCTAGGCCCCCTCCTCTTCTCCTTGTACACTGCCCCTATTGGTCAAACAATCAGTAGATTTGGTTTCCAGTACCATCTCTATGCTGATGACACCCAATTATACGCTTCTTCTCCTGACATCATGCCAACCTTTCTAGAAAACACTGGCGATTGTCTAAACACTGTGTCTAATATCATGTCCTCACTATATCTGAAACTGAACCTGTCAAAGACTGAACTCCTGGTGTTTCCTCCCGCTACTAATGCACCTATACCCGACATTGCTATTTCTGTGTGTGGTTCCACTATTACTCCCCAGCAACATGCCCGCTGTCTTGGGGTCATACTTGATTCCGAGCTTTCCTTTGCCCCCCACATTCGATCACTGGCTCGCTCTTGTCATCTGCACCTCAAAAACATTTCTAGAATTCGACCTTTTCTTACTTTTGACTCTGCAAAAACTCTTACTGTTTCTCTTATTCATTCTCGTCTCGACTATTGTAACTCTCTTCTAATCGGTCTCCCTCTTACCAAACTCTCCCCTCTCCAATCTGTCTTGAATGCTGCAGCCAGGATCATATTCCTCACCAATCGTTACACCGATGCCTCTACCTTGTGCCAGTCATTACACTGGCTACCCATCCACTCCAGAATTCAGTATAAACTTATTACCCTCACCCACAAAGCCCTCCATGGCTCAGCACCACCCTACATCTCCTCCCTTGTTTCAGTATACCACCCTACCCGCGCCCTCCGTTCTGCTGATGACCTGAGGTTAGTATCCTCAATAGTCAGAACCTCCCACTCCCGTCTCCAAGACTTTACACGTGCCGCGCCAATTCTTTGGAATGCACTTCCCAGGTCAATACGATTAGTCCCCAATCCCCACAATTTTAAGCGTGTCCTGAAAACGCATTTATTCAGACTGGCCTATCGCCTCAACACATTAACCTAACCTATCCCTGTGTGGCAGAGCCAAAAGTTTTACCATAACCAGGTTCCCAGCATCATGTTCCCACATGCTTTATGCATCCATTAGCCCTCTGTGTCTGTACTGTTACACACTTAACATTATGGCTGGTCCATACAATCAGAGCAACTGTTACCACCCACCTTTCGTGTCTACCTCTTTCCTCATAGACTGTAAGCTTGCGAGCAGGGCCCTCACTCCTCTTGTTATTTGTTATAATCTACTGTATGTGATTATTGTTATGCTGTAATGTCTATAGTCTGTACAAATCCCCTCTGAAATGTAAAGTGCTGCGGAATATGTCGGCGCTATAAAAATAAAATTTATTATTATTATTATTAATTTTAGCCCCAACCCTAACCCCAGCCCCACCCAAACCTAACCTTAATTCCAACCTCAACCCCAACTCCAACCCTAACCCTAGTGGGAAAATGAAAATAAGTACATTTTTTATTTTATTATTTTTTAACTAGGGGGTGATAAATGGGGGTTTGATTTACTATTCATAGCTGGTCTTTATAGCAGGTTTTTATGTTTGGCAGCTGTCACACACTAAAAGACGCTTTTTATTTAAAAAAAAAATAGTTTTTGCCTCGCCACATTTTGAGAGCTATAATTTTTCCATATTTTAGCTGACATAGTCATGAGGTCTTGCTTTTTGCGGGTCAAGTTGACGTTTTTACTGGTACCATTTTTGGGCACATGACATTTTTGATCACTTTTCTTCTGATTTTTGGGAGGCAGAATGAACAAAGATCAGCAATTCAGGAATTGCTTTTTTATAAATTTTTCTATACTGTTCCATGTGTGGTAAAATTGATAAAGCAGCTTTATTCTTTGGGTTGGTACGATGACAGCGATACCTCATTTATAGATTTTTGTCATGTTTTGGCGCTTTTACACAATAAAAATTATTTTGTAGAAAAAATTATTATTTTTGCATTGCCTTATTCTGAGAGCAATATTTTTTTATTTTTTTGCTGATGGCGCTGTACAGCGGCTTGTTTTTTGTGGGCCAAGATGACATTTTCAGTGGTACCATTTTATTTACATCCATCTTTTTGATTGCGTTTTATTGCACTTTTTGTTCGGTGGTATGATGATAAAGCATTGTTTTTTGGCCTCATTTTTTATTTATTTTTTATGGTGTTCACTGAAAGGGTTAACTAGTGGGACAGTTTTATAGGTGGGGTCGTTACTGACATGGTGATACCAAATATGTGTACTTTTATTGTTTTTTATTTACATAAATAAATGGATTTATTTGAAAAATATTTATTTTTTTCTTTATTTGGGGATTTTTAAAAATAATATTTGTTCACATTCTAATTTTTTTTTTAACTTTATAACATTGTCCCAGGTTGGAACATCACTTTATCATGTCAGATCGCTGATCTGACACTTTGAATATCACAGTGTCAGTTCAGCAATCTGACAGGCAGTGAAGGAGTCTTGCCGGTACCTGTTCTCAGCAGGCATTTGCAAGCCACCTCCCTGAAGGATCTGGAAGGACCCTGCAGCCATCTTGGATCTGGGGGTTCAGGTGGGCGCATGCAGGGTTCTGGTGGGATCGTGTGCATTGCTGCAGGGTGTCATCTGTCATATCCAGCTGACATCCGCACGCAATCGCCTTGGCACTCACCGTGAGACCGTGGTGATTGCTTCCCCATACTAGTACTTCTCATGGCACAAATGCAGTTACCTCAGAGCAGTACTAGTGCAGCGCATGTTGCTAAGGGGTTAAAGAAGTTGTCCTTATTATCATTAGCTTAACAAATGTGTTGAAGATTTTTTTGTTATTTTCCAATATATGAATATTACAGGTTCTTTTTTGCATAGTGCCCCATGATTTAAAGTGCAAACATCCTCATAGACTGTTGTCAAAATGGTAGCACATGGAGAGATCAATGGTCTATTGACAACAGGAGTGCTGTGAAGTTTCTGAGAAAAAAGTGGGGAACTCTTCATCTCAAAGTTAGAGATGGGCAGATTGCTTTGCCCAACTCCGGTGCACAGTCCAGGTCAATGTTCTGTGATAGCGAACAAGAGCTTCACAAATGCTATGACATCATGGGTTTCTCGTCACAGGATGTGAATCTCTGGCATGAGGTAACATCAAGTACGTGGCGTACAAGCCATGATACACCAACCTGGTAAATTATAAAGTGTGCATGGGATCCTGGAAGGTAAGGAAATTTGTACAACTGTTGTCCACAGCCAGAGAGCACTGACCTGGAAAGTGGACCAAGGTTGTGAAGTAATTGGCCTATCTCTATTTGTAATTCATACTTTATATATCTCACCATAAATCATGTCACCAACACTTTTTTTTATAACAAAGATAAGTTACTCAACCCCTTTAAATTTATTACCAGCTTTATTGCTAGAAGCCATGCTTTAGAGTTCTAAAATTAAAGCGTTAAAATTGTAAAAAACAACTAAATTCTAAAATAAAATAACAAGTATGGAAGTTAACCATAGTTAGTCAGATTACAAAAGATTATATATAAATTACACTTATGTCACAATTTCAGTAAGACTTTTCACATTCAGATCAATTTTCACACTACAAACGAATCTTAATGGGAAATTGGATCATAACTGGAAATAAATGCCACTTTTGATTGAAGATCAGCAGTTTCCTGACATTTTATAATTTTTCTCACTGATTCACCATTTTTAAGGAACCGTATATGAAATGATTATGTCTAGCATTAGCTAATCCGTAAAATTAATACAACTCCTAGAGGGGAATATAAATAAATTTAAGTAGCTACACATAAAATGATTACAAAAATTAGCAAAATAATCATATTTACATGCGTAAACCATCTTATACAATATTCATACTGTGCACACAAAGTATAAGAGTACTTTTTAATTAATAAATAGAACACATGGGAAAAATGTGATACGTATCTATGTACCATGTAGATAATGACTTTGAACACTCGTTTATCTAATAAAGAAGGACTTAGTTTCTCTCAATTAAACTTTCATTTTAAAGCGGAATTAGGTTATTATTAAATATGTAATTTTATCATTGAGTTAACATATCTTCCAGCCTGGTTCAAACAAACTGAATCACATGGGTGATTATTTGTGTACAACATCCTATACATATACAGTATCTACTGTATACATATAGCATGCACCCACTTTTGCACACTAAAAGGTGAAAGTTTTAATCAAATCTGTTTCTATGTTTTCATATCCTTGGTTAAACTAAAATTTTCAAAACTGCCAAAGTAGCTTAAAAAATTTGTAATCTGAAATTTGTATACAATTTATAGCAAAATATTGTCTCTAACCCTTTCACCACCTTGCAATTTTTCATTTTTTCAGTTTCATTTTTTGCTCCCCTTCATTCCACGACGATAACTTTTTAGTTTTCTGTCAATATGGCCATGTGAAGGTTTGTTTTTTTGCAGGACCAGTTGCACTTTTAAATAGCATCATTAATTTTACCATATAGTGTCGTGAAAAAGTGGAAAAAAATCCAAGTGTGGTGAAATTGCAAAAAAGGGCAATTCCACAATTTTTTTTACCATGTTTACTAAATCATAATATTGACCTGTAATTAAGATTCTCTAAGTGATTATGATTTTGTAGATACCAAACATGCATAGGTTTTTGTTTATGTAAGTGGTGAAAAAAAAATCAAATTTGTTAAAAAGGCCCCATATTCTGAGACCCGAAGTGTCTCCATTTTTTGTGGTCTGAGGCTAGGTGAGGGCTTATTTTTTTCATGCCAAGCTGATGTTATTAATGATTCCATTCTGGGATAGAAACAGTGTCTTGATTGCCTGTTATTGCATTTTATTGCAATGTTGCGGTAACCAGAAAAATGTATTTCTGGCATTTTGATTTTTATTCTCATTGTGTCATTTACAGATTTAATTCTTTTTATGTGTTTTTGAATGTGGTGATACAAAATATGCGTTTTGCTTTTTTATTGATTTATATTGAATGCTGTAAAAAGGGGGTAATTTGAACTTTTATATTTTTTAATTTTTAAATATTTTTAAAACATTTTCTACTTTTTACCTGCTCCAATAGTCTCCACAGGAGACTTGAAGCTGCGATCTTCTGATCACTTGTGCTGCACATAGCAAGGCTTCAGCCCTGCTATGTGTAGCAGAAATGCTCATAGCAGAGTGGCATTGACAACCATAGGGGTCTCCAACAGACCCCGGGTTGTCATGCCAATCCATCGTCATCTAGCGATCCTGTGACAGGGGCACTTATGGACTGGTTTTATGATATGCTTCCAGCGTGACCATGTCAAACGACACTCAGAGATTGACAGCAGCATTTATCATGTCAACAGTGGATCACGATGTCACCCTTGGCTGTTAGTTGATAAAATCAGCTGTCATGTGCCAGAAGACTTACGGTCTCAGCAATCAAATAGGGGCAGGCAACCTATGATGTACCTAGGAACTTTAGGAAAGCTGATTTCGACAAATTATGGGAAGAGCTTAAACTTGTAGGCTGGGATTATGTTCTGGTAACCTGGGATTCCGGATGTACATGAGGCATGTTTAAGGAAATACTACTAGAATCCTGTAGAAAACTTATACCCTTTGGTAACAAAATGTCCAGGAATAAAAATAAGCCATTATGGATAAATAAGACAGTACAAAGCTTAATAAGACACATACAAAGGTTACTCAAAACCTTGAAGGCCAAAAATACAGAAATAGCATTTCAGGAGTATGAAGATCTCAATAAGAAATGTAAAAAAATCAAGCTAGCAAAATTATCTACAGAGAAACAAATCATCAGTGCTATTAAATTAAATCCACCAAAATTTTATAAATACATCAATTCCAAAAAGAAAAAAGTGGATGACATTGGCACCTTAAAATTTGATAATTACAAGATAATTATAGAGAACAAATAAAAAGTTGAGGCATTAAATATGCAATTTTCATCTGTTTTCACCAATGAGCTGACTGTTCCAAGGATTATTGAAGAAGACAAAAATCAAAGTTCACCACCTGATATAGCTAGTTTAACACAAGAAAAAGTATAGGTGCATCTTATTAAATTAAATGCTGACAAATCTCAGGCAAAGATGGCATTCATCCATGGATATTGAGGGAATTGAGCTCAGTAATGGACAAACCTATGTATCTCATCTTTTTAGGCTCTTTTGTAACAGGGTTGGTGCCACAGCACTGGTGGATGGCTGACGTGGTACCGATATTTAAGAAAGGTAAGAAGGTGGATCCAGGCAACTACCATCTGGTAAGTATGACATTGGGGTTGTGCAAAGTTTTTGACGGCATTATAAGAGATCACCAGCAGAGATATATTGCATAAACTAATATAAATGGCAACCAGCATGGATTCTTGAAACTAACAAGCTGGGTTTCTATGAGGAGTGGGATGCTGCAGGGATCTGTGCTAAGACTAATTATTTTTAATCTTTTTATTATTGACTTTGTGAACGGGATTGAGGGTAATGTGTAAATGTTTGCTAGCAACACCAGACTATGTAGGATATTAAAAACTGACCTTAACAGTACAACATTGAAAAATTATCTTGATAAGATGTCTTAATGGGCAAACTCTTGGCAAATTAGACTTAATATTGATAAATGTAGAGTAATGCACATAGGACAGAGCAATACCATTGCTGCATATGCAGAAAGTATACTTGGTGTTACAGAACAGAAGAAGGACTTATTCTAGTTACAAGTAAGGTAAGTAGCAGTATGTAGTGTAAAGCAGCAGCTGCAAAAGCAAACAAGATTTTAGGGTGTATAAAAAGAGAGACAAAATCCTCTGATTCCAATGTATTGTTACCACTCTATAAATTACTTTATCTTTTGGACTATAAGACACACTTTTTTGCTCCAAACATTTGGAGGAAAATAGGGGTTGCATCTTATAAAAGCAAATGTACCAAGCCAACACCCGTAATAAGTAATACAAATCAATAAACCAACATGCAAGGGTGTGAGGATATATGAAGCAGGTTCAGGGCAAGAATTGAGAAAATCGTATCAAAAAGAATGCACCAGTGGAACTAAAAATAATAAAAGTAAAAAGACTTTATTGAAATAACAATAAAGCACAATATTGAAGCATAGGGTAAAAATAGGGAGATGACAATAGTGTGCCAAAACAATGATAGCACCACAGAAAAACATCAGGCAAAACCAGAAGAAACACAGGCTAATTAAACCATTGCAAACAAAGAGTGCAGCTCAAAAGTACATGTGCATTGTGTAACAGAGTATGTCTTAACAAATAATGCCAAGTGAATACAAAAGTAAAAGTACACTGAAAGCACAAAGTGTCCATGAATGCAAACAGCCAAAAGTAAGAGGAAAAGGGGGGTATAGATCTGAGACCATAAATCTAAAGTACATATAAGCCTGAGGAATTACCTGGGAGCCTGTGGTGCCACCCACTCCATCTTATAGTCCAGATGTACCTGCTGTGGCTGTGGATAGGGGATGTGGGGGAGCAACAGCAGTGGACACAGGCTACAGGAGGCAGGAGCCGGCTGATGCGGCTAACCCTTGTGCCTGCTGTTAAGGAGAAATTAACATTCACTGCTCCCCACACCCAAAATCCATCCCACCTCTATTCACTGATCCTGACACGGAGAGGTGGGAGGGACTATGAACATGGAGAGCAGTGAATATTCATTTCCCTTTTTTTCTCAATTCTTATTTTCTTTTTCTTTCTACAGAAAATTCCACACCCTATTGGAGTCGTTTTGTGAGTTTTTAAAAAGATCTTTTAATATTTCAAAAATCTAATGCAAATCCCTTTGGAAACCTCTAAGATGGTTTCCAGCGGAAAATTATGACTTTTACATAAAGATTGTAAAGGACACTACTTTTATAGCTACTATGAAGCACCAGTAGCTATGACTGGGTTTATTGCAGACAATTTCATAGATATCAGGTGCAGATTATAACCAATTATAAAACCATAAATGTTTGGTCAAAATGAACACTGTAAAAATAAAACTTAAAAACTGGGGTAAAATTGAATGTTTTTCTATGTGACCTCACTCAGAATTTTTTTTTTCGTTATTTTTCCATACATTTTATGCTAAATTTAATAGTTCAAAACTACATTTTGCTCCAATTACAAAAAAGCCCTCATATGGTTATATTGATAGAAAAATACAAAAATAATGACATGTAGAAGATGGAGAGGAAAAAATAAATGCCAAAAAAATTTAACTTGGCATAAATATGTATGTTTTTTTACTAGGTCAAAATGCCTCCTTATTCTGGGAGGTGTTTTTTTTTTTGTTTCTCCACCTCTCCTTTCATGACAAATAGCACCTTCTTCCTTGTATGCAAGTCTAGTCTAGGGATCTGATCCTCACAAAAATGGCAACAGAGATCAATTGAGGATTAAGACACTTTGGAAGGTGGGACATAAGAAATAAAAACAGAAAATCCCCACCAGATTCAGAAAAACAGTGTTAGAAAGGTGGCAGTTAGATCAGTTAGAAATAGAAATTTAATGCATTTATGGTCCTCTTTATCTCTTTAATGACCAGTGATGTACACTTTCATCAAAGTTCAATAATGAATGAATAAAGAAGTTTTAGGAGCTGAGACTGCTTCATACCAGGCAAATGACAGTTGTGTTACATAGCCAACATCTGCCTGTAAATACAGCAGAAAGTATTTTATCCCATCACTGTAGTGCATTTATATGTCGCTTTCAATTTATGACAGCAGCATTTATTTATCAACAGAACCAGTACACATGGTCACAAGTTTCCATTAGTTCCCTATAATCAAGTAATCATTAAAATATTATGGGTCTTGGAGAAGAAAAGGAAAAATTTGAAGTGCAAGAATGAAAAATTCATGGGTCATTAAGAGAGTAAACAATTTCCCAGAATTAATTGAAGTTACCACCAACTTTGGTGCTAAGTCTCTTCAACATCCAGTCATCAGCTGTCTGTCCCAAATGAAAGCTGCTGCTATCAGACATGATAAATGAATGGTTTAATAAGCCCACATTTTGCATAAATTGATTAGGAAGATTGCAAAAAAAGGACAAGAAACAAGTGAGAATTGTCACTCTCCTCACAGTAATAAGCTCTACGTATATTGGACTCTTTTTATTATTGCCTCTAAGTTGGATCTGAGCTCTACGTTTTTCCCTCTATTCCTTTACCGTTATGACACTGGGTAGAGTCACTGTTTAAAGGAAAGATGAGCCAAGCTGTTTCATTTAGGATAGATTGTAAAGTGTAACAGTGATTGGTGATAAGTTGCAGCAATCACAAGGCGAATAAAGGAAAACTACAATAAGAATATTGGCTCTTCTAACAGTAAGAAAAGGAAATAAACTGGAGGTTAAGGTGACACGAGTGTGCAAGTGATTCAACATAAGAAGAAAAGAAATATCTGCGTAAAATGTAGATATCATTTTTTGTGTGTTTTCTTAAAGCAGATTAATTCTCTCTCCTTGTTGAGGAGGTATTCATACTCCTATATGTTGAGGATTGAGGGAGGGGGGACTGGGGAAATAGTTGGCATCAGAGTAATATGCTCTCATCTAAAGTGTAAGGAGAGAATGGAAAGCAAACACAGAATTGTTTGAAAATATGAACGTAGACAGTGAAATAGTTACAGTAACAGTAAAAGAAGATTCATCTGTGTAAAGAGAGATTATTTTTTACAGTTAATAGAAAGAGATCAAAGACATAAGAAATCAATGACAATTTATCCATATGACTGGAGATGAGCAGATTGATCTGCGGAGTATTGAGTTCAGGTTGAATTTCCTGAAATTCTTGGTTTCAACTAATTCAAATACTTTCATATTCAATTTGCAGTCTGCAAAAATTCTTGCCCAACATTGCTTCCCGCACTGCTCAAACATCAGATAACAAGTTAATGTATTTTTGAATAGCTGCACATGCTACCACCCAATGTCCTGCAGCTATGACAGCTATCGGATTATTATACCTTTTATGGTATGATGATGGTCAGTACCTTGGCTATCACAGATCAGCGGTTCTCCATGGAACACAGTTTTTATGAGACAATTATTTTCTATCTCCAGAGTCACTGGGTGAGTCTTTCTCATGTAGAATGTAAGCTCGAATGGTCAGCAGAGTCCGTTTACCTCTAATTCTCCTTTAAGGTATAAGATCAGCCTCTTATATGCTACAGTCCCTTCTCTCTCTCTCTGCTATCGAAAGAAAGCTCTTATAATCAGCATTGATCTCCCTAAAGGCTCCTTTACATTTAGCGATGCACCAGCGATCCCGACCACGATATGACCCGGTCAGGATCGCTGGTGCATCGCTAAATGTTCGCTAGTGAGCTGCCAAACAGGCAGATCTCACTAGCGATGCAGCAGCGGTCAGCGGTCGTACTCTCCTTTCAGATGTGGCGAGGTGACCGTCTTCCGCCTGCGTCCATGGCTCGCTCATCGGCGCCAGCAGGAAGCCCAACAGGAAGCCAACAACGAGAAATGGACCAGGCCGATCTCGCGCGATCAGCAATAGCCAGCGGGGAGGGGCGGTCGGAGGTAAGTATCACATGTAGCGATATCGCTGGCAATATCTCTGCTGCGTCACAAAATCAGTGACGCTTTAGCGATATTGCTATCGATATCGCTATGTGTAAAGCCCCCTTTTCTCTCACCTGTAGAGTATAAGCTGTTATGGTCATCAAGGACCTCTCTCTCTATCTCTCCTCATTCATGTGCATTTTTAAAGCAATAGTAAACTTTTCAGTTTTGAGATTCATTTCCCACAAATCAATTTTTTGGGGAAAATTAAGCAGAGTTGGCAAATTTGAATTTCAAAATGTTCTCTCATTTCCACATTAGACACAACCAAGAAGACTTATGCCTTAAAGCCACTCATGTCAGCTTTTGGCTTACTTTGGATGTGGCAATCCTACTCAGATTTTAAAGTATACACAAAGAAGGTTGTCAAATACAAATTAGATAACACTACTTTACATATTTTTAAGCGATGTCAGGTTCAGTTATGAAGTCAGATATTCCTTAATGATTTTTCCCTCCTTAGTTTAAATCCGCCAATGAAAAATTTTAGTTGACTTTTGTTTCTATGATATCAAAGGGTTTTCCTTTTACTTCTACATATAATTTAAAAAAAACAAAAGCAAAACAGAAAACAAATATCCTGGAATAAAAAGTAAAAAAAAAAAAAAAATATATATATTGCAAAAATTGCATGAAGGTAGTAATAATAGTAATAATAAGGGTATTAGGGCATAGGCCAGAAAATCCATCCTGTCTGGCCTATACTATTACTGGTGGTTCAGTCCCTCTGTCCTTGTTCACATTTACGTCACTTGACAAGTGGAAAGGTTTTAAATACAAGAGTTAGGACTGTCCCACAAGGGTTGCCGTGACGTGGCGGGATGGCTTCTACATTATTTTGATCAAAATTATGTTAACTAAATACCCTTATTATTACTATTATTACTACCTTCATGCAATTTTTGCAATATATTTTTTTTTTATTTGTTTTGTGTTTTGTTTTTGTTTTTCTCTGTGTAAAGGTCATGTGTTCATATGTAATTACATTTTGCATGCACATTAATTTACTTTTTCTGCTCAGACCCAGTTTCTCATATAATTCATAAAAGTTTCAGTACTTTGAAAAATTATTATTTTTGTAATTATAAAGATGCAGAATATTGTGTTATGACAATTTTCTGATATTTATTTTGAGGAAACTTAGCAACAATTCAAATAACTAAATCAAGTCCAAACACTATTGCAAGTTATAAACAGTTACAAAAATTGCACTTAAAAATTTGGTCCTCATTCAGTAGCAACATGTTTTTTGCTTGTTTCTTGTACAACTGCATCTGATCATCTCTTACAATTCTCCAACAGTAATTTGCAAGTATTGATGGATTCCATTTTCCTGGTATCTTTTCTCCGTAGCCACAACATTTTTGTGAAATCGCTCACTGTGCTCATCACTCACTGCTCCACAGTTTGGTGGAAAAAAGTCTAAATTCGATTGTAAGAAATAAATATTTAATGACATGTTACAACCAAAATCCTTATATGTTTTGAGGAGATTTTCCACCAACTCGTCATAGTTATGTGGCCTTGAGTTTCATAAAAAAACTTAGTTACTACTAATGCAAATGCTACCAATGTAGCTTTTTCCATGCCCTTCAACAAATGGAGAAACTCCTCATCTTGAAGAAGCTTATGAATCTGAGGTCCAATAAAGACTCCTTCCTATATGCTTGCTTCATTCAATTTAGGTGCTTGAAAGCTTTTGTGTTTTTATCCATTGACTTTGCAAAGTTCTTCATTATGCTCAACTTGTTATGCCATGGTGGTAACAAAATCTTAAGTGGGTAAACAAATGCTGGATGCAGGACATTTTTAATGAAGTGAATGTCAGAGAGACAAGCCTCTTGTATTGATATTTTCTTGCATGAATATCCCACTCAAACAGAAAACAGCAGTACTTTGGGTATCCTTTTGTGAATTCGCTCTCTGGCCTACCTCTGGTTACTAGTGAAGGTAGTGGAGCTGGTTTTATTGACAGAGGGGTCGCGAGGTCTCTTTCTGGGCTCCCTCTGGTGGTTACTGGAGGTAATGGAGCTGATCTAATTAACAGAGGCCTGCCACCTGATAATGAGGAGGATGACTGGAGATCTGGAGTTTCTGACTGGATTTAAGACAGCCGACTCCTTCTATCCCTGCTGGGGATTTTTTCCTGCCTCCTGAGGTCTTAGTTTCCAGCTCAGTCCTTGCATGCTCAGCTAAGTGTTCTTTTGCTATTGTTCACATTTGATCTGGTTTTGTGTATTTCATTTTTTTGTGGTCAGCCAGCTCTGTCTGGGGCTGTGCTGAATTTCCATCCTTATGTTACTGCTTGTGCCAGTTTATTTTTGTCCCTTATTAGATTGGCCTCTTTTTGCTCTGCTTTCAGAATATACCAGAGTGCTGATATAGTGGGCGAAGTCTAGTGACTTCAGTATTTTTCTATGAGACGTGTTGGGCATGTTTTGCAGGGTTTTTTTTGCGTGATTGCAGACAGAGTCTTTTCTTTCCTGGCCTGTCTAGTTAGTGTGGGCCCCATCGTTTGCTCAGTCTATTTTCCTACCTGCATTTGTGTTTTCACCTTGACTCACTGACAATATATGTTTGGGGGCTATCTATTCCTTTGGGGCCTGCTCTGGGGCAGTTTAGATTTCCCCTTTCTTGCTTTAGTCTCATTTAGTTCTCTGGCTGTGTTGAGGCGTCAAGGATCATCGTACGTACGCTCCACGGCTACTGTTAGTTGTGTGGATAGGATCATGGGAATGCAATCCGCTTAGTTACCAACCTCTCTGGTTTTCTGTGGCTTAGCTTGGTCTTGCTTTCCTCCTCAGTGACCCAATCATAACAGTATCCACCCTGGAGACCAAGTAAGAGGGGCCACAAAGGGGCCATAAATATTGGTCATAGTTCAGGCACCTAAATAACTGTTTCATGTTGTCACAGGTTTCAATCTGATGAACAGCATAACCAACTGGAATTAAATGTAGAACATTGCCATTATGCAGCAAGACGGCTTTTAGGCTTGCTGTGGACAGATTGCTGAAAAACATTGATTCCTCTGGATTATAACTTACTTTCAGGGCTTTCATTTATCTGTTGATGTTGTTGCATGCCATAAGGTAGCTCTCCATGAACAAAGTAGTTGGCATGATCTTTTTCATGGTTGTGGAACGAAGAACTATGAATATCACCAGCTTGGAGATTCCAATGCTGTAGTATCAAATCTAAGAGTTCAACCTTACTCTTGGGCAGATCCAAATCATTAACAAGATTGTTCCATTCCCTTAGAGTTATAACGTTTGGTTCAAATGAGGTTGCTGACAGAAAGTTTGGGTCATGAGAAGAACACTGATAAATTTAATTTGCACGAATCAACATATTGATGAAAATCATATTTTCAAGTAAATATGGATAATGACAGGATTGTACAGCAATCAGTAAAGTCATATAGATGGGCATAAAAAAGCCTTAACAGTCAAAAAGCATTATAGATCACTGTGATGGCACAGTAGTGAAGAACAGTTTCCATCCATTTATCCATAGCCATATATAAACTGAGGTACATTTAAAATTACTAAAGAAATCTTGTTGTTAAGGAACTTGAAATGAGTTGGACACAAAGTCAGCGCAGCCGTCTACCAGGAAATTTTAGAGCACGTCATGGTTCCCTCTGCAGACAAGCTTTATTGAGATGGAAATTTAATTCTCCAGCATTATTTGGCACCTGTCCTCACTGCCAAAATTACCAATTCCAGGTTTAAAAACAACAGTATCACTGTGCTTGATTGGCCAGCAAATTCGCCTGACCTTAACCCCATAGATATGGGGTATTGTCAAGAGGAAGATGGGAGACACCAGACCCAACAATGCAGATGAGCTGCTATCAAAGCAACCTGGGATCCATAACATCTCAGCAGTGTCACAGGCTGATCACCTCCATGCCAAGCCGCATTGATGCAGTAATTGATGACAAAGGAGCCCGACAAAATATTGAGTGCATTTACTGAACATATATTTCAGTAGGTCAACATTTCAGATTTTAAAACCATTTTTTCAAGCTGGTGTTACAAAGTATTCTAATTTACTGAGATAATGACTTTTGGGTTTTCATTGGCTGTAAGCCATACTCATCAACATTAACAGAAATAAACATACACCACTCTGTTTGTAATGACTCTATATAACATATGAGTTTCACTTTCTATATTGAATAACTGAAATAAATTAACCTTTTGTTGACACTCTAATTTTGTGAGATGCACCAGTAGATATCAAAAAGAGCAGTTTTAGTAGAATATTTGGAGAGAGGTTGATTTATATAATATAGAGAGATGTAGCAAAAAGGTAATTGATAATAAGATTATTGGTCAGCGCGATGGCTCAATTGTTAGCACTGTTGTTTGCAGCTCAGGGGTCTAAAGTTAAAATCCCACCAAGGTCAACAGCTGCAAGAAGTTTGTATGCTCTCTTGTATTTGTGTGGGTTTCCTTCCATATTGCAAAGACATATTGACAGGGAATTTATATTGTGAGTCCTGTTGGAGACAGCAATGATAATGTACACAAAGTACTGCATATTATGATGATGTTATATATGGAAAGCATTATAATAAAATGATCATACAGGTAAGTAATGTTTGGATATGGATATAAGGAACACAGAGGGATAGCCTAATCAAAACTGTAATTACAATGATCAACAGATAGGAAAGTGTTATAAGGCACTCGGATAAATAAAAATAAAAAATATGTAAAATAGTTAAAATGCTGAAAAAAAGGGGAAAACATAATTAAAGCAAGAGAAAAGGAAGAAAAATGTGGGGAAACAACCAAACCCCAAAAAGATTAAAGTTGACCTAGCTTACCAGGTTTCTGTGAAGCAGTATCGGGGATATAGAGACAAGGAAATGTGGATTGGGGTAGCAGCCCTATGAATATGCACATACAGTACAAAGCCTAACAAATGGTGGGTTTAAATCTCAAAGAGTTGAAGATGACTTTCAGGACTTCCTCCTAGTGCTGACCTAGAATCCTATGAGAAGAGCTTGACATGCAGTGTGTGCATCGCTCAAAGTGGAGATGGAGCAAAGGTTACGTCTTCCCTGTGACAGTTGTTAATGTTGATGCACTGTAATCTCTGACAAACCCTGCCAGTGGATTCATAAGACCCTAGTGAACATGAGTTTTAATGTACATAATGCCTATTCTTGTATAAATTGAAATCTGTGATAGAGAAATAAATTTCCAAATTTAAGGAGAAATATTGTGAAGAGTAAAATGAAGTGCTATTAGCTTATCCTAGTTTATTGAGCAAAGTGGATGCTTACAGTACAATATCCCAGAGGAAAGTCTTACAGTAATGAAAAGTGGTCAATAACTTTTAAATGTATGTTTTGTTTTGTTTTTAGATTCTCGTTAAATAATTGATTATTGTAAATTGTTCTTTTGAGAATTTCCAGTATGTTATTTTCAGCTAAGCGGCCTTTGAAGTTAAATAAATGTTATGTCATTAAACACTAAAGATATGTGTGAATAATATGTTTTGGTTTCTTTTGAAAACATTTCCAAGTTCTAAAAACTTGGCAAGAATTTTGACTTGGATCCATAAAGTTTCTTCTTGCTGTGCAATAAAGCTATGAGTTGAGTAATTGATACTCCTCTTTTACTCTTTATAGCTAAATGGTTTAGAAAATCCATTACCTAGGTACATTATAAGCACTGTGCTTATTCCTTGTGAAATGCAAATACCAAGTTTTATTTTGAAGTTATCTTATTACATTGCAGATTTCACTAGAACGCTGCTAAATATTTAGAATATTGTGCTTTAGATATTGCAAAGTAGACAGAGCAGCTATTAGCGAAAAGGTTTGGTGCTTGCTTACCACATCATAATTAGTGAAGGGTTCTGGAAAAGGTAAGGATTATACATTTGCCTACATTATATGTCCATATATAGAGACAAATTGTAGACCAAAATAATTACTAGATTATGATGTAATGATTCATGATTCAAACCTATGTTGAATATCTTCTTGTAAAATGTATACAAATAATTATACTGTCTGTCAAATCTTAGCATACAATATGTTTTTTTCTTTCATATGTGGGTCCTTGGAATCATACTTATCTTCAATGATTTTTGTATTTTACATTTTCAATTCTGTATTTCAGTGTGTAGACGTACCAAAAAATAGACTACATTTTGTAAGAGGCAGATATTTACCTGTCCAACTGCCCACACACTTCCACCCTCTGTGCCTACCCACTCCACCCAAAAACCAACATTCTGAAAATCTAATGGAGAATAAAGATGGGTAAATCGCTGAATACATAGTTTTTCTTTCCTAACATTACTCTCACTTCATCTAGAACTCACGGTCCTTAGATTATCTTGAAGTCAATAATCTTATGTGTGCTGACACTGGCTCCATCAATGTAGGGGATCCAAAACTTATGAAATATAGTAATGTATATTGAGTACATGCCCAACAGTCCCTTCACTGAGTGAAGTCACAATTTGGTAAGGGTGAAGTGAGCATTGGGTTGTCTCTCCTCTCTCTCTCTCTCATAACACATCTCAAAACACTCGAAATTTGTCTAAGTTCACAGACTATGCTTCTTTGACAGCGCTGTTCAGGGTACGTTTAAGAACTGCTAACTGAGCAGCTCAAAGTACAGATTGGAAATTGCTGTGCTCTGTCATTTGAACGGCAGGAAGTAACATGTTGGATTTCACCAAAAACCACCTAAAAATAGTTTGGAAATGTAGCCTAAGCTAGACTAAACAGCAACAAAAGCTTACTCATGCCAGGAGTCACTGAAGAGGCAGGCTGTGCAATCGCTGTTGAGAGCGTGTGATAGGCAGGCAATGCTGCCAGTTGTAAAAAGACTAAGTACCACAAGAGAATACATTGTATTTGTATACACGCATATAGTAGTTACAGCACTATACTCACAGACCACCAACCAAAAAGCCTTGGTCCTTTATCAACCTACAGTATATGTCCATTTGTGTCTTTTTCATTACCCTATTTAGGTCACCATCAATCCACCATTGATACAACCAATATACCACCTTCAATTATGCAAGCTAATAGCTATAATAAAGGATTTATCTCAACATTTATCATCTATTCATATGACAGATAACAAATTACAGCATAGGTAAGACATGTGCTTACCCGGCAGCAATTTAGAGTACTCAGCCATTTATCCTCATCAAACAGAGTGCAAGGAGCCTACAGGCCAGCAGGCCATCAATCAAGTAGGATAATTTTCATCAGAGAGGTTTCAGACATATAGCCTCATATACATACTTGGTTAAAGAAACTGTTAAAGGTCAAAGCATGCAGGATTTCAACTTGTGGGTTTATATTTTTATGGGGATGTTTATGCCCTCATCAGTGGAAAGTGTGAGATCTGGTTCGGCTGTGAGAGAGGCGTCTGACCGATATCCGAGAAGTATCATTTCTCCTTGCGGAGAATGACATGCTAAGCATGTTGGAATGAGGAGACTTAAAGCCGCATTGCTCCTCTGGGAAATATGCTAATTATGCAAATTGTCTTTTCAGAGGGGAAGAGGACTAGAACTCTAGTACCATTTGCAGACACTGTGTTTTGGGGTACTGCCCCTCGTCAATCTTCGCAAGGAGAAATGATACTTCTTGGATATCGGTCAGATGCCTCTCTCACAGCCAAACCAGATCTCACACTTTGCACTGATGAGGGGCATTCCCCCGAAACACAGTGTCTGCAAGTTGAGATTCTGGCTTGGCTTTTATCCTAAGTCTTGTAGCAAGGCTAGTTAAAGGGTCGACATTGACTTTTAGGATTGCTACCTCCAATAGGTGGCACTAAAGTTCTTGTCCTCTTCCTCTCTGAAGAGACAATTTGCATGTTTCCTAGAAGAGCATTGCGGCTTTACGTCTCCTCATCTCAACATGCTTAGCATGTCATTCTCCGCATGGAGAAATGATACTTCTTGGATATCTATTTATAGATGAACATTTATCAATTGAGGACACATACCAATCCAGTTAGCAGCTTCTTCTTCCCAAGCTTCTCCCTTTGATTGACATGTCTCACTTTTCAATCAGATAGGGACATGTTTGTCAATCACTGAGGGCAAGTTGGGAAGGCTTCACCAGATACCAGCCACAGACAAGTCAGTCAAGACATATAGTG
Source organism: Dendrobates tinctorius (assembly GCF_039654945.1). Lineage (NCBI taxonomy): Eukaryota > Metazoa > Chordata > Amphibia > Anura > Dendrobatidae > Dendrobates > Dendrobates tinctorius. The sequence goes on from NW_027361693.1 coordinate 18,828,215, forward strand.
CCCTGCATGTTTTTTAACCCCTTCTCGACCTGGCAGATTTTTATTTTTGTGCTTTTGATTTTTCCTTCCCTTTTTCCAAGGGCAATAACAATTTTATTTTTCCATTAGTCAGTCAAAGAAAAAAGAAACATCCGGCACTGTCCCTGAGAATGAAATACCCGCAAAGCCACTTATAACCGCTGTCAGTGTGACACCTGTAACCCTTGCTGAACGGGTGCTCTATCCATGTGAAGAAAAAACATGAAATATCATAGTAGAAAAAGACAGCAGGATGGCACTCACCATTCTCTTGAAATGATTCACTTTATTTCATATTAATAAAGCATAGGCAATGGCACGGGAGAAATGCAAAAAGACGGACGACAGCCGTTTTGTGCACAATGCACTGGGGACCTGTTGAAGTGCATTGTGCACGAAACGGCTGTCATCCGTCTTTTTGCATTTCTCCCGTGCCATTGCCTATGCTTTATTAATATGAAATAAAGTGAATCATTTCAAGAGAACGGTGAGTGCCATCCTGCTGTCTTTTTCTACTATGAATTTTATTTTTCCATTGACATAACCAAAAGAGTTTTGATTGACAATATTCTTTTTACCATTCAATGTACTGGAAAATGGGAAAACAATTCTAAGTGTGCTGAAATTGCAAAAATGGAACACAACTTTGTAATTTTTTTACGGCATTCATTGCATAGTTAACATGACCAGGTAACATAACTTTACTGGTAAAATAAATATGCTAAATTGTGAAATGAAAAAATGCATTTTTCTGAGACCTGTAACATTTTCATTTTTACATCTATGCAGCTATGTAAGGGCTTGTTTTCTTGCATGCTAAGATCGGACTTTTACAGACATAGACACTAATTTTTTTTTATTTCTTCATTTTTATATTAGGAAAAGGAAAGTGATTACATTTTTTTATGAAAATTCCCTCTTCAGAGAGGAGGATGTACTCTAGTACCATCAAATGGAAGTAGCAATCCTAAAAGTCAATATTGACCCTTCAACAAGTATTGCTACATGACTTAGGATAAAAGCCAAACCAGAATATCTGTTTGCAGACCTATATTTCGGATTCTTGTCCCTCCTCAGTGCAAAGCAAGAGATCTGATTTGGCTGTTATCCCAAGTCATGTGGCAATTTGCATATTAAATCTATCAGTGAAAAATAGCATGGCCTATAAGTCTCCTTACTCTGTAATGTCACTCTCCCCAAGGAAAGTTTTCTTTATATAATTTCACAATTTTAAAAACATTTTTGTTTAACATTTTACATTATTTTTTAGTCTCTTTATTAGACTTGAGCCTCTGATAGTCCAGTCACTGATACTACATAATGCAATATCACATCTCTTCCTAACCCCAAAAATCATGGTCTCATAGTAACAATCATGTTCTTCTAGGAAGCCCAGCCACATGCTATTCTTCATGGGAATGCCATCATAGCAAGCACAGGGCTTTCAGCAGGTCCCTAGCTGTCAGGGCAGCAAATTAGCACTCCGTGATAACAACACAAAAGAAGTGATGGAAATATGAAGCTTTGCACCCCCAGAATGCACAATTCAAATGCTGCTGTTAGAGATTGACAATGGCATTTAAAGAGTTAACAGTAATAGGCAGAAGGCAGCTTTTGTCTTTGATGCTAGCAACAGATCAGATGATAGCTGTGTTACAAAGCCATCATCTGATCTGAATGATGCAGGCTGAGCTCCAGAGTCTGTATCAAAAAACTGGAGTCACACTAGCATATGGCATCTGATGCGAGATCATGGGATGCCATATGCTAATGACCCTCAGCTTCTGCTCTGCTGCAAACAGGAGCTGAGTGTCATGCTACTTTGCTCCGATCCTCTTGCACAGAGAGAATCAGAGCATAGCTGTGAAAGAGGCAGAGAGAGTAATTTCTCCATTTCTTCCACTGCCATCATCGATGTATATCGCACTGGACTCGGATGCAGTATTACGGTACCAGTATAACGGTATTCTACTGTAGTGTGACTCCATCCAATGACAAAGACTCAAGATATGATTTGCTATTACATTATTTTTGAATAAGTGATTAAAATATATTTCTCTAAAATCCTGCAAAGTTTCAAAGGAAAACATACTAGCATACAGTACATGACTGCAGTGACAAAGTTAAGTTCAGGCAGCATTATTCAGCTAGCAAGTTTCCTTTGTATGTCTTTCCCCAGGTCCATGAAGAAGGAGTACAGTCCCTGATTACAACAATATATCACTATTTGGGTTGCTTTCTGTAGTTTAGATAAAATCACTGTTTTATTTCTTGCAGATCCACCAGTTTTCTGAATGCTGAAGCCTGTATAACCCCACCTACATCACTGACTGGCAGATTTTTGTGTTCACTGTGCAAGGGCAGAAAACTGCATAGATTATCCTTCATATTGCAGAGCACCAATGGGTCATCAACATATTAACAAACATTCAAACATTGTGACTTTGTTTCCCATAGATAGCACAACAATACTAGCACTGCAATACAAGTAAAGATACAATAGCTAATCAGCAACCAGTCACCAAATGACAGCCAGTGAATAATAATTTAGTGACAATAAGGGCCAACAGTCATTCTAAGGGGCCCATTACACATAGCGATATCGCTAGCAATATCGATGTAACATCACCGATTTTGTGACGTAGCAGCGATATTGCTAGCGATATCGCTATGTCTGATACTTACCTCCTACCCGCTCCCCCGCTGCTCATCGCTGGTCGCGTGAGAACTTCCTGGACCATTTCTCGTTTGGTGCTTCCTGCTGGGCTTCCTGTGGCGCCGACGAGCGACGCGTGGACGCGGGCGGTCGGACGTCAGGATCGCCGCGTCTGACAGGTAAGTAGCGACCACCGACCGCTGCTATGTCGCTGGTGAGATCTGCCTGTGTGGCAGCTCACTAGCGACCACTTAGCAATGCACCAGCGATCCATATCGTTGTCGGGATCGCTGGTGCATTGCTAAGTGTAACGGTACCCTAACATGAACCCTGGCTCACGTCCCTGAGCCTACTGAAATAATATGTCTGGATGATTCAGATTAAATGTGATGTCTCCACAGGATATTTCCTCATTTATATTGGGGTGCCATTGTGAGGTTGATTTAATAATTCAACTATTTAAGATTAATGGTCTCAATTATCTAATAAACTGGCAGGAAACAAAGGATATCTAAATCAAAAATTAAAGCCTCAATTCCTCCAGACTAAATAAATCTAGATGTGTGGAACAGAAAACCCAGTAGAGTGATATCCTATGCAGGGAGAGTGGGTGGGTGCTGGTTACACTTACTTGATGGAGTTGTTACATAACTCCTGCGTAGACATGATGAAAAACAGCAGCTGCTGCCTCATGGCCGGTAGATAAATCCTTCAGAAATTATTGGCTCCACTTAGATGAACTATGTAATGAGGGCTGTGCTTCTGAAGTAAATCAATTCTTCAGCATTCTTTATCATCATCATTGTTGAGGAATCAATTTACTCCAGCATGTGATCCATCCAACTGGATCCACAATTCATCATGACTGGCGTTTTCAATGCTAGTTTTGATGAACAGTACACTGGAGTGTCATGTGCCAAAATAATTAATTGGTGTGAGCCTAATAAGGAATTTGGCCCATCTTCAAGCTGCCATGAGCAAGTAACAAAAATGGACATCATTCAGGGGATGGAATATAATTCTGTTGTAATTTATAGCACTTTTGTAGGGTAGTTTATGATGAATTTTTCAGACATGCTTTGCCATGTACTGTCTGCCAGAACACCATCCATTTCTCAAAAAGTTTTCTGAACTGGCTGGGATTGGCTTAAACATTTGCTAAAAGTTAATAAATTTTCGCGTAATTACAAATATTCAAAACATTTTTAGCAACTTTATGTCAGAAAATTGATGAAAACTGCTTCATGGAGTGGGGCAAAATTTTAATAATTATGGTTTGAATATAATGGAAAAGTAATTCACTCTGTGATGGTCATTTCAAACCTTTTGAATACATTGTTCTTCCTACACTAAAAAAACACAAAACAAGCACAAGAATTGTCATAAGTTACAGTATTACTCTATTTTTACTGTTTTGCATGTTTTCATTTATCTTTTTTTGTCTACTTTTGTTCTTGCATGCTTTAGAGCAAAGCTTTTCAGCAAATTATTTATCTCTAGTGTGTGGGCTATTTTCAGGTGTAAAATAAGTTTAATTTGACATCTGTCTGGAAGCTGAGTAATAGACTAACCTATTCAAGTTGCACCCATTTCCCATGCTAGAAAGGTTTCTATGTGACATACATATTTTAAATGGTACTACAATTTCAAATATTTTTGGTGCATCTAAAAAATATAAATGTACATTATAAATGTAACGTAGATGCAGGTTCCCACAATGGGACCAGAATCTATTTCTGGGACAGATCTCTGATGCACATTGCTGTCAGTGGAGTGGTGGTTAGAATACCTATTTATATAGCAATTCTGACCACCTTTCCATTGACAGCAAGCTATGATGATTTTTTAAATACATTGAGATTATATCCAAGTGACATGCATCTACTATAAATTTCTGAACGTATATGCTACAAATGCATGGGATGGGAATACACCTTCAATTTTGACTAGATCAGCATTATATTGTATTTCATGCTTCAAACTTTTTATCTCACAAATAAATTTCAGATTATAAATTACATTAAGAATTAGAATATTTTGTACGGAAGTCTCCACTAGAGTATTTCTAGCATTTTATTAGGTACACTATGTTTTGAAAATTACAAATTGTATTTCTATGTATATACTGTACTACAAATACACAGGTTTAAGATCTTTTGTCCTCCAGGGCAGGTTTTCCAGCATGTCAGCTTAAGAGAAAAACTGGTGACCGGAATATTCTTGCTAGTTGTATGTAACTAATGAGAAGTGGCTTGGGGCTATCACGGTGAATCTCTAATACTTGTGCAATCTAAATGAATATTCCCCAGATACCTTTACCAATGAATTTAGCTGTGGACTTTTTCCTAAAGAAAATAAAGTCTTGACAGCTACTTTCTTTTTAGCTTATTGTTTTAATTGTGGTTAACTATGGTCTGTAAAAAGTCATAGAAGGTTTGTAGCAGTTTATCAGTATTAGTGACCGGAGTAAGCAGCCTGGCTCTCTTCCTTACTTCCAATTCACTGTTATGGTAGAGTGCAACAAATGTCCTATGACTTTTTATAACATCTGAAGGAATCGTATCTGTTGCTGCACCTAGAGGTCTTGTAGTGCTAGAGGTGGTATTTTGTTCACTTTTGAATTATTATTATTACTTATATTTTTTAGAGCATTATTGATCCCATCGTTATGTACATAAGGAGTTACATATAAAATACAAATAAATTGCAATGAACAAACTAACAATGACACACTGGAACAGAAAGGAGAGGACACTGCCCTTGCAGGCTTATAGTCTATAGGGTGATGGGGAAGGAGACAGTAAGCTGGGGGGTTGCGGCATGTCTCGTAATGGTGAGGTGGGTAATTGCAGGCTGTGAGCTTTCTTGAAGAGATGGGTTTTCAAGCTCTGTCTCAAAGTTCTGAATGTGGTGGATATCGGACATGTTTGGACACAGAATTCCAGAGGACGTGGGATACCCAGGAGAAATTTTGGAGATGTTTGATTGAGGAACGTTCAAGTATGGAGGAAAGAAGGAGAAGCCAGAGCTTGTGTTTTGAAAGAAAACAGGAGATTAGTTTGGAGATATGTGAAGGAGACAGACTCTGGACGGTTTAGAAAGTCAATGTTAGAAGTTTAAACTGGATACATTGAAGAACTGGGAGACAATGAAGGGATTTGCAAGAGGAGAAGCAGATGAGTAGCTAGGAGAGATGTGGATTAGTCAGGCAGCAGAGTAAAGGATAGATTGAAGAGGTTCAAGAGGACACAGGGAAGGACATTATAAGTACTTTGTCCAGTATTTTTATTTTTGTATTAATAATTTTTAATCATATAATCAATTATTTTTAATACAAAATTTAGTGTACTGTTTTAATAGTTTATTTTTCATTATTTTCTGCAGCTACTAGGGTCTGCTATTTGCATGTGTGTAGCAAAAATTACACACCACAAAAACGGAAGCCCCTGTACACAGGAGTCTGTGGTCACCGTTCAACTGAATCTCTTGTGACCTAGGAAAGTCCCCTGAGCTGTGCAGATCACAATTATGGGAGGGGAATGGAATCATTTTTTTGTAACCCACATGCTGTGAGCTACACTTTCCCCCTGTCACCACTCAGTGCTCAAAGTGAGCCAAGCGGTGACAGGAGCTTCTGGAAAAGGGAGGTCTGTTGTGAGTTCATTTTCCCCTTCACTACTGAGGCCCAAGAAACTCCCTCTTCTGGTAAAGAAAGGTAGTGAGCCTGATTATCAAACACCTGAGTCTGATGATGATGACTGGCTGAGTGGAGTTACTGACTGGATATAAGGCTGCTGACACCCTTCTGCCCTGTGGGTGATTTCTCTGTGGGATCCTTGGAGACCAGTCTGAATTCCTGCTCCTCTAAAGCTAAGTTTTCTGCTCGGCCTTTTGCATTTGTGCTTAGACTTTGTTTTGCTTTGTTTTTCTGGATTTCTGCCATTCCCTGCTGGGGTGTGCTGAATTCATTTAGCTCTGTCTTCTGAAAATACCTGAGTGCTGATTTAGTTTTTGAAGCCTAGCTGCTTCAGGGTCTTTTTCATATCAGCTTGTTGGCTTATGTCTTTGATAGGGTTTTGGCAGATTGCAGACAGCAACCTTCCTTTCCTGTTCTGTTTAGCTAGCTTGGGCCCCATCGTTTGCTCAGCCTATCTTTCTATCTGTGTGAGTGTTTTTTCATCTTGCTTCACCGTCATTATATGTTGGGGGCTGCCTTTTACTTTGGGGTCTGCTCTGGGGCAGTTTAGATTTCCATTTCTGTCTTTAGGCTATTTAGCGCTCCGGCTGTGATCGAGGGGTCTAGGGCATCGTAGGAACCCCCCACGGCTACTGCTAGTTGTGTTGATAGGTTCAGGGGTCTGCAATCTGATAGTTGCAACTTCTCTGGTTTACTGGACGTAGCTTCTATTTTTGTGTCTGCCTCCTATGGTGACTCAATCATAACAGAATCACCCGCCATACCGCAGATCCTAGGGTACTCAATAGCAGGAAAGAATTGTTAAAAAAAAAAAAAAAGTGTATATTTTTTCCTCTATATCTCTGAGGCCGTAGGGGGAATTTTTTTTCTCTCAATGGAGATAAAGCAATTGTCTGATCGTGTGGAGCAGCTCGCTGCGGAAGTGCGGGGAATTTCCGCCTACCTTGCTCATTCAGATGCTGCTGAACCAAAGATTCCTACACTTGATGTAGTTTTTGGGGATCGGTCTAAATTTTTGAATTTCAAAAAGAATTGTAAATTATTTTTTGCCTTGAAGCCTAACTCGTCAGGGAGCTCCGCACAGCAGGTTAAAATTGTCATCTCTTTGCTGCATGGCGATCCCCAGGATTGGGCGTTTTCTTTGAAACCAGGTGATCCTATTCTGACTAATGTGAACGCATTTTTTCAGGCCTTGGGGTTGTTGTATGACGAACCTAATGCCATTGATCAGGCTGAAAAGACCCTGCTGGCATTGAACCAGGGTTGTGATTCTGCAGAATTGTACTGTCAAAAATTCCGAAAGTGGGCAGTACTTACTACCTGGAATGATAATGCCTTGGCTGCTCTCTTTCGGAAGGGGTTGTCAGAAGCCGTAAAAGATACTATGGTAGGATTTCCTGTTCCCTCTGGTCTTGACGATTCTATGTCATTAGCCATTCAGGTTGATCGGCGTTTGCGCGAACGCAAAGCTGCACGAGAGGTGTTGCCACCTGTTGAACAAATGTCTGAACCTATGCAATGTGATAGAGTTTTTTCCAGAGAGCAGCGTCAGGAGTTCAGAAGGCGTAATAAGTAGAGTTGAGGGAAACGGGTCGAAAAATTTCAAAAGTCGCCGACTTTTGGCAAAGTCGGGTTTCATGAAACGAAACCCGACCCTAGGATGAGGTCGGCCACGAGGTCGGCGACTTAAGCGCCAAAGTCGCGTTTCAAAAGTTTGTTTTGCGCTCTTTTTCAGCCAATCAGGATCCACGGACACTGTGGGCAACGTGATGACATAGGCAGGGGTCACCACAATCTTTCAGAAGGGCATGCAAGTGATTGGCTTGCTTTGATGGGCGTCACAGGGGTTATAAAAGGGCGTGCATGCCGACCACCATCTTACTTCTGCCGATCTTAGCTTTGGGAGAGGTTGCTGCTGCTGATTCTGTAGGGAGAGCGTTAGGCAGGGAAGAAGAAAAAAAACTGCTTCTGCTGCTAGCAATTTTGCCTGTACAACACACCAGTCACTGTGAAGTGCAAGGGGAGGCTATATTGTGGTGGATCAGTGGTGTTGGTTGTTAGGCTGCCTTCTAAGGCTTCCTGACAGCTGCATTGCTGTTTACCCACTGCTCTGCAAGCTGCTTTTTTAAAAGCAATCCCAATTTTTTTTTGTCCTGCTGAGGTACTGAGCGTGCATTTTTTCACACCATACAGTGGTGTACGCTCCTCACACAGTACCGTGTAACGGCTGTTATCACAGCCACAGTGAAGCTATCTGTGTGTCACTCTGTGAGAATAAGTCGAGGACATGTTCTGTTCTTACAGACCTGCACCTACTAGTTTTGTCTAGCTTTCAAACAGTTAAATATATTTGCTGTTTGATCACATTCAAAACTATAGAGAGACAGCGTGTGTCAGTCCGCATACTTAAAAAACATGGAGCTTGACAATTTTACGTACACCGGACAGCCGTGTACGTGCACGCTCCTCTCAGTACCGTGTAACGGCTGTTATCATGGCCACAGTGAAGCTATCTGTGTGTCACTCTGTGAGAATAAATCAAGGACATGTTCCGTTCTTACAGACCTGCACCTACTAGTTTTGTCTAGCTTTCAAGCAGTTAAATATATTTGCTGTTTGATCAGATTCAAAACTATAGAGAGACAGCGTGTCAGTCCGTATACTTAAAAAACACGGAGCTTGACAATTTTACGTACACCGGACAGCCGTGTACGTGCACGCTCCTCTCAGTACCGTGTAACGGCTGTTATCACGGCCACAGTGAAGCTACCTGTGTGTCACTGTGGAAGGATAAGTGGAGGACTTGTTCTGTTCTTACAGACCTACACTCTAGGGAGATTCCTATTCTGCCCAATTCTACAAACACCTTGTCGTTTGTGATACACTAGCCAATTTCTGCCTGTGACATAGCGCTCTGATATTCAGTGGGCCTCACACAATCCAAAAGTGTCCAGTGTCCACTAGTGTGTGCAGAAATTCAAAATCTCCCTTATCCTGTAGTCACTTTTTTCACACCTGTGCCATCGAGCCTGTGACATAGCTCTCTGATATTCAGTGGGCCTCACACAATTCATAAGTGTCCAGTGTCCACAAGTGTGTGCAGAAATTCAAAATCTGTGTGATCCTGTAGTCACTTTTTTCACACCTGTGCCATCGAGCCTGTGACATAGCGCTCTGATATTCAGTGGGCCTCACACAATCCAAAAGTGTCCAGTGTCCACTAGTGTGTGCAGAAATTCAAAATCTCCCTTATCCTGTAGTCACTTTTTTCACACCTGTGCCATTGAGCCTGTGACATAGCGCTCTGATATTCAGTGGGCCTCACACAATCCATAAGTGTCCAGTGTCCACAAGTGTGTGCAGAAATTCAAAATCTCTGTGATCCTGTAGTCACTTTTTTCACACCTGTGCCATCGAGCCTGTGACATAGCGCTCTGATATTCAGTGGGCCTCACACAATCCATAAGTGTCCAGTGTCCACAAGTGTGTGCAGAAATTCAAAATCTCTGTGATCCTGTAGTCACTTTTTTCACACCTGTGCCATCGAGCCTGTGACATAGCGCTCTGATATTCAGTGGGCCTCACACAATCCATAAGTGTCAAGTGTCCACAAGTGGGTGCAGAAATTCAAAATCTCCCCTGTCCTATAGACACCTTGTACCTTGTTTTACATTACTATATAGTTTGTTGGATTTTGTCTACATTTCTACAAAAACTGAGGAAGGCTGGTGGAAGAGGCCGTGGAATTGGGCGGGGCTTGGCAGCTGGTAATGATGGTGTTGGTGGTGGATCTGATGGTAGTGGCAAGAGCAAAATAGGACCGAATGCAGGAGGTGTTGAGCCTGCGTCATCGTCTGGCTCCATAAGGCTTCGAAGGCTTAGTTTTCTAGGAGTTGGCAAACCGCTTTTAAAGCCAGAGCATCAGGAAAAAGTTTTGTCTTACATTGCTGATTCAGCCTCCAGCTCTATCGCCTCCTCTTCTGAAGTTGTAAAAAGTAAGAGCACTGAGTCGTCATTGGAGGCTCATGTTCATGAACCACACCTTTCCTTGTGTCCTTCAACCCAACCAAGATTGAAGGATGATGCAGGCCATACTACTGATTACTCCATGGAGCTGTTTTCACATACCATGCCTGGATTATCAAGTGAAATGGTGAATTACCCAGGCCAAGATGAATCTGACATGGAGTGCACTGATGCACAGCCGCTGATAGATGATTCTGCTGGTACATTCACTCAGAGCACTACATTGTCCTCGCAGTGTACAGAGCCATATTCTGACCCTGATGAGACTCAGGTGCCCCTTCCCGCACACTATACCACCATACACGGTGACACAGAGGAAGGTGCACATGACATTGAAGAGGAGGTGATGGATGACCCAGTTGTTGACCCAGATTGGCATCCATTGGGGGAAGAGGGTGCTGCTTCCAATAGCTCAGATGAGGAGCATCCACAGCAGACATCGACATCGCAACAGCTGTTATCTGGCAGGCCCGGAACACTCCAAAGACAGGTTCCAAAAATCCAAAGAGTTTGCTGGACAGCTTGTCCAGAGGGTCAAAAGATCACAGCGTGCTAGGCCGCAAAATGTCTGCCAAAGTAGGAAGAGTGCAGTGTGGCACTTTTTTGAACAAAATCCTCATGATCAGGCCAAGGTTATCTGTAAGAAGTGCGCAAAGACCTTTAGCCGAGGGAAAAATCTGAAAAATTTGAATACCAGTTGCATGCTTAGACATTTAACCACCATGCACTTGCAAGCGTGGACACAGCTCCAAACCTCAAGTGCCACATGTGCAACTGATCACAAAGAAGGTAGTCAGCAACGCTACATTGTTTCCCCCACTGTAAGCCCAGCGGTTAGCACAGCAGCAAATGTTGAGGTGTCGTTGCAAGGCCACAGCAGTCAGGGAATCCCACTGTTATATCAACGAAATACTGAATCTAGGCCATCAGAAAGAACACCAACTCCATCACCATCATCAACCCTTCCTCAGTCCGCCCTGTCCACCGCTACTTCCACCATTTGCAGCTCTCAAGTCCAGCTCACCCTCCCAGACACTATGAGTAGGTCAAGAAAGCACTCAGTCTCTCATCCGCGTACACTGGGTTTGAACGCCCACATTGCCAAACTAATCTCGTTTGAGATGATGCCCTATCGGTTGGTGGAAAGCGCAGCTTTCTGCGAACTCATGGCCTATGCAGTACCATGCTATGACCTACCCAGTCGCCACTTCTTCTCTCGCAAAGCCATCCCAGCCCTCCACCATCATGTAAAAGACCGCATTGTCCATGCACTCAAGCAGTCAGTGAGTGGAAAGGTGCACCTCACAACTGATGCATGGTCCAGTCGGCATGGCCAGGGCCGTTACGTGTCCATCACTGCGCACTGGGTTAATGTGGTGGATGCAGGGTCCACAGGGGACAGCGGTGGTGGGACAGTGCTGCCTAGCCCACGGTATAGGAAACAGTTGGCTGTAGGCGTTCGACCCTCCTCCTCCTCCTCCAGAAGCGAAAGCTCATCCACAGAGCGCAGTCGTACGAGCACTCCATCTGCAGCTGCCACTGTTGCACACAAGGTGTCCCCCTATCGAGCAGTTAGTGGAAAGCGTCAGCAGGCTGTGTTGCAGATGATGTGTTTGGGCGACAGACACACCGCCGAGGTGCTGGCCAAGTACTTGAAGCGACAAACTGAGTCATGGCTGGGCAGTGTACATCTTGAGGCAGGCAAGGTAGTTAGTGATAACGGCCGTAATTTTGTGGCAGCCATAGCCCTTTCAAAACTCAGCCACATACCTTGCTTGGCTCACACCTTGAACCTGGTGGTGCAGTGCTTCCTCAAAAATTATCCGGAGTTAACAGCCCTGCTCCAGAAGGTGCGAAGACTGTGCACGCACTTCCGATGGTCGCCTGTACACTCCGTTCATATGCAGAAGCTGCAGCGATTGCTCCACCTTCCCAACCACCACCTCATTATCGACATTGCAACAAGGTGGAACTCCACCCTGCACATGGTGGAGCGGCTGTGCGAGCAGAGGCAGGCCATAATGCATTTGTGGGAGGATACACGGCCAGGCACTTTGAGAGCAGACATGGAGTTGACAGGTGTGCAGTGGTCGAAGCTGAAAGACCTCTGTAAAGTCCTTCAGTGTTTTGAGGAATGCACACGGCTGGTAAGCGCAGATGATGCCATCCTAAGCATGAGCATCCCACTTATGCGTCTGCTCATGCAAACTTTGACGCACCTTAAGGAGCAGGCGTCTGCAGCCAATGTTGACGATTAGGGAATCCTTGATGACATTCAGCCATTGTCTGCTCAGGGAAGTCTCCTGGACGAGGTGGAGGAAGAAGAGAAGGAGGAGGATGATGATGGGGATGATTACTTAGGGGAGGAGGATGCATCTCGTGGGGCAAGTGAAAATGTTGGCGTGGCAAGGTCTGGTACAGGGTTTGTGCGTGACTGGAGGGATGTGGATTTGCCAGAAAGTGCTCCTCCAACCAGCACTCGCAGTGCATCATTGACACCGGGAACATTGGCCCACATGTCAGATTATGCCTTGCAGATCCTAAAAAGGGACCCCCGCATTGCCAAAATGATGAACGATGACGACTACTGGTTGGCCAGCATCCTGGATCCATGCTATAAAGGCAAATTACAAAACATCATGCCACAGGAGAACCTTGACCCAGAGACAGGGGTTTTATGACAATGTTGTGGACTGATTTTTCAAGTACCGCTCAAACAACTGGTAATACTGCATCGATGGAAAGTGACAGGAGACAGCAGTTGTCAACTATGGTTACAAACTACTTTTCCTCCCATATCGATGTTCTCCCACACAGGTCATTCCCCTTTGACTATTGGGCCGCTAAACTGGACACCTGGCCTGAATTGGCACAATATGCCTTACAGGAGCTCGCTTGCCCAGCTGCAAGTGTGCTATCGGAAAGAGTCTTCAGTGCAGCTGGATCAATCCTGACAGAAAAAAGGACCCGTCTGTCAACCCAAAATGTGGATGATCTAACCTTCATTAAAATGAACCATGCATGGGTTTCCAAGGATTTTGTCCCACCTTCCCCTGATGACACATAGGGTGACAGAAAAATGGCTTGCTTTGGTCCACCTCTTCCTGGGACTTGACCTATTTCGCCTTTTGCATCAGCTGAATGTCCAACATCAACATATGCCACTTTCTAAAACTCCCTAACTGTGCTGCCTCCCCCCACCCATGGCCGGGGTCACCACCTAGCGCACGACAACGTGCGAGTGCCGTTGCCCTGGACAGGTTGGTAGGCCGACTCTTGGGCGCTGGCACTGGCACAGGGTCCCTCATAGTGCAATCAAGTGTCTCTGACGGTGGTGGTGCACACCCGCCGTCAGACACACCGCCGTACTATGAGGGGCCCAGTGCCAGTACCGACGCCCACGAGTGGGCCCTCCTTGCTTGGGCAGGGCCCCAGCATTTGCAATCTTTACCTCTCCCTGCTCCTCCACTGTGTAGTCTGGGCCGTCAAATCCATACTGTGCCTGACACCGTCTGAGCCTGCCTCCTGATGTATAGACTTATATTTTGAATGTGTACGCTATCCATACATGTTATCCGGGGATACGGTACCCTTTCTCACCTTTGTGCAATCACGTGCAAGCCATACTGGGCCTAACACCGTCTGAGCCTGCCTCCTGATGTATAGACATATATTTTGAATGTGTACGCTATCCATACATGTTATCCGGGGATACGGTACCCTTTCTCACCTTTGTGCAATCACGTGCAAGCCATACTGGGCCTAACACTGTCTGAGCCTGCCTCCTGATGTATAGACATATATTTTGAATGTGTACGCTATCCATACATGTTATCCGGGGATACGGTACCCTTTCTCACCTTTGTGCAATCACGTGCAAGCCATACTGGGCCTAACACCGTCTGAGCCTGCCTCCTGATGTATAGACATATATTTTGAATGTGTACGCTATCCATACATGTTATCCGGGGATACGGTACCCTTTCTCACCTTTGTGCAATCACGTGCAAGCCATACTGGGCCTAACACCATCTGAGCCTGCCTCCTGATGTATAGACATATATTTTGAATGTGTACGCTATCCATACATGTTATCCGGGGATACGGTACCCTTTCTCACCTTTGTGCAATCACGTGCAAGCCATACTGGGCCTAACACCGTCTGAGCCTGCCTCCTGATGTATAGACATATATTTTGAATGTGTACGCTATCCATACATGTTATCTGGGGATACGGTACCCTTTCTCACCTTTGTGCAATCACGTGCAAGCCATACTGGGCCTAACACTGTCTGAGCCTGCCTCCTGATGTATAGACATATATTTTGAATGTGTAGGCTATCCATACATGTTATCCGGGGATACGGTACCCTTTCTCACCTTTGTGCAATCACGTGCAAGCCATACTGGGCCTAACACCGTCTGAGCCTGCCTTCTGATGTATAGACATATATTTTGAATGTGTACGCTATCCATACATGTTATCCGGGGATACGGTACCCTTTCTCACCTTTGTGCAATCACGTGCAAGCCATACTGGGCCTAACACCGTCTGAGCCTGCCTCCTGATGTATAGACATATATTTTGAATGTGTACGCTATCCATACATGTTATCCGGGGATACAGTACCCTTTCTCACCTTTGTGCAATCACGTGCAAGCCATACTGGGCCTAACACCATCTGAGCCTGCCTCCTGATGTATAGACATATATTTTGAATGTGTACGCTATCCATACATGTTATCCGGGGATACGGTACCCTTTCTCACCTTTGTGCAATCACGTGCAAGCCATACTGGGCGTAACACCGTCTGAGCCTGCCTCCTGATGTATAGACATATATTTTGAATGTGTACACTATGCTATCCATACATGTTATCTGGGGATACGGCACCCTTTCTCACCTTTGTGCAATCACGTGTAATCCATACTGGGCGTGAGAACGGCTGGCGAGCTGTTAAGCAAGCTACAATACCTGTGGTTTGCACACGTAAGTTTTTCATTTTTTCAGGAATGACGGTTAGGCCTAATTCCAGAACTGCGGTTGACCTGCACTTACTGGGAAATCATCGTTCACAGGTAATAATTGTACTCACTGATCCCCATCACTAACGTTGTTCAGCGGGTTATCTGCACCTGTAAGCGACAAACGCTGGCCTTTTCAGTGTAGCGCACATGCAGCTACGGACATGTAAGGGCATGACACACCAGTTATTGGCCAATCTCATGTGCCAGAGCCTCACGTGTCCCTCTAGTAAGCCGGACTCGGACCGCGGGGCATGACGGAGTCTCGTTCGTTAACGGAATTAAGCTTGCAATGTGTGCATCTTTTCTGTAGCTGGCATGGTTGAGGTTTCCAGGTGGAGTCGAATTTAACCATAGGCTCCACTCCTGGTGGTGCCCTTCTGGACATTCCTTTAAGGTTCAGCTTTACAACCATACTGCCCACGTAAAACAAACACTTTGCCTTCATGAACGCTGTTTGGAGGGTCATGACTCGTGGGAATAACGCCGCCCAATCAGTTAACCTGCTAGAGAGATCCTTCGTTGCTCCCAAGCATGACATCACACTCCCTAGGAGGAAGGTAATGCCACTGTGGCGACCGTACTCCTGGGGGCGAAACAAGTGCACTGATGCCCAGCCACTGCTCGATGAATCTGCTGGTACATTGACCCAGACCACTACATTCCCCTCGCACGCTACCCGGCCTGAATCTGACCCTGATGAAACTCAGGTTACCCTTCCCATATACAGTTCCATCTTACACGGTGACAAAGAGGAAGCTGCAGATGAAAGTGCAGGTTCGGCCCACCCGCCATCAGACACACCACCGTACTATCAGGGGCCCTGTGCCAGTGCCGTCGCCAACGAGTGGGCCCCCCCTGCTTGCTCAGGATCACAGCACTTGCAAGGTTGAAATACTGTGCAGTGAGATGGAAGATGGGGACGACGAGGAGTCCAGACTAGTACAGGGATTCCCTAGCGAGGAGACTTATTTGATTGTTTTCAATGTTGGGACAGCAATTTTTGGGGAGCACTATACTCTGGAGAATGATAGATGGGGCCCACCATACACTGGAACATTCCAAAGGTGGACATCAGACACTGGAGCAGCATTTACAGGGCCCATTATACACTAGAGCATTAGAAATGGGGCCCATTATGTTTGGAGCATTATTTGGGCCCATAAGATAGTGGAGCTTCATCCAGGGGGACCAACATATACTGTATCATTATGTGGAGCTCATCATAAACTGTTTCAAACATTATATGAGACCAATGATTCTGTATGGAGAAAAAGATGGGCCTCGTCATGAGATGTAAAAAGTGAAGTATTTTTCATTGTACTATACCGCTATTTCTCTGCAGTATCGGAGCATGATGAGTTGTGGTATGTGTTAAAGGGGCGCTCTTTCGCCCAGGGCACATGAAAACCTGGAGCCAGCCCTACCCCCCCACAACTTTAGCCAAATAACCCCCATTTTTTAGTGCGTAACTTGTATTATGAAGTTAATTAAGGTTGACAAGCTTAAGTAAGAAGAATTGATGCTTTTGGCATTCAAATGGGCACTGTAGGTGTGTTTCCTGTCCTCCGCTCACTGCCGACTTTTATTCCCCATTGACTTACATTGGGTTTCGTGTTTCGGGACGACCCCGACTTTTCCCTATAATCGGCCGATCTTGCTCGACCCAACTTTTGGAAAAGTCGGGTTTCACGAAACGAAACTCGACCCTAAAAAGCCAAAAGTCGCTCAACTCTAGTAATAAGTTGTGTTTTTTCTGTGGAGATGCCTCGCATATTATTTCTGTCTGTCCTAAATGAGAGAAATGCTTTGCACACACGTTTTCTGTTGGTGGTGTTCAACCTAAGTTTCTTCTGGCTATTACTCTGATCTGCTCCCTGTCCACATTTTCCGCCAAGGCTTTTGTGGATTCGGGAGCAGCCCTAAACCTAATGGACTTGGATTTTGCTAAATGTTGTGGATTTCCGATGACACCTCTGCAGATGCCTATCCCTTTGAGGGGGATTGATGCTACTCCTTTGGCTAAAAATAAACCTCAGTTTTGGACCCAGGTGGTAACGCGGGTCGCCCCAGACCATCAAGAAAATTGCAGATTTTTGGTGTTGCATAATCTGCATGATACTATTGTTCTGGGGTTTCCCTGGTTACAAATTCATAATCCAGTTTTGGATTGGAAATCTGTGTCTGTGGTGAGTTGGGGTTGTCGGTGTGCCTTTAGTGAGGCTCCGGTGTTTTCCACCTCTCCTCAGTCGCATGATGTTCCTGATTATTTGGCGGACTTTTATTATGTATTTAGTGAGAATGAGTCTGCGTCTCTGCCTCCTCATAGGAGTTGTCACTG
Organism: Dendrobates tinctorius; assembly: GCF_039654945.1. Classification (NCBI taxonomy): domain Eukaryota; kingdom Metazoa; phylum Chordata; class Amphibia; order Anura; family Dendrobatidae; genus Dendrobates; species Dendrobates tinctorius. The sequence goes on from NW_027361693.1 coordinate 18,845,979, forward strand.
TGCAATTGAACTGAGCCCGGGGTGTAAATTTCCCAAGGGTCGGCTCTTCAATTTATCTGTACCCGAGCACGAGGCTATGCGATCCTATATTAAGGAGGCGTTGGAGAAGGGTCATATTACACCATCCTCGTCACCCTTAGGTGCCGGGTTTTTTTTGTAGCCAAAAAGGATGGATCATTAAGACCTTGTATTGATTATCATGCCCTCAACAAAATTACTGTTAAATATCAGTATCCATTACCCCTGATTTCTGATCTATTCTCCAGAGTTAAAGGTGCTTGCTGGTTTACCAAGCTTGACCTCAGGGGGGCGTATAATCTTATTCGCATTAAGCATGGGGATGAATGGAAGACGGCGTTTCTTCCTTTCAGGAGCTGAAGCGAAGATTCACCTCCGCCCCGGTTTTGCGGCAACCTGATGTCTCACTTCCGTTCCAGGTAGAGGTGGATGCTTCTGAGATTGGTGCAGGAGCTGTTTTGTCCCAAAAGGATCCTGTAACATCTAAAATGAATCCCTGTGCTTTCTTTTCCCGAAAGTTCTCTCCATCTGAACGTATCTATGATGTGGGGAATCGGGAACTGTTAGCCATGAAATGGGCATTTGAGGAGTGGAGACATTGGTTGGAGGGAGCTAAGCATCAAGTCGTGGTCCTCAATGACCACAAGAATTTGATTTACCTAGAGTCGGCTAAGCGCTTGAACCCTAGACAGGCTAGGTGGGCCTTGTTTTTTACACGTTTTGATTTTGTGGTTTCTTTTCTTCCTGGAACTAAGAATGTCAAGGCAGACACCCTCTCTAGGAGCTTCTTTGCTGATTCTCCTGTGGTGACCAAGCCTGCTACCATCTTAGGCAAAGGGGTAGTTCTTTCTGCCATCTCGCCCGATTTGAGACGTGCTCTGGAAGAGTTCCAGGAGGACAAACCTGAGCGTTGTCCCAGTGGAAAGTTGTATGTTCCTGACCAGTGGAAGAAGAGAGTGATGTCTGAAGTTCATTGCTCTGCTTTTGCTGGTCATCCAGGTATTTTTGGTACTAGAGATCTGGTGAGTCGGTCTTTTTGGTGGCCCGCCTTGTCTCGTGATGTCAGGAATTTTGTGCAGTCCTGTGGGACGTGCTCCCTGTCTAAATCGTGTTCTCGCTCTAGTGGGTTGTTGATGCCTTTGCCTGTCCCCAAGAGGCCATGGACCCATATTTCAATGGATTTCATCTCTGATATGCCTGTCTCTCAAAGGATGACTGTTATTTGTGTGATTTGTGATAGGTTCTCTAAGATGGTTCATCTTGTACCACTCCCTAAGTTGCCGTCTTCCTCTGAGTTGGTGCCCCTGTTTTTGCAACAGGTGGTTCGCTTGCACGGGATTCCTGAGAACATTGTATCTGACAGAGGAGTCCAGTTTGTGTCTAGATTTTGGAGAACTTTCTGTTCCAAGCTGGGAATTCAGTTGTCCTTCTCCTCTGCTTTTCACCCTCAGACCAATGGGCAGACAGAGAGAACAAACCAGACCTTGGAGTCATATTTGAGATGTTTTATTTCTGCTGATCAGGATGATTGGGTTTCATTTTTGCCCTTGGCCGAATTTGCTTTAAATAATAGAGCTAGTTCTGCCACTTTGATGTAACCTTTTTTTTGTAACTTTTGGTTTCATCCTCGATTTTCTTCAGGGCAGGTGGAGCCCTCTGCCTGCCCAGGTGTTGACACTGTGGTGGAGAGAATGCACCAGATCTGGGACCAAGTGGTGGATAAGTTATCTCTCTCCCAGGAAAAGGCCCAGCGGTTTTCCAACTGACATAGGACCATTGGTCCCCAGTTTAAGGTTGGTGATATGGTGTGGTTATCATCAAAAAATATTGCTATGAAGGTGGCTTCTCCTAAGTTTAAGCCTAGATTTATTGGACCTTACAAGTTTTTTTAGATTACTAATCCGGTCTCTTTTCGTTTGGCTCTTCCTGTCACATTTAAAATCCATAATGTGTTCCATAAATCTTTGTTGAAGAGTTTTGTTGAACCTGTTGTTCCGGGGGTGGCACCTCCAGACCCTGTATTGGTTGAAGGTAACATGGAATATGAGGTAGAGAAAGTACTGGATTCCTGTCTGGCTAGACGGAGACTCCAGTATTTGGTTAAGTGGAAGGGTTATGGTCAGGAGGATAATTCCTGGGTCTCTGCCTCTGATATTCATGCCAAAAGATTGGTGCGTGCCTTTCATCGGGCTCACCCTGATCGCCCTGGTGGCGTGGTTGAGGGTTCGGTGACCCCTCCTCAAGGGGGAGGTACTGTTGTGAGTTCATTTTCCCCTTCACTACTGAGGCCCGAGGAACTCCCTCTTCTGATAAAGAAAGGTAGTGAGCCTGATTATCAAACACCTGAGTCTGATGATGATGACTGGCTGAGTGGAGTTACTGACTGGATATAAGGCTGCCGACGCTCTTCTGCCCTGCGGGTGATTTCTCTGTGGGATCCTTGGAGAACAGTCTGAATTCCTGCTCCTCTAAAGCTAAGTTTTCTGCTCGGCCTTTTGCATTTGTGCTTAGACTTTGTTTTGCTTTGTTTTTCTGGATTTCTGCCATTCCCTGCTGGGGAGTGCTGAATTCCTTTAGCTCTGTCTTCTGAAAATACCTGAGTGCTGATTTAGTTTTTGAAGCCTAGCTGCTTCAGGGTCTTTTTCATATCAGCTTGTTGGCTTATGTCTTTGATAGGGTTTTGGCAGATTGCAGACAGCAACCTTCCTTTCCTGTTCTGTTTAGTTAGCTTGGGCCCCATCATTTGCTCAGCCTATCTTTCTATCTGTGTGAGTGTTTTTTCATCTTGCTTCACCGTCATTATATGTTGGGGGCTGCCTTTCACTTTGGGGTCTGCTCTGGGACAGTTTAGATTTCCTTTTCTGTCTTTAGGCTATTTAGCGCTCCGGCTGTGATCGAGGGGTCTAGGGCATCGTAGGAACCCCCCACGGCTACTGCTAGTTGTGTTGATAGGTTCAGGGGTCTGCAATCTGATAGTTGCCAACTTCTCTGGTTTTCTGGACATAGCTTCTATTTTTGTGTCTGCCTCCTACGGTGACTCAATCATAACAGAGGTCTGTATCGGTGCTGGCGAGAAGTGATTTCTACCTGTCATCAGTAGTAAAATACAAACTGCTGATCATTGCTCACCACCGTGTTAAGAGCACAGCACGGAACACATTGACACAGCTCTGCTATTTCAGTGTAAATAGATATAATAGAGCCGTGTGCTGTATATAGCACAATATTGATTGCATTATACTGTGGAGCACTATAAGGGTCCATTATACTGTGGAGCAATATATGGGGCCATTATAATGTGGAGAACTATATGGGGACATTATATTGTGGCACACTGTATTGGTCCATTATACTGTGGAGCACTAGACGGAGTCATTGCACTGTGGATCACTATATGAGGCCATTATACTGTGGAGCACTATATGGGGCCATTATAGTGTGAAGCACTATAAGGGGCACAATGCACTGTGGTGCACTATATGGGCCATTATACTGTGAATCACTATATGGGGCACATTATACTGTGGTTCACTATGTGGGGGTCAGTATACTGTGGAGCACTAATTAGGACCATTAAAATGTGGTGGATATACAGAGGGCAGTATGGCTTGATGGCTATGATGAGTGGTGTAGTTACAGACGTTGCCACTCATCACAGCCACCTGGTCTCGCTGAGCACAGCAGAACCTGGAGTGGCTGCTGATAGAATCTGTGGATCTTCATTCTCTAAATGAGGCTCCATAGACTTTGGATGTCAGATTCAGGGATAGTTGTCTGAATGGAATGCACTATGGATGCTACACACACTTCATTATAATCCAGCTTATACAGAAAAAATTGTTTATCACAACACTAGGTAGTGGATACTAGTCTAATTGTCCCTATAGGGCCCTATGACCAGCCCCTACCTATCAGCGGAGGTTGACACCCTCTTGGAACGCAAATGGCATCCCCGCTCCACGGCGGCTCTCCCTACTTGCCCTGTTCAAGTCCTATTAAACGGATGATCAAGATAGGAGAGGACAAAAACAATAGCCATGTTGCCTAAATCATCAATAAGGCAATCCCAATAAGACACCCGGCACCACAAATCACCAACAATACGAACCAGAAAAACTGGGGGTACAACCAGTAGCTGAAAACTCAAATTACTTAATGGGGTATAGCAAAAATAAAGGGATACCAGCAGTCACGAATTAGTTAGTCCCTACCTGACAGCGGAGATTTTTCACCCTAAATTTTACTGGTGCCTCCGCTCCGCATTGGCTGTCACTTGATAACCCTTACAATTCTACCCTATTACCAAAATTGCAATTAGGGGAGATAAAGAAAAACGGTCTTAAATCAGACAAAGGGACTGCTGATAACAACAAAAATCCCTGAAAAAAACCCAATTATTGTATGCTCCCTCCCTCCGAGCATCAGATACAGCAATTAATGAGTGACCTTGCTCTGTCCACTTTTATGGGAGTATCATAGAATCATAGAATCATAGAATCATAGAATCGTAGAGTTGGAAGGGACCTCCTGGGCCATCTGGTCCAACCCCCTGCTCAAAGCAGGATTCGCTAAATCATCCCAGTCAGATGTCTGTCCAGCCTCTGTTTGAAGACTTCCATTGAAGGAGAACTCACCACTTCTCGTGGCAGCCTGTTCCACTCATTGATCACTCTAACTGTCAAAAAGTTTTTTCTAATATCTAATCTGTGTCTCCTCCCATTCAGTTTCATCCCATTGCTTCTAGTCTTTCCTTGTGCAAATGAGAATAAAGTTGATCCTTCTACAATGTGACAGCCCTTTAGATATTTGTAGACAGCTATTAAGTCTCCTCTCAGTCTTCTCTTTTGCAAACTAAACATTCCCAAATCCTGCAACCTTTCCTCATAAGACAGGGTTTGCAGACCGGTCACCATTCTGGTCGCTCTTTTCTGAACTTGCTCCAGTTTGTTGATGTCTTTTTTAAAATGTGGTGCCCAAAACTGGACACAATATTCCAGATGAGGTCTGACCAAAGAGGAGTAGAGGGAAATAATGACTTCACGTGATCTAGACTGTATGCTTCTGTTAATACATCCTAGAATTGCATTTGCCTTTTTTGCTGCTGCATCACACTGTTGACTCATATTCAGTCTGTGATCTATTAGTATACCCAAGTCTTTTTCACATGTGCTGTCACTTAGCCCTATTCCTCCCATTCTATATATGCTTTTTCCATTTTTATTGCCCAGATGTAGTACTTTGCATTTCTCCCTGTTAAAAACCATTCTGTTTGTTGCTGCCCACTTCTCCAGTTTATTTAAATCTTTTTGAATCCTCTCTCTCTCTTCTCTAGTATTAGCTATCCCTCCTAGCTTTGTGTTATCAGCAAATTTAATCAGTTTACCCTCAATGCCTTCATCTAAATCGTTGATAAAGATGTTGAACAATACAGGGCCCAGGACAGAGCCCTGTGGTACCCCACTTGAGACATTCTTCCAATTTTTCTTCCAGTAGTAATTTAGTAAGCAGAAAGGGGGAACAAATTACATCACTGCCTCCATATCAGTGAATAGAGTGAATGGAGCAGTGTCACACATTACACCACTGCTCCCATAGAAATGGACTGAGCGGGGTCACACATAACATACATTAGATATTGTGTATCTAATCCCATCCTGTGTGATACGTGTTGCTGAGCTCAATACCTAATCCCATCATGTGATATACTACACTGAACCCTGTATCTACTCGCAGCTGGTGTTACTCTAAGCATATCTAATTGCAGCATGTGATACACGCCACATATCTAACCCCATCTTATGATACAGTGAGCCCTCAGGAAGAAGCATGGTGCGAAATGCATGTCAGGAACAGGGGAGACATTATGCCACTGTGACATCCACGTTTGCAGTAGCTCAGACTAAGATAATATGTACACAGTAAATATGACATTCTAAATATGTTTGGTTGGTAATGTCTATTTCTACTCTGTTTGCTGCATGTTGGCATGATTAATTGACACTCTCTGGCCTCTCTAAATAGAATATTGTATAGTAAATTGACTTATCCCAAATGGAAACACATTGTCCCTTGTTGGGGTGTTTAGTTTGTTTGTACTGACACTTTTGTCGTCTACATATGATTTGGGATATGCAAATGTGTGTTCCCATTTCCTATTTAGAACATTATTTAGACATTTACATATATATGAATTTACTCCTCAATGCTGCTTTCCAGAGGATATGGGGACTTACCTGTTAACATTGAACATTCAGAGAGTATATTGTTCAGATCCCTAAGGATATGAGGGAATTACCCTTAAAATTTAGCCTGAAAGTATAAACTACTGACTACTCTACATCTGTGTAAATTGATTACATAAGTTGGAGATCTGTTCCTATTACAAGACAGGGTATAAATACAATCTTTATTTTGTCCTATAAGGAAAAAAAAGGACTGTGAAGTAAGCTCACCACTGTGCAGACTCCTCGTTAGACCTTGACGAAGACTGCAAAGTCGAAACGCGTTGATCTGACAACAATGTGTTTTTTTGCCTGACAACTTTGTGCCATCCATGTTTTAAATAATGGATTAAAAGTTATTTTTAAGATTGCTATTTTTTCGAATGATCCTTCCCTCCTGTTGTTTCATTTTGTCCTATTTCCTTTGAGAAAAATGGGCAGAGATGATTGCAGAGAAAATGATTGCAGAGATTATGGAGGAAGTGATGCAGCTTCTGATGAGTATATATTTCCCATTCAAACACTGTCTGCTGTAACATGGATATTTCTGTACAGTTATGGGCACTTTCCTACGGGCTGTATGTTACTGCCACATCCCATAATGGACAATTAACAAGTTTAGTACAATTTTCAAAGAATTAAGACTGTAAATTATTTTAGATCAGTTTGCTTATGATTAACTGTTAAATTTCACTGAACCTGATAATACTATGCTTGCAACTAGATTTTGTATGCCAAACAAATTAACACAACAGAATGTTGCATGTTTGTACCGGATAGTAATGTTACCAAATTGGCCGCTCCTCGCTGTTCCATTACCTACTCTTAAATGCTGGAAATTTACTGCCAACAATTACTGTACTTAACTCTTTTCATCTGTATCATCTAATAATAGAAAATACACTTGAAAATGAATACATTGTAAATAAAATGTGGCTAATATGAGCAATTTAGCCAAAGGTGCCATTTAGCTAATGTGAGTTTATTTTATAACATAAAACCATACAATACTAAATGAATCTAAATACCATTACTATAATGAATAGTAATGTGCAACTGAGGTCCCTTAGAACCTAGCATTTGGGACCCATGCTCCACCAGACTAGCATTATGCTTCCATTTTAGAAATACGCCAAGCATACTTTAACCCTTCTATTTTGCCTAAAACAATTTAAGGTTAGCTAAAACATTTTTCTATTGTGCATTGTGTTTTTTCCCTATCTTTATGATATATAGTTCTTTATGCATAGTTCATCTCTGGTGATTTATCTTCACCTTTTAATGAATTTTTAGTCTGTATTTTCTGGTGTGGGAATTCATTGCTCATAAATTTTCAAATCTGTGTTTAAAGGCAGAACCTGTGGGACTCGATGTTCTCTTGCTGTTGTTGACTTCTCTCTGAGGTGTTAAATCAGGCACAGAAAATTCTTTGTGATAATTTATTGTTGCCTCCTCATTAGAATGACAGTTTTGCTTTTGTTACATTGTATTCAGCTTCATGCTGTTCGCTGTTGCAAAGATAGTGCTAATTTCCATGAAATTTAGTTTGATAATTTTTGGGAAATGTTCAAAAATACATTATCTTGTATGGAATCGTATTTATTATTCAGAGAGCATTTAGCACAAAAATATACAGTCTAAACTGTACTTTTTATTTTGGTAAATGTCATATTGAATAAGATAAACTGTCTAACGTAATCACATTAATTAGGTAATAGAATGCAGTTATTGCAAGTGTTAACAATTGCCGTCACCTTGCCAGAAGCGATTCAGTAAAACCTCATTTATAACAATTAAACAATTTATAACATTAGGTAGAAAGTGGCATTAAGATTAATAGGTCATGAAAACAGTTTCAGATGTTTTAGTATTAGAATAGTAAGGAATTCTTTGGATTACACACAAAAAAAATTCTTTAACTTGCATCAATGGCTCACAAAGTCTTTATTGTAGCACGCCTGTTATTCTCACAAAAAGCTGCTCATTAACTTTGAAATTGCATTTTCTATACTGTGCAAATAGCATAGCCATAGTTTCACATTATTCACACAGTGTAGCACAGCATGTACAGCTCTGGCAAAATTTAAGAGACCACCACATCAAAACCCTGTCATGGACAGCCCATGCTCCAGGCCTGAACCCCATTGAAAACCTCTGGAATGTAATCAAGAGGACGATGGATATTCACAAGCCATTAAGCAAAGAATAACTGCTAAAATTTTTGCACCAGAAGCAGTGTGAAAGACTGGTGGAAAGCATGCCAAGACGAACGAAAGCTGTTTTTAAAAATCATGGCTATTCCACAAAATATTGATTTCTGAACTCTTCCTGAGTTAAAACATTAGTATTGTTGTTTTTAAATGATTATGAACTTGTTTTCTTTGCATTATTTGAGGTCTGAAAGCAAGTTTTTTTTTAATTTTGACCATTTCTCCTTTTCAAAAAAAAAAATATTGCTTGGAAATTCAAAGACATGTCAGAAGTTTCTAGACTAAAAGATCATTTTACTCAAAAATATACCTATAAAGAGAAAAATCAGACAAACTGAACATTTGGAAGTGGTCTCTTATTTTTTGCCAGAGCTTCATAAAGATGGCTCTTGCTACATATATATTGAATTCAGTAAATTTGGGCTAAGTTAAAAATATGGCTTAAATTGTCTTTTTCAATGACAGAGAGACTACGTTGAGAGCCAGAAATAAAATCAGACTACAGAATGTTCCACAAAATAATGGAGATTAGTATTTTTGGCAGCACAACTATAGTATGTGATATTTGGAAAGAGAATTGGACCATGTTGTAATAAAAATATTGGCTATAGTAACAAAATATAAATTGTAGAGTCTGATCAATTGGAAAATTATGGTAAATTATCAGTTATGATTATAAAATATATTCATTTCAAAATTAATTTCAAATTAGTCATCAAATTTTGGTTCTATTAAGGAAAATGTCATGCAATGGTTTTATATAATCACTGTATTTTTTTGTAAATAAAAGTGATTATATATATGCATGTATATATACAGGTATAAAGGTAACATCCTCATCTATGACCTGCTTGCTTGTAATTAGTGTTTGTGCATAAAAGCAGAGTGAGTTTCTGGGATCCAGACAGACTCCTGCATCTTTCATCCAGCCACTGACGGTTCTGGATTGTGAGTCAAATTGAAAGCAAAAGAACTGTCAACAGATCTATGGAAAAGTTAAGGGGGCTTCACACATAGCGATATTGCTAGCAATATCGCTAAAGCGTCACCGATTTTGTGACGCAGCAGCGATATTGCTAGCGATATCGCTATATGTGACACTTAGCTCCAACCGGCTCCCCACTGGCTATCGCTGATCATGCGAGAACATCCTGGGCCATTTCTCGGCGGCGGCTTCCTGCTGGTGCCGACGAGCAACGCATGGACGCGGGCGGATGTCTTCATTGCCGCGTCTGACAGGTAAGTAATGACCGCCGACCACTGCTACGTCGCTGGTGAAATCTGCCTGTTTGGCAGCTCACTAGCGACCATTTAGCGATGCACCAGCTATCCTGACTGGGTCGTATCGTTGTCGGGATCGCTGGTGCATTGCTGAATGTAACGGGTACCTTAGATGAACTGTATAAAATAGAAAAGGGGTACAAAAAGAAATCCAAGGAACAGATAATGCCAGTCAGCAGCATTCAAACTGTGATTAACAAATGGAAAATCAGGGGCTTTGTAAAAACAAAACAACGGTCAGGTAGACCAACAAAAATTTCATCCACAACTGCTAGGAAAATTGTTTGGGATGCAAAGAAAAACCCACAAATAACATCAGTTGAAATACAGGACTCTATGAAAACTAGAGGTCTGGCTGTTTCTAGATGCACAATAAGGATGCACTTGAAGAAAAATGGGCTGCATGGTCAAGTCACCAGAAGAAAGCCATTACTGTGCAAATGCCACAAAGTATCTCACCTACAATACACAAAACAGCATAGAGACAAGCATCAAAACTTCTGGAACTTGGTAATTTGGAGTGGTGAGAGCAAAATTGAAATTTTTGGCCACAACTATAAATGTTACGTTTGGAGAGGTCAACAAGGCCTATGATGAAAGGAACACCATTCCTACTGTAAAGCACGGAGGTCGTTTTCTAATGTTTTGGGAATGTGTGAGCTACAAAGGCACAGGAAACTTGTTCAAAGTTGAAGGAAAGATGAATGCAGCACATTATCACCAAATCCTGGAGGCAAATTTGCAAACATCAGCCTGGAAGCTGCACATGAAAAATAAAATGCAAAGAGAGGCGCAATGAGTGTACCTGTGTTAAAATTAATTCCCTAACTGAATCGACAGGGTGCTCACCTTACAGGGTTGTGCCACCCTTGCACAACCACGGTGTAAATGTGAATGGTAGTTGGGGAGCTCGTCCTCGCAACCCAGAAGGGCACTGTACGTGGCTGTCAGCAACCTCCGCTCTCCTGGTCAGTCCATCTCTCACCGGCTTCCGGATGTGAAGTTGAGACCGATCCCAGCCGTAAGTGAACACCAAGTATCCCGGAGCTTCCCAGCACCGCCCAGCAAATGCAGGTTCTCCCACAAGCAACTGCCCTCCAAGCTACTCCTGCCGCTAATCCTCAGAGAGGAAAAGTCAATGTGAAGCAACAAAAAAAGTGGTCTATAGAAGCACTAAAGGAGAGGCAGAAACCAGAAAAAGGGTAAAAAACTCAGCTTTTATTCTTCCTCCAATACCCACAACGCGTTTCTACCGTCACAGCCGTCTTCCTCAGGTGGTATGAAGGAAGCATCAATTATTACAGCCTTTATAGGTAGCCCTAGTTGAAACAACCCACAATCCTATGCGACCTCCCCTTGATGTTGCGCGTTAACCCTTACATCCCCAATAAAAACATTGTGAAAAAACATTCGTTAAACAATCATTATACATTTTGCATGTTTCAAAAAAAAAAATTATTTTAAAAAAAAACTACATGATGCACATAAAAAGAGAAATCAATCATAATCACTTAAACTATTAACCCTACCTGGAAACTTTCTCTATAGTGAGATTCAGTCCCTCTGGATATAACGTACCCAACTTAAACATCTAGTAGCTTTCTCTTCTAACAAGGTTACTCAGCCTCCCTTCGCCAAGCTCCTTGATATGGTCAATAATGGTCAATCTTATCTTTCCTGGATACTTATTGTGACTCCCTGCAAAGTGTCAGGACACACTGTGTAATTGGTAACCCGAGCGGATGTTCTTTCTATGCTTATTCAATCTTGAATGCGCTGTTTGGATAGTCCTTCCCACATATTGAAGCCCACAAGGGCATTCCAATAAATAGATTATATAGGTGGACTGACAAGTAACCTTGTGCTTGATCTGGAATGTCTCATTGGTAGTATTAGAATGAAAATCCCTTGCCTTAAAATTTTTTTTTTTTTTTTAGAAAGGAAATTTTAAAAAAATTTTTTTTACATTTTTTGGAAAAGTTTTTTCCTTTTGATGGGGTTTCTTTTACTTGGACAGGGTTTATTATCAGTTTTTTATGGAATATTGATGAGGTTGAATGTCGTAACATGCAAAATGTATAATGATTGCTTAACGAATGTTTTTTCACAATGTTTTTATTGGGGATGTAAGGGTTAATGTGCAACATCAAGGGGAGGTCACATAGGATTGTGGGTTGTTTCAACTAGGGCTACCTATAAAGGCTGTAATAATTGATGCTTCCTTCATTCCACCTGAGGAAGACGGCTGTGACCGTAGAAACGCGTTGTGATTATTGGAGGAAGAATAAAAGCTGAGTTTTTTTAACCCTTTTTCTGGTTTCTGCCTCTCCTATACACCGCTTTTTTTGTTGCTTCACATGGAAGCTGCACATGGGATGCACTTGGATGTTTCAACATGACAACGATCCAAAACACAAGGCCAAGATGACCTGTGATTGGCTACAACAGAGCAAAGTGAAGGTTCTGGAGTGGCCATCTCAGTCACCTTATCTCAATATCATTGAGCCACTTTGGGGAGATCTCAAGTGCGCAGTTCCTGCTAGACAAGCCAGGAATTTACATGAACTGGAGACTTTTTGCCAAGAAGAGTGGCAGCTTTGCTATCTGAGAAAATAAAGAACCTCATACACAACTACCACAAAAGGCTTCAAGCTGTCATTGATGTTAGAGAAATTAAGAAATTGGGTATTACTTTTGATCAGGGTCATTTGGATGTTTTGGGGTTGTCATTATTATTTAAAATGAGAAAACACAGTAGTTTGACAATAAATGGCTTCACCCAACCACTAACCATCAGTGGAGAAAAGGTTTTGGTGTTATCATTCACATTCTCTGAAAAAAAGGCCAAGAAAGCAAAAATTCTCCCAGAGAATGAGGGAATCAGAGGTCTGTTTGTGTTAATTAGAGCTGAACCTTTTCCCTGAGCAGGCGTATCCCCACAGCCACATAGATTGTACTGCTTGTTATTTTGGTTTACTGTTATGCATTGGTCTCTGCAGTATGCTTATTTCAATAAACCAACTGAAATTTAAATGGAAATTGTCTTATTGACTACCTCTTTGAGCACCTGAGTGAGCCGATCTTCCACAATACTGTATATATAGTTACATAGTTATGTAGGTTGAAAAAAGACTTATGTCCATCAAATTCAACTTTTCTCCACAAATTTTTCATTTTGTCAATAAATTAACTATAACCAACAATGTTATGTATACTGAGGAAATCATAACATAAACACTAAATCATAAATAGCTAGGTGAGGCCAAAATGAAACATTAAAAAGACAAATAAATAAAAGTTTAGTTTTAGGAGTCAATTTTTTTTACGGTTGTTAATACTGAGGAAACAATCAATATAAATTATATATATATGTGTATCTATATATATATATATATATATATATATGTATATATACATATATATAACAATTTTCAAAGATGGTCAAACATACTAAAGGTGTATTAACCAGTTCATAAGTAGGCAATTTCCCCCCCTTCCTGGCTAGGCACATTTTTTGGTTTGATTGTGCATGCTATTTTAATGGTTGAAAACAGATTGTTTAAACATTCAAATAATTTTTGCCCCTTTTTTATCGGATACATGTAGCCTAACTGTTATGTCAGTTAAATATTATTTTTACAATTCCCTTTTTTTCACTGACATATGTTTAGAACATGATAGAAAATATGTATCAACTTTACACTTTTCTTCTTTTTTTATGACTACAAAAGACCTCTAAAAACATTTTAAATTTTTCCCTTTTCCTGCAATCTATCATGGAGCATATTTAACTTCTCTGTCTGGGCTCAATAGCCCCCCATTTCTCTTGAGTTGGTGAAGCACCACTCTCTCATTAGCCCCCTCACCGATAAACTTCATTGATGTCTCCTCCTTTTGGGGAAGAAACATGTTGTGAAGGATAGTGAAGTTGTTGTATTTAGTATCAGGATAACATTTGGGATCTTCCCTTGCTAGGGAGGGAGTTTTCACATGAGGCACAACAGGTACATTAGTTAGCTGTATTGCTTTACTATTCTTATGATTGACAACTGTGTTGCTCCATATTTCAAGATATGACTTCATAGGATTTGGGTGAGATCTAACCAATTTAATTGGAGCATGGCTATTATTGGACAATTTTGATTATTGATTTGTTGCCTATGGTTGTCTTTTATGTTTTTTGTTTTTTTCTTTGTCTCCCCATCTGTGTGTGCTGCCTTTCATCCATTTGTTTGTGGGCAAATCAACCCTTGTTTTAAATGTACTTTTTTAAAAGTTTTACTTTATTAGCAATTTCTCCTTGGTTCTATATCAATTCATTCAAATTATAATTCACCAAGTTACTGCAGATTGTATTGAATATAAAACTTTGAAATGGCTTATTATTATCAATAAAACAAATCATTACAATGTAAAATCATTTCTATAAAATAAAAAGTGGAGTATTGAAGTTTACTGCCAAAACATTTGCACTTCATTCTTTCAAGTGAAGTTACATTTTATTTAATAATTTCATATAATAATATTCAACAACAAAAATGAAAAAAGAGCATTGTCTTGGTGAGGTTTTGAAAAACAATTCTAATAGAGGTTTCCTTTTAAAAAGAATCTGCCAGCTACTTTTTTCTTATGTAATCTGAGGACTGAAGGAGGTAGAGGTTAAAACACAGATTTCAGACAGATGTCACTTATCAATCTGTGTGCTTTTGTTTACTTACAGGGAACGTTTTACCACCAGGACATGATTATTGCTGTGACTAGCTGGTGCGCGATCACTCATTGTACGACGCCCCCTTCTGTGATAAGCAACTGTCAACAAACAATGTCCATACAAAGCATGGCTTAGGTGGGGTTAGTTTTCTGAGCTCTGCTTCATGTTATATCAAAGATCTCTGATTGTATCACAACTTCTGCACCTAGTAATCTAAAGGTACTGTCACACTTAGTGATGTACCAGCGATCCCGACCAGCGATATGACGCGGTCAGGATCACTGGTACATCGCTAAGTGGTCGCTAGTGAGCTGACACACAGGCAGATCTCACCAGCGATATCGCTGGGGACGGGGGTCGCTACTTACCTGTCACACTAGGCGATCCTGCATCCTCCTGCCCGGCTCCACGCTCGTTGCTCGTCTCTCCACAGGAAGCGCTGCAGGAAGCTGACGACGAGAAGCGTTCCTGAACGTTCTCGCGCAATCAGCGATAAGCAGCGGGGGAGCAGATTATAGGTAAGTATCAGACACAGCGATATCGCTAGCAATATCGCTATAATGTCACAAGTTATAGCGATATTGCTAGCGATATCGCTTAGTGTGACAGGCCCTTAAGTCATAGATCATTGCACAAGATTCAGGGTCTCTTTTCTGACATCATGCTGCTCTCATATGGGGTGGCAAAAACCTGCAGACAGATTCCTTTAATACAGTGTTTCCCAAACTCCAGTCCTCACGGCCTCCAACATGTCATGTTTTCATGATTTCCTTAGTATTTCACATGTGATGGAAGTATCATTAAGGCATCAAAAATTCTCTCACATGTGTAACACTATGGAAATCCTGAAAACATGACCTATTGGGGTCCGCAAGGACTGGAGTTTGGGAACCACTGCTTTAATACATCATGCTGCAAAAAGACAGTGAAACTTTACTTCCTTTCACAAAGATGTAAGAGCAATTCTTAGCAAACCCTATAGCATGGGTGTAGACAATGCAACTGAGTTACTATCAACTCATGGCATTGCAAACTGACTGTTTTCCATCAGACCATATTCGAGAGGCTACTTTCTGCCTTGAAAATGTGTCTTAGCTGAATGAAGAGTTTACCAAGTAATGGACAGTGATTCATCTATCCAGGAGGAGAAGGAAGCATGATTCCCTACTAAAATAAATTACATTTTTTTCTACTTCAATTAAACTATAGAATTATGAATAAAATAAAATCAAACATTTTTTCATGATTAAAATACTTAAAATATGCATTGAAACTTCTCAAGCTATATTAAAAAAAATCCTTGAAATGTTCACAAGGACCATTGAATTAAAGAAGCTATGCTGCTATTGAATGTTTTCCAGGTGTTTGCACAGTTTTCCTCTTGGCATTCTACTTTTCTTATTACTGCAAAATTATACTAAGATGACCTCACTTCCTATAAAGTTTCAGCACTGGGGTCCTGGGTTCAAATGCCATCAATGTTAACATCTGAAAGAAGCTTGTAGGTTCTTCTTGTGCTCATGTGAGTTCCCTCCCTCACAGCAAAACAGATACTAATGAGGAAATTAGATTGTGAGCCCCAGTGGGAACAGTCATGATTAGGTCTGTAAATTACTGTGGCATATGATGGCACTACATAAATGAGGAAAAAATAAACACCTTATTTTTAAGGGAAAACAACAAATTTTAAACAATCAGGACATAAAAATAATAAATTTATAAACAAATACATACAAATTTAGGCTGATCATTTTTTTTCTATAGAAATAACTTTTCTGTAGTCATCTCATTAAAATTGCAGTCTGGATAATAAAGATAATAACACAGGATATCACATTTCACAAAAGATGTTCATATCTCACAACAGCCCCTCCCTGCATAACCTGCAAAAAGAAAACTCAGTTTTGTTAGGTGCAATAATGTTATACCTTTCACAATCCAAGGTCAACTGATTGTGTTGTGTTAGAAAAAGACATATGCATGAATAGCTAACAATGAAGACATGATAACCAAAACTGCAAAAAAAAATCTGCAGGATATAAATGGAATGGGGACAGTAACAGTAGTCACAATGGCCACAATAACAGACAATACTAAGTGGACCCTAAAAAAAGTTACATCTAGAAAATGGAGTTGTTGCACACTTTTTCTGAGTATCCCCGTCTCAGCTCCCTTCATCTTGCTCTGCTGTCCTATTTTGTGCTCCAGGTTGGGTTTTGCAGGTTGCCCAACATGGATCTATGACATCACCTCCCTAGACCTATTTAAGGGTCATTGACCCATGCACAAATGTCTTTGGATTGTGTTTCAAGGTTCTTTGTTGGTGTACTCCACCTCCTAATAACAACGTGGTAACCTTTTTCTATCTTTGCTGAGTTCACTGTATCTGTCCAGCTGCTAACTACATTACTGAGCAAAATTTGTCCTTGCTCCTCACACACCATCCTGTAAGCTGCACCAACACCCAGGGACCATGTAGGTACAGTATGTCTACTTCACAAAGTAATCCTGACAGCTGTGCCAAGTTTTTCTTACAAGTTGTGTCAAGGAGTTAAAACCTACTTAAGCGTGATGTATCAAAAAAAGAATACAATTCCTGCGCAATGACCAAATCACAAAGCTTGACTAGAAAACACTGATGAAAATGGCAATAAATATCACCACACTATCGTTTTCAATGGTCCAACTGCACAAAAGCATATCTCTGAATTCTAATAATAAGGATGGTTGACCTCATAATCATAGTCAGAAAGTAAAATAAAAATATCAGAAAATGAAAACAGTTTAAAAAAAAAACATGGTTCATTATCTAACTTTGATTAGTAAAAACATAGATGAGAAAAATATTTTAACATAATAACAATTCAAATATATAATCCATATCATTAAAATCCAACTAAATCAAAGCTAGACAAGTTTCCGCTTTAACTAAAAGCTTGAGAAACTTTTTTTCTAACTGGTTGCTTTCTTTGCATTTTAAAATAGAACAAAATGCATACCTTTCTTATGGTTAGGACACCATCCTGTGTCGCTTTCTCTGTTGTTATATCAAACATATTCATTTCATCTCCGTCTATTATTCTGTATCTAACTTCTGCGTTTCTGCCAATATCTGCATCAACAGCTTTTATATGACCAACGGCAGTTCCAGTAGGAGCGGATTCTGAGACGCTGAGATGATATGTATCTGAAATTAAAAGGAACAAAGGTCATTGCCGAAATTTTGTAATTTATCAGTAAAACATAATCTAAATCTACTAACATATTTTAGGCCACACTTGTGTCACTAATGGAAGTACTCATAAAATCTTGCAAAAATGTCAAAAATATGTGAATTGGCTACATTTCAAAATACTTTTCAGTGCTAAATCTCACAAAAATGCAAAAGTACTGCCTATTCTATAAGTTAATATGTAAACTCTCTCTGTTAATGCTTTTGGATGCAAATGGTCTTATAATGAAATTAATTATATGGTGGAATGTAACCTTGCCAAAGGTAATAAATAAAGGTTGTAATTTTCCATTTTTATTAGGAAACAAACAATATATTAAAAAAGTTGCCATGCAAAAATCTCAAATATTTGCATTTATAGTCTATTTGCATAATTTGATCAATGAAAAAAATTAAATTTTGATAAAAATTCCCATTAAACACGTAGTTTGTCAAGTTTTATTTAAAACCTTTCCGATGTTGGGTGTAATAGTATGCCCACGTCAGACTTCCCCTGTTTGTTGTGAGCTCCGGCGCTGAGCCCACTCCTTTTTGGGCACATAACAGCTGATCTGTACAGCTTACATGTGCCCTCAAAAGCCACAGGTGGAATCGCGATCCAACCACTGCTATTAACTAGGTTAATGCCGCTGTCAATCTCTGACAGTGGCATTTATCTCGCGCTTACCGGAAGTGTGTCGCTAATCTCGCCCATCGGTGACCCATCACATTATTGTTGGTCACTAATGGGTCAGCATGGCAACCAGAGGTCTGCAGCAGACCTCTATGGTTGTCATTGCCAGATTGTTATTAGCACCCCTCCATGGTCAGCGCTCATAGCAAGTGAGCATTTCTGCTACACACAGGTGATCTGATCATCACCTGTGTGGAGCAGAGGAGATTGAAGTATTGCAGCTTCTAGTCTCCCATGGAGACTATTGAAACATGCAAAAGTAAAAAAAAGCTTTTAAAAATAAAAAAATATGAGAGTTCAAACCACCGCCCTTTTGCCCCATTCAAAATAAAACATAAAAAAATCATGTACACACATATTTGGTATCACTACATTCAGAATTACCCAATCTATCAAATATTAAAAAGGGAATTACCATATATACTCGTGTATAAGCCGACCCCCCTAATTTTGCCACAAAAAATGATAAAGCTTATTGACTTGTGTATAAGCCGAGGGTGGAATCCATAGACTATGCCCCCATACGCTGCTCCATAGTTTATGCCCCCATATGCTGCTCCATAGAATATGCCCCCATATGCTGCTCCAAAGAATATGCCCCATATGCTGCTCCACAGATTATGCCCCCATATGCTTCTCCATCGTTTATGCCCCATATGCTGCCCCATAGACTATGCCCCATAAGCTGCTCCATAGACTATGCCCCATATGCTGCCCCATAGAATATGCCCCATATGCTGCCCCATAGAATATGCCCAATATGCTGCTCCATAGGCTGTGCCCCCATATGCTGCTCCATAAAATATGCCCCCATATGCTGCAAAAAAAAAAAAAGCCATACTCACCTCTCCTGGGTCCATCGCCACTGTCTGCTGCTGCTTGTGTCAGTGACTGTTCAGCCAGCAGAGGGGTGGCACACACTAACCACGTCACCGCGCCCCCTGCTGCCTAAATGTCACTGGCACAGGATGCAGCAGAAACAGCGGTGAACAGCGATGGACCGTGGACAGGAGAATATTGCTATACTCACCCATCCTGCCGTGGTCTCTGCAGCCTCGCTTCTCCACTGTCTCCCTTCCTGTCTTCAGCAGTCACGTGGTACCGCTCATTACACTCAAGAATATGTGCATATTCGTGAATGTATTGAGCGGTACCATGTGACCGCTGAAGACAGGAAGGGAGACAGTGGAGAAGCGAGGCTGCAGAGACCACGGCAGGACAGGTAAGCATGATCTCTGACACCCCTGATCCTCCTCCCCCCACCGACCCCCAGGTATATGACCTGTATATAAGCCAAGATGAGGACTTTCAGACCAAAAAAATGGGCTGAAAATCTCAGCTTTTACACGAGTACATATGGTAAGCTCTCTCCCAGCCCCAGGTCATGAAAAATGTACACACTACAAGTCTCGGAAAATGGCACCATTTTTTTTTTAAATTTTGTTTTTTTTTCTTCACCATTTAAATAAAAATGAACCCATACATGTATGGTGTATGTGAACTCATAATTACCTGAAGGATCAAAATCGCACGTCAGTTTTAACATTTAGTGAACATGGTAAAAATAAATAAAACAAACTGTGGAATTGCACTTTTTCAACACACTAGGATTTTTTTCTTGTTTTCCAGTAAATGACATGTTAAAACCAATGGTGTCATTCAAAATACAACTTGACCTGAAAAAAATAAGCCCTCACATGACCACATTGACAGAAAAATAAAAAAGTTATGGCTCTGGGAAGAAGGGGAACAAAAAGCAGAATTTAGTTAAGGGGTTAATAAATATTTTAACCCCAATGTCACTAAAAAAGAAAAGCACTTTTAAGGACATCATTCTTGAAGGCAAGGAATTTACAAGTAGGAAACATACAGTATTGCAACATATATTATTTTCAATTCTTCAAGAATGGATTCTGTATGAAGAGTGATACTCAACGTGTCTCTTTAGAACTCCCAATATAAGTTTGATTGAGTTCAGACCAGGAGTCATAATTGCCACTGAATCACTTTCAAACTGTTCTTCTTTAGAAATGCAAAGGGCATTGATGTGTGTTTTGCATAATTGTCATATTGAAGAATTACACGACTATCAAGGGTAAAGAATAAAGAAAACATCTTCTCTTTCAACATAGAGCACTATATCTGTAAATTCATGACACTATCAATGAAATGTAGCTCCTCAACTCCAGCAGCACTCATGCGGCACCACATAAAGACACTGCCACCACCATGTAGGTATCATGCACTTTTCTTTGTACTCTTCATCCCTGAAATTATCAGATCCAAAAATATTTATCATGGTATCATCACTCCAGAGTATAAAATGGCAGTAGTTTTCATATTTGCAAATTGTTGGAAGGTTTTTCATGCATGGGCTTTTTGGAGAGGGTTCCTTCATGGATGACACCCATGCATGCCATTTCTCTGCAGTGATTGCTGTATTGTGTCATGGGAAACACTCAACCAGGTTTTTCTTTATACTTCTTTAGCTATTGTAGAGAACTTGTATGTTGATTTTCTTCAACTCTTCTCATAAGTAGACGTTTCTGTTTAGTTGTTAACTTCCGTGGTCAGCCTGAACATCTCTATGAGATGATTGCAGTTTCATCTTTTTATATTGTTTGTGTCTTTTACTATAGTAATCTTACTAATAAATAGAGCTTTGGTCATGTATATTTTTTCTTTCTTGTGACACTTCTCTTCCATGTGGTGATATTGCTGACAGCATGAAACAGCTTTGTTAAGTAACTCACTTTTAAGGCCCCGTCACACTAAGCGAGATCGCTAGCGATATCGCTTAAGCGTCACCGAATTTGTGACGCAGCAGCGATATTGCTAGCGATATCGCTATGTGTGATACTTACCTCCGACCGGCTCCCCCGCTGTCTATCGCTGATTGCATGAGAACGTCCTGGGCCATTTCTCGGTGGCGGCTTCCTGCTGGGCTTCCTGCTGGCGCCGACGAGCGATGCGTGGACGTGGGTGGGAGGACATCTTCATCGCCGTGTCTGACAGGTAAGTAACGACTGCCGACCACTACTACGTCACTGGTGAGATCTGCCTGTTGGCAGCTCACTAGTGACCATTTAGCGATGCACCAGCGATCCTGACCGGGTCGTATCGTGGACGGGAACGCTGGTGCATCGCTAAATGTGACGGGACCCTTATAGTCAATTGAATGTTGGCTACCTAATTAATTTAGATATACTTGTGATTGAATTCTTGTTAATTTGCATTTTGCAGTTTAAAATTTAGCTTTGCTCCTAAGACTTTCATAGGGATGTACACATTTTTTCAACATGGTCTTGAATTAATTTGTTAGGAAAATTACTTCATTGGTTTGCAAAATAACAAATCTTGTTGTAAAATGTTGATTCTGAAAGGACAGCAAAGATTTCCTGACATATCTGTTGTGGTGTACTTATTTTTGTTGAGCATTGGTTACACATACATATACAGGTGCTTCTCACAAAATTAGAATATCATCAACTAGTTAATTTATTTCAGTTCTTCAATACAAAAAGTGAAATTCATATATTATATAGAGTCATTACAAACAGAGTGATCTATTTCAAGTGTTCATTTCTGTTAATGTTGAGGATTATGGCTTACAGCCAATGAAAACCCAAAAGTCATTATCTCAGTAAATTAGAATACTTTATAACACTAGCTTAAATAAATGATTTTAGAATCTGAAATGTTGGCCTACTGAAATGCATGTTCAGCAAATGCACTCAATACTTGGTCGGGGCTCCTTTTACATCAATTGCTGTATCAATGTGGTGTGGGATAGAGGCAATCATCCTGTGGTATTGCTGAGGTGCTATTGAAGCCCAGGTTGCTTTGATAGCAGCCTTCAGCTCATCTGCATTGTTGTGTCTGGTGTCTCTCATCTTCCTCTTAACAATATTCCATAGATTATCTATGGTCTTAAGGTCAGGCGAGTTTACTGGCCAAACAAGCATTGACATACTGTTGTTTTTAAACCAGTTATTGGTATTTTTGACAGTGTGGAGAGGTGCCAAGTCCTCCTGTAGAATGAAATATCCATCTCAAAAGAGCTTGTTGGTAGAGTGAAGCATTAAGTGCTCTATAATTACCTGGTAGACGGCTGCGCTGACATTGGTCTTGATAAAGCACAGTGGACCTACACATGCAGATGACATGGCTCTCCAAACCATCACTGATCATGGAAACCTCACACTATACCTCAAGCAGTTTGGATTGTGTGCCTCCACACTCTTCCTCCAGACTCTTGACCTTGATTTCCAAATGAAATGCAAAATTAATTTAGTCTGAAAACAACACCTTGGATCACTGAGCAACAGTCTAGATCTTTTTCTCCTTGGCCCAGGTAAGACACTTTTGACATTGCCTATTGGTCATGACTTGACACAAGGAATGCAGCACTTGTAGCTCATGTCCTGGATATGTCTGTGTGTGGTGGCTCTTCAAGCAATGACTCCAGCAGCAGTTGACTAATTGTGAATTTCCCCCAAATTTTTAAGTGGCCTTTTCTTAACAATCCTTTCAAAGCTACCGTTATTCTGGTTGTTTCGATCACACTTTTCCCTTCCATTCCACTATCCATTAATATTCTTGGATACAGCTCTCTGTGAACAGCCAGTTTCTTTATCAATGACCTTTTGTGGCTTACCCTCCTTGTGGAGCATATAAATGACTGCCTTCTGGACAGCTGTCAAATTGGCAGCCTTCCCCATGATTGTGGAGTATACTGAAACAGACTAAGGGACATTGTTAAATGCTTAGGAAGTCTTTGCAGGTTTTTTTTGTTAATTTTTCTAATTTACTGAGATAATGACTTTTGATTTATCATTGGCTTTAAGAAATAATCATCAACATTAACAGAAGTAAATACTTGAAATAGATCACTCTGTTTGTAATGACTCTATAATGTATAATATGAGTTTTCACTTTTTGTATTGAAGAGCTGACATAAATTAACTTTTGATAATATTCTATATTTATATATATTCAGAAAAAAATTAAAATGGAAAACCATGGCTTTACTGATCCATTAGCAGCATCATTGGATCAGTAAAGCCGCGGTTTTTCACTCTAATTTTTGGAGTGCTGCCTGTTTTTTTCTGATTTTCTATTTTGGCGGTTTTGATATCACTTTAAAGGTTTTATTGCACCCAGTTTCTTTTGATAGTGCTGCCAAATTTTGTTATATATATATATATATATATATATATAGTTAGTATATATATAGCAGGGGAATTAAGTATGTGATCCCTTTGCTGATTTTGAAAGTTTGCCTCCTGACAAAGACATGGACAGTCTTCGCGCAGTAGCCCATTTTCATTTTTGCGCTTCTGTTTTTCGCTCCCCTTCTTCCCAGAGCCATACCTTTTTTATTTTTCCATCAATATAGCCATGTGAGGGCTTGTTATTTGTGAGACAAGTTGTACTTTTGAATGACTAAATTGGTTTTACCATATCTCATACTCAAAAACAGGAAAAATATTCCAAGTGCGGTGAAATTGCAAAAAAGTGCAACTCCACAGCTTTTTTAATTTTTTTTTACCATGTTCACCTAAAACTTACCTCCCATTTTCATTCTTCAGGTCACTATGAGTTCATGGACACCAAACAAGTCCAGGTTCTTTTTTATTTAAGTTGTGAAAAAAATATAAAATTTGTTAATATTTTTTTTTTAAATTGAGCCATTTTCCAAAACCCGTAGCCGCTCCATTTTTCGTGATCTTGGCATGGGTGAGGGTCTATTTTTTGTGTGCTGAGATGACATTTTTAATGATAACATTTTGGTGCAGATATGATCTTTTGATCGCCTGTTATTGCTTTTTAATGCAATGTCATTATGGTGACCAAAAAAGTAATTCTTAGGGTGTGTGCACATGCTGCGGATTTTGCTGCGAAAATTTCCGCTCGTATTTGTCTAAATCTGCATGTAAAACTGCAGGTCAAAAGACCTGCAGTTTATCTGCAGATTTTCTGCGGTTTAGCCTGCGAGTTTCCCCTGCGGTTTGACACCTGCCATGGAGCAGGTGCAAAACCGCAGTGGAATCCTCACAAAGAACTGACATGCTGCGGATTTGAAACTGCAGCAAATCCTCATGGAAAATTCCACACCGTGTGCATTGCAGATTTCATTTTCCATTGATTATAATGGTACTGTACACCGCAGCAGAATCTGCTGCGGATCCACAGGACCAAATCCGCTGCGGATCCACAGCAGAATCCGCAGCATGTGCACACACCCTTACTCTTTGACTTTTTTCTCGCTTTCCTTTTAGCGATCAGGTAATCCTTTTTTTATTGATAGATTGGGTGATTCTGAATGCGGTGATACTAAATATGTGTATGTTTTCTTTTTTATTGTTTCTTGTTGAATATTATTTTATTGTTTTATGTTGAATATTTTTTATTTTTTTAATAATTTTAAAAACATTTTTTTACTTTTGGCATGCTTCAATAGTCTCTATGGGAGACTAGAAGCTGCCATAACCTGAAGGCCTCTACTTCATGCAGGCGATGGTCAAATCACCTGTATGTAGCAGAATTACTCACTTGCTATTTGGTCAGCGCTCACAGTAATTTGGCACTGACAACCATAAGGGTTTCCAGGAGACCTCTGGTTGTCATGCAAACCCATCAGTGACCCTCTATCACATGACAGGGGTCACCGGTAGGCAGATTAAAGGCCCGATGGCCAGAAGCGTGCATTAAATGCCACGGTCAGATTTTGACAGTGGCATTTAACAGGTTTATAGCTGCAGGTGGATAGTGATTCCACTAGAAGCTGTTGCGGGCACATGTCATGTGTTCAAAACAGCTGAAATGTCCCTGGAAAGAAGTGGGCTCACCACTGCAGCCCACATTAAATGGAGAGAAGTGACATGGGCCGTACTAGTGTGGCGCATGTTGCAAAAGGGTTAAGGGTAGGTTAATTTTAACATTGAGAGAATATCAAAAATAAAATTTTGTATTTATTTTCAGAAAATGAGAAATGTTCAAAATGCAGTGCTTTCAGACCTCAAATAATGATAAAAAAACAAATTCATAATCATTTAGAAACAACAATACTAATGTTTTAACTTATGAAGAGTTCAGAAATCAATATTTTGTGGATTACCATGATTTTTAATCACAGTTTTCATGTGTTTTGGCATGCTTGCCACCAGTCTTTCACACTGCTCCTGGCGCAAAAATAAAAGCAGTTCTTCTTTGTTTGATGGCTTGTGACTATCCATCATCCTCTTGATTACATTCCAGAGGTTTTCAATTGGGTTCAGGTCTGGAGATTGGGCTGGCCATTACAGAGTTTTGATGTGGTGGTTTCTTAATTTTTGCCAAGTCTGTATATATATATATATATCTTGTCCAAAGACCACCACTGGTATATAATTTCCAAGAGGGCACATCCTGCATTTTAGTTCCAGTCTCCCAAGAAGTAGGTTATCCATTACACTATATAAACATTATGTATATATATATATATATATATATATATATATATATATATATATACATATATATATAGTTTGCATAGTGTAATGAATAAGTGCATAGCCTACGACATGGGAGACTGGAATTCAAATCCAGGATCTGGCCTGTTGGAAATTTTATACCAGTATCATTCCTTGGACAAGACTACTAACACTGTAGTGCCTACCTAAATAAACGTTTGATTGTCATGAACAGAGAGTCATGCTGGCTCGGACGTCACCTGAATTAACAAGGTCCGCGTCAGATGTCAAGGAACCAGGACAATCTGATGATAAATGGGCTACTGGAACAAACCATACATGGACAAGGCAAGAGAACAAGGATCTGATGAAATGCTGCTATGACAGCAGACCAAATTAGAGAGGATATATGAAGTGCATGATGAAACTCTGGATGGACACAGGACCTGAATGTCCACTGACTGAGAAACAACTAGTCACCCAGCAGTCAAATGTCATAAAGAGAAAGCTATTATCACAATTTGAGATGTATCAACTGCAGTGCAGATCCACCCCACATGAAGACCTGGAAGAACAACATGTGTAATACCAGACATTGACTGCCAAGGCTCAGCAAAGAAACATTACCAGACAGTATGCTAGAAGATGCCAATAGAGCACTTGCATCAATACCTACCACCACCAAAATTCAAAATAATAAACTGATCTATGCTTTTGCCTCAGCCATCATGGAAAAGCTTGGCGTTAAAACCAGCAAGAACAACAGAAGTGCTTGACCCCCTTTGGAAAAGAAGACTGGAGACAAAGAGCAAGGTGACATGTAGAGAAGTCAGCCAACTAACAGAATTACAGAAGGGTATAAAGATCAAGAAGAAGACCAAGCTGAACAAGTACAAAGGCCTAACCCCAACTGAAGACCTAGAGACTGCTAAACAAAGGCTCACTGCACTCGCTGCAAGATTTTGGAGATACACCAGAGAAGCTGAGGCCAAGAAGATAATTGCCCTGTTCTCCAAAGAACCATCCAAGGTGTGCTCCCAACTGCAGAGTAACAGCACAAAGACAGCAACTCCAATAGCAGAGACTTAACAATACTGGAGGAAAATTTGGGAGAAGGAAAAACGCACAACACCAGTGCAATGTGGCTGCAAGATCTAAGAATGAAACACAGCAACCACCTAGAGCAAGACCCAATCATCACTACTGAAGCAGACATCCAACAGAGGGTCAAGAACATGAAGAGCTGGACAGCACCTGACCCAGGCATGATCCACACCTACTGGCTAAAGAAATTAACAGCAGTACATGAATGCATGGCAAAGCAGATGAACCAACTGCTAGAAGCATGTCACCACCCAGCTTGGCTAACACAAGGAAGAACAGTGCTGATCATGAAGGATCCTCACAAAGTAACAGTTTCATCCAACTACTGCTCAATAACCTGCCTTACAACAACATGGAAACTCTTGTCAGTCATCATAACCACCAAGCTACAGAATCATATGAACCAGTACATGAATCTTGCTCAAAAAGGTATTGGGTCCGACAGCAGAGGCTCTAAGCACCAGCTTCTAGAAGACAGTGCAGTTGCTCAAGACTCAAGATTCAGACAGACTAATCTCTGCAGAGCCTGGATTGACTACAGAAAAGCCTATGACTCAATGCCACACCCATGGGTTTGTGAATGCTTGGCTCTCTGCAAAGTCATCAGGAAATGAAGAGCCTTCCTCAGAAACTCAATTGGGCTGTGTAGAACAATATTGGAAGTCTACTCAAGACAACTAGCAAAAATGACCATCAAATGCAGCATATACCAAGGTAATGCACTGTCCCCATTGCTGTTATGCATAGGCTTGAACCCTCTCAGCCAGATAATTACAGAGTCTGGCTATAGATACAAGTTCAAGAGTGGAAGCATCCTCAACCACCTCCTCTACTTGGATGACATTAAGCTGTATGTGAAAAATGAACGAGACGTCAATTCACTGATCCACCTGACAAGGATTTAAAGTGGAATGGAGAAGTGCGGTCAGTTGGCAATAAAGAGAGGCAAGGTAGTAAAGACTTATAGAGTGGAATTACCTGTAGGGCACATAGCAGATATACAGACATGCTACAAGTACCTCGGCATCCACAGGGATATGGTAACCATGATGAGGAGGCAAGGAAAGCAGCAACATCCAAATACCATCAAATGGTAAGACAGATCCTGAAAAGCCAGCTCAATGGGAAGAATAAAATCCATGCCATCAATATATATGCCCTGCCAGTTATCAGATACCCTGATGGCATAGTGTGCTGGCCAAAAGAAGAGATGGAAGTTGCATATGTGAAGATATGAAAGCTACTCACAATGAATGGAGGTCTCCACCCTAAGTCTAGCACCCATAGTTTGTATACCAATGGAAAGGAGGGTGGTCAAGGCTTGATAGGCATCCAAGTCACCATCAAGGATGAAGCAAGGAGTATCCAGGAATACATCAAAAAAATGGCATCAAAAGATGAGGTGCTGAGATAAAGCCTAAGTCAGCAATAACATCAGATCTTGAAGGAAGAAGGGGAACATGAAGCGCCATCTCAATACAAGCTGCTGCATGGGATGTACAATTGACAGATAATAGAAGTGGCTGACAAGAAATAATCCTACCAATGGCTGGAGAAAGCTGGATTCAGAGACAACACAGAGGGACTAATCATAGCAGCACAAGAGCAAGCACTAAGTACCAGATCCATAGAAGCAGGAATATACCATACAAGACAAGACCCAGACTATGCAAAGAAACCTCAGAAACAGTCCAATACACAGTGGCAGGATGTAAAATCCAAGCAGTAACAACATATATTGAATGCCACAACCAAGTAGTGGGAATTGTATACAGGAAAATCTGCACAGCATATGGGCTAAGTCCCCATAAGTCCAGGTGGGAGACCCCAGTGAAAGTGGTGGAGAATGAAAGGGCTAAAATCATGTGGGACTTCAAGATCCAGACAGATGAACAGGTGTTGGCTAACCCTAGCAAAACCCTCAAACTTCCAGGCCCTTTGGTAGAAGACCAAATAATGAGGAAGGACAAAAAGACTGCCACCATTGGGGGTAGGAAGGAAGTTTATATATGCACTTCTTATTATCTTATGGCAATTCTTTTCTAGTCCTCTGCTGGCCATTGTGCACTTGTTCCCCGGCACTGACATGTTCTCACAATTGCAGGTACAGCTTATTGGCTTTAAGAGTCAAATGTGACACCATGTCATTGCTGAATGTTGGGTATAAAGAAGCTAGGAGAGGACTATAGAAGCATTGCCAAAAAAGCACTATAGGAGTAAAGTATAGATGATCGAATGTTTCTAGATTAAATTTTGCCAAATTGTACAGATTTTAAAGAGACATATGCTATGTAGAAAAGTTATGTAATGCTGTTTGAATGTTCTCTATTATTCTATCGAGTCTTTACAAAATCAAAATCATAATAAATATTAAACGCTAAAATGAGACAAGTTTGAAAGCAGTGCATAAAATGAAGAGGGTGAAGAGGATGTGTGCTTCAGGGGAATGCAAAAAGAATAATCACTGAGGACTATAGAGGGAAGGGTGCAGGCACAGTGGGGCAAGTGAGTGGTGAGGTGATTATTGTTTTTTTTTTCAACATTGTGCTTGGCATTCTTGACCTACAAATTGGCAGCTTCAGCTAGCCCTTATTTTGCTAAATTTGTTTTCAGCAAATATCACAAAATTCGTATTCTGAAGAAGAAATCTGTTTTGTAAAATTTATGGAGAATTTAGCCCCACTCGAATAAATTCTGGAGTCAAGTTTTATTCTTTTAAATTTTGAAGTGTTTCCATAGAAGAACCTTAAAATTGCCTCTCAAATTTTCTTCAAGCATCCTCTGTATTCACTGTAAAATGTTCTGCTGCAAATCTAATATGGGAGTGTGAACAAACTGTTATTAACTTCTTTCAGAGGGAACATAGAAAATTATATTACAATAAATGCAAAAAAAGACATTGGTCATTAGGCTTTGTTTACATCACGTTTTGTTCTTTGATCATCAATGTTTATATTGGGAGCATTTTTCACACCATTTCTCCAACAGAACGCTTTACAAGCATAGATGCGAAAAGGAGATGAATCCAGCGAGCCAGGTTTGAAGTACCTAAAAAATCTTTTTCTATATTTCAAACGTAGATTAAAAATATTTATCCATAGCAGCATATTATAAATATAGGCAGAGATGGGAAAAATTACTGCTGTAAAGCACACGGCAAGACGCGTTTCGGCTAAACCTTTATCATTGCCATAATACACATTGCTATTTTTCTGGGATGTATGAAGGAAAAGATCCTTGGATAGGTGGTGCTATAGTTGATTAAGCGTTAATAGATCACACTTGTGAGCATCTACCTATAAGATTAACTATTTAAAAACAAGTGTTAACCCTAACTGAAGCTAATACGCTAGCAGTAATTTTTCCAAACATTTTACAAATATTTTACAATACATGATATAACAGAATATATATACAGAGATTTTTTTCATGTTATCCTCCACAATACTTCCATAATATGATTTTTACTCAAAAAAAACATATATTTATGAACTTCAGACAGAGCAGGTTATAATTGTTAGCATAAGAATCATAATTTTAGGATTTTTAATATATTCTAATTAAATCTTGTCTATTATTTAAGCCTATTGGCATCCTAGTTTCCAAGGTAAAAATCCAAGCAGATTCTCTGTTAAGTAGTTTACGTTTTCTATCGCACCCTCTGGTAGACCGTGTTACTAACTCTATTGCTTTAAACCTGAAGCTATCAAAATTGCCAGAATGATGTTGTGAAAAATGCCTGGAAACCGCTGATGGATTGAAGCTGGAGGGGTTAATAGCATCAGAGATATGTCTTCTGATTCTTTTCCTCAATTTTCCCGTTGTACAACCTATATACTGTTTACAACATAATGTACAGTCAATCAAATATACTACATAGGTGGAATTACAGTTGAAAAAACTGTTAATAGAATATTCTTTGTTGCTATGGAATGAGGAAAATTTGTTGATTTTATGTGCATATTGACAACAAGTACATCTCTTATTTCCACATTTAAAAAACCCCTTTAGATTCAGCCAGGTGTCACTGATTTCCAGCGAGGAATTCAAATACAGACTAGGCGATAGTTTATCCTGCAAAGTAGGTGCTTTTTTTGCTACATAAGTGATTTGGTTTTCTGCAATAATTTGTTTTAGTTTTGGATCCTGGCTTAACACTGGAATATATTTCTTTATAATAGAAACTATGTTGTTGTACTGAAGACTATATGGAGTAGAGAAAAATTTTTTTTTATTATTTGGAGATTGTGATTTTTTTGTTGTTTTTTGTTTATTAATAAATCCTTTCTATCAATGTCCTTTACTATTTTGGTTGCTCTCTGTAACATCCAATTTGGATATCCTCTATTTTTTAGTCTCGTATTAACTAATTCCTGTGCATTTTTATATGTTTTTGGGTCAGTCGAATTTCGTTTATACCTTATAAGCTCTCCTATGGGGATATTTCTTATCACATGTTGAGGATGGCAAGAATCAGCTGCCAATAATGTATTTTTGGCAGTGCTTTTGCGGTAGGGGCTAATAAAGATTTTTTTGTTGTCATCTTCATCTAGACCTGCTGTTAATGTGACATCTAGAAAATTCCAGGCATTTTTCACAACATCATTCTGGCAATTTTGATAGCTTCAGGTTTAAAGCAATAGAGTTAGTAACACGGTCTACCAGAGGGGGCGATAGAAAACGTAAACTACTTAACAGAGAATCTGCTTGGATTTTTACTTTGGAAACTAGGATGCCAATAGGCTTAAATAATAGACAAGATTTAATTAGAATATATTAAAAATCCTAAAATTATGATTCTTATGCTAACAATTATAACCTGCTCTGTCTGAAGTTCATAAATATATGTTTTTTTTGAGTAAAAATCATATTATGGAAGTATTGTGGAGGATAACATGAAAAAAATCTCTGTATATATATTCTGTTATATCATGTATTGTAAAATATTTGTAAAATGTTTGGAAAAATTACTGCTAGCGTATTAGCTTCAGTTAGGGTTAACACTTGTTTTTAAATAGTTAATCTTATAGGTGGATGCTCACAAGTGTGATCTATTAACGCTTAATCAACTATAGCACCACCTATCCAAGGATCTTTTCCTTCATATATCCCAGAAAAATAGCAATGTGTATTATGGCAATGATAAAGGTTTAGCCGAAACGCGTCTTGCCGTGCGCTTTACAGCAGTAATTTTTCCCATCTCTGCCTATATTTATAATATGCTGCTATGGATAAATATTTTTAATCTACGTTTGAAATAAAGAAAAAGATTTTTTACGTACTTCAAACTTGGCTCGCTGGATTCATCTCCTTTTCGCATCTATTGTTGGCAAGAGCTCCTGTCATTTATCCGTTGCTGAGAGCCTATACAGTATAGCAGCTTATGGTTTGAACCAACTGGGTAAGCTGGCATTTTTTCCCCTTTTTTGTTACAAGCATAGAGAGGCTCACCGAACAATAGACTTCAATTATATTTATGTCCAACACCATTTATATTATTTTCTCAGCATGCCTCCATATTGGAAAGTGTCATAGGTTATGATATCCTATGCAGTGATCTCAGCTTCTATTCAAATGAATAGGAGCCATTCTGCATTTCATGGAAGGAGCTGCTGCATATTTAATGGAGCTCTGCTGTTCAGCTCTGTTCAGCGTTTACATACGTCCAGCGAGTGATAATAACATTTGACTGAGAGGGGTGCCAAATTGGACCCCTACTGATCTGGTATTGATGACCTATTACACGGATGGGTCATTAACCTCCTTATGTATAAATGAAATTGTGGAATGTAATTTTATCATACATAATAGAAGCATTATCCTATATATGTAATGTAAATTATTAATATGAATACATATATAGAATATTTTTGTATATAATTGTTTGCAGTACCAGACACATTATTATTTCTTAGATTCTTCATTCTCACTAAATGTATTGTTTTGCCTTTCAATGTATATGTTATAGAAATGATCTAGAACAGATGAGACAAAATAATCACTGAGGAAAAACAAATCTATTTTTAAATCTTTTATAACATAAAATATATATTCGATTTTTATACCAGTTCATGCATGCCTCTAGGAAGAAACTTAATGAGGTGATTTAAATCTAACCAGTGACATTTAGAACTGATTAGTGGAATTCTATCCGTTACATTTTCAGCAAGTTCAGAAAAAATAGAGTTTAGAATATAAAACAAAACATCATAACCCCTTTAATCAAATATGGCATTAAGGAAGCTGACATATGTATACCTCCTGGTAATTGAATGGGTACATAAACTGTGCTCTTGTGATCATCAATGTGCCTAATGGAGAAACTAAGAGTCAAGTTCCAAGTTCAAAAGCCAAAATCAAATGTCATTTACTTTATCAGTTTTATTGGTTAACCCCTTAACCCCAGGAGCTTTTTTCAGGTTTTTTTTTTTGTTTTTCACTCCCCTCCTTCCCAGAGCCATAAATTTTTTATTTTTCTGTCAATCTGACCATATGAAAGCTTATTTTTTGCGGGACGAGCTGTACTATTGAGCAACACCATTGATTTTACCATGTCATATAATAGAAAATGGGAAAAAAAAAAAGTGCAATCCCAAAAAGTGTTTGGCTTTTTTGCTAGGCTCACTAAATGCTAAAACTGACCTGCCATTTTCATTCCCCAGGTCATTACAAGTTCATAAACACCAAACATGTGTAGGTTCTTTTTTATCGAAGTGTTCAAAAAAAATTCCAAACTTTGCTAAAAGAAAAAAATGTGCCATTTTCCGAGACCAGTAATGTCTCCATTTTTCATCATCTTGGGTTGGAAGAGGGCTTATTTTTTGCGTCCCGGGCTGGCATTTTAATGATACCATTTCGGTGCAGATATGATCTTTTGATTGCCCATTATTGCATTTTAATGCAATGTCGCAGTGACCAAAAAGAGTAATTTTGGTGCTTTGATTTTTTTCTCGCCACGTCACTTAGCGATCAGGTTAATCCTTTGTTTTTATGGATAGACTGGGCGATTCTGAACAAGCTGATACCAAATATGTGTATGTTTGATTTTATTTTTATTTTATTTTGAATGGGATGAAAGGGGGGTGATTTTAACTTTTGTACTTTTTTATATTTTTAAACAAATTATTCTTTAATTTTTGGCATGCTTCAATAGTCTCCATAGGAGGCTAGAAGCTGCCACAACCCGATCAGCTCTGCTACATAGAGGCAATGGTCAGATCGCCTCTATGTAGTAGAATTCCTGACTTGCTATGATTGCCAACCACTGGGTGGTGCTCACAGCAATCTGGCACTGACAGCCATAGAGGTCTCCAGGATCACGTGGCACGGGTCACTAGTGTGCGTATTTTTGGGGTAAACTCCGGAAGCGCCATTTAAATGCTGCTGTTAGCATTTGACAGTGGCATTTAACTAGTTAATAACTGCTGATGGATCGTGATTCCACCCAAGGCTATTGCGGGCACATGTCAGCTCTTCAAAATAGCTTACATGTCCCGGGAAAGATGTGGGCTCACCGCCGGAGCCCACATCAAAAGGAGGGAGTCCGACATCGGCGTACTATTACTCCCAATATCGGAAGGTGGTTAAAAGTAACAAGTGCATCTAGATTTTCAGACAGAAAGAGGTTGCATCCTATGTCACCCAAATGCATGATCTAATAAATCAATTGCCATTTTGTTACTGAGTATTAGAACAGAGCAGTCAACCGCTGGCAGGGATAACAGCATGTTTAGTTACCTGTCTGCGCTCCCTTTACATCTGCTTCCTCTCATGAGACCTGCACACCTCTTGCACATCTCCTAGGAGTGTGCATATGGCATGCATGTGCGAGCATGCTCCCATCCTCTTAAAGGGCCAGAGCGTGCACCTCTGGCCAATAGCTGGGAAATGTCTGATTTTTAAAGCATCCTCCCCTATTGGGAGGTGCCTTATCAACTTCAGAATTCAGTCTGTTTTCTGCTACCAAGTTGTAAGGTCCCAGTACCTGTACCTTGTCTGAACCTGACCCTGCCCATGCTGCCTGTCTATTATGAATCTGACCATGGCCATCCTGCCTGCACTTGATCCTGCTTGTCCTGTCTGAACTGGTTCATGACCTCCCTGCTGAATCCTGTTCCTGAGCCTGTCCTGCCTATCCCTCACCAGTACAGTTTGAAGCTGCACCTGTTATCCCGTACCTGAGGCTATTCCATGTTCCTGAACTCATTCTATCCATTCCTGATCTAACATCTGTTCTGTCTACCAGTCACACGTCCCCCTATGATCAAGTTCCTTGTTGTTCCTGCTTCCCTGCCCCTTTGGGGTTCAGCTGCAATGGCTCTACAGTTTGTCCTTTAGTGGCAGCTGGCATCTACTTGGGCTCACATTTAATCACACCATCATGGGCTCTAGTGAGGAACCAATTGTTTGCTTAGTTACTCTCCTCCAGGCTCTCCCCGCACCATGGCACAGTGGTTTCACAACCCCAAGCGTAACACAGAGTATACTAAAGTATTACATGGGTAATCAGAAAATGCATTGTTAAGTATCCTAGTGGGATTAAAGGGAAAATGTCAGTAATTTCAATACTCCCAATCAGCATATATAGCATGCATCCATGGCATCTCTTGTTATATGAAAAAAATTGTGGCATACATCACTGGAAGAATGTCTGATTTGTTCAGACACTAGTTGATCTTGTAATTGTGGTCCTCAATGAAACATTACCATTTCCAATGCTTCTCATTTCATAAAGGTTATTTACCACTAAGTAGCCTGAAACATAGAATGCAAAAGCGGTAAGAAAACTCTTAAGTGTTCTCTTAAGTTTCACAGTCTGTTTCTGACAGCTAGAGACCACTCTGCTCCTGATAGTTTGCAGGAACATTTTTTCAGCATTAGCATTAGAAGTTACATAAGACTTGTGTGGCACGCACAAACTGCCATAGGTAGGTAATGGGTGAATCTTAAAGAGATAAGAAAATACCTCAGACCAGTGCTCAACTTAAAGTCTGAAAAGATTAGCAATATTTTATGTTTTTTAACTCCAATTCTGTATGTAGTTTATAATAATAACAAAGTTTTCAGGCCTCTCGTAATACAATATAATGGTGTATCAGTATCCATTTAGCACCTCTTCTTAAACTCTCACTGCACCAACTTTATGAAACAAATTATAAAAAAAAATATCTGGCATTTGACAAATAAAGAGATTTGAAAACATGCAAATTTTAATACTTAACTGCCTGAAAAAAAATGCAAAAGATTAGAAATGACAGTTAAAGGAATTGATCCCCTTCACAAAAGTTGTCACTTATTGAATTAGACACATTGTACAACTGGCATTTGCCAGAAATATTACTCCAGTTCGTGGTGCAAATTTTTGTCGAAGCTGGCCAGGACTGGCGTAAAATCTCTGAGCGTAGCAATTTTTTTTCCAACCACATGATTTGTGACCTTTATTATTAGAGTGATGCATCTATTTCATATTTGTTTGTTTTTAATCTATCTTTAGGACCTGTGGATTGGGTCATAGAGGCTAGCATCAATACTCCTTAATTTTGCGTCCAGTATTGCTGTCTTCCTAAACCCTGCACTCATCCAACAAAAGAGACAGTTAATATTATCTGCAATGTACGCAATTTTTACTTACTCTGACTAAATCTTGGTGGATTGTCGTTTACATCTGTCAGAGTAATGTTTACTGTAGTCGTTCCGGATAATCCTCCCATTTGGCCACCCATATCTTTGGCCTGGATAACAACTTGGTAATGTTCTTTGATTTCTCGATTCATGTTTGGTAAAGCAGTACGGATAATACCTTAAAGAAAGTAAAATTGATTAAAAAGATAAACAAGTTGCACATATTCACAGTTCACTATTTGCTTATGCACAAAGACTTATTCAGAATATTTGGAAAGAAACAGTGAACCAATAAGGTTAAAAGATTTCCCTCTGTAATGAAAATTACATATATGGAGTGCTTTCCATTAAGGGTGAGTTGATCAGGCAAAATTTGAATTTGCCTATTCATGAATAAATTTTCCAGAAAATGTGATTCACAGAGAAGTTAATGTCTCTGATTGTGCTCTGGTGTCTTTACAGACCTTAAAGCATAATAAACTAAGGATGGATCAAATAAAAAAGGAATGCTTATCCATCTCCTGTTCAATGACAAATGGATTGCCATTAGATAGGTGAGGAATATGGTGTTTTATTATTTTAAATTTTACAGCAATAAATGTGTAAAAGAGGGTGAGGAGTGTGTATTTCAAATAAGCGAGTTTGTGTTTTTATTTCAATTAAAGGACTATGTGTGATTTTATTACATTTGTCTATGGGGTTAGTAATGTATGTGTCTTATAAATTACTAAAAAGTGGGCATGATGACAGCTGACATTGCAAAGCTGACATCAACCCCATAAATATTGCTTCACTTGCCACTGCACCAGGGAAAGTGGAGCTTGGCAAAGCACCAGAATTGGCGCATCTAATAAATTCTCCTTTTCTGGGGCAGCTGTAGGCTACTATTTTTAGGCTGGGGAGGACCAATATCCATGACCCCTTCCCAATTTGAGAATATCAGCCCCCAATGGTGTGCTTTAGCGTGGCTGGTTGTAAAACCTGGGTGAATCCCACACTGTTTTTTTGTTATTTTTTTAAATAATTAAAAAATATGTTGTGGAGACTCTTCTATTTTTGATAACCAACCAAGAAAAAGATGACAGCTGGGGGTTGCAGCACACAGTTGTCAGCTTTACTTGACTTGGTTAGCAAAAATAGAGGGGTTCCCATGCAATTTTTTCTTTTATTTATTACACAGGTGCCTGCTGGTGAATTCTCTCATTGGTGTATGCCTGTTGTCGCTATCGATGAGACCAAGCATACTATTATGAGAATAGTAGTCTCATCAGCCAAAGCCTGTGACCTATAGTAACCTTTTTATTGCTTGTCAGACTGCTGGCTCACAAACTGTCACCTGTCACCTCTGTGCTCTGAATGACGGTAATGAACTTACTGCAAATCAGAGCTGGTGTTTCTCACATTGTCACACACTGTGTGGGAAACACCAAATGTTTGGTCCTCCTATTCATTTGAATGGGTTCCCGGTTCAGGTTCAGGATTTGGTATCGTTCTGGTACCCAAACCAAACTTTTTTTAAATGTTTGGCCGAATCTGATGGACCCTAACATCCACAGGTCCGCCCATAATTATTTAAAACATAATAGAAGACTAGAATTACAATAGAATCATAGAATCGTAGAGTTGGAAGGGACCTCCTGGGCCATCTGGTCCAACCAACTGCTCAAAGCAGGATTCGCTAAATCATCCCAGTCAGATGTCTGTCCAGCCTCTGTTTGAAAACTTCCATTGAAGGAGAACTCACCACTTCTCGTGGCAGCTTGTTCCACTCATTGATCACTCTAACTGTCAAAAAGTTTTTTCTAATATCTAATCTGTGTCTCCTCCCATTCAGTTTATCCCATTGCTTCTAGTCTTTCCTTGTGCAAATGAGAATAAAGTTGATCCTTCTACAATGTGACAGCCCTTTAGATATTTGTAGACAGCTATTAAGTCTCCTCTCTGTCTTCTCTTTTGCAAACTAAACAATCCCAAATCCTGCAACCTTTCCTCATAAGACAGGGTTTGCAGACCGGTCACCATTCTGGTTGCTCTTTTCTGAACTTGCTCCAGTTTGTTGATGTCTTTTTTAAAATGTGGTGCCCAAAACTGGACACAATATTCCAGATGAGGTCTGACCAAAGAGGAGTAGAGGGAAATAATGACTTCACGTGATCTAGACTGTATGCTTCTGTTAATACATCCTAGAATTGCATTTGCCTTTTTTGCTGCTGCATCACACTGTTGACTCATATTCAGTGTGTGATCTATTAGTATACCCAAGTCTTTTTCACATGTGCTGTTGCTTAGGCCTATTGCTCCCATTCTGTATATGCTTTTTTCATTTTTATTGCCCAGATGTAGTACTTTACATTTTTCCCTGTTAAAAACCATTGTTAGTTGCTGCCCACTTCTCCAGTTTATTTATATCTTTTTGAATCCTCTCTCTTTTCTAGTATTAGCTATCCCTCCTAGCTTTGTGTCATCAGCAAATTTAATCAGTTTACCCTCATTTCCTTCATCTAAATCATTGATAAATATGTTGAACAATATAGGGCCCAGGACAGAGTCCTGTGGTACCCCACTTGAGACATTCTTCCAACTGGATGTGCAGCCATTTACGACCACTCTTTGGGTCCGATCACTAAGCCAATAGGATGAAGGGAGTGAGGAAGATAACAAAGGAGGCCTGGAAAAGGATCTGCCATTAATAACAGGTAAGGGGCAAGCTGCATATATTATATATTTCTCATTTTTTTACGCTTTCCAATTATTTTGATCTATGGTCTGGAGAGAACTTAGAACATAATAAATGACTTTTTCTCATCAATTTAATTCTCGCAGACCAGTCTCAGTGAAGTTCAAGCTTAGTTAGATTATCTCCTCTCTAGCATACAGAGTTTGATGCATAACTTCTATTTATTTTTATTGTAAAGTTGATTTATATATATATATATATATATATACTGTGTGTATATATATATATATATATATATATATATACTGTGTATATATATATACAGTCAGTCTAGCTGAAGTGCAGAGTAAGGTAATAAAACAGTATGTGACCAAAAATCACACCAAAACCTTCATAAGTTATAACCTTGTTGGACTGTGAAAATACTTCAGTTATTTGCTCTAACATTATTGAGGTAGGATCAAATTGTGTTGAATTGAATTTGGTCACATTTCTCTACAATGTGATTTTAAACCTTTGCAGTTGTAGCATTTTCACTATTTTATTCCTCTGTGGTATGGGCATGCAGCTCAATTTCTTTTTCAGGTACAGCAGCCATGCTTAAAGGATTTAAATATTTCCAGTTGCTATTATATAAGTGTGCATTTGAGCAAGTTACTTTTCATAAAGTTTAACCTAAGAATTATGATTATGATTATGCATACTGCTTTCCAAGGAAACTACTATACAGAAATGAGTGATTTTTGTACATTGGGTTATGTTGTTTGTTTATATCATAGAGCAGATATCACAGTTTATTATGCAGATTGCACAGCTAATGGCAAACTATTATAATGTACGAGATCACAGTTCAGTCTCCTGACTATATACTAAAAATGTACTAATTTATTCATATCAATATAGTGAGAAGAATAATCATATTTTTACCACAGCAAGCAATGATTTGCAGGCTTTACAATAGAAATTAAAATGCAGAATGGGATAAATAATCAGATAAAGGATTCAGTCAAGGAGGAAAAAACTAGGATTGTTTATTTAAGGAGGATCTGTCATAAATTTAAATGTAGCTAGTTTTTCTTGCTACTCACTTAAAGAGTAATTGTCATTTCAATATACATTTCGCAAATCTATAGGCAACTTTGTAATATGGTATATCTTATCGGAAAAATCTGCTTCTTTCTCTGCA
Organism: Dendrobates tinctorius; assembly: GCF_039654945.1. NCBI lineage: Eukaryota > Metazoa > Chordata > Amphibia > Anura > Dendrobatidae > Dendrobates > Dendrobates tinctorius. Next base: position 18,886,367 of record NW_027361693.1, read on the forward strand.
AGAATTGATCAGTCATTATCAAAATTCTCAATTCTTAGGTAAAATCTGTATTCATTGAAGACAGACTTTCCCATTAGTGAGATAGGAGATGGTAGCTGCTACTGATAAGTTTCTGTAAGAAGGGGAAGCTGTGTGCATGGTTGTGGCACCTATGGAGAATTATATCTGGTAACTATACCGTGTCACAAGAGTGCCAAATAACACACATGGAAAGAATAAGTGGTTCAGTACAATAAGGTCAAATAATAAACAGAACGTGTACACAAGAACCGTATAGTAAAATAATTGTAGATCTGTATAAAACAAAGAAATAAAAAAATACATAAAAGATAGATAAAAAGTGTGAAACCACAAGGTGGTGCCACACACCCACAGAAATGGCTAACAAGTAGACAGTAGCAAAGCGCTTTAGTACATAACAATGCACTTTGCTATACCATAGTACAAGAGTCCTAAGGCTCAGAAAGCCTTGTACAGGATTATTATAAGTATACAAAGAGGCCCATTTGCTACCTCATGTGGGTGTGGTCCTACCTCATGTGGGTGGTGCTGCCTTCCCCAACACGCATTTCGGCGCACTGCCATTTTCTGGAAGATGGGCGTGTCCCAAAGGTGCGAGGCAGGATCCATTGATCACACCACAGTGGGCTTCAGGAAAATATTGGCTATGCGAGGAAGGAGCACAGTCCCAGCTACGCACATTAATCTCCCAGCTGTGGGCTTTAGGAAAATTATGCCGGAGGCAGCACATGCGCAGATTAAGATCTCGGATCCTCGTTTTCCTGAACCCACCACTAGGAGATCAATGATTCCTGCCTTACTGGGACACCCCCTCCTACCAGCCCAGAGGCCACAGCATTGCCCCACTCCTGCTACTGCTGGTTTCCTGCAGCGATGAACCTGCCTCATGTGACTCTGCTCCACCCCATACCATCTCGGTAAGCTGCATTCATATTATATGATGCACTTCCATTTTACTCACAAATTTGAGGGGGAAGTGCTTCTTATAGTCCAATAAATACAGTAGTTGCTATTGCGAAGTCACACTCTAATTCATGCTTTCCATGGTTTGAGCAGAAAGAATCATTTGATAAGTTCCCTTTGACAGAAAAGCTATTAACCCAATTGCTTGCTTTACAAAAAGGCGAAACAAAAAAAAGGAAAAGTGCATTGTAAGAACCAAAAATAGAGTGATGCAGTAATATATCAACAACTTTATTAGTTCAGGACGAAGTCAATTTCCCCTGTTCCTGAGTAGTCGTATATTCTAAAAAATATTCTCATTTGGATATTCAGATAACTGTTGCCTCTTTCTTGTGCTATACACAGGACTTATTTTTTATATAACTTTTAAATTAATTTTCTGCTTTGGTTCATATCAAGGGAAAAAATAAAGAATAAACTAAATACATTTCTATTTTTCTCATATTTTTATACATTTTGTTACAGTGACAACAGACTGCTAAAAAACTTTAAATTGTGTTCTCATTCCAGAAAAATACTTTTATATATTGGATATGTATTTTTTTTCATTCACTAAGGGACTAGAAATAGTGTTTCAGATTTGCACTGTATTTTTTTCTAAGCTTTATTTTATTTATTTTTCTTGGTATCTTTAATTATTTATTTGGTTTTAATTATTTTCTACATTGTTCCTCTTGAAAGGTGTTATGAGACCTTTGGTTGGCATTTAAACACATTAATACATTTGTTTTATTGCTGACGCTTTCTTTATTTCGGGTTGGTATATTAACACCAGTTACAGCTCGTGCAGATTACCATAACTTCAGTCCGAATGCGATCTGTCAAAACATGGGATTGCACTCAAACCAGTGTTATTCAATGAAGCAGCACATATGCACGATTTGCCTCCAATAATTGAATGTCACTCGCCCATTCATGTCCTTGAAAAACATCAGACCAAATGTGGATGAAATCGGATAACAGAATTTTTTAAATTATTTTCCACATCCAAGAAAATTGGATCACACACTGATCAAACTCTGATCAGATTCTGATCAGAGTGTGAATACCATAATTGAACCAATTTTTTGCGATTGAGAGCATATGGTCATCTGCACCTGCCCTTGCAGAAGAAAATTGGTCTCTTCTCTGCACAGCAGAGCTGTCTTGATATCTTAGAACTCACCAGTTCATGCTTTCTTTCTACACCCAGAGATCACTCTGGGTTCAGACAAAGAAGCAAATTCATGGCTTCCTGTTATGTATAAATAGCTTTTGTTCAGTGACAATAAACTATGGCTGCCTTCTCTGTAAAGGGCCTGTCACACTAAGCGATATCTCTAGCAATATCACTATAACTTGTGACGTAATAGCGATATTGCTGGCGATATCGCTGTGTCTGATAATTACCTCCGACCGCTCCCCTGCTGGTTATCGCTGATCGCGCGAGATCAGGCTGGACCGCTTCTCGTCGTCAGCTTCCTGCGGCGGTTCCTGTGGTGAGATGAGCGACGAGCATGGAGCCAGGCGGGAGGACGCAGGATCGCCTAGTGTGACAGGTAAGTAGCGACCCCAGTCCCCAGCGATGTCGCTGGTGAGATCTGCCTGTGTGGCAGCTCACTAGCGACCACTTAGCGATGCACCAGCGATCCTGACCGCTGAAGAAAATCGAGGCTGAAACCCAAAGTTAAGGGCCTGTCACACTAAGCGATATCGCTAGCAATATCGCTATAACTAGTGACGTTATAGCGATATTGCTAGCGATATCGCTGTGTGTGATACTTACCTACAACCCGCTCCCCTGCTGGTTATCGCTGATCACGCGAGAACAGGCTGGACTGTTTCTCGTTGTCAGCTTCCTTCGGCGCTTCCTGTGGAGAGACAAGCGACGAGCGTGGAGCCGGGCGGGAGGACGCAGATCACCTAGTGTGACAGGTAAGTAGCGACCCCCGTCCCCAGCGATGTCGCTGGTGAGATCTGCCTGTGTGACAGCTCACTAGCGACCACTTAGCGATGCACCAGCGATCCTGACCGCGTCATATCGCTGGTCGGGATCGCTGGTGCATCGCTAAGTGTGACAGTACCTTAAGAAGTCTAGCTATGCAAAACATCAGCAGGCTTTTGGGAAATCACTGCAGAATAGAACGGGGACTACCAGTACCTTTACAGTCTATGGGCATCCTGAAGCCATTGAAAATGAAGAGTTTGCATGAAATATATTGCCTTAAATTAACTTTTTACTAATAGTATACTATTGGGCTATTGTTTTACAATTTCTTTTCGAAGCATTTTACACTGATTTCTGTAAATATATAGGCAAGCATTCAAATATAAAACCTGTACTAACCTGTTTCAGATTCGACAGAAAAATATGGTTGTCCCTGAAGAATGCTGTAAATAACTTTGGCACTGTTTCCATAAGAAGGATCATCTGCATCAGCAGCAGTTACTTGAACAACAAAAGTACCTAGGATTAAGGGAAAATGATATTATTTTCCCCAATTTTGTATACATTTAATAACAAATAAATAATCTTGAATCATTCATCTAATGTTAAATATTCAATACAAGACATCAAGACACTTTGGACAGTGTGTTATGAGCTCATTACTTATAATAGAGGTAGTACATGAACAGTTTGCATTCAGATTTTTTACATACATAGTTTTTTCTGTAATAATTTGTCTAATATACTCTAGTGGCATTGCCATTTGTCTTCCCTGTAGAGTTGGTGTGAATCCATTCAAAGGACCCACTCATTTGGCTTTGCTAGTAGGCTGTGCCCACTGGATGGGAGCCCTGAGAACCGCCTCTTACCTAACAGCATCCCTAGCTCCTCTATTGACCAGCCAACTTGGTGTGATGCCATATTTGCAGCATGACACACGTGATGCTGCTATGCCAGCTAATCAGATGAAGAGCTGTGGATTGTGAGAGGTAAGACGTGATTGTCAGGGCTCCCAAGCAGCGTCCACACATTATTAACCTTGCCAATAATAAAAGCATGAATCTGTTTGCACCAAATCTACTTTCTTGTTATTACCTTCATGTTAACTGGTTAAAGCAATTATATTCAAAGAAGGATTAACCTCTCAAGGACAGGGTAATTTTTAATTTGTGCTCTTTTTTCTCTTTTTTTCCTCTCTTTATTCCAAGAGCAATAACTTTTTTTTATTTTTCTGCTGACGTAGCCATATAATTGCCAGTTTTTTGGAGGACAAGTTTTACTTCTTTTGAATATGAGAAGAGAGGGAAAGGGCTGTTAACATTTCCAATTTTGGAGCTGTTTAAGGGCATGTTTTTTGCACACCAAATCATTATTTTTATTGATATCATTTTGGGGTAGATATGATATTTTGATCGCCTCTTGTTACATTTTTTGTGTTATTGTCGCAACCAAAAACCACAATTCTGGTGGTTTTATTTTTCTCTTGTTATGCTGTTTACCGATCAGATTCATTTATTATATTTGTTCATTTTGATAGATGGAATTTTTGTGAATGAATAGATATCAAATATATGTAGTTTATATATATACTAGCTGAAGAGCCCGGCGTTGCCTGGGCATAGTAACCAACTGTGGTTAGTTATAACAAATTATAATGATTATATTGCACATAAAAAATTTCACATCATATATTGAACACTACAGATTCGCAACACAAATTATCTAAATCATTACCCAAGTATTTACAGTATTTTATTTTCAACTCATTCAAAATTTTTGGTTTCTCCTTTCAGTGCAAAGATGAACAGATTTTTGGCAGTTCCAACTCTTCAACAGACCACCTAAAGTTGACCATAAGAAAAGCATGGAGATTGCAAATCGGTCCTTACTACTTTCAAGGACTGTCCCTGAGCATTGTTAATGGACATTGCAAATAGCAGTTGAACTGGAAACTGGAGGCGTTTAAAATCAAAAAACCAATCAGATGGAATGAGTGGAATTCTTGGAATTAAAATGTCCTCTCCTTTGGCACATCCTGTTTGTGAGCTGTGTATCTAACCCTATCCTGTGTGATACTTTCTGCTGAGCTGTGTATCTAATCCTATCGTGTGTTACTGACTTCTCAGCCATGTATCTAATCCTATCCTGTGTGATACTGACTGCTGAGCCGGATATCTATTCCTATCCTGTGTGATACCGTCTGCTGAGCCATGTATCTAACCCTATCCTGTGTGATTCTGACTGCTGAGCCATGTACCTAATCCTATCATGTGTGTTACTGACTGCTCAGCCATGTATATAATCCTATCCTGTGTGATACTGACTGCTGAGCTGTGTATCTAATCCTATCCTGTGGGATACTGACTGCAGAGCCATGTATCTAATCCTATGCTGTGAGATACTGTCTACTGAGCCATGTATCTAATACTATTCTGTGTGATACTGTGTGCTGAACTGTGTATCTAATCCTATTCTGTGTGATACTGACAGCTGATTCATGTATCTAATCCTATCCTGTGATACTGACTGCTGAGCAGTGTATCTAACCCTATCCTGTGTGATACTGACTGCTTAGCCGTGTACCTAATCCTATCATGTTTGTTACTGACTGCTCAGCCGTGTATCTAATCCTATCCTGTGTGATACTGACTGCTGAGCCATGTAACTAACCCTATTCTGTGTGATACTGACTGCTGACCTGTGTATCTAATCCTATCATGTGTGATACTGACTGCTGAGCAGTTTATCTAATCCTATCCTGTGTGATACTGTCTGCTGAGCTGTGTATCTAACCCAATCCCCTGTGATACTGTCTGCTGAGCTGTGTATCTAATCCTATCGTGTGTTACTGACTGCTCAGCCGTGTATCTAATCCTATCCTGTGTGATACTGAGCAGCACGGTGGCTCAGCGGATAGCACTGCAGCCTTGCAGCGCTGGAGTCCTGGCTTCGAATCCCACCAAGGACAACATCTGCAAGGAGTTTGTATCCCCGTGTTTGTGTGGGTTTCCTCTGGGCACTCTGGTTTCCTCCCACATTCCAAAGACATACTGATAGGTAATTTAGATTGTGAGCCCCATCAGGGACAGTGATGATGTGTGCAAACTGTAAAGTGCTGCGGAATATGTTAGCACTATATAAAAATAAAGATTATTATTATTATACTGACTGCTGAGCCGTGTATTTAATCCTATCCTGTGTGATACTGTCTGCTGAACCGTGTGTCTAATACTATCCTGTGTGATACTGTCTGCTGGGCCATGTATCTATTCCTATCCTGTGTGATACTAACTGCTGAGCTGTGTATCTAATCCTATCCTGTGTGATACTGACTGCTGAGCTGTGTATCTAATCCTATCCTGTTATGATTGGGTCACCGAGGAGGAGAGCAAGCCCAAGCTAAGCCACAGAAAACCAGAGAGGTTGGTAAATAAGCAGATTGCAGACCCCTGATCCTATCCACACAACTAGCAGTAGCCGTAGAGCGAGCCCACGATGATCCTAGATGCCTCGGCACAACCGGAGAGCTAAGTAAGACTAAAGCAAGAAAGGGGAAATCTATACTGCCCCAGAGCAGACCACAAAGGAATACACAGCCCCCAAACATATATTGTTGGTGAGACAAGATGAAAACACAAACGCAGGCAGGAAAATAGACCAAGCAAATGATGGGGCCCACACTGACTAGACAGGACAGGAAAGGAAAGACACTGTCTGCAATCACGCAAAAAACCCTGCAAAAAAGTCCAACACTTCAGTAGTAACCAGAGGGAGGCCAGAAAGTGAATTCACAACAGTACCCCACCTTGAGGGGTCACCGAACCCTCATCCATGCCACCAGGCCAATCAGGATGGGCCCGGTGAAAAGCACGAACCATTCTCAATCTTTCAGCATGAATGTCAGAAGCAGAGACCCAAGAATTATCCTCCTGGCCATAGCCCTTCCATTTGACCAAGTACTGGAGTCTCTGTCTAGCCAAACAAGAATCCAATATTTTCTCTACCTCATATTCCACATTGCCTTTAACCAATACAGGGTCAGGAGGCACCACCATAGGAACTACTGGCTCCACAAACCTCTTCAACAAAGATTTATGAAACACGTCATGGATCTTAAACATAACTGGAAGAGCCAATCGAAAAGAAACAGGATTAAGGATCTCCAAAATCTTATAAGGTCCAATGCATCTTAGCTTGAATTTTGGAGACGTAACCTTCATAGGAATATTCTTTGACAACAACCAAACCATATCACCCACTTTAAACCGGGGACCAATGGTCCTATGCCGGTTGAAAAACCGTTGGGCTTTTTCCTGAGAGAGGGACAACTTATCCACCACTTGGTCCCAAACCTGCTGCATTCTCTCTACCACAGTGTCCACACTTGAGCAGGTCGAAGATTCCACCTGCCCTGAAGAAAATCGAGGCTGAAACCCAAAGTTAAGGGCCTGTCACACTAAGCGATATCGCTAGCAATATCGCTATAACTAGTGACGTTATAGCGATATTGCTAGCGATATCGCTGTGTGTGATACTTACCTACAACCCGCTCCCCTGCTGGTTATCGCTGATCACGCGAGAACAGGCTGGACTGTTTCTCGTTGTCAGCTTCCTTCGGCGCTTCCTGTGGAGAGACAAGCGACGAGCGTGGAGCCGGGCGGGAGGACGCAGATCACCTAGTGTGACAGGTAAGTAGCGACCCCCGTCCCCAGCGATGTCGCTGGTGAGATCTGCCTGTGTGGCAGCTCTCTAACTACCACTTAGCGATGTACCAGCGATCCTGACTGCGTCATATCGCTGGTCGGGATCGCTGGTACATCGCTAAGTGTGACAGTACCTTTACAGAAAAAGGGCGACATCAAAGTGGCAGAACTAGCTCTATTGTTTAGCGCAAATTCGGCCAAGGGCAAAAATGAGACCCAGTCATCCTGATCAGCAGAAATGAAACATCTCAAATAGGACTCCAAAATCTGGTTTGTTCTCTCAGTCTGCCCAATGGTCTGAGGATGAAATGCAGAGGAGAAAGATAACTGAATTCCCAGTTTGGAACAAAAAGCTCTCCAAAATCTGGAAACAAACTGGACTCCTCTGTCCGACACAATGTAATCAGGAATCCTGTGCAACCGAACCACCTGTTGTAAAAACAAGGGCACCAACTCAGAAGAAGATGGCAACTTTGGGAGTGGTACAAGATGGATCATCTTAGAAAATCTATCACAAATCACCCAGATAACAATCATTCTCTGAGAGACAGGAAGATTGGAAATAAAATCCATTTCGATATGGTCCATGGCCTCCTGGGCACCGACAGGGGCATCAACAACCCACTAGAATGAGAACAGGGCTTGGACCGAGAACAAGTCCCACAGGACTGCACAAAATTCCTGACATCATGAGATTAGGCAGGTCACCAAAAAGACCGACTGACCAAATCTCTGGTACCAAAAATACCTGGATGACCAGCCAACGCGGAGCAATGAATTTCAGACATTACTCTCTTCCTCCACTGGTCAGGGACATACAATTTTCCCATAGGGCAACGTTCAGGTTTGTCCTTCTGAAATTCCTCCAGGGCACGTCTCAAATCGGGTGAGAAGGCGGAAAGAACTGCACCCTCATTTAGAATGGTAGTAGGCTCGGTCACAATAAGAGAATCCGCAAAGAAACTCCTAGAAATGGCATCCGCCTTAACATTCCTCTATATAAGTAACTAGAGCGACCACACTTAGAATACTGTGTACAGTTCTGGTCTCGGGAGTATAAGAAACACATAACTGAACTGGAGCGGAGGCAGAGAAGAGCAACCAAGGTTATTAGGGAACTGGGGGGTCTGCAATAACCAAGACAGGTTATTACACATGATGTTATTTAGTTTGGAAAATCGAAGGCTTAGGGGTGATCTTATTACAATGTATAAATATATGCGGGGACAATACCAAGACCTTTCTAATGATCTTTTTACTCTTAGACCTGTGATGGGGACAAGGGGGCATCCTCTACGTCTGGAGGAAAGAAGGTTAAAGTATACTCACAGATGCGGATTCTTTACTGTAAGAGCAGCGAGACTATGGAACTCTCTGCCTTATGATGTTGTAATGAGTGATTCCCTACTAAAATTTAAGAAGGGACTGGATGCCTTTCTTGAAAAGTATAATATTACAGGGTATATACACTAGTTTCCTTAATATTGCATTGATCCAGGGAGCTAGTCTGATTGCCGTATATGGAGTCAGGAAGGAATTTTTTTCCCCAATGTGAAGCTTACTGTTGCCACATGGGTTTTTGTTGCCTTCCTCTGGATCAACATGTTAGGGCAAGTTAGAATAGGATATGGGTTGAACTAGGTGGACTTAAACCTTCTTCCTTCAACCTTAATAACTATGTTACTATGTTACTGTGTATTCTTAGTGCCTGAAAGAAAAGAGAGCACAAAATTAAAATGCGTGAAAAACAAGGCCCACCTAGCCTGTCTAGGATTCAAGCATTTGGCTGATTCAAGATAAATCAAATTCTTGTGGTCAGTGAGGACCACAACTTGATGTCTAGCTCCCTCCAACCAATGTCTCCACTATTCAAATGCCCATTTCATGGCCAACAATTCCCGATTCCCCACATCATAGTTACGTTCAGACGGGGAGAATTTTTGAGAAAAGAAGGCACAGGGATTCATCTTAGAAGTCACCGGATCTTTTTGGGACAAAACGGCTCCTGCACCAATCTCAGAAGCATCTACCTCTGTTAGGAACAGCGGAATGCACTAACTAAAAATAAATAATAAAGTGCGTTCACCGCTCGGGGTCCACCGTGCAGTAGGTGTTACACCACTGCTAGGTAATGACAGACGAGCAATATGGCGGTGTAATGCGCACGGGTTCAACTTCACCCGAAGTGCGCAAAGCGGGCTCTGTTTACACACAGAGGCGCCTCAAAAAAACATACAAAAACGCTGAGCCTGTTAGTGTCACAGACCACAGGGAAATGCACACACGGTATCAGGTCACAGGAACAGAACCCAAGGCAGAGGAGCTGCGTCTGTCTAGACCTACCGTGTGTGCGGCGGCGCTACTGTGGACGCCAAGGAGGACTGCAACTGCAGCGCGGCGTAGGACACTGCCGCTAGTCGACAAAGCTAGGAAGCAGGCGCAATGTCGGATGCTAGAGAAGAGGTGCGGTGTGCACAGTGGCCTAAGGCTTGCCACTGACTGGCGCTGACTGCTGCACTAATTCCCTATCCACATGCGTACTATCAGAGGGAAGGGGTTTCAAATGAGTCAGTCACCAGAGTCATACATCCATCACCATTCACACATTTAGCTTGAAATGTCTATACTAGTGCATGGCTGAACGGTCATTTGCGCTTTTTATAGCCGTGCGGGACCTTCCAGATCTCCGAGATGGACCAATGAGATCTGGAGCAGGACCTGGGCACATGACTCCCGATCTCCATTGGGAGATTGTCTCATGAGCATGCCCAGTAGGAGCACAGAGGAACTTAGTCTCTGGAGCGGTCTGCTGCAAAGTAATCTTCTCTGCAGTAGATAGACAGCAGGAAACTGCAGAATGTGAGGCTCTGGATTCCTAAAGAGAAGACGCAGAAACCCGACGCCTAACAACCTCCACCTGAAATGGGAGTGAGACATCAGGTTGCCATAGAACCAGAGCCGAAGTGAATCTCCGCTTAAGCTCCTGAAATGCTGAGACTGCCTCTGAAGACCAATTCACCACATCAGCGCCCTTTTTGGTCAGATCAGAAATTACTTATAAATTTACGGTAGAAATTAGCAAAACCCAAAAACTTCTGGAGAGCCATCAAAGAAGTGGGCTGAACCCAATCATATATGTCCTGTATCTTGGCCGGGTCCATTTCAATAGCAGACGGGGACAAAATGAATCCCAAAAATGAAATCCTCTGTACACCAAAGAGGCACTTCGATCCCTCAACATACAGAGAATTTTCCCTCAAAACCGGAACACAGTCCGGACGTGTTCCACATGAGAATCCCAATCACTGGAAAAGATCAAAATATCATCCAGATAAATGATCAAAAACTTATCCGCAAAGTCCCAGAAAATATCGTTCATAAAAGATTGGAAGACAGAAGGGGCATTAGTGAGCCCAAAAGGCATCACCAGGTACTCAAAATGTCCCTCCGGAGTATTAAACGCCGTCTTCCATTCATCCCCATGCTTGATTCGAATAAGATTATACGCCTCCCCGAGGTCAAGCTTGGTAAACCAACAGGCACTTTTAACTCTGGAAAATAAATTAGAAATAATGGGTAGCGGGTACTGATATTTAACAGTGATTTTGTTAAGGGAACGATAGTCATTACATGGCCTTAAAGAACCATCTTTCTGGGCCACAAAAAAAACAGCACCCAAAGGTGAAGAAGAGGATGGTCTAATATGACCATTCTCCAACGACTCCTTGATATAAGATCGCATAGCATCATGTTCGGGTACCGATATGTTGAAAAGCAGACCCTTGGGAAATTTACACCCGGGCATTAACTCAATTGCACAGTCATAACTCCTATGAGCAGGCAAAGACGCAGACTTACTCTCACTAAATGCATCAGAAAAATCAGCCAAATAGTCAGGAATGTCATGAGACTGGGGAGAGGTGGAGAAAACAGGAGTGTCACTAAGAACACACTGACAACCCCAACTCACCACAGACAAATATTTTGAAATCCAAAACCTGATTATGAGTTTGCAACCAGGGAAAACCCAGAGCAATAGTATCATGCAAATTGTGCACCACCAAAAATTTACAATTTTCTTGGTGGTCCGGGGCGACCCGCATTGTCACCTGGGTCCAAAACTGGGGTTTATTCTCTGCCAAAGGAGTAGCATCAATACCCCTCAAAGGGATAGGAGTCCTCAGGGGTATCATGGGAAAACCACAACGTTTAGCAAAGTCTAAATCCATCAGATTCAAAGCTGCTCCTGAATCTACAAAAGCCTTACCAGAAAATGTAGACAAGGAGCAGATCAGGGTAATTGCCAAAAGGAACTTTGGCTGTACACTAGGGTGACCGCAAAAAATCGATGTCGTAATTTTGTCCGTCTGGACCCCACAAAACGATTCCCCTTTCCAGATATTGAGGTAGCCAAAATTTGAGCTCGATCAAACGACGTTAACCCGTGCCGCTCGTCACTCAAAGTTTGAAAAAATCCAAATTGAGGTATTTTAAGATTTAGGTATTTTGCATAGTCTGTTAGACTATAAAGAATGTGACAACAACATTGCAGAAATAGCCCTGACCAAATTTTCGAACCATTTGTGGTATTTGAATGCAGAGTTGGTGGGATTATTGTTTTTTGATCCCACCATTACAGACAATGAAAAGTTGTTAATGGCTAATAAATTGCTCAGTAGCACAGATGAACCATCAGAGCACGCTAGGGTTGTAAATCCAAAAGTTAGGAAAGAAAAATTAAAAGAGGAAGGAAGTAACCGACTTTAACGACCTTCTGACAAAAGATGAAGAAAAAAAGCAATATGTCCTGCAAGTTGTAAGCAAATGCCGAGCATTATATTCAGACGTTTCAAAAACTACTTTAACAAAAGCTCTAGAAAAGATTAGATAACTATGTAAAATTATCAACTCATGTAGGTTAGCGTGCTCTGATGGTTTATCTGTGCTACTGAGCAATTTATTAGCCATTAACAACTTTTCATTGTCTGTAATGGTGGGATCAAAAAACGATAATCCCACCAACTCTGCATTCAAATACCACAAATGGTTCGAAAATTTGGTCAGGGCTAGTGTTGAGCATTCCGATACCGCAAGTATCGGGTATCGGCCGATACTTGCTGTATCGGAATTCCGATACCGACTTCCGATATTTTTTCAATATCGGAATTCGGCATCGGAATCGGAAGTTCAGTTGATTGACGGCCTGACGTCATCATGATGCGCGGTGTGTGCGCATCATGATGCGCCATCATTTCGGGCCTTCCGGGGGTCTCTGCCGGCCTGCCGGGGGGCTGTGCCGGCCTGCCGGGGGGCTGTGTGGACTGCCCGGGGTCTGTACCGGCCTGCCGGGGGGCTGTGCCGGCCTGCCGGTGGTCTGTGCACCCTGTGGGGGTCTGTACCGGCCTGCCGGGGGGCTGTGCCGGCCTGCCGGGGGGCTGTGCTGATGTCCGGGGGTCTGTGCAAGCATCGTCCGATGGGACTACAAGTCCCATCGGGCGATGCCTGCTACCATGACAGTGATTGACACATTAGCCAATGATGGGACAGTAGTAGTCCCATCATCCGGCTAATGTGTTAAATGTTAAAAAAAAAAAAAAAAAAAAAAAATACTACATACATACTACATGCATGCTACATACATACTACATGCTACATACATACTACATATATACTACATACATACTACATACATGCTACATTCATACTACATGCATGCTACATACATACTACATGCTACATACATACTACATGCATGCTACATACATACTACATATATACTACATACATGCTACATACATACTGCATGCTACATACATACTACATACATACTACATACATACTACATGCATGCTACATTCATACTACATGCATGCTACATACATACTACATGCTACATACATACTACATACATACTACATGCTACATATATACTACATGCATGCTACATACATACTACATGCTACATACATACCACATACATACTACATACATACTACATACATACTACATGCTACATACATACTACATATATACTACATGCATGCTACATACATACTACATGCTACATACATACCACATACATACTACATACATACTACATACATACTACATGCTACATACATACTACATATATACTACATACATGCTACATACATACTACATGCTACATACATACCACATACATACTACATACATGCTACATATATACTACATGCATGCTACATACATACTACATATATACTACATGCATGCTACATACATACTACATGCTACATGCATGCTACATACATACTACATACATACTACATGCTACATACATACCACATATATACTACATACATACAATACATTCATACAATACATACATAGACATACAGTACATATAACATAGAGTAACATACTTACCAATACTTGTCACATTGTTCCCCGAAGCCATTGTCTTTTCCGGAATAAATATTAACATAACAAACCACAAAAATACTCACCCACGATCCGAAGCAGTCCACGAGTGTGTCCCACGACGATCTTGGGTAGAGAACTGCAGCATCAGATGATGCTGCCGTTCTCTACGGGCTGCAGGAATCCAATGACGGAAGGTAGGTATCCTTTCGCACTGTATTCCTCCGCCACTTAAAAAAAAAAAAGTCCCTAGTCTCACTTTATGCCATTGCTGCGTGGGAATTTCCCACACAGCAATGGCATAAAGTGAGACTAGGGACTTTTTTTTTTTAAGTGGCGGAGGAATACAGTGCGGAAGGATACCTACCTTCCGTCATTGGATTCCTGCAGCCCGTAGAGAACGGCAGCAACAGCTGATGCTGCAGTTCTCTACACAAGATCGTCGTGGGACACACTCGTGGACTGCTTCGGATCGTGGGTGAGTATTTTTGTGGTTTGTTATGTTAATATTTATTCCGGAAAAGACAATGGCTTCGGGGAACAATGTGACAAGTATTGGTAAGTATGTTACTCTATGTTATATGTACTGTATGTCTATGTATGTATTGTATGAATGTATTGTATGTATGTAGTATATATGTGGTATGTATGTAGCATGTAGTATGTATGTAGTATGTATGTAGCATGCATGTAGCATGTAGTATGTATGTAGCATGCATGTAGTATATATGTAGTATGTATGTAGCATGCATGTAGTATATATGTAGCATGTATGTAGTATGTATGTGGTATGTATGTAGCATGTAGTATGTATGTAGCATGTATGTAGTATATATGTAGTATGTATGTAGCATGTAGTATGTATGTAGTATGTATGTAGTATGTATGTGGTATGTATGTACCATGTAGTATGTATGTAGCATGCATGTAGTATATATGTAGTATGTATGTAGCATGTAGTATGTATGTAGTATGTATGTAGTATGTATGTGGTATGTATGTAGCATGTAGTATGTATGTAGCATGCATGTAGTATATATGTAGCATGTAGTATGTATGTAGTATGTATGTGGTATGTATGTAGCATGTAGTATGTATGTAGCATGCATGTAGCATGCATGTAGTATGTATGTAGCATGCATGTAGTATGTATGTAGCATGCATGTAGTATATATGTAGTATGTATGTAGCATGTAGTATGTATGTAGTATGTATGTAGTATGTATGTGGTATGTATGTAGCATGTAGTATGTATGTAGCATGCATGTAGCATGCATGTAGTATGTATGTAGCATGCATGTAGTATGTATGTAGCATGCATGTAGTATGTATGTAGTATGTATGTAGTATGTATGTAGCATGCAGTATGTATGTAGCATGTATGTAGTATGTATGTAGTATATATGTAGTATGTATGTAGCATGTAGTATGTATGTAGCATGCATGTAGTATGTATGTAGTATGTATGTAGTATATATGTAGTATGTATGTAGCATGTAGTATGTATGTAGCATGCATGTAGTATGTATGTAGTATTTTTTTTTTTTTTTTTTTTTTAACATTTAACACATTAGCCGGATGATGGGACTACTACTGTCCCATCATTGGCTAATGTGTCAATCACTGTCATGGTAGCAGGCATCGCCCGATGGGACTTGTAGTCCCATCGGACGATGCCTGCACAGACCCCCGGAGCCTGCACAGCCCCCCGGCAGGCCGGCACAGCCCCCCGGCAGGCCGGCACAGCCCCCCGGAGCCTGCACAGCCCCCCGGCAGGCCGGCACAGCCCCCCGGCAGGCCGGCACAGCCCCCCGGAGCCTGCACAGCCCCCCGGCAGGCCGGCACAGCCCCCCAGCAGGCCGGCACAGCCCCCCGGAGCCTGCACAGACCACCGGCAGGCCGGCACAGACCACCGGAGCCTGCACAGACCCCCTGGCAGGCCGGCACAGCCCCCCGAAAGGCCCGTACAGACCCCAGAGAGGCTGTACAAGGGCAGGAAAGGGTTTTTCTTATTCCGATACCGGAAGTCCCATAGACTTGAATGGGACTTCCGGTATCGGAATCGGCGATACCGATACTTTTTTTAAAGATCGGCCGATACCATCCGATACGATACTTTGAAGTATCGGACGGTATCGCTCAACTCTAGTCAGGGCTATTTCTGCAATGTTGTTGTCACATTCTTTATAGTCTAACAGACTATGCAAAATACCTAAGTCTTAAAATACCTCAATTTGGATTTTTTCAAACTTTGAGCGACGAGCGGCACGGGTTAACGTCGTTTGATCGAGCTCAAATTTTGGCTATCTCAATATCTGGAAAGGGGAATCGTTTTGTGGGGTCCAGACGAACAAGATTCTGACATTTTTTCCCCCCCATATGAGATCCGGTCACCCTACTGTACACTGCCCACAGCAAATGTGTAAGGAAAACGTTTTTCTCATTTAGGGCATTCAGAAATAGTATGAGAGGCATCTCCACAGAAAAAAACACAGCTTATTACGCCTTCTAAACTCCTGACGATACGCCCTAGACAAAACCCTATCACATTGCATGGGTTCAGATGTTTGTTCAAAAGGCGGCAACGCCTCTCGTGTAGTTTTACGTTCACGTAAACGCCATTCAACTTGAATGGCCAATGACATAGAATCGTCAAGACCAGAGGGAACAGGAAATCCCACCATAACATCTTTTACGGTTTCTGCCAAGCCCTTCCGAAAGAGAGCTGCTAGGACATTGTCATTCCATTTAGTAAGGACCGCCCACTTTCAGAATTTTTGACAATGTAACTCTGCAGAATCCTGACCCTGGTTCAATGCCAATAAGGTTTTCTCAGCTTGATCAATAGCATTAGGTTCATCATACAACAAGGCTGGAAAACATGCGTCTACATTGGCCAGAATAGGATCTCCGGGTGTCAAAGAAAAGACCCAATCCTGGGGATCGCCGCGCAGCAGGGAAATGACAATCTTAACCTGCTGCACAGAGCTCCCCGAGTAGTTAGGTTTCAAGGCAAGAAATAGTTTACAATTATTCTTAAAATTCAAAAATTTAGACCGATCCCCAGAAAACACATCAGGAGTAGGAATTTT
This sequence comes from Dendrobates tinctorius, assembly GCF_039654945.1. NCBI lineage: Eukaryota > Metazoa > Chordata > Amphibia > Anura > Dendrobatidae > Dendrobates > Dendrobates tinctorius. The sequence continues at coordinate 18,903,472 of NW_027361693.1, forward strand.
TGGTTCAACAGCAGATGATTGAGTGAGATAGGCAGAAATTCCCCGCACTTCAGCACGAAGCTGCTCAACACGATTGGACAATTGCTTAATCTCCATTAAAGAAAAAATCCTCCTACGGCCCCAGAGAAAAAGAGAAAAAAAATATTAAACATTTCTGACACTTTTTTGTTTTTTTTACAATTCCTTCCTTCTTTTGAGTACCCTAGAGTCTGCGGTTAGGCTGGTGATTCTGTTATGATTGGGTCACCAAGGAGGAGAGCAGGCCCAAGCTAAGCCACAGAAAACCAGAGAGGTTGGTAACTAAGTGGATTGCAGACCCCTGATCCTATCCACACAACTAGCAGTAGCTGTGGATCGAGCCTGTGATGATCCTAGATGCCTTGGCCCAGCCGGAGAGCTAACTAAGCCTAAAGCAAGAAAGGGGAAATCTAAACTGCCTCAGAGCAGACCCCAAAGGAATAGATAGCCCCCAAACATATATTGTCGGTGAGACAAGATGAAAACACAAACGCAGGCAGGAAAATAGACTGAGCAAATGATGGGGCCCACACTGACTAGACAGGACAGGAAAGGAAAGACACTGTCTGCAATCACGCAAAAAACCCTGCAAGTCCAACAAGTCTGATGCAAAAAATACTGAAGTTGCACGACTTCACCCACTATATCAGCACTCTGGTATATTCTGAAAACAGAGCAAAAAGAGGCCAATCTAATAAGGGACAAAAACAAACCGGCACAAGCAGTAACATATGGATGGTGATTCAGCACAGCCCCAGCCAGAGCTGGCTGACCCACGCAAAACTGAGATAGACAAAACCAGATCAAATGTAAACAGAATAGCAAATGAACACTTAGCTGAACATGCAGGGACTGAGCTGGAAACTAAGACCTCAGGAGGCAGGAAGAAAATCACCAGCAGGGATAGAGGGAGTCGGCTGTCTTAAATCCCAGTCTGAAACTCCAGATCTCCAATCGTCATCCTCATTATCAGGTAGCAAGCCTCTGTTAATCAGATCAGCTAAATTACCTCCAGTAACCACCAGAGGGAGTCCAGAAAGAGAACTCACAACCCCTTTGTCAATTTGACCAGCTCCACTACCTTCAGTAGTAACCAGAGGGAGGTCAGAAAGCAAATTCACAACACTATCCTGTGTGATACTGACTGCTGAGCCATGTGTATCTAATCCTATCCTGTGTGATACTGGGCTCCCCCTGCAGTGTGTGTCAAAGGATGGTCTGTGTTGGCACGGTAATAAATTGTGCTATTTCCAGCTTTACAGAAGGACAATAACACCATAGAAATGATAAGAATGATAGGCCAAATTGTTTGGTGAATTGAAACACACGGGGTTAAAATTTTGCCTCACAACATAGCCTATGACGCTTTCAGGGTCCAGACGTGTGACTGCAAAATTTTATGGCGGTAGCTGCGACGGTGCAAATGCCAATCCCGGACATACACACATACATACCGTATATACTCGAGTATAAGCCGACCCGAGTATAAGCTGACCCCCCTAATTTTGCCACAAAAAACTGGGAAAACTTATTGACTCGCGTATAAGCCTAGGGTGGGAAATGCTCCATAGATTATTCCCCCATATGGTGTCCCCAGAAGAAGCTCCATAGATTATTCCCCCATATGCTGCCCCCATAAGACGCTACATAGATTGTTCCCCCATATGCTGACCCCAGAAGCTCCAGATTATTCCCCCATATGCTGCCCCCATAAGAAGCTCCATAGATTGTTCCCCCATATGCTGACCCCGGAAGAAGCTCCATAGATTATTCCCCCATATGCTGCCCCCATGCTGCTGCTGCATGTAAAAATAAAAAAAAGACATACTCACCTCTCTGTCGCTGGGTGTCAGATACTCACCTGTCCTGCGTCCATGGCTGCTCACCGCTATCTGCCACGTCATCAGTCAGTGATGTTCAGACTGCATGGGGTGCGGAGCGCACTAACCACGTCACCGCGCCCTCTGCTGTCTGAAGTCACTGACCGATGACAGAAAGCAGCTAGCAGCCATGGATGCAGGACAGGTGAGTATCGCTATACTTACCTGTCCTGACGCTGTGTCTTGAGCCCCCAGCTTCTCCCTGTGCTCTCTCTTCCTGCCTTCAGCGGTCATGTGGTACCACTCATTAAAACTCATGAATATGCGCATATTCATGAGTTTTAATGAGCGGTACCACGTGACCGCTGAAGGCAGGAAGAGAGAACACAGGGAGAAGCTGGGGGCTCAAGACACAGAGTCAGGACGGGTAAGTATGACCTGACACCCCCGCCCCCCCCCTCCGACCCCCTTTGTATATGACTCGAATATAAGATGAGAGGGGGACTTTCAGACCAATTTTTTGGGCTGAAAATCTCGGCTTATATTCGAGTATATATGGTACATACAAACATACATACACACACATTCAGCTTTATATATATATATATATATATATATATATATTATACTTACTAGGGGCAAAGAGGAGTGATTTGAACTTTCATTTTTATTCTTAATTTTTAAAACATTTTTTATTTTTTACTGTACTTGCTTGAACCTGCGATCATCCAATTCCTTGTGCTATAAACAACAGTGCCATATTATTGTGTTATACAGCAAAAGCACAAGCTGCCTTTCACAGGAATTCCATGACAGGCACAGGCATTTTTAGCAGACCCCTGACCACCATGGCAACTTATTAGTGACCCTCAATTATGTCATGAGACAACCTAAGGGTTCACAGAATGAAAATACCCCCTGCTGTTAAGCTGTAAATGCCATTGTCACAAATTGAAAGTGGAATTTGACAGGTTAAGAAGAGCTGTGGATAGATCCCTGACCCACCCACGGCTGCTATAGGCAGATGATGGCTGATTATTACAGCCATCATCTCCCAGCAACGATTAGGGTTCGACTTAAAAGCTCGCATCAAAGGAAGGAAGGCTGCATCAGCCTACCCTGTACTTTATATATTGTTAAGGGGTTAACTTGAAATAGCTATATTGGTTTATACATGGAGGTTGTAGTTACATAAATGGAAAGAATGGCGTAAACAGTTTCTTATATCAACTCACATAAGTTCCACTCTACAAATATGCCTTATGTGCTGTGTTTTCATATCTTAAAAACATGCTACTAAATATAGAAGCAAAACAAATAACAATGCACAAATGTATAAAATACATGCATACACCATATTCACAACATTGCTAGATTGCTACTATTTATTTCAATTATTACAAAATGATATTTGTTAATTGTGTTTAATATTGTATGGGTTGAGAAAAGTGCACAGATCATTCAATTCGTATTTTACCTATAGAGTCTATGGGCTTTTAAAATGTTTATTTCTTTTGATAGTCACAACCGAACTTATAGTCACTCAGTATATAAATTACTAGAGAACAATGGTTCGTAGTTTGTAATTTTTTTGCTTTTTTTTTATAATGTGGCATATAATAATAAAAGTTAGGTTTTATGGTATTAATCCCTTTTCAGTGAGTCTACAGTTTATAGGAGTGCTAAATGTACTCTACCGTATCACTAAAACATTCTTTATGTTCTATAAGTTAATATTATTTACTTCTTTAAACAAGAAAACTTTTTGCGCTTTATAGTCAGTTAAACAGTTAATGGATTATTTATTTATGTGCTATTTTGGAGACCTATTTTCTAGATATAACAATGAAGGGTAGAATGTTAAAATGTGATTTTGGATTCCATCCTTTATTGGCTTTTATAGAGGAGATTCGGCTCTGTAATAATAAATTTGCCAGTCAGCAAAGTGCTTATGAGGTAAGTTCTGACAATTTGCTCATTTTAAGTTTCATCTCCAGGTTACTTTATAAATCCTATTGTAGATTATGCATTAAAAATACATTATTTTCATCATCCTTTATCAATAAAACTAAATGGAAAAATGAAACAAAAAGTGAGCTAAAATATAAGATATAAGAAATAGCTTGTACTTCTGCACAATATCCTTGGCTCTAATCTTTCCCTGTGATGGTGACCTTTGATCTAAGGACCAAAAATATGATTACTTCAAAGTGAGTGCCCTTTCTTTTTTATTTAACCTTTCTATTCCTTTCTCAGTGTCCAGCTGATACTCTTGATGTTGTATAGCTCGGTATTTGCAAGTGATTACAGTACTCTGTGATGCCACCATAAATTCATTATCACAATGATATAAAATCTTAAATAAAATATTTAAAAAGTCAAAAGGTCAAACAAATTTGCCTGGAAGGCTATGTTTCACATTAATCCTGAGTTTTTACATTATTACAACTGTGAAAAATATGTTCATGTGCCAAAACTTTTTTAGGTCATATCCTTATATCATTAACACTACATAAACAACAAAATATCAAGCATGGTACTATTTGTAGATACTTCATTAACACTTTGAATGAATATGAATAATTTTAAAATGATGTCATTCCACAAAAGTATTCATATATTAATATATCGGATGGAATATAAGCCACATGCTTTCCCTAAAAGTACTTTAGAAGGCTTGTACACATTTAAGAATAATTTGCTTTATGCAACTTAAATGCATATATTCAGGGAAAAAAAATCTTTTGCAATAAAGTTTCATTAAGATTTTTGCATTGTATGTCTTCTATAGTCTCTAGGTTGCAATGCCTATTGTTGGTGTCAGAACGAGTAAACTGAGAATCTTCATTGATCTCGATTTAATGTGTGACATAAAAGTCTGAATGACTTTTATCTGTATTTTCTGAGCTCCTTTCAGTTGATTTATGACCAAAGAACACATCTATTTCAAATGACCATGGAAATAGTCTGTAAAAGTGAAACAAAGCAATTTTTTAAAATTAATATAATTGGAAAATTGATTTTTAACTCCAAGTACATGGATTTAAGCAAAAAAAAGTTGTCAAAAAGTGGATAGCCCAATTAACTCCTGAATGCATATGTTGCTAGAAAATAAAATTCCCTTTACAAGTAAATCCAGTGTTCTAGAACATACAAGAATAGTAGACAGAGAGGGCTCAACTTGTTTCTTCACAAATGCTTCCACTTAATAATCTCCCAAATGGAACTGTTTGCAAGGCCTTGGGTTGGACCCATAGAAGCTCTATACAGTGCGAAACGGCTGCCATCAGCACTTGCACACTCCTGTCCTCACTCTCCCGGCCATGATGTTTTAACATTTGCCAATAAAGAGTGAAAATTTCTTCAACGAGATCGGTGAGTGCTATCTGCCTTTTTTCTACTTGGAAAGGCCTTGGGTTTATTCTATTTTGTACTTAACAATAAAGAAAATGTCAGTAAATAGTGTAATAAAGGAGCTAAACAGCAAACTAAATGCACAAATTGGGTCTTATCTGATTTGAATTTTCAAAATGAATAAAAGTTATGCTGACCTAGTAAAGTAGTGTCCATACAACAATGTCAAAGCATAGAATTACAGCTACTGCAGGTCCACGGGTCCTCTGACCAATACGAAGTGTAAATAAGGGAAAAAAACATGGATGCCCCAAGCTGCTGGTGAGTAGAATGCAGATCCAGGATAAACAAGGAAAAGCCTTCAGTTTTTATCAGATGCGTTTCAAAGTTTTCATGCTTCTTCAGGACATGACCACTCATGCAGTTCAGGTTACGTTCTGAAGAAGTATGAAATTTCAAAACGCATCTAATTAAAACTGCAAACTTATAAATGTGTATTCTGGATATGCATTCTACACACCAGCAGCTTGGAACATCCAAATTATCTCCCTTGTATACAGAAAATAGGGCAAGATATATTTGCTCATTCTTATGTCTTTAAAAATATATAGACTCTAACCAAGATACATATCTAATGTAGACAAAGATGGCCTCTGCTTATTGTGCAGGTTTACGAACATTTCATACGCAACACAACAGTTAAGTTTAATGCCACGCAGTTATGTTCAGTAGACCAACTAAACTATAAATATTACTGTTTCTGTCTTTGGATTGATCTAGAGATCTATGTAGGAACATTGTGTCTGACCTATTTCTCTGCCTAAATAAAAAGAAGGACCCAATTTTTAGCAATTTTTAGCAAGATAACAGAATAAAAAGAAATACAAATTTAGAGAGCTATGGTGGCGACTATCGTACTGGCAACATGAGTATGAATATCAAATTGGGAGTATGGGTGTTATCATTTTGATGGTTATAGCTTACAGCATTTCACAGTAGGAGCTACAGATGTTTTCGAGATTTCCTTGACAAATAGCAAGTTAATCTCCATCTTAAAGAAAACTTTAAATGGTTGCTTTTATTTATTGGCTGTCCCTGATCACGCGAGATCGTGCAGCTCCATTTCTCATTAGGCGCTTCCTGCTGAGCTTCCTGCTGGTGCTGACCAGTGATGCGTGGATGCAGGCGGGAGGAAGTCAGGATCGCCGCGCCTGAAAGGTAAGTAACGATCGCCGCTGCGTCGCTACATCACTGTGAGATCTGCCTGTGTGGCAGCTCACTAGCGGCCATTTAGCGATGCACCAGCGATCCTGACCTGGTCGTATCATTGTCGGGATCGCAGGTGCATCGCTAAATTTAAAGGGGCCTTTATGGTGTAGGAAATTGGTATCTCCCAGTAGGGAAAAAGTTTATCACATGAAACAGAAATGTAAATGCAGTTTGATAAAATGCTTGAAGGGATATTTTACCTTGATAGCAATGGCCAGGTGTGAACAGGACTGAAAACAGATATGAAGAGATGGTTATTTGCATGCCAATAGGTTGATGTGGAGCATAGCTTGTATGTTAAACTATGCTTGGAAATAATGCTGGGTAATGCATGGAAGTGAAAAGCATTAGAAAAGATGACAGACACCTGAATAGAGCTCAGTCAAATGACGGAGACAAAATCTCCTGATCAAAATGTTGCAAGAGTTAATCAATAACTAATTTTATCTAATATAGAGAAAGAGTTTACTCATGTGGTGTGCTGCAATGTGTGCTATATGTTCACAGACTTGCCAGAAGAAAAGACAAACTTTACATGCCAGAAATGCAAGCTTATGTGACTCTGTTATAGGAAATAGTGCAAAGTCTACAGGAGAGAATATTTACCCTGCAGAAAATCAAAAAAGATGAATATTTCACTGACAGTCAACTTTTCAAATAAGTTACAACACAGAGGACTGTGAAACCAAGCATAAACACCATGTAGAGAAAAAAGGTCCTCCAAAGACACTTGATAAAAAGATATATATTTTATAAATGTTACACAAAATTAAAAAAGAGAGAGACGATAGACCATCCAGAAACTGGACAATAACTTGACACTGGATCAATGAAGGGTATTGGTGGCTACTACACGATTCACATCAAGTATAACACACGAAAAAGCATAGAAAAATGTGCATAATGGATACATATCAAGTGTCTTTGGAGGACCTTTTTTCTCTACATGGTGTTTTTGTTTTATTTCACTGACAGCAGAATAATTTCTTCAGAGTGCTGCAAGAGAAGATCTTTTCGGCATTCCTGTAAAAGTTAATGACAAAGTATAAATAACTATTCACTGTGTTTGAAGAAAAGTACCTTTCAATGTACCTGCAGAAGAAGAGAAATAGAAGCAAGTGATGCAAAAAAGCAGGAGGATGAGGAGGAGGTCAGCACTCAAACTGCTGAAGAACTGCTAACAAGCTCTCATGCATGACAACAGCAGAGATGTGCATCAAAAAGTGGTTTCCCAGCAAAGAACACTCCAGAAAGCAATCAAAAACCTCTTGAAGGGAAAAAAGAAGTGCTGTGGTTAAGAAGAAAAGGAGAGTGATGATCATGGGGGATTCCCTACTGATAGAAACAGAAGCCACTATCTGCTGACTGGACATCACCTGACAAGAAATGTGATGTCATCCAGGTGCCTAAATCAAAGATGTGTCTAATAGGGTATCAAGACTCTTCAGATGACTACTCATGTCTACTAATACACATAGGAACAAATTACAGAGCAAAAATCACACACAAACTATATGCAAAGACTGAGACCAGAAAGCTAAGGAACTGGGAGAGCAGGACATCTCTCCTATCCTCCTAGTGGATGGACATGGAACAAAGAGATTGATCAGGATTCTATAGGTGAACAACTGTACATGTTGATGGTGCCATCAGCATCATTTTGGGTTTCTTGATCATAGAGTGAATTGCCTGTATGATGAACTCCATGATAGAGATGGATTGCATCTTACAAAAACAGGAAAGCACAAATTAGGTAGATACCTTGCTACACTCATCAGGAGAAACTAGAGCAACATGGGATGAGAAATAAATGGCCAGGAAAAAGTATGCAGATAAAGAATTCTGCAATTAGAAGTATATAGAAAGAACAAAGACAATACATTTTGAATGAAAATAGAAGAGCAAGAGAAACGATATACAAGCTAAAATGTATCTACTGTATACAAATGTACATATCACAGGGAGCAAACAAGGAGAATTGGAGCTGCTAACAGAGAGAGATATGATGTCATAGGCATCACTAAAACTTGGTGGGATAATGCACATTTGAATTCAATCTTTGAAGGCTACAACTTACTCATAAGAAACAGGCTTACTGTGGTGTGTAAAAGTTAGGGCATCCCTGGTCAAAATTACTCTTATAGTGAAAAGTTAAGCAAGTTGAAGATGAAATGATCTCTAAAATGCCTAGATTTAAAGATGACACATGTCCTTTTCATTTTAGGCAAAACAAAATATATTTTCATCTTTTACTTTTTTAAAATGACAAAAGTTTGGGCACCCTGCATGGTTAGTACCTATTATCACTCCCTTTTTGTAAGTATCACAGCTTGCAAATGCTTTTAGTAGCCAGACATCAGTCTTTTAATTCTTGTTTCAAAGATTTTTGACCATTTTTCCTTGGAAAATTCTGCCAGCTCTATGAGATTCCTAAGTTGTCTTGCATGTACTGCTATATTGAGGTCTAGCCACAGATTTTCAATGATTCTCAGATCAGGCAACTGTGAGGGCCATTGTAAACCCTTCAGCTTGCGCCTTTGGAAGTAGTCTATTGTAGATTTTGATTTGTGCTTAGGATCATTATCCATTTGTAGAAACCATCCTCCTTTCAACTTCAACTTTTTTACACAAGGTGTTATGCTTGCATTAAGAATTTTATAAATTGAATTGAATCCATTTTTCCCCTCTACTCTTGAAATGTTCCCCGTATCATTGGCCACAACACAACCCTAATGCATGACTGATCCACCCCCAAGTTTAATAGTTGGTTTGATATGTTATTGTTAAAATTCTCTGCCCTTTTTTCTCCACAAAAAGCTTTGGTCATTGTGGCCAGGGAGTTCTATTTTAACCTCATTGGTCGACAGAATTTGAAAATGCATCAGGCTTGTTTAGACATTCTTTTGCATACTTCTAAAGCTGAATTTTATGGTGTGGAAGCAGGAGAGGTTTTCTTCTGAAGATTCTTCTATGACTTCAAACTATGTCCAACAAGGAACAGTTAAAGGATCTGGGAAAGTTTAGCTTGCTAAAAAGGAAGCTAAGTGGAGACTTAATAGCTGTCTACAAATAACTGAAGGGATGCCACATTGTAAAGGGATCATCCTTATTCCCATTTGCAAATGGAAATACGAGGAGCAATGGAATGAAACTGAAAGAGAGAAGATAAAGATTTCATAGTAGCAAAATATTTTTTACAGTGAGGATGATCAATGAGTGGAATAGGCTGCCACGAGAGGTGGTGAGTTCTCCTTCAATGGAAGTCTTCAAACAGAGGCTGGACAGACATTTGTCTGAGATGGCTTAGTGAATCCGGCATTGAGCAGAAGGTTGGACACGATGACCCTGAATGTCCCCTGCAACTCTAACATTCTATGATTCTATGATTAATCACAGGGTGCCAAAAGATTGTCAATCAAGCCATGGACCTACTGAATGCCCCATCACTCTTGGTGGGCTTACCAGTAGACAATTGTCAAATTTGATTAATCTACTTTTTCATAAATGAAAACAAATAAATTTAAATAAAAAAATAAGAAACTGCATTAAATCATGGAATCAACCTTCACTCTTATGACTCCAAGAATGGAAAAATATTGTAGGACTTTTTCAAGCCACTAATATAATAAAATACAAATTTAAGCATGATTGGTATAACAGTAATTGTACAAAGATGGAGAATTATGACACTAGGTAATTTTTAGTGTAACTTTCATATCATAAAATGCAAAATCTAAAAAGCAATGGTAAAATTGTGTTTTTTCACACTTTCATCTCATTTGGAAATGTTCCATATTATTTACCATAGTTGTTTGAAAAAAATGCTTGCCCCTTCCTGATTTCCTATTATTTTGAATGTTTGTCACACCTAAATGTTTCAGATCAACGAACAAAATTAAATATTGTGTTTACTTTGTCTAATATTTAAATTTGTTTGGTGATCTGAAACATATAAGTGGGACAAATATGTAAAAGAATAGGAAATGAGGAAGAGGCAAACACTTTTTCTCACAACTGTACTGTAAATTTTATGGTAAAGTGAATAATGCCATTCAAAACTACATATTGCTCTTCAAATAAAAAGGAATCATATGGCTATGCCTATAGAAAAATAAACAAGTTAAAACATTTTTATTTCCATAGAGGGATAAAGTAAGTTTATTTAAAGTTTATCTCAACTGAAAGTATTTTTTATTTGCATTCGTGATGTGCTTATGGATGTTGTTAGTCAAGCAAAAGGCTTATAGTAGAGATCTTGTGCCAACAGTTATAAACCTGACATATATATATATATATATATATGTATGAAAGGATAAATCTTTGTCAAAATCCGCAAAAAAAAAAAAATCTAATATATGAAGCTCAATGTGTGTATGTTTGTATGTATGTATGTGTGTATGTCCGGGATTGGCATCCGCACCGTCGCAGCTACAGCCACAAAATTTGGCACAGTCACACGACTGGACCCGGAGAGCGTCATAGGCTATGTTGTGAGGTGAAATTTTAACCCCGCATGTTCCAATTCACCAAACAATTTTGCCTAATATTCTTATAATTTCTATGGTGTTATCGTCCTTCTGTAAAGCTGGAAATAACACAATTTATTACCGTGCCAATACAGACCACCCACTGACACAGACTGCAGGGGGAGCCCAGTATCACACAGGATTGGATTAGATACACTGCTCAGCAGTCAGTATCACACAGGATAGGATTAGATACACAGGTCAGCACACAGTATCACACAGAATAGTATTAGATCGACGGCTCTGCAGACAGTATCACACAGAATACGCCTCCAGTTTCCAGTTCAAATGGAATAGGATTAGATACCTGGCTCAGCAGTCAGTATCACAAAGGATAGGATTAGATACACGGCTCAGCAGTCAGTAACACACGATAGGATTAGATACACAGCTCAGCAGAAAGTATCACACAGGAGAGGATTAGGTACACAGCTCAGCAGACATTATCACACAGGATAGGGTTAGATACATGGCTCTGCAGACAGTATCACACAGAATACGCCTCCAGTTTCCAGTTCAAATGGAATAGGATTAGATACATGGCTCAGCAGTCAGTATCACACAGGATAGGATTAGATACACGGCTCAGCAGTCAGTATCACGCAGGATAGGATTAGATACACAGGTCAGCACACAGTATCACACAGAATAGTATTAGATCGACGGCTCTGCAGACAGTATCACACAGAATACGCCTCCAGTTTCCAGTTCAAATGGAATAGGATTAGATACCTGGCTCAGCAGTCAGTATCACAAAGGATAGGATTAGATACACGGCTCAGCAGTCAGTAACACACGATAGGATTAGATACACAGCTCAGCAGAAAGTATCACACAGGAGAGGATTAGGTACACAGCTCAGTAGACATTATCACACAGGATAGGGTTAGATACACGGCTCTGCAGACAGTATCACACAGAATACGCCTCCAGTTTCCAGTTCAAATGGAATAGGATTAGATACATGGCTCAGCAGTCAGTATCACACAGGATAGGATTAGATACACGGCTCAGCAGTCAGTATCACACAGGATAGGATTAGATACACAGGTCAGCACACAGTATCACACAGAATAGTATTAGATCGACGGCTCTGCAGACAGTATCACACAGAATACGCCTCCAGTTTCCAGTTCAAATGGAATAGGATTAGATACCTGGCTCAGCAGTCAGTATCACAAAGGATAGGATTAGATACACGGCTCAGCAGTCAGTAACACACGATAGGATTAGATACACAGCTCAGCAGAAAGTATCACACAGGAGAGGATTAGGTACACAGCTCAGCAGACATTATCACACAGGATAGGGTTAGATACACGGCTCTGCAGACAGTATCACACAGAATACGCCTCCAGTTTCCAGTTCAAATGGAATAGGATTAGATACATGGCTCAGCAGTCAGTATCACACAGGATAGGATTAGATACACGGCTCAGCAGTCAGTATCACACAGGATAGGATTAGATACACAGGTCAGCACACAGTATCACACAGAATAGTATTAGATCGACGGCTCTGCAGACAGTATCACACAGAATACGCCTCCAGTTTCCAGTTCAAATGGAATAGGATTAGATACCTGGCTCAGCAGTCAGTATCACAAAGAATAGGATTAGATACACGGCTCAGCAGTCAGTAACACACGATAGGATTAGATACACAGCTCAGCAGAAAGTATCACACAGGAGAGGATTAGGTACACAGCTCAGCAGACATTATCACACAGGATAGGGTTAGATACACGGCTCTGCAGACAGTATCACACAGAATACGCCTCCAGTTTCCAGTTCAAATGGAATAGGATTAGATACATGGCTCAGCAGTCAGTATCACACAGGATAGGATTAGATACACGGCTCAGCAGTCAGTATCACACAGGATAGGATTAGATACACAGGTCAGCACACAGTATCACACAGAATAGTATTAGATCGACGGCTCTGCAGACAGTATCACACAGAATACGCCTCCAGTTTCCAGTTCAAATGGAATAGGATTAGATACCTGGCTCAGCAGTCAGTATCACAAAGGATAGGATTAGATACACGGCTCAGCAGTCAGTAACACACGATAGGATTAGATACACAGCTCAGCAGAAAGTATCACACAGGAGAGGATTAGGTACACAGCTCAGCAGACATTATCACACAGGATAGGGTTAGATACACGGCTCTGCAGACAGTATCACACAGAATACGCCTCCAGTTTCCAGTTCAAATGGAATAGGATTAGATACATGGCTCAGCAGTCAGTATCACACAGGATAGGATTAGATACACGGCTCAGCAGTCAGTATCACAGAGGATAGGATTAGATACACGGCTGAGCAGTCAGTAACACTCATGATAGGATTAGGTACACAGCTCAGCAGTCAGTATCACACAGGATAGGGTTTGATACACGGCTCAGCAGATGGTATCACACAGGATAGGATTAGATACACAGCTCAGCAGTCAGTATCACACAGGATATGATTAGATACACCGCTGAGCAGTCAGTAACACATGATAGGATTAGATACACAGCTCAGCAGAAAGTATCAAACAGGAGAGGATTAGGTACACAGCTCAGCAGACATTATCACACAGGATAGGGTTAGATACACAGCTCAGAAACAGGATGTGCCAAAGGAGAGGACATTTTCATTCAAAGAATTCCACTCATCACATGTGATTTGTTTTATGATTATAAACGCCTCCAGTTTCCAGTTCAAAAAGAACAGGATTAGATACACGGCTCAGCAGTCAGTATCACACAGGATAGGGTTAGATACACGGCTTAGCAGATGGTATCACACAGGATAGGTTTAGATACACTGCTCAGCAGTCAGTATCACACAGGATAGGGTTAGATACACAGCTTAGCAGACGGTATCACACAGGAAAGGATTAGATACACTGCTCAGCAGTCAGTATCACACAGGATAGGATTAGATACATGGCTGAGAAGTCAGTAACACATGATAGGATTAGATACACAGCTCAGCAGAAAGTATCACACAGGAGAGGATTAGGTACACAGCTCAGCAGACATTATCACACAGGATAGGGTTAGATGCACAGCTCAGAAACAGGATGTGCCAAAGGAGAGGACATTTTCATTCCAAGAATTCCACTCTTTCTATCTGATTTGTTTTTTGATTTGAAACGCCTCCAGTTTCCAGTTCAAAAAGAATAGGATTAGATACACGGCTCAGCAGTCAGTATCACACAGGATAGGATTAGATACGTGGCTCAGCAGTCAGTATCACACAGGATAGGATTAGATACATGGCTGAGCAGTCAGTAACACACATGATAGGATTAGGTACATGGCTCAGCAGTCAGTATCACACAGGATAGGGTTAGATACATGGCTTAGCATACGGCATCACACAGGATAAGATCAGATACACTGCTCAGCAGTCAGTATCACACAGGATAGGAATAGATACATGGCTGAGCAGTCAGTAACACACGATAGGATTAGATACACAGCTCAGCAGAAAGTATCACACAGGAGAGGATTAGGTACATGGCTCAGCAGTCAGTATCACACAGGATAGGATTAGATACACGGCTCAGCAGTCAGTAACACACGATAGGATTAGATACACAGCTCAGCAGAAAGTATCACACAGGAGAGGATTAGGTACACAGCTCAGCAGACATTATCACACAGGATAGGGTTAGATACACGGCTTAGCAGACAGTATCATGCAGGATAGGATTAGATACACTGCTCAGCAGTCAGTATCACACAGGATAGGATTAGATACATGGCTGAGCATTCAGTAACACACGATAGGATTAGATATACAGCTCAGCAGAAAGTTTCACACAGGAGAGGATTAGGTACACAGCTCAGCAGACATTATCACACAGGATAGGGTTAGATACACAGCTCAGAAACAGGATGTGCCAAAGGAGAGGACATTTTCATTCCAAGAATTCCACTCATTCCATCTGATTTGTTTTTTGATATTAAACGCCTCCAGTTTCCAGTTCAACTGCTATTTGCAATGTCCATTAACAATGCTCAGGGACAGTCCTTGAAAGTAGTAGGGATCGATTTAAGTAGTAGGGATCGATTTGCAATCTCCATGCTTTTCTCATGGTCAACTTTACATGGTCTGTTCAAGAGTTGAAACTGCCAAAAATCTGTTCATCTTTGCGCCGAAAATAAAAAAACAAAAATGTTGTTTATCAAAAGGCTCTTGAATGAGTTGAAAATAAAATACTATAAATACTTGGGTAATCGTTTAGTTAATTTGTGTTGTAAATCCGTAGTGTTGAATATATGATGTGAAATGTTTTTATGTGCAATATAATCATTATAATTTGTTATAGCTAACCACAGTTGGTTACTATGCCCAGGCAACGCCGGGCTCTTCAGCTTGTATAACAATATACAGTGGGGCAAAAAAGTATTTAGTCAGTCAGCAATAGTGCAAGTTCCACCACTTAAAAAGATGAGAGGCGTCTGTAATTTACATCATAGGTAGACCTCAACTATGGGAGACAAACTGAGAAAAAAAAATCCAGAAAATCACATTGTCTGTTTTTTTTTCATTTTATTTGCATATTATGGTGGAAAATAAGTATTTGGTCAGAAACAAGCAATCAAGATTTCTGGCTCTCACAGACCTGTAACTTCTTCTTTAAGAGTCTCCTCTTTCCTCCACTCATTACCTGTAGTAATGGCACCTGTTTAAACTTGTTATCAGTATAAAAAGACACCTGTGCACACCCTCAAACAGTCTGACTCCAAACTCCACTATGGTGAAGACCAAAGAGCTGTCAAAGGACACCAGAAACAAAATTGTAGCCCTGCACCAGGCTGGGAAGACTGAATCTGCAATAGCCAACCAGCTTGGAGTGAAGAAATCAACTGTGGGAGCAATAATTAGAAAATGGAAGACATACAAGACCACTGATAATCTCCCTCGATCTGGTGCTCCACGCAAAATCCCACCCCGTGGGGTCAGAATGATCACAAGAACGGTGAGCAAAAATCCCAGAACCACGCGGGGGGACCTAGAGAATGAACTGCAGAGAGCTGGGACCAATGTAACAAGGCCTACCATAAGTAACACACTAGGCCACCATGGACTCAGATCCTAATAGTAAAAGAAGAAAAAGCTATTGACCAAAAAATGGGATCACCACAATGAATCACAAAAAAATTTCAATTTTTATTAAGTGTCAGACAGACCAATATAAAGTTAAAAACATTTAAAAGTCATAAAATGACAATACACCCAAAAAGAGGTTAATAATATAACCCGTACAGGTACCCCTATAACTCATGGTACAGACATAATAGAGACAAATGGTTGGTTCATAAGATGGTTCATGTATACTGCTGTATACAAACTATCATAGAAATAACTGCCCTACTCTATTGCACATGTTATGTGCTAGTGTTGAGCATGACCTTATGGCTCTGTGCATCAATTTTTCCAGGGCCTAGATGCATTTAGAGATTTCTCTTGTCTCTACACTATGTCCTTTTTTTACAATTTAGGGCAGTTATTTCTATGATAGTTTGTATACAGCAGTCTACTTTTTTGGATTTATATTGTGTCCATATAAGTCAAATTTTCTACTGCATACGCTTTTGTATTACATTCATATGGTTCTAATTATTGTTCTTATGAACCAACCATTTGTCTCTATTATGTCTGTACCATGAGTTATAGGGGTACCTGTATGGGTTATATTATTAACCTCTTTTTGGGTGTATTGTCATTTTATGACTTTTAAATGTTTTTAACTTTATATTGGTCTGTCTGACACTTAATAAAAATTGAAATTTTTTTGTGATTCATTGTGGTGATCCCATTTTTTGGTCAATAGCTTTTTCTTCTTTTACTATTTGTTTTTTTTATATTGACCATTGGTGTATCCCCTACCTATCGCTGGTGGTGCCCTCCCTACTCTTAGTGTCATAGATGGACTCAGATCCTGCAGTGCCAGACATGTCCCACTGCTTAAGCCTGTACATGTCCGGGCCCGTCTGAAGTTTGCTAGAGAGCATTTGGATGATCCAGAGGAGTTTTGGGAGAATGTCCTATGGTCTGATGAAACCAAACTGGAACTGTTTGGTAGAAACACAACTTGTCGTGTTTGGAGGAAAAAGAATACTGAGTTGCATCCATCAAACACCATACCTACTGTAAAGCATGGTGGTGGAAACATCATGCTTTGGGGCTGTTTCTCTGCAAAGGGGCCAGGACGACTGATCCGGGTACATGAAAGAATGAATGGGGCCATGTATCGTGAGATTTTGAGTGCAAACCTCCTTCCATCAGCAAGGGCATTGATGATGAAACGTGGCTGGGTCTTTCAACATGACAATGATCCAAAGCACACCGCCAGGGCAACGAAGGAGTGGCTTCGTAAGAAGCATTTCAAGGTCCTGGAGTGGCCTAGCCAGTCTCCAGATCTCAACCCTATAGAAAACCTTTGGAGGGAGTTGAAAGTCCGTGTTGCCAAGCGAAAAGCCAAAAACATCACTGTTCTAGAGGAGATCTGCATGGAGGAATGGGCCAACATACCAACAACAGTGTGTGGCAACCTTGTGAAGACTTACAGAAAACGTTTGACCTCTGTCATTGCCAACAAAGGATATATCACAAAGTATTGAGATGAATTTTGTTTCTGACCAAATACTTATTTTCCACCATAATATGCAAATAAAATGAAAAAAAAAACAGACAATGTGATTTTCTGGATTTTTTTTTCTCAGTTTGTCTCCCATAGTTGAGGTCTACCTATGATGTAAATTACAGACGCCTCTCATCTTTTTAAGTGGTGGAACTTGCACTATTGCTGACTGACTAAATACTTTTTTGCCCCACTGTATATATGGGATAATAAGTATTTTATCCCTTGCTGATTTTGTAAGTTTGCCCACTGACAAAGACATGAATAGTCTATAATATTAAGGGTAGATTAATTTTAACATTGAGAGATAGAATATCAAAAATAAAATCCAGAAAATCACATTCTATGAATTATATAAATTTATTTGCATTTTGCAGTGAGTAATAAGTATTTGATCCCCTATCAACTATTAAAAGTTATTGTTGCTACAGACCTGTTAGATGCTCCTAATCAACTCGTTACCTGCATTAATGACAGTTGTCTTACATAATCACCTTTATAAAAGACTCCTGTCCACAGACTCAATTAATCATTCAGACTACATGGGCAAGATCAAAGAGCTTTATAAGGATGTCAGGGACAAGATCGTAGACCTGCACAAAGCTGGAATGAGCTACAAAACTTTAAGTAAGATGCTGGGTGAAAAGGAGACAAAAAATATATAAAAAAATATTTCCACCATTAAAAAATAATCATATTAAGGAAATGCACATATTTGGGGTCACTGCATCCATAATAGTCTGACTTTTTAAAATATAAAATCAATTGAAACAACTGGAAGACACTGTAAACAGAATAAAATATATAAAAATGCAAAAAAAAATATGTTGTTGCTGCAATGCTAAAAAAATAAATATGCTATAAGGTAACATAAAGCACAAATATTATGTTAGGTGCCGTGATGACCTTGTAGGGGGCATAGAGAGTAGAATTTCAATATTTGCAGATGACACTAAACTCTGCAGGGTAATCAATACAGAGGAGGACAATTTTATATTACAGGAGGATTTATGTAAACTAGAAGCTTGGGCTGATAAATGGCAAATGAGCTTTAATGGGGATAAATGTAAGGTCATGCACTTGGGTAGAATGAACAAGATGTATAATTATGTGCTTAATTGTAAAACACTGGGCAAAACAGTCACTTAAAAAGACCTGGGTGTATGGGTGGACGACAAACTCACATTTAGCGGCCAGTGTCAGGCAGCTGCTGCAAAGGCAAATAAAATAATGGGATGCATTAAAAGAGGCATAGATGCTCATGAGGAGAACATAATTTTACCTCTATATAAGTCACTAGTGCGACCACACTTAGAATACTGTGTACAGTTCTGGTCTCCGGTGTATAAGACAGACATAGCTGAACTGGAGCGGGTGCAGAGAAGAGCGACCAAGGTTATTAGGGAACTAGGGGGTCTGCAATACCAAGACAGGTTATTACATTTGGGGTTATTTAGTTTGGAGAATCGAAGGCTTAGGGGTGATCTTATTACAATGTATATATATATGCGGGGACAATACCAAGAGCTTTCTAATGATCTTTTTACTCTTAGACCTGTGACGGGGACAAGGGGGCATCCTCTACGTCTGGAGGAAAGAAGGTTTAAGCATACTCACAGACGCGGATTCTTTACTGTAAGAGCAGTGAGACTATGGAACTCTCTGCCATATGATGTTGTAATGAGTGATTCCCTACTAAAGTTTAAGAAGGGACTGGATGCCTTTCTTGAAAAGTATAATATTACAGGGTATATACACTAGTTTCCTTAATATTGCATTGATCCTGGGAGCAAGTCTGATTGCCGTATGTGGAGTCAGGAAGGAATTTTTTTCCCCAATGTGAAGCTTACTCGTTGCCACATGGGTTTTTTTTGCCTTCCTCTGGATCAACATGTTAGGGCAAGTTAGGATAGGATATGGGTTGAACTAGATGGACTTAAAGTCTCCCTTCAACCTTAATAACTATGTTACTATGTGAATCTCCCATCTAGTGGGATATATCCCAAGTATTGCCTGGTACTGTGGTCTCCCATTCTGGCCCAGCCACTGAAAGGGCTGCTCAGCACACACATTGGTACCAGCATCTTGCTCAGGCTCATGATTTTCATTTGGTCATTGATAGCTCTCCAGGCAAGTCTATTGTAACCAGCGAGATGCAGGTGCAGCCTGACGCTTGGGAGTCTAATTTCAGAGTTCACCTGACTGGACATGTCCGTGATGTGGCATCTACTCATTGGTGTTCAGATGTTTGTTGCTCTGGGGAGGTGGGAGCTCCGTATTGGCCCGCAAGCGACGTTTCAGCCAACTGGGCGTGAGTGTTTCTGGTAGCCTAGTGTATAAAAGGCTCCTAGTGATGCATGCAGGGTGTGCTAGTATCATTTATGTGTGGTGTATGCAAGTGGATACTCTACAACTCTGTTTGCATGTGTCAAGCTATACTCAGAGAGTGCTGACCTAGGCAGGTAGGGTTAGGACTTGGTAACTTTCCTTGGCTTAGCATCTGTTTCATTCAAGTGTGCGGTTAGCACAGTTGAGTTACAGAGCAAGTCCAACCCTCAGGTTGCATCTCTCAGGGAAGCGACAGGGTCATGCACCTAGCATCACAGGAGTTTTTTCCTTGGCTTAGCATCCATCTCATTTTTGTGTGTGGTTAACACAGTTGAGTCACAGAGCAAGTCCAAGCTACGTGCTACTTCCCCTGTGACGTTTAATAGGGTTAAGTGCCTTGCTTTCTTTCTGCAGTTCCACTCTGTGTAGTAACTGAGCTTGGAACTCTAAGTTCTGTTCACACTGTGTGGCGTTTAACAAAGTGCGTTTAAAGTGATTGCTCACTGTCTAATTTTGCCATTGTACACTAGCAGCAGTTTTACATCTTTGCAGGTGGACCCTGGGTTGCGATTGCACATTATTATTTATTTTATTCAGTGTAATCTCCAACCCTAACATAGGGTCTTCTCTAAGTAGTCAGGATGGGTAAACATATAGGATATGCGCACCTGATGTGGTTGTGTATGACACAACCATTATAGGGCATCTGAT
Source organism: Dendrobates tinctorius (assembly GCF_039654945.1). Taxonomy (NCBI): domain Eukaryota; kingdom Metazoa; phylum Chordata; class Amphibia; order Anura; family Dendrobatidae; genus Dendrobates; species Dendrobates tinctorius. The sequence goes on from NW_027361693.1 coordinate 18,924,148, forward strand.
ATCACCTACTGCAGCATCCACAGTGATTCAACATTAGTGATTAGATAATATGTTCAGAAAACAATCATCAAACATAAATTTGGTACGAATATGGTACATTCAGATTCGTGATCTGAAACATAAGTATTTTTTTTTAAATCTGAAAAAGCCAGTAACATTCAGTAAAAGATAGAATAAAAGTCGCTAATTCATGTGCCGCGTTCTGTAAAATCACAGCATAACAGATTAGAATAGAATAGATAGAAAAGATATATAAACATAGAATAGATAGATTTATACAGTAGATGTCAATGACACACACATATATATGTATACAGTATATATACACTCACTGGCCACTTTATTAGGTACACCATTCTAGTAACGGGTTGGACCCCCTTTTGCCTTCAGAACTGCCTCAATTCTTCGTGGCAGAGATTCAACAAGGTGCTGGAAGCATTCCTCAGAGATTTTGGACCATATTGACATGATGGCATCACACAGTTGGCGCAGATTTGTCGGCTGCACATCCCTGATGCGAATCTCCCGTTCCACCACATCCCAAAGATGCTCTATTGGATTGAGATCTGGTGACTGAGGAGGCCATTTGAGTACAGTGAACTCATTGTCATGTTCAAGAAACCAATCTGAGATGATTCGAGCTTTATGACATGGCGCATTATCCTGCTGAAAGTAGCCATCAGATGCCTGTTCTTAGCTGAGAGGAGTGGTACCCAGTGTGGTCTTCTGCTGCTGTAGCCCATCTGCCTCAAAGTTCGACGCACTGTGCGTTCAGAGATGCTCTTCTGCCTACCTTGGTTGTAACGGGTGGCAATTTGAGTCACTGTTGCCTTTCTATCAGCTCGAACCAGTATGCCCATTCTCCTCTGACCTCTGGCATCAACAAGGCATTTCCGGCCACAGAACTGCCGCTCACTGGATTTTTTTTCTTTTTCGGACTATTCTCTGTAAACCCTAGAGATGGTTGTGCTTGAAAATCCCAGTAGATCAGCAGTTTCTGAAATACTCAGACCAGCCCTTCTGGCACCAACAATCTTGCCACGTTCAAAGGCACTCAAATCACCTTTCTTCCCCATACTGATGCTCGGTTTGAACTGCAGGAGATTGTCTTGACCATGTCTACATGCCTAAATGCACTGAGTTGCCGCCATGTGATTGGCTGATTAGAAATTAAGTCTTAACACACAGTTGGACAGGTGTACCTAATAAAGTGGCCAGTGAGTGTATATATATATATTACATAGATAGATAGAAGAAAAACCGGCAACTCAGCAGCCGCAGTAGTGTGAAATCATAGCAGGAGCCGGATAGAAGAGATGGATTACATACAGTAAATGCATATAGAATAGGTAGACATACAGATGTCTGTGACAAATGCAATTAGTACAGTGTATGTGTGCAGCTTACTGTACATGAATTTCTTTAATAAAAGATTACTTTTCTGAAGAAAATGGCGAGGGCTCCCGTGTAATTTTCGTAACCAGCAGAGGGATAGCCGATGGCTGGTGGCTGATGTTTATAGCCTGGAAAGGGGTTAATACCCATGGAGCTTCCCAGGCTATTAATATCAGCTCACAGCTGTATACTTAGCCATTACGGGCAATTAAAATGGGAGCCCTAAAAATGACATAGAGTCCCCCTATACTGTAATTAACAACCAGCAAAGGCTATGCTGACAGCTGTGGGCTGATATTAATAGTCAAAGGAAGGACCATGTATACTGCCCCCAGACTAAAAACATCAGCTCTCAGCTGCCTCAGAAAAAGAACATCTCTAAGTAGCATCACTTCTAGCACTCAGCCTTGCTTTTGCTTTAAACAACGCTGTCTCCGATTCTGTGGGGCAGACTCCTTTCCTCCTGAATTACGGTCAGCATCCACGTGTCCCTGTCCCGTTTCATCTTCCGACCAAAGCGTGGTAGACTGGGCAGTGGAGGCTCGTGACATCTATGATCACTTGCAGGATGCAATTAAACTGTCGAATGAGAGGATGAGGGCCTCCGCTGACGCGCATTGTCGTCTCTCTCTCCAGTCTTTGCCCCCGGAGACCCTGGGAGATTTAGTGTGGCTCTCGGCTCATAACATCAAGCTGTGCGTAGAGTCCACTAAATTTGATCCCCGCTAGTTAGGTCTCTTCAAGGTCCTTGAGCTGGTAAATCCTGTAGTTCACCGCCTTAGTCTTCCACCTCACCTGAGGATCTCTGACATTTTTCATGTGCCTCTTCTTAAATCCGTGTACATAGTCTGGTTTTCTGGGACCCCTGCTGGGAGTTTGGATACATCCTCGGATGATTTTAAGGTCAATGCCATTGTCGGGTCTAAGGTGGTGTGTGGTAAAAAAAAAATTCTGGTTGACTGGAGGGATCATGGACCAGAGGATAGCACCTGGGCACCTGTCAAGCACATTCATGCCCCCCACCTTATTGCAGCCTTCAAGTGTAGCGAGGCTCGCCAGGGGAACACTAGTGAGGAGGGTGATGTTAGGCATCGGGATTCTTCCACTGCACGGGATAGATCCAAAGCCTCGTCTGCCTCTGCGGTCTCCAATTCTGGTTCGGCCGATGTGGGTGCTGCTCAGTATAGACGTCGGTCCTATCTTCTTGCTCAGGCCCATAATATGAGCTTGATTACTGCTGGCTCTCCAGTCAAGTCCTTAGTGACCAGTGATATTCAGGTTCAGCCTGGCACTTTGGAGTCTAAGTCCAGCGATCACTGTACTGAGCATGTCCATAAGGTGGCACTTTCTCCTTGGTGGTCGGTCATCAGCTGCTCTGGTGATGTGGCAGCTCCAGACTGGTCCATAGGCAAGATCCTGTCTGACAGGACATGAGCTAAGTGTATAAAAGGCTCTCAGAGGTGCATGCCGGTGCGCTAGTGTCATATTGTGATTGGGTGTGGGAGTGAATATGCTACCGCTCCGTTCGCACGTGTGTGTGTGTTGCTCCATATCAGTAACTGTGTGTCTAGGCAGGTAGTGTAGGGTGGAAAAACTCCCACTTGGCATAGCATCTGTTTCTGTCCTGTGTGCGGTTACAAAGCTGAGTTAAAGAGCAAGTTCAACCACTAGCCTTGACTTCCCTGGGAGGGCGTTAGGGTCCCACACCTAGCGTCATATTTGCTTTATCCCTGTGATGTTTAACAGAGTATTGCTGTCATGGTTTGCTGAGTTTTTGGGATTAGGTGGTTCTAGGGTTAACCTGGATGTTGCCAAGACGCGACCATCCAAACTGAGAATCACTGGGGAGTGAACTACTGCAAGAGGAGCAACATTAAAAATACAGCGTGGTGGCCCCTCTATTCTTGTTAACCAGCCTTCCTGAAGCTGCCTGCTGAGGGTTGCAGCCACCAGCTGTAAGTTTTGTCTGCCTGGTTATTAAAAATACACTGGAACCCAAGCAGGTTTTTTTTTTAATTATTTATTTACATTGCAGGAGCGGTCAATGAAGGGCAGCGACACATTACCGTAGAATATGGGCGAGTGCTATGCGAGAAAACATTGCATAGCACTTGGCACGGTGCTAGAGTTAGCATAAGTTCAGACTAGGTATTTTTGCTGCATTTTTTGTTGCGTTTTTTAAGCTAATTTTCAGTTGCTTTTTACAGTACCAGCAAAGCCTATGATATTTCAATAATGTCATGCATACACATTGTTTTTTTGGCATCAGGATTTTGTGCTTTGCAGGGTTTATTGACATAGAGCATGTCACTTCTTTCAGCTTTTTTTCAGCGTTTTTCACCCATTGACTTGAATGGATCGTGAAAAAACACTGCAAATACGCTGCTAGGGTTGGCGGATTTAGTAGGATCCTAAGGAGTGCACATGTGTGGGGTCTGACACGTGTCTCCCTGCAGCAAAAGTATCACTGCAGCTAAAGTAATGATACATTGCAGTTATTTCAATGGCAGTTAGTCACGGCAGGAGTCAGGACCCCACACTGTGAATCTGTCTCTTTCAGTTATGTCTGCTGAGTAAGCACTTCCTATTACTTGGATCTAGCTTTTCTATTAACCCTTTTACTCCTTCACAATGTTTACATATGCCCTCACAGTATTTGCTTAATTAATCCTCACTCTCCTTTGATATCCCCAAACCCCAGCACCCTCTAAACTAATAAACATCTCCCCTTCCCTCTTACCTCCCTACATAACCTCCTCTGCTGACCTGCTCCTCAAGCTCAAATCTGTCCTAATTAAACATAAAACAAGCCGCCTACTCTCCTTCTCCCACCTGCTCTCCCTTTCTCTGCTTCTCCTCACTGCTGGCAACATATCTCCCAATCCTGAACACCCACAGGTCATACATCCCATTACTAGCCCCTTCTACCGCTCCCAATCTAATATGAACTACCGAAATCTTTTCAACGTAAAATCTGTGTCCTTAGTGCCCACCCCCCTGCTCCCTCTCTCTGGGGCACTATGGAATGCCCGCGCCATCTGCAATAAGCTTCATGTGATTCATGACCTCTTTCTCTCTGGAAATCTTGCCTTCCTTGAAACATGGCTGACACCCTCTGACACTGCTACCCTGCTGCGCTGTGGTACGGCGGCCTCCATTTCACCCAAACTCCTCGCCCTGGCAACAGACATGGTGGAGGAGAGGATCTTGTCCTTTCTTCCAACTGCACCATTCACCCAATCCAACCTCTTCCCTCCCTAATCCTTCCCTCTTTCAAATTCCACTTTGTCTGCATCTACTCTCCCTCCAAGTGGCCATCATATACAGATCTCCTGGCATAACCACTGCCATCATTGACCAATTATCTACCTGGCATCTTTACTTTCTTTCCACTGACATCCCCACTATCATCATAGGCGACTTCAACATCCCCACTGATACCCTTCAGTCAGCATCCTCCAAACTCATGTCCCTTACTTCATCCTTTGGGCTTGCTCAGTGCTCCTCCTCAGCCACCCACACAGATGGATGTTGTGAGTTCATTTTCCCCTTCACTACTGAGGCCCAAGGAACTCCCTTTTCTGGTGAAGAAAGGTAGTGAGCCTGATTGTCAAACACCTGGGGCTGATGATGATGACTGGCTGAGTGGAGTTAATGACTGGATATAAGGCTGCCGACGCCCTTCTGGCCTGCGGGTGATTTCTCTGTGGACTTCTAGGAAACCAGTCTGATTCCTGCTCATCTAAAGCTAAGATTTCTGCTTTGCCTTTTTGCATTAATGTTTTGTTTTCCTTGCTTTTCTGGATTCTGCCATTCCCTGCTGGGGTGAGCTGAATCTCCTTTTGCCTGTTGCTCTGTCTTCAGAATATTCCTGAGTACTGACATAGCTTTTTGAAGCCTAGCGTCTTCAGGGCCTTTTTTACTGTCAGTTTGTTGGCTCTTATTTCCATAGGGTTTTTCACGGATTGCAGACAGCAGCCTTCCTGTCCTTTCCTATCTAAGCTAGCGTGGGCCCCATCTTTGCTCAGTCTATCTTTCTGGCTGTGTTTTGTTCTTTCTTCTTGCTTCACCGTCATTATATGTGGGGGCTGCCTTTTGCTTTGGGGTCTGCTCTGGGGCAGTTTAGATTTCCCTTTCTGTCTTTAGGCTATGTAGTCCTCCGGCTGTGATCGAGGGGCCTAGGGCATCGTAGGAGCCCCCCACGGCTACTGCTAGTTGTGTTGATAGGTTCAGGGGTCTGCAATCCGATAGCTGCCAACTTCTCTGGTTGTCTGGACTTAGCTAGCATTTCTATTTTTGCCTCCTACGGTGACTCAATCATAACAGATGGATATACATTAGACCTGATCTTCACCCACCTCTGTTCTCTATCTAACTTCACCATCTCCCCTCTCCCTCTATATGACCACCACCTACTCACTTTCTCATCCCTGTCCTGTTCTCATGTCACCCATGTCCAGCAACATGCACACCCACACAGAAACCTCGCACACCTAGACACCCACACTCTCTCTGACTCTAATCTACCCCTGGCATCCATATCCTCACTTCACGACACAGACAGTGCCACTGCTTTCTACAATGCCACTTTCGCACCAGCTATTGATGCGGTTGCCCCTCTCGTTCATGGCAGAGTGCGACATATCAACAGCCAACCCTGGCACAATAACTCTACTGAAAAGCTCCGGCAAGTGTCCAGGATTGCAGAGCGGCATTGGAAGAAAACAAATTCGCAAGACGACTTCACTGCATTCAAACAGTCAACACTTGCCTTCAAATCTTCCCTCTCCTCTGCTAAACAGGCCTACTTCACAACCCTCATATCTTCCCTATCCTACAATCCCAAACAGTTATTCAAAACTTTTAACTCCCTCCTCCACCCACCACTGCCCCCTCCAAACTCCCTCATCTCTGCTGAGGACTTTGCAACACACTTCAAAAAAAAGATCGATCAAACAAGGCAAGTCTTCTTTGTTCAACCACCACAACCCCTTTGTATACCAGACCAATGCCCAAAGCCCATAACCTCCCTATCTAACATCACTGAAGGGGAGCTTAATTGCCTCTTCTCCAAATCACACTTCACAACCTGTGCACTCGACCTCATCCCATCCCACCTCCTCCCCAACCTCACCACCACTCTTATCCCATCCCTAACCCTCCTCTTCAACCTATCACTAACTTATGGTACCTTCCCTTCTGCTTTCAAACATGCCATAATCACGCCTATCCTTAAAAAGCCAATCACCCAATATTGCTGCTGCCATTCACTTCCAAACTCCTGGAGAAGCAGGTCCACGCTGAACTTTCCTCTCACCTCTCATCTAACTTGCTCTTTGACAATCTACAATCTGGTTTCCGCCCCATCACTCCACTGAGACAACCCTTATTAAAATTACTAATGACCTACTTACTGCCAAAGCTAATAGACAATACTCTATACTTCTCCTTCTAGACCTGTCCTCTGCTTTCGACACAGTTGACCACTGCCACCTACTACAGATACTCTCCTCCTTTGGCATCAAAGACCTCGCCCTATCCTGGATCTCCTCATACCTTTCCAACCGCACAGTCAGCGTCTCCCACTCCCACACTACCTCATCATCCCACCCTCTCTCTGTTGGATTCCCCCAAGGCTCTGTTCTAGTACCCCTACTCTTCTCAATCTATACACTTGGCCTGGGGCAACTCATAAAGTCCCATGGATTCCAGTACCACCTTTATGCTGATGACACTCAGATCTACCTCTCTGGCCCAGACGTCACCTCACTGCTGTCCAGAATCCCAGAGTGTCTATCAGCCATATCCTCCTTCTTCTCCTTTCGCTTCCTCAAATGTTGAAAAATCTGATCTCATCATCTTTCCCCCAACTCAAAGATCTTCCTTACCTGACCTATCTATCACAATTAATGACATCATGCTTTCCCCTGTCCCAGAAGTACGCTACCTTGGAGTAACCCTTGACTCTGCCCTGTCCTTCAAGCCGCACATCCAAGCTCTTTCCACCTCCTGTCACCTCCAGCTCAAAAGTATTTCCAGACTCCGTCCCTTCCTAAACCCTCAATCCACTAAAATACTTGTGCATGCCCTCATCATCTCCCGCACCTCTCTAGTCCATCTTTAATTCTGCTGCCCAACTAATTCATCTCTCTCCTCGCTACTCCTCTGCTTCTCCCCTCTGCAAATCTCTTCACTTGCTCCGATTCCCTCAGCGTATCCAGTTCAAATTACTAATACTGACCTACAAGGCCATCCATAACCTGTCTCCTCCATATGTCTCTGAACTAATTTCCCAATATCTTCCCTGATGTAAGCTCCGGTCCTCCCAGACCACCTTCTCTCCACCACACTTATTCGCTCTTCACCCAACCGCCTCCAAGATTTCTCCCGAATATCCCCCATCCTCTGGAATTCTTTGCCCCACGGCATTCAACTATCAACCACATTCAGGTCCTTCAGATGGAACCTGAAAACCCACCTCTTCAGGAAAGTTTACAGCCTGCAGTGACCCCACTGCCTCCTCACCACTACCGGAGCTACCGCCTCAACCAACACTGGAGCTGCCGCAACCCTCCAACCTACTGTCTCCTTCCCCATCATCCTGTAGAATGTAAAGGCCCTGTTATACATAAAGATGTCCCAGCGATCCCACCAATGATCCGACATGGATGGGATCACTGGGACATCATTAGGCTGATCGCTGGTGAGCTGTCTCCTAGACAGCCCCTCCAGCGATCAGGACCAACCAGCGAGCAAGCTGGTTTCGAAAGGGCAGAGTCCTGTCATCTGCTTATCAGTCTGTCGTTGTTAGTTTGTTTACCTTAAGTGATATCTGTAATTTGTATGTAACCCCTACCCATGTACAGCACCATGCAATCAATGGTGCTATATAAATTAATAGTAATAAATTGCACTGAATTAAAATAAATTATAACATGCAATCTCAATCCAGGGTCCACCGTGCAGAGGTGTAAAACTGCTGCTAGAGAGTAATGTAGGAAACTAGACAGTGAGCAATTGCTTGAACACACTGTGTTTAATGTCACACTGTGTGAGCAAAACACTGAGTACCCTGCTCTGTTACTTCACTGAGTGATGCTGAAGAAAAGAGCACTAAGTGCAATTGTCACAAACCTTTCAGCACAGGTGAATTAACACCGCTGAACATGGTAACTCACCTGCAACTACGAGGAAGCCTGAGGTCTATCATCACGGAGGTGTACAGGTGGACGTGACCTGTGGGCTGTGGTGCACCGGGATGCCATGAGGTACCGGGTGCCAGCAGGACCTGTGATCGTGTGACTGTGCATCAGAGGGGGGGCGGGGTTACCCCAAAGGACTTCTGGAAGCTGTCTGTCCCGGCTGACCCGGACATATGTGGCGGTGGAACCGGATGACAGATTCAAGTCGGACAAATCGGGGGTCATGCACAGAAAGGGCATTGCAATGCAGAAAAGGCAGGCAGAGGGTAGTCAGGATATAGCCAAGGGGTCATACACAGTGAGGGCAGCACATTACACAGGGTACAGGCAGAACTCTTAACAGGGACAAAAAAAAATCATAACCAGACAGATGTAAAGCAGCACAGGCACAAAGCACAGGCACAGGCACAACAGGGTTAAACACACTCGGCCATGGGTCAGAGTATAAGCGACAGGGAATGGCCCCACAATGAGGCTATAAGAAGCCTCCCAGAATCCCAGAGAGAGGCCGTCCAGGTTGCATACTATTATTCCCTCAGACATGGATTATGGCGTGGGACAGAATGGCAAACAGGTATGGTATATTTTTGTTGTTTTATTAAAGCTTTATTACAGTAAAACGAGGGGTTTGGTGGAATTAGGTGTTTGGTGTGTATAACTGTGTTATTTTAAAATAAAATGGAAAGCTGTGTTTAGTCTTATTTTTAGTAAAGGACTTTATTCTGGCTGTGTCTTTATTTACCATGCAACTATAGGATTAGCAGTGGATCAGTGTTTTATAGACACCTCTCCATTACTAATCCGTGGGCTTGATGTCATCTGACAATACAAAGGTGACATCAACTCCACAAATATGAACCCCACTTGCCACTGCTCCAGGGCAAGTGGGAAAAGCGGGGCAAAGCACCAAAATCAGCAGATATAATAGGTGTGCCTTTCCGGAGCAGTTGCAGGCTGCTATTTTTAGGCTGGGAGAGCAATATCCATGGCCCCTTACCAGCCTGAGAATATCAGCTCGCCCAGCTGTCTGCTTTAGCAAGGCTGGTTGTCAAAAGTGGGAGGACTCCATGCCATTTTTTTAATTATTTATTTAAATAATAAAAAAACAGCATGGGGACCCCTCTATTTTTTATATCTATATCTATATCCTTGCTAATGCTGACAGCTGAGGGTTGCAGCCCCCAGCTGTGTGTTTTGCCTGGCTGGACATCAAAAATACAAGGGAACCCATCCAGGTTTTATTTTAATTATTTATTTACAGCGCAGGAGCGGCTGATGAATACTCCCATCCGCCGCTTCTGGTCTCGCTGTTATTAGAGGCAACAAGTGTCAGCTGATGAGAGCTCTAGTCCCATCAGCAGACATCAGTGACTGGAGGTAAACTGTATAACTCCGATCACAGCTGAGCGCTCACACTGTCTTTTGACAGCATTGGAACCGCAGCTCTCTGACTAGCAGGGATGATTTCACTGCCAATCAGAATGGTTTTTGCTGCACTGTCATGCATATGACGTGTCAAACACTGTATTGTCGGGCTCCCATTCAATGGGGTTCAGGTCCATTCGTTGGACCCCACACCTATTTTTATTTATTTACAATGCAGCAGCGGCTGATGAATACTCCCATTTGCCACTCCTGCTGCTCTCATTAATTAGTGGCAGCAGATGTGGAATGATGGGAGCTGTAGTCCCATCAGCTGACACCAATGATATGAGATAAACTTTTTATCTCCGATCACAGCTTAGCGCTCACGCTGTCTTCTGACAGTGCAGGAACCGTGGCTCTCTGACCAGCAAGGATGATTTCACCACCGATCAGAATCAATGCACCGTTGTTTCCCACACTGTCACACAGCATGGGAAACTGGCTTTTGTGCTGTGTATGTTCGGCTATATTAGGCGATGTAATCGATGATTAAATCAGCAAATATTGCAAATTCGGCGATTGTGAGCCGAACCGTTAGGCTGGAGTCACACACAAGGTAGAAAAATACGGACCGTATTTTACGTTCGTAATACGCATAAATGGTTCCTAAATAGTGCTCCATATGTCTTCCGTTGTCAGGGTGTGGCCGCATATTTTTCTCATGTAAACATCCGTATGTAAGGCCGGTTTCACATTAGCGCTTTTTCAGCGCACGCACGGCCGGGGGTAGCTCCGCCCCCGAGCCGGCTCTCTGCCCGGCGTGCCCGCCCCTTGCTTGTAGCGCCGCCTACTAGCGGACAGCGGCGCCTGCGATCGGCGCACCCTATCTTTAGCATAGGGTGCGCAGATCGTGCGCAGGCCGTGCGCTAGTTGCGCTTTGACCTGCGCTGCGCACTTTTGACGGTGTGCCGTGCGTGCCAAAATCAAACTTTTCGGATTTTGACGCGCACGGCGCACCGTCAAAAGTGCGCAGCGCAGGTCAAAGCGCAACTAGCGCACGGCCTGCGCACGATCTGCGCACCCTATGCTAAAGATAGGGTGCGCCGATCGCAGGCGCCGCTGTCCGCTAGTAGGCGGCGCTACAAGCAAGGGGCGGGCACGCCGCGCAGAGAGCCGGCTCGGGGGCGGAGCTACCCCCGGCCGTGCGTGCGCTGAAAAAGCGCTAATGTGAAACCGGCCTAATCCGTATGGCATCCGTATACTGTTTTATTCTCGCAACCTTGCAAAATGGACATTTAATGGTTTTGAGGCCTGCCCATAATTTAAATCATGAGCACCAACCCTATTTATTGCCTCAACATCAGGTGGCAGCCTCCAATCTGCCCATTTTGGTGCTCTACTTGTGTGGGTGTCTTGCTGGTTGTTTTGTCCAGGCGCTCTGGCCAGCCATACCCACTGATTGTTGATCCGAGGAGGAGGAGACGCATGTGGGTCCATCCACTTTTGAGGCAATGACTCACAAGTAGTCATTTTCATCCCCCCTATTCTTCTCTGCGGGATCATCCGGAAAAATTTTACAAATACTGTCGCATGAGCCTTGCAACATTTGATCTACTCTTGGAGACAGTGCGCCCTGGGATCCTGTGATAACCTTTCAGGACACAAAGATGCGCAAAGCTATATCTGCAGAGGAGCAACTTCTACTCACATTACCGTATGTACTACACAACCAGATTCTCTATGTTCATGATGTGTTGCCCAAAGTATGTTTTTTATTTTGTCCTAAGTTTAATGCCCTCATGTTATTCCAGATACAGTCATATGTAAAAGTTTGGGCACCCCTATTAATGTTAACTTTTTTTCTTTCTAACAATTTTGATTTTTGCAACAGGTATTTCAGTTTCATATATCTAATAACTGATGGACTCAGTTATATTTCTGGATTCAAATGAGGTTTATTGTACTAACAGAAAATGTGCAATCTGCATTTAAACAAAATTTGACCGGTGCAAAAGTATGGGCACCCTTATCATTTTCTTGATTTGAACACTCCTAACTACTTTTTACTGACTTTCTGAAGCACTAAATTGGTTTTGTAACCTCATTGAGCTTTGAACTTCATAGCCAGGTGTATCAAATCATGAGAAAAGGTATTTAAAGTGGCCACTTGCAAGTAGTTCTCCTATTTGATTCTCCTATGAAGAGTGGCATCATGGGCTCCTCAAAACAACTCTCAAATGATCTGAAAACCAAGATTATTCAACATAGCTTTTCAGGGGGAAGGATACAAAAAGTTGTCTCAGAGATTTAACCTGTCAGTTTCCACTGTGAGGAATATAGTAAGGAAATGGAAGAACACAGGTACAGTTCTTGTGAAGCCCAGAAGTGGCAGGCCAAGAAAAATATCAGAAAGGCAGAGAAGAAGAATGGTGAGAACAGTCAAGGACAATCCACAGACCACCTCCAAAGACCTGCAGCATCATCTTGCTGCAGATGGTGTCACTGTGCATCGGTCAACAATACAGCGCACTTTGCACAAGGAGAAGCTGTATGGGAGAGTGATGCGAAAGAAGCCGTTTCTGCAAGCACGCCACAAACAGAGTCGCCTGAGGTCTGCAAAAGCACATTGGGACAAGCCAGTTACATTTTGGAAGAAGGTCCTGTGGACTGATGAAACAAAGATTGAGTTGTTTGGTCATACAAAAAGGCGTTATGCATGCGCTGTATTGTTGACCGATGCACAGTGACACCATCTGCAGCAAGATGTTGCTGCAGGTCTTTGGAGGTGGTCTGTGGATTGTCCTTGACTGTTCTCACCATTCTTCTTGTCTGCCTTTCTGATATTTTTCTTGGCCTGCCACTTCTGGGCTTAACAAGAACTGTACCTGTGTTCTTCCATTTCCTTACTATGTTCCTCACAGTGGAAACTGACTGGTTAAATCTCTGAGACAACTTTTTGTATCCTTCCCCTGAAAAGCTATGTTGAATAATCTTTGTTTTCAGATCATTTGAGAGTTGTTTTGAGGAGCCCATGATGTCACTTTTCATAGGAGAATCAAATAGGAGAACTACTTGCAAGTGGCCACTTTAAATACCTTTTCTCATGATTTGATACACCTGGCTATGAAGTTCAAAGCTCAATGAGGTTACAAAACCAATTTAGTGCTTCAGGAAGTCAGTAAAAAGTAGTTAGGAGTGTTCAAATCAAGAAAATGATAAGGGTGCCCATACTTTTGCACCGGTCAAATTTTGTTTAAATGCAGATTGCACATTTTCTGTTAGTACAATAAACCTCATTTGAATCCAGAAATATAACTGAGTCCATCAGTTATTAGACATATGAAACTGAAATACCTGTTGCAAAAACCAAAATTGTTATAAAGAAAAAAGGTTAACATTAATAGGGGTGCACAAACTTTTACATATGACTGTATATATAAACTTACAGACTAGAATGTTATGTGTAATATGTACTGAATATCACGTAGTGATTGTGCGACAAAATATATGTGTTTTAGTAGATATGAATCACTAACAAGTTTGGTATGTATGTACCTGGTGTTATGTTAATTTGTGCATTCTAAAATGTTCCATTTCTGTTGTTCTTCAGCTTCCTGTCCACTGGCCTGTCTTATGCCGCCCTCCACCATGAGTTTCTCATTGGAAGATCTACCATTTCTGGCATAGTCAGGTTGACATGTAGTCAAATATTGTCAAGACTACATCAACTCATCATGCCCCAGCTCAGGATGGAAGACTGGTTGAGGATATCAAGGGACTTAGAGGAGGCATGCCAGTTTCCTAATTGTATTGGGGCCCTTGATGGCAAACATATCCGGGTGTGTAAGCTGCCGAACTCTGGCTCACAATTCTTCAATTATAAACAATACTTTTCTGTTGCATTGTTGGCTCTGGCTGACCCTCAAACCAGGTTTATAATTGTTGATACTGGGGCATATGGAAGGACGAGAGACTCTAGAGTCTTCAATACTTCCATTATGGGTCGGCGGCTACGCACCAACCAGTTGGATCTACCAACACCACGCCAGCTATCAGGATCCACTCAAAAATCAGTCCTTGTGGCAGATGAGTCATTTCAGTTAACGCGCAATGTCATGACCCCATATCCCCGGCGCAACCTGGACCACCGGCTCTGAATTTGTAGCTTGCGCCTATCACGTGCTCGGTGACTGGTGAAGTGTTCCTTTGGCATTCATTGGGCCAAATGGCGGGTCCTCCAGTCTGCCATTCAGCTGAGTGAGCAAGATGTAAATCAAGTAAATGAAGCATGTGGCATTGGCCATAACGTCACCAGGATACATGATTGCTCCTCCTCTGCAGGTGTTGTGCGTGGGTCAGACAAGTTACGTTGGGCGAGACCACCTATCAACCCTCAACGTAGACCGCTCTCTGGGCTCAAAGTGCGTGATATTTTCACAAATTACTTTATGTCACCTGAGAGGCAAACTTCTTGGCAAGTGCGTGCTGTGTCTATGTTGTAAATGTTTGTTTTTGGTCTTTGGAAAACTATATATATTAAAACGCCTTATGTCTTTTCTCTGTTTATAATTCAATGTGTAAGCATATGGCAGCATGTCGTGATGTAAGTGCATCATTGATAAAGACGACAACAATTGAAAGTTAAAACTTTTTATGTATCCTTTTTTTAAAGGCCTTGTGAAGCCTTTTGTTATTTATCAAAATGGCCAGAATTGGCCTTAGAACACAAACAAATTTTTATAATGTTACAATACAGCATTTAACTGCAAAAACACACACAAAGTTATAAATTGTAGTATGTAGGGGGGAGAAGGCGGCAGCCCAGCCTGTGTTGCCTGATGGCTAGTGTGGCCACCTTGGCCCTTGGCCTGTGTGGGGGCATACTCTTGCCCATGATGGAGGTTGTGGGCCGGCTCATGGCTTGAGGTGGATACTGGGCACTATATTGGAGATGACTCTCCTGTTGAGGCTGGTAGGGCAGTGAGTCTAAACCACCAAATTGGCCATGTTGTCCCCAACTAGATTGGGACCAGCCTCCAACATTGGCTGGGAACAAGTGGCCATATTGGTGTGCTGGGTTATACCCTGACATTTGGGAATGATGTTGCCAATGTTGGGTAGGCGGGGAAGGGTGTGAGGTGTAGGCCCACGTGTAGGAGGATCCTCAGACCCTGATTGAGCAAGCACTTGGGGGTGTCGGTTAAGACGCATGAGATTCCTGGGTGACAGCTGCCACCTCTCCAGACACTCAAACAGCTCAAAAGGGGTATTGGGGGGTGTTCTTGCGTCAATTAGGATCTGAATGGATCCTCGCACACGTAGCCGCACCTCACGGGGAAGGGAACAAAGATAATGGGCAGGGCTGCGCGACTACTCCTCCTCATCATCATCAGTGGCAACTCTGTTATGAGAATTTTGGTCCCATGTATCCACATTGGTCATGGTATCAGTGGCAGGGATATGGCGCCTACGTCTACATCACCTGGATGGTACAGCAGGCTGGGGGAGCCCTCTAGCCGAACAGTTGGGCTGCTGCTGTTGCCCTGTTCATCCTGGATGTCGGGTGGTGATGCAGCTGACGGTCCTTTTTGTGGCTCTGTTCCTGGTGGTGGTGTTTCTGGTGGAGGCCCATGTTCTAAGGCAGGATCAGGTCGAGCCGAAGAAGTGACTTGGGCCTGGCTCCTTGGAAGGTCACAAGGTGGGCCAGACACCTCAACCCCTCCTCCTACAGGATCGATGAAGGCCTCTGATTCAGACATAGTCTCCCTTTCAGTGATGTTAGACTGAGTTCTGTGATTAAATATAAAATGTAGAAAAAGAAAATTTTTGATAGGGCCCTATAATGCATTTGTGTCATGTGGTGTTTTTGTTATACTTACGGCCTGAGATCCATAATTGGAGAGAGGAATGAGAGGCAGTCGAAATAAACATATTTCCGCTTTGTGTGGGCCCCTGAACCACTTCTTGCCCGCTGCTGGCGCTCACGGCGATACTGGTCATGGATGCTGCACCAGCATCTCCTCACATCTTTGACTGCAATGTGACATAAAAGAATAAAAACTTACAATTTGCCGAAAACAAGTTTTTGAACTAGTATCAAAGTCATGTGGCCTACTAGGGTATGAGTTCTACCCAGGGTGGCATATATCATTGGTGCAACCAGGCCAGATGCACAGGGTCACAGTAGCTCATGTGACAATTATCATCTCTTGCATATTTCTTGAAAGTCACACGGGTGGTCCGTGTGTAATGCGATTTTTTTGCGCACCCATAGACTTGCATTGGCGTACTACGGTCATAATACGCTGACAATCGCGGCATGCTGCGATTGGCACGGGCCGTAGAAAATACGAGAGAAAAATACGGCTGATGGGAGCTACCCCATAGAGAATCATTGGTCCATGTGTAATGCGTTTTTTTATAGCCTCTCACTCATCCGTATTCCTCTCTAGTGTGACGCCGGCCTTATTGAAATATTTGCTCATCTCTATTTAACATACCTGGTTACCAGGAAAGTAGAGTTACTGTCAAGGATACAAGTACTAAAACATTTTAAAAGTGTTTTTTTCTTAATGCGTTTCAAAGTCAATAAACTCGTTCAGGACAACAACATAAAACATGTGGTTGTTATGAAAAATCATTCTGTTGACGTTTAAACTAGTGATGTATCTGATGGGTTTGGCTGAAAAGTTTAAAAAAAAAAGTTTGGTTAGGGTACCAGAACTGTACCCAAACCTGAACCTGGATCCCATTAACTTGAATGAGGTGCCCGAACGTACAGTGTTTGAGACACTGTCATGTGCATGATAGCATGGTACACAATGCCTCTGATTGGCTATAAGATCATTAGTGCCAGTCAGTGAACTGCACCTCATACTCTGTGAGATGTGTCGGCTGATAGGACACTATTCAAATTAACCTATGCCTGCTGCCACTAATAACAGCGAGAGCAGGCACAGATGATGGGAGTATTAATCAGCTGGCGCCTGCACTATGTATAATTAATTAAATAAATTAAAAAAACCTTTTAGGTTCACAAGTATTTTTAATAACTAGCCAGGCAAAACTGAAATCTACAGGTTACAGCCCTCAGCTGTCAGCTTAAGTAAGGCTGGTCATCAAGAATAGAGTGGTTCTCATGTCATTTTTAATTATTTAACCCCTTTCTGCCATATGACGAACTATCCCTTCCATGTGCCCTGGGACTCAATTCCCAGGGACGGGATAGTACATCATAGCGATCAGCGGCACTCACGTGGTGAGCGCTGCTGATCGCGGCCGGGTGTCAGCTGATTATCACAGCTGACACCCGGAACTATGTGTCAGGGGTGGTCACAGACCGCCCCTGACACGTCAACCCCTGGCACACTGCGATCAAACACAATCGTAGTTTTCCTTGGGTTTAGGGTAGCATCAGCAGGGAGGGGGCTCCTTCTCTGTGCTTCCCCGAGACCCCTGTAGCAGCGCTATGTGCAGCGCTGCTGCAGGGGCCTCCTTCCCTGCAGGTCCCCGGATCCAAAATGGCAGCGGGGACCTTCGGGGGCCTGCAGGGACCCGGCTTCCTCAGTGCCTGCAAAGCGCAGGCACGAGGAAGCCTTCTGTACTGCCTGCGACAGATAGCTGATATGTCACAGCGATCGGTGATGTGACAGATCAGCGATCTGTCACATGACAGTGATGTCGCCCCTGGGAAAATGTAATAAAGTTTAAAAAAAAAGTGTAAAAATAATTTATAAAAAAATCGCTAAATAAATTAAAAAAAAAATATTCCCTAATAAATTCATTTTTTGGAAATAAAAAAATAAATAAAAGTACACATATTTGGTATCAACACGTCCATAACGACTCGCCCTATAAAACCATCCCTTTGGTTAACCCCCTTAGAGAACCCCTTAAAAAATAAAAATAAAAAATAAACCAAAAAATAATGTTTTATTATCATACTGCCGAACAAAAAGTGCAATAACGCACGATCAAAAAGACGGATATAAATAACCATGGAACCACTGAAAACAACATCTTGTCCAGCAAAAAACGAGACATGACACAGCATCATCAGTGAAAAAATAAAAAAGTTATAGCTCGCAGAATAAAGCGATGCAAAAATAATTATTTTTTATATAAAATTGCTTTCATTGCATAAAAGCGCCAAAAAAAAAGCATAAATGAGGTATCGCTGTAATTGTACTGACCCAAAGAATAAAACCGCCTTATCAATTTTACCACATGTGGAACGGTGTAAATGCACCCCCCAAAAGAAATTCTTGAAATGCTGGTTTTTGTTCATTCTGCGTCCCAAAAATCGGAATAAAAAGCGATCAAGAAATGCCACATGCCCAAAAATGGTACCAATAAAAACGACAAAACACATCCCGCAAAACATAATACCTCACATGACTCGGTGGGTGAAAATACGGAAAAATTATAGCTCTCAAAATGTGGTGATGCAAAAACTATTTTTACAATAAAAAGCGTCTTTTAGCGTGTGACAGCTGCCAAAAATAAAAACCCGCTATAAATAGTTACTCAAACCCCCAATATCACCCCCTTAGGGAAAAATAACAAAATTAAAAAAATTTATTTATTTCCATTTTCCCATTAGGGTTAGGACTAGGGTGAGGGCTAGGGTTAGAGCTAGGGTTAGGGCTGAGATTAGGGTTAGAGGTGTGTTGGGGTTAGGTTTGGAGTTAGAATTAGGGGGTTTCTACTGTTTGGGCACATCAGGTGCTCTCCAAACGCAACATGGCATCTGATCTCAATTCCAGCTAATTCTGCGTTGAAAAAGTCAAATGGTGCTCCTTCCATTCCAAGCTCTGCCATGTGCCCAAACAGTGTTTTACCTCCACATATGGGGTATCAGCCTACTCAGGACAAATTGCAAAACAACTTTTGGGATCCAATTTTTCCTGTTACCCTTAGAAAAATAAAAATTGGGGGCAAAAATATCATTTTTGTGGAAAAAAATATGATTTTTTTATTTTCACGCCCGGGCGTTATAAACTTCTGTGAAGCACTTGGGGGGTTCAAAGTGCTCACCACACATCTAGATAAGTTCCATGGGCGGTCTAGTTTCCAAAATCGGGTCATTTGTGGGGATTTTCAACAGTTTAGGCACATCAGAGGCTCTCCAAACGCGACATGACACCCGCAGACCATTCCATCAAAGTCTGCATTCCAAAACGTCACTACTTCCCTTTCGAGCCCCTACGTGTCCCCACACAGTAGTTTTCTCCCACATATGGGATATCAGCGTACTCAGGACAAATTGGACAACAACTTTTGGGGTCCAATTTCTCCTTTTTCCCTTGGGAAAATAAAAAAAGGGACTAAAAGATCATGTTTGTGGAAAAATATGATTTTTTTAACTTTCACGCCTGGGCGTTATAAACTTCTGTGAAGCCCTTTGGGGTTCAAAGTGCTCACCACACATCTAGATAAGTTCCTTGGGGGGGTCTAGTTTCCAAAATGGTGTCATTTGGGGGGTTTCCACTGTTTAGGCACATCAGGGGCTTTCCAAACGCGACATGGCGTCCAATCCCAATTCCAGCCAAAAAAGTCAAATGGCACTGCTACCCTTCCAAGCTATGCCATGCGCCCAAATAGTGGTTTACTCCCACATATGGGGTATCAGCGTACTCAGGACAAATTGCACAATAACTTTTAGGGTCCTGTTACCCTTGGAAAAATAAAAATTGGGGGTGAAAAGATCGTTTTTGTGGAAAAAAATATGATTTTTTAATTGTATGGCTGTAAGTTATAAACTTCTGTGAAGCCCTTGGGGGTTCAAAGTTCTCACCACACATCTAGATAAGTTCCTTGGGGGGTCTAATTTCCAAAATGGTGTCATTTGTGGGGGTTTCCACTGTTTTCGTACATCAGGAGCTTTCCAAACGCAACATGGCGTCCGATCTCAATTCCAGCCAAAAAAGTCAAATGGCGCTGCTTCCCTTCCGAGCTCTGCCATGCACCCAAATAGTCATTTACACCCACATATGGGGTATCAGCATACTCAGGACAAATTGTACCATAACTTTTAGGGTCCTTTTACCCTTGCAAAAATAAAAATTGGGGTGAAAAGATCGTTTTTGTGGAAAAAATGTGATTTTTTAATTGTACGGCTGTACGTTATAAACTTCTGTGAAGCCCTTGTGGGTTCAAAGTTCTCACCACATATCTAGATAAGTTCCTTGGGGGGTCTAGTTTCCAAAATGGGGTTACTTGAGGGGGGTTTCCACTGTTTAGGTACATCAGGTGCTCGCCAAACATGACATGGCGTCAGATCTGCATTCTAGCCAATTTTGCATTGAAAAAGTCAAACGGCACTCCTTCCCTTCTGAGCTCTGCCATGCGTCGAAACAGTGGTTCCCCCACATATCAGGTATCAGCATACTCAGGACAAATTGGACAATAACTTTTGCAGTCCAATTGCTCCTGTTACCCTTGGTAAAATAAAAAAATTGGACCTGAAGTAATTGTTTTGTTAAAAAAAGTTAAATGTTCATTTTCTTAAACATTCAAAAAATTCCTGTGAAGCACCTGAAGGGTTAATAAACATCTTGACTATGGTTTTGGCCACATTGAGGGGTGCAGTTTTTAGAATGGTGTCACTTTGGGGTATTTTCTATTATATAGACCTCTCAAAGTGACTTCAAATGTGATGCGGTCCGTAAAAATAAAATGGTGTTGCAAAAATGAGAACTCGCTGGTCAACTTTTAACCCTTATAACTTCCTAACAAAAAAAAATTTGGCTCCAAAATTGAGCTGATGTAAAGTAAACATATTTGAAATGTTGTTTATTAAGTTTTTTGTGTGCCATATCTCTGTGATTTAAGGGCATAAATATTCAAAGTTGGAAAATTGCTAAATTTTCAAAATGTTTGCCAAATTTCCGTTTTTTTCACAAATAAGCACAAGTTATTTGAATGAAATTTTGCCACTAACAGGATGTCACGAGAAAACATTGTCAGAATCAGTGGGATCCATGGAAGCATTTCAGAGTTATTTCCTCATAAAGGGACAGTGGTCAGAATTGTAAAAATTGGTCCGGTCATGAACGTGCAAACCACCCTTGGGGATTAAGGGGTTAAATAAATAATTTAATAAAATATCATGACGTCCCCCCATTTTTGACAACCAGAAAAGCTAAAGCATGCAGCTGGGGGCTGGTATTCTCAGACTGGCAAGGGGCCATGGATACTGGCCCCCCGGCCTAAAAATAGGAGTCCATAGCAACACAGAAAAAGAGAGCATCTATTAGATGCCCCAATTCTGTGCTTTGCCTGGTTCTTCCCACTAGCCTTGTGGTGGTGTCAAGTGTTGTAATATTTGTGGGGTTGATGTCACTTTTGTATTGTCCAGTGACATCAAGCCACAGCTTAGTAATGCAGAGGCATCTATAAGACTAATCCTATAGTTATATTGTAAATAAACACACAGCAAGAATGAAGACCTTTATTTAAAATAAAAACCACAGTTTTACTTTTTCCATTGAGCCCTCATCTTCTGTAAAAAAAAAAAAATAAAAATAACCATATCCCTTACAATAAAAGTGCAAAAATGAAAATTAGCCATGATGAGATAGAGTTAAAAATACAAGCATGAATAAATTCTCAAATCAGAATATGGCAATCATTTAAGAATATCCTTAGATATCAGGGGAGCAGGCTCAGCATCAGAAGTAAAGTGAAGTTTACAATTGATAAGAAGGATAGAAAAATGAAATGAGAAAGTGAATTTCAATCATTGAAAAGCCAGGAGATGGTGGAGAAGGCACAAGAAATGTAAATCTAATAACACTGCTCTACGTATTTTCTTAAGTTGTTAGATTCAGTTATGAAATTAGCCATTTCTAAATGATTTTGGTCTCCTGATTTCAAATCTGACAATGAAAATTTTACATTTACTCTTGTTGCTATGATATCAAAGAGTTTTATTTTACTTCTACATATAATTAATGCATTACTTATTTAACACAATGTCCCAACTACTGTAATATCCTATATCAATAGGTGCATACTCCCTAGCTGAAATTCAATTTTACAAAAGCCTAGGTATAAATTAAACCAAAGGTAAAGTGGTAGCTGCAGAATAACAATAAATATAAACATAAAAAAGGTTTTAATTTAATTAATTACATGGCAAAACACATGATTAAAATTTTAAGAGAGATGTAGGAAGTGAGAAGAGGGACACAGGCTCAAAAATAATGATACATGTCCAAAAGAGTATAAAACATCTAAGCTCAATGTGAAAAGGCTCCAGGATTATGAGACAAAAAAAGAAAAACAAAAATAATGTAATAAAGTGCCACATTTCAATGGCTGGGATGCATATTGGATTCTTTGATTATGCCACTGTGCCCCTATACCTTTGGTTTAATTTATACCTAGGTTTGAGGGATGAAATAAAAGTGTCTCCCCTCCTGAAATGTGCCCCCACCCTTGGGATTCCACAGGATCATTGTTTTATTTTAATTAAAAGTACAAGGAAGAAACTCTTTGAAGCTCTGAACACAAGGGTGTAAACGTTTTTTGCAGCTGCAGCCAGCTGGCTCTTTTGTCTGACTGAAGCACATGGAGACCCCGGGGTGCAACAAGTCACAGCAGGCTCTGAGGCATTGAATCTGAAAAATGACCTACAATAACAGAATGCAATATTTCTGAGCCTAGCCGAGCACATAATTGGAATCAGCATTCCTTTCCTCACGCACCCATATTATTTTGCCACCTCCAGAACCCTGCATTCTGGAGGTATAAAGCATAGCTAGCAGGAATTACATACAGTAGGCATATTTGGTCTCTATGTGAAGATAAAATCCAGCTGAACCCAGTGGCGACACAACCAACCAATCCAGAGCTTTGGGCGCAAAGTTATCCACAATTCTGGACAGAAAATCTTATTTTCACACATGGGAGAAGGGAGGCAGCCCAGCCCAGGGGTGGCAGCAGAGTGTGGGAGGGAACAGCCTAGGAGATATAAGTCATTTTGAACTTAGTTTTCTACTGGCAGGAGGACCCATTAGCTGACGTGGCCAAGGGAACCATACAACTAAGATTTGGACCTGTGATACATCAGCGCCTCCCTGTGGTCACATGCTACATAACACAGTAATTGCAACCTATCTATACCCTATCCTTGTACTACACTTGTGAGTGTATACTTTGATTAAATGTAAAATTAATCTTGGGCTGCTCTTTTATCTCACTCTATTCACGAATCCCCACATCCGCACACTTGGTTGGTCAATTGTACGCTACCCAGGTTTGTTTCTGACCTGATATAAGCCTGTTGTCGGACGGGGCTTATGTCGAACGAGAAACTGGTGGCAGAATACCGAATTGTTTTAGTGAGTTACTCTGGCAGTGATGGCCAGGAGGTTTAAATATATATCCCCAGTCAGGACTGGTGATATATCCCCCCTCACTTGGAGCGCCTCACTAACTCATACCTATAAAGGATGCCTTTCTGGTGACTATTTGCCCTTGGTGCAGTTCCCTGACTGACCTGGAGCAAGTGGTGGTAGCAGACAGCCGATCCCTGCAGGTCCTTCTCTCCCCTCCCCCGAGGTAAGCAAAGTCAATGCCCCTTCCCCTGTGCGATCTCTCACACTAGGTTTTTATAAAATTATATCGTTAATGCATAAATGTTTCAGTATGTTGATGCATTATTATTTTGGCAAATATAAATATTCAGAATATTTTGTTATTCCAATTTTCTGATATTTATTTAGAGGACACTTAGCAACAATTCAAATAACTAAAATATGTCTAAACACCATTGGGAATTATAAACAGATACAGAAAATGCAATACAAAATTTGGTCATCATTCAACATCAGTTTTTCTTGCTTGCCTTTTGTACTGCTACATTGGATCATCTCTTACATCTGTCCAGCAACAATCTGCATGCATTGATTAATTTAATTTTCCTTTATGTCTTTTCTCCAAAGCAAAATATCTTGGTGAAATTTCTCACTGCACTCGTTGCTCACTGCCCCACAATTTGGTGGAAAAAAGTCTAAATGAGAATGTAAGAAATGAATAATTAAGTACATGTTAAAGTCAAGATCCGTATATGTTTTGAGAAGATTTTCCACTAACTCTTCAGAGTTTCCTGCTTTTTAGCATCCCAAAAAATTGTTACCACTAATGCGAATGCTACTCATGCAGCCTTTTACTTGCCCTGTAACAAACAGAGAAACTCCTCATCTTGAAGAGTTTACTAATCTGAGGTCTACACTGTGTGCAGAATTATTAGGCAAATGAGTGCTTTGATCACATCATCCTTTTTATACATGTTGTCCTACTCCAAGCTCTATAGGCTTGAAAGCCAACTGCCAATTATGTAAATCACCTGATTTGTATCTCTGTAATGAGGAGGGGTGTGGTCTAATGACATCAACACCCTATATAAGGTGTGCTTAATTATTAGTCAGCTTCCTCTCCTTTGGCAAAATGGGTCAGAAGAAATATTTGACGGACTCTGAAAAGTCAAAAATTGTGAGATGTCTTGCAGAGGGATGCAGTAGTCTTGAAATTGCCAAACTTTTGAAGCGTGATCACCGAACAATCAAGTATTTCATGGCAAATATCCAACAGGGTCGCCAGAAGCGTGTTGATAAAAAAGGTGCAAAATAACTGCCCATGAATTGAGGAGAATCAAGTGTGAAGCTGCCAAGATGCCATTTGCCACCAGTTTTGCCATATTTCAGAGCTGCAACATTACTGGAGTATCAAAAAGCACAAGGTGTGCCATACTCAGGGACATGGCAAAGGTAAGGAAGGCTGAAAAACGACCACCTTTGAACAAGAAACATAAGATAAAACGTCAAGACTGGGCCAAGAAATATCTTAAGACTTATTTTTCTAAGTTTTTATGGAATGATGAAATGAGAATGACTTTCGAATGGCCAGATGGATGGGCCTGAGGCTGGATCAGTAAAGGGCAGAGAGCTCCACTCCAACTCAGACGCCAGCAAGGTGGAGGTGGGGTACTGGTATGGGCTGGTATCATCAAAGATGAACTTGTGGGACCTTTTCGGGTTGAGGATGGAGTGAAGCTCAACTCCCAGACCTACTGCCAGTGTCTAGATGGCACCTTCTTCAAGCAGTGGTACAGGAAGAAGTTGGTATCGTTCAAGAAAAACATGATTTTCATGCAGGACAATGCTCCATCACATGCATCCAAATACTTCACAGCGTGGCTGACCTGTAAAGGTCTAAAAGAAGAAAAAATAATGACATGGCCCCCTTGTTCACCTGATCTGAACCCCATAGAGAATCTGTGGTCCCTTATAAAATGTGAGATCTGCAGGGAGGGAAAACAGTACACCTCTTGGAACAGTGTCTGGGAGGCTGTGGTGGCTGCTGCACGCAATGTTGATCGTAAACAGATCAAGCAATTGACAGAATCTATGGATGGAAGGCTCTTGAGTGTCATCGTAAAGAAAGGTGGTTATATTGGTCACTTATTTTATTTTTGTTTTTGAATGTCAGAAATGTTTATTTCTAAATTTTGTGTTGTTATATTGGTTTACCTGGTGAAAATAAACAAGTGAGATGGGTATATATTTGGTTTTTATTAAGTTGCCTAATAATTCTGCACAGTAATAGTTACCTGCACAAACAGATATCCTTCTAGGATAGCCAAATCTAAAAAAAAAACACTCCAACTTTCAAAAATATTAAGCTTTGATACTTATGAGTCTTTTGGGTTGATTGAGAACATAGTTGTTGTTCAATAATAAAAAAAGAATCCTCTCAAATACAACTTGCCTAATAATTCTGTACTCAGTGTAATAAAGACTCCTTCCTTTATCTTTGCTTCATGCAACCTTGGAAATTTATCAATGAGATACTGAATTATTTTGCATTTTTCTCCATTGCCCTTATAAAGTTCTTCAATAGGCTCAACTTGATATGCAATGGTGGATACAAAATCTTATGTGGGTCAACAAGTGCAGGATGCAGGACATTTTTACTCCTTTGCAGAAGTGAATGTCAGAGAAGTCAATCTTTTTTATTGTAGTCATATTCTCTTGTGCGATTATCCCACTCACACAGAAAGTAGCAGTATTTTGTGTATCCACCCTGGAGACCAAGCAAGAAAGCAACAACATTTAAGTCACCACAAATGTTGGTCATAGCTCAGGCACATCAACAACTGTTTCATTTTGTTACAGGTTTCTTTCATGTGGACTGTGTAACCAACTGGAAATTGTCATGATCCAGGACGGGATTTCGCTTTGACCCGTCCTGGTTAGACTATGGGTTAATTGTGCTGCCTCTCTCTGGCAGCAGGAGGCTATTTAGTGCTCACTGGACCTGGGTCCGGTGTCAGTTATACTCCTGCCCTGGGCTGAGTTAAGTGACCTCTTGTATACGTGTGCCTTGTGCCTGATAACTTGCTTGCTTGTTCGGTTGTGATCTGGTTCTGTCCCTGTTACGAGTTCTGCCTGACCCTCTTGTACTGCGCTACCTCTCGTTTATGACTCTCTGCTTGTGACCCG
Organism: Dendrobates tinctorius; assembly: GCF_039654945.1. Taxonomy (NCBI): domain Eukaryota; kingdom Metazoa; phylum Chordata; class Amphibia; order Anura; family Dendrobatidae; genus Dendrobates; species Dendrobates tinctorius. The sequence continues at coordinate 18,950,618 of NW_027361693.1, forward strand.
ACTTCTCTCTGCTTGTCCCCTTGGTACCACGTCGTCCTCTTGTGTATGACCTTTGGCTTTGTCTGACTACCCGTCTGTTTGTCCCTCCTGTACCTCGTTTGCCCGTACTGCTGTGACCTCTGTTTTGCCTGACTCTGAGTTGTTGTACGGTGTCCTGTCCTATCTGAATACAGGATGCTAAGCCCCGCCCCATGACCATAGGTCCCGTGCAGACTATTCAGTTTCATTGTCCGCAGGTCCTATGCCTCTTTACTTTCCAGCGCTGACTGGACCCTGACACTATTAGACTGAAGCACGCATGGTCACCTCTGCTGCGCTGCTCCACAGGTATCTTTTAGCACTGCTTCTGTACTCAGGACACGCGCACTGGCTCTATGAGCAAGTGCAGTGCGGTGTCTCTGACATTATAACTGACCCATACCATTTTTTTTCTCTGCTCCCATTCATCTGTGTGTGTGATGGATCCTGTGCACACTCTTTCTGAGCAGGTTAAGCATCTGACGCAGATGTCTCAGAAACTCTTTGGAGAACAAAGAGTCCTGGCTCAGTCTCAGCAGCTGATCGCTGACACTGTGCAGGGAGTTCTTTCATGGGGGGCTCGGGATGTTACATTAATTTCCCCTGAGTCTCCAGTGAAGTTACCAGATACCTTTTCTGGAGATAAAAATGACTTCAGAGTTTTCAAGGAAGGCTGTAAGCTTTTTTTTTCCTTAAGACCACACTCTTCTGGGGATGAAAGTCAGAGAGTGGGGGTCATTATGTCTCTGTTAAGGGGAGCCCCCCAAGCTTGGGCTTTCTCCCTTCCTACCACGGCCCCTGAGCGTATGACTGTGGATGCATTTTTTGAAGCCCTGGGGCATATTTATGATGAGCCTGATCGGGTGCGTATGGCTGAGGACAGGCTGATGAATGTTTGCCAGGGGAAACACTCAGCCGAGTGGTTTTGCTCAGAGTTCAGACGCTGGGCTGCTGAGGTCTGCTGGAACAACGCCGCTCTCTGGGGGTTGTTCCGTAGAGGCCTGTCTGAGCATCTGAAAGACGCCTTGGCTCTCCACCCCCCACCTGATGCCCTGGAGGAAGCTATGACACAGGCCGTCCGAATGGATCGCAGGTTACGGGCAAGGGGAGTGATACAAACCGAGACTTCATTATTCAACCAAGGAAGGGGAGCCAGTTCTTCATTGAAAATCACGGAGATGGGAACCATCAACCTTAAGGAGGAAGAAAGGAGACAACGGCACGTGAGAAAATGCTGTGTTCACAGTGGCGAGTCTGGACATTGGAAAAAGGATTGCCCCTCCCGGCCACTAACCAACAAGCGACTGAGCCCGGGTGATTATCGTGGAGGTCACCCAGGCTCTCAGGTACCCTTTTCTGCATTTTCTAAAATGTCATTTCAAGTGGAACTTTGTTGTGGGGGTGTCTCCACATCCACTTCTGCCTTCGTGGATTTCGGTTCATCATTGAACTTTATTGACTCTGACTTGGTGGCCAGGTGTAAGTTAGGGACAGTTAGGTTGGAAACTCCGATTCACCTTATTGCTATTGACAAAACACCACTGGTTAAGAATGACATTGTGTTTTGTACTGAAGAGTTTCTCCTTAAAGTGAGTTCCTTACACCAGGAACGTATTTCATGTTTTGTAATGAACAACCTGCCTGCGGGACTGGTGTTGGGGTTCCCCTGGTTACAGCTGCATAATCCTGTGATTAATTGGGAATCTCGGGATATTGTTAAATGGGGTCCCTATTGCTCTGAGAAATGTCTTGTTTCTGTGTCTGTGTCGTCCGTGGGTCTAGAAGGCATTCCGGAGTGCCTGATAGATTATACTGACGTTTTCTCCGAAAAAGAGGCTGAGGTTTTACCACCACACAGCCCATTTGATTGTGCCATTGACCTGGTTCCAGGTGCTAAATTGCCCAAAGCCCGCCTGTATAACCTCTCGGGTCCGGAACGGGCTGCGATGAAGGAATATATTTCCGAGAGCCTCCGTAAGGGACATATTCGTCCTTCTGTTTCTCCTGTGGCGGCAGGGTTCTTTTTTGTAAAAAAAAAAAGACGGTGGTTTGCGCCCATGCCTCGATTTTCGTGAGTTAAATAAAATAACTGTGAGGAATACTTATCCCCTTCCACTTATTCCTGATTTATACAATCAGTTGTCCGGAGCTAAGTGGTTTTCGAAATTAGATCTACGGGGAGAGTATAACCTTATCCGAGTCCGGGACGGAGATGAATGGAAGACCGCTTTTCTCACTACTGAAGGGTTGTTTGAAAATTTGGTCATGCCCTTCGGCCTGACCAATGCTCCAGCGGTCTTCCAAAATTTCATAAATCATGTGTTCTCCGATTTGATTGAACGTTTTATGGTGGTGTATTTGGATGACATTTTAATCTACTCGCCTGATAAACAGACTCACATTGGTCATGTTCGGGCAGTTCTCCAAAGGCTCAGGGAGAACTGTCTGTTTGCTAAACTTGAAAAATGTTTATTTTTTGTTCAGGAACTGTCCTTTCTGGGGATCATCGTGTCTGCTGAAGGGTATCGCATGGATCCTAATAAGGTGCAGGCCATTCTCGAGTGGGTTCAACCGTGTGATTTGAAGGGTCTGCAACGTTTCCTAGGGTTCGCTAATTATTATCGGAAATTTATAAGGGGGTTCTCACAGGTGGTTAAACCCCTCACAGACATGACTCAAAAGGGGGCCAATATCAAGAATTGGTAAACCGCAGCGGTAGCGGCATTTCAGTTTTTTGAAAAAATGTTTCATGTCGGCCCCGGTTCTTATCCAACCGGACCCCTCTGAACCATTTATTGTTGAGGTAGATGCCTCAGAGGTGGGGGTGGGGGTGGTATTGTCCCAGGGACCCGCCACTTTGACCAATTTAAGACCTTGCACCTTTTTCTCAAAGAAGTTCTCCCCTGCGGAGAGAAACTATGATGTGGGGAATCGGGAACTTCTGGCCGTAAAATTGGCTTTTGCAGAATGGAGGCATTTTTTGGAGGGGGCTGTTCATCCTATATCGGTAATCATGGACCACAAAAACCTAGCTTACATTGAGTCGGCTAAAAGGTTGACTCCCAGACAGGCTAGATGGTCACTTTTTTTTTCCCGATTCAACTTCTCGATCACTTTTTGACCACTTTTCGACGCAGTCTTGATCCGTTGTCCCCCCCGGAACCTCCATCCTCCATTCTTCAGCCTGGGGTGGTGGTGGCAGAGGTTTCTAATGTGTTGGAACGGGAGATTCGAGAAGCCCAGGCTCTTGCACCTCCAGCTAAGCCGTTGGATAAACTTTTTGTGCCAGCTCAGTTTCGTCTCAAGGTCCTCCAGGAGTTCCATGACTCAGTTCTGGGTGGACATCCAGGGATCTCAGCGACCCGGAAGGCCATTGCTAGAATATTCTGGTGGTCTTCTTTAGCCTCTGATGTTGGGGAGTATGTGTCTGCGTGTGAGGTTTGTGCCCATGCGAAAACTCCCCATAACCGGCCGGCCGGGGAATTGGTACCACTGCCAATTCCTGAGAGACCATGGACTCATCTGTCCATGGATTTCATCACCAACCTCCCCCCTTCCAAGGGTAATACCATGGTCTGGGTCATAGTGGACAGGTTTAGTAAGCAGGCACATTTTGTACCTTTGGCAGCTCTACCTAATGCGGAAACATTGTCCAGATTGTTTGTGGAGCATGTGGTGCGGTTGCATGGGGTACCCCTGAATGTGGTGTCTGATAGGGGAGTGCAGTTTGTGTCCAGATTTTGGAGAGCTTTTTGTAGGAGGTTGGGTATTGGTCTGTCCTTTTCATCCGCCTACCATCCAGAGACTAATGGGCAGACTGAGCGGACCAATCAGTCTCTGGAGCAAATTCTGCATTGTTTGACCTCAGCCCGACAGGATGATTGGTGTTCTGTGTTACCATTGGCTGAGTTTGCATTTAACAACCGCACTAACCAGTCTATGGGTACATCTCCTTTTTTTTGCAATTATGGGTTTCATCCTCATTTTGGAGAATTTTCCTGCTTGAATTCTGGGTGTCCTGGGGCGGACGAGACGATCCAGCGGTTGGGGGAGGTATGGCGGGAGGTCCAGAATAACATTACGAAGGCCCAGGACAAATTTAAATTTTTTGCGGACAAAAAACGATCCGTGGGTCCAGTGTTTCAGGTCGGAGATAAGGTATGGTTATCCACCAAAAATATAAGGCTCAAGGTCCCCTCTGCGAAGCTTGGACCCAAGTTTATAGGTCCCTATGTAATTACCGAAGCAGTTAACCCGGTGGCTTTTCGGTTGAGTCTTCCGCCATCTCTAAGGATCCCTAATGTTTTCCATAAGGCCCTTTTGAAACCTGTGAGGTCCAGTGGGGAGGGATCATCATCTTCCCCGACACCGGTTCTGGTAGATGGGCAGGCTGAGTACGAGGTGGAACGAATTGTCGACTCCAGGTTGGTCCGTCGCGCCCTTCAGTATCTGATACATTGGAAGGGGTACGGTCCTGAGGAACGCTCGTGGGTTCCTGCTCGATCAGTTCATGCAGATCGGTTGATCCGAGCCTTTCACGCCAAGTACCCTGAGAGACCTGGGGGTCCGGTGGCCCCCCATTGAGAGGAGGGTACTGTCATGATCCAGGACGGGATTTCGCTTTGACCCGTCCTGGTTTGACTATGGGTTAATTGTGCTGCCTCTCTCTGGCAGCAGGAGGCTATTTAGTGCTCACTGGACCTGGGTCCGGTGTCAGTTATACTCCTGCCCTGGGCTGAGTTATGTGACCTCTTGTATACGTGTGCCTTGTGCCTGATAACTTGCTTGCTTGTTCGGTTGTGATCTGGTTCTGTCCCTGTTACGAGTTCTGCCTGACCCTCTTGTACTGCGCTACCTCTCGTTTATGACTCTCTACTTGTGACCCGACTTCTCTCTGCTTGTCCCCTTGGTACCACGTCGTCCTCTTGTGTATGACCTTTGGCTTTGTCTGACTACCCGTCTGTTTGTCCCTCCTGTACCTCGTTTGCCCGTACTGCTGTGACCTCTGTTTTGCCTGACTCTGAGTTGTTGTACGGTGTCCTGTCCTATCTGAATACAGGACGCTAAGCCCCGCCCCCTTGCAGTCACATGACCATAGGTCCCGTGCAGACTATTCAGTTTCAGTGTCCGCAGGTCCTATGCCTCTTTACTTTCCAGCGCTGACTGGACCCTGACACTATTAGCCTGAAGCATGCATGGTCACCTCTGCTGCGCTGCTCCACAGGTATCTTTTAGCACTGCTTCTGTACTCAGGACACGCGCACTGGCTCTATGAGCAAGTGCAGTGCGGTGTCTCTGACAGAAATGAATTGCCATTATGCTGCAAGACGGCTTTTAGGCAGGTTTCTGACTAATTGATGAAGAGCCTCTACTCTTTTGGACTATTATCTTCTGAGCATCAATTAAACTGTTGATGGTGTTGCATACCACAAGATTTCCCTTCATGAAGAAGCATTGGGCAAGATCTTTATCATGGTTGCGATACAAATAAATAAAAACATTGCCCGCTATGAGATTCCATAGCTGTAACCTGGAACTTAAGAGCTTATACTTAGTATTAGTTCTCTAACAAGATCATTTACATTACTTTGTCTTATAAAGTGTGGATCCTTTGGGAATGCTGACAGAAAGTATGTCTTGTTAGAGAAATATGCTTCATGACACTAAGTACTCTCATATTCCTCACTTGATTCTACTGAAAAAATTTCTAGAACTTTTTGAATGGGCATTTCTTCTGTATGTGATACTGGACATTTTGCATATGGAATGTTTAAACACTGAAGAGTCCACTTCTGATTCATTAAATCTACTTTCCTATTGAGGGGCACAATACATAAATGGCAACTGTTAGTGTGATCAATTTACTCTCTCCAGATTCTGGGTATTGCACAAGTCATAGATTTCCTCTTTCCATGCAATCACTGGGAAAGATGTGATGTCCATTTATTGCAGCATATGTGTCGAGTCAAACAATTGTCCGGATCTTCTATTCTGCAGCCTGTTAGGCGACAAGTTCCCGCCACTGAACAGGGGGAATCTCAAGCCATGTCCTCTGCGGTCTCCCATTCTTCTGCAGCCGCAGAGGTTCCTGCTCAGCAGAGATGTCGGTCCCAGTGTCTTGCTCAGGCTAATGCTATGCGTCTGGTTCCTGATGCCTCCCCAGGTTCAGCTATAGCATCCAGCATTAGTTAGCAGTAAGCAGATGCTCCTGGGTCAAAGTCCTGCTTTCCTCATCTGAAAACATGGGTGGTCTGTGAGGACCACAAATATGACCACAAAAAGTCCACCAATATTATGAAAATATACAAATCCTTGGGGCAGAGTCTTGTGACCGTACACTAGAGCAGACTCAGCTGTGCCCTGTGACAGTTAACAGGGTATGGCATTTGTGTTGCACGGTACCATGGCTCTGTGAAGCAACAGAGCCTGTCACTACTAACCCACATGTGTCCAGTGCGATACCACTATTTAGTGACCGCCATTACAGAGTAGCAGTTAGCATCTCTGCTCGGTGAACCCCAGGCTGCGAATGCACCTTATTACCATCTCTTTATTATTTGGTGCTATCCACCAGCCCTAACACAGCCAAAATACAGTTTGTAGGCTTTACTTATAGTCAAGTTTTGATTTTGCGATACAAAAGTTACTTATCCACGTATATAGGAAAAACTATGCACTTTGTTAATGCAAGAACAAGGCATATCTGTATAAAAATGTATAGAAACATGTCAACATGCTAAGAAAATAAGCTAAGAAATCCTAAAACTGTACACCTTACACAGAGAGCATTTATAAGGGTAGGTGACGCAACTGTAATTAAAATTGTTATTGGAGCAGAGTTGGCATTTTTTGATTTTTCACACTAAAATGATAGAATTCCTGAAGGATCAATAGACTAAATAGGTGATGCAATAGACTAGCTACTAACAATGCAATAATGTTGGTGAAATAATAAAGACACAATTTTTCTAAAAGCCTGAATGAAAGTAATAACAACCTCCTCCGGATCTTGCAAATTAGAGCCAATGAGTTAATTCATGCATTTTATTGGTTTTCAACACTAAAAAATTAGTTGAGTTCAGCTGTTTTTGTCTCTGAACCAATTTGATTGTAAAACAGTGTGTAATCAGAATCGTTCTATCTCATGACAAAGAAAAAATTGATTCCATGATTTTGCTTAATGTCTAATGTTCAATTTATTGGATACATAATTTAAACTTAATAAGGAGAGTGATTAGTTAAATATTAAGCATGAAAAACAATGTAATGATCCCATGAAAACATGGGCGAGAAAGTTTATTAGTAAGAATTAAACAATGCAGATTCCAGAAGTAAAACAAAGGTTATTGTGCTAATGACGCTCACCTGGAAAGAATAATTCAAGAATATATGCTTGCTAAAACATATATTAAAATCTAGATGAATGTGAAATAGAAAAATGAGATGTCTGGAAATGGTATAAAGAGAATACTTGGTAGGGCAGAGGACAAAAGTTCTGGGACTTTGTGATCTTTAAAAGGGTTGTATGTAAGAAAGGTACAAGAAAATGCATCCTGCGATTGATGAGGTTTGCTAGAATCTCCTGTTGAAAGTTGCCAATTTCATCTCTAAAGTTTAAGTCAAGGTCATGGGAACCTGAGATCAGCAGATGCCACTGAAACAAAATATAAAACTGCCAAATGGGTGTTTAAGATTACTTGAAACTGAAAGGATGAGAGAAGTAAAGTTGTTTTGTCTGTCAAAGCAAACATAAAACTGAATTTTGATGATTTGCAAAGAATTTCTTTACTTTTTCTCTACAGCATGTAAACTTTGTTAGTAACTTTGTGAACAGCTTAAAAGTCAGAAATTCAATTTTTCATAGTTTTCATAATTTTACTGAAGATTTCCTATTCATTGCATATTAGAAATGAGCAAATCAGTCCTCGAAGGCTCAAGTTTGAGATGAATGTCCAGAAATTCACACTTTCTAACATTTGTGTGAATTCAAACATTTTGAGATTCAATTTGCTGTTCATCTAAGAAACCTTGTCAATCAACATTTTCCACATTACTTAAGTATTAGAGAAAAGGCTAATGTCACTGTGCATAATGCCCTACATCTATGACATTATGGATTATCATAACTTATACAGAAGGCTAAATACCTATGCCATCTGTGAGTACTGGTCCCAGTTTGTACAGCAGAGTCATCTTTTTTCTCCAGAATCTTTTGGAAAGTCGCTCTCTGCTGTATAGTGTGCAAGTTCATATGGTTAAGGGGGTTCTCTATTTATTTTTCTTCTTAAGTGTTAACTCTTTTGGTCAGCAGGGTTCTCTTTCTGTGCTGGGTTCTCTTTCTAAACTCTCATGGTCAGAGTAGTTGTGGTGCCCCTGAGGGTCCTGTTACCACAGAGGTACTGCACCTCATCCAGAGGTGTGGTATCCCACCCTCAGGTAAGGAGGGAGCACCACTCAGGACTCATAACACTCGCACCCAACACACACTAGTTTAGTCATGGCATCTGGGTGTACCCTTCGGGAGGATGGCCTCATCCCAGGCTGGCTTTGAAAGGGTGTTGGGGAGTTAGTGGGGAAGGTAAGTAGAAAGGGAGGAGCTTAGGAAGTGGAGTGATTGAGGACATCAATCAGTGACAGTGAGGTGACAGTTAGTGGGAAGAGTTAGTGTGAGGTAAACGGAAGATTGTTCTGGAAAGATCCAGTCAGTCGGTGGCAGGACAGCGGAAGAGCAGGACTGATGTGAGAGGACTGAGGGTCAGGGAAGCAAGAAACATCTTGAACAAGCTCCTAGGAGAAAAGAAGGGGTCCTTGGGGCATGGGTAGTGCGAAAGCCAACCGTGGGACCAGTATCCTGGAAAGGAAGGACCAGGTCACAGAAAGGGAGACGGCCCCTTAGGCTAGTGGAGAACTACAAGGCTCAGCTAGAAAGCCAGAGGCTGAGGTACCTTTAAGTATTGGATTGGGGACACTGCTTATGAAGGCGCAGGGCAGGAAAGAAGGGAGAGATCAGCGCAGAGACATGGCCTAGAGAGGAGACATAAATAGAAGTCCTGAAACGGTGTCACCAATTTAACTGAAAGTTTGCTGGACCCCTCCCCCGGAGGACACAGTGCCAAGCGGGTCATCATGTGCACAAGAATTGTGAGTAAAAACCCAGAAACTGCACCCAACTGTATCCTTAGTGTTATTAACATCTCGCCTGCTTTACACCACATTCACCATCACCGTCACCAGATCAACTGTCCTGGGACACAGCTCTGCTTGTGGAGAGCTTCACCATCTCTGCTGTCCTAACACCGTCCCAGTGGATCTGCATTGCAGCGTCGGCTACCATTGCCGAATACCACAGGTGGCGTCACGATTCCCCTTTCCTTATGATTATCCTACTATCTTCTCCCTCATTGAACTTCCATCTACATTAGATGCCCAGGGCCATGGACCGGGTCACTATCACCACCGTGACACACTTCCCCTTTAAAAGAGCCTGACTGGCCCAGTACCGATTAACCCCCGGCCCTGCGGGACGCTCCATAGTTCTTTCTCCTCATCCCTACTTGTTTTTTCCTGAGTAATTAAATATTTTGGCACAATTTTATGAACTGTTAATGGCTAGCAAAAGTTAAAAAAAATTATGCTCATCTCACTAATAACCTGTCTATCCCCTCCAATGCTCACTGATCCCCATCCAGTCTACATTAATTTTCCCTGTTATGTTCCACAACCAGCTGTGACCAAGCCTTGAGGGTCAGTGTTCATCATGTGTTGTGACTCGATAGCCATGCGACATGCTGTAATCTCTGAGGCCTGTTAACAGCTGGAAGTTCTGGAGGTTTTTTTGTTTATTATGCTGTGGGGTTTTAAAAAAAAACAAAAGCATAAAAAGGATATTCAATATGTGGAGAGAAACTTGCTGCTTATTAAATTTTCAGGGATAATTTGTGCGATTTGGCAAATTCAATTTTGTACACTTCTACTCCGCTCTATTTGGAATTCAGCAAATTGATTTAAAAGAATCACTGAGAACAACTGCATAAGTAGCTATAAAAGTGATCTGAAACTTTCAGAAACTAAACAGAATTCTCAATATATTTAAGACTGTGTGCCAAGCATTCAGGTAAACTTTCTCTAATACATACAGGTATAGCAAACTAAATTTGACATTTCAATATTTTACAGACTTTTCTCTAACATTTTTAATATTGCCTGATGAGTAATTCACAAAGTCAAAGTATGCTTCAATGTTGTATGCAACACATAATCTGTTAAAGTTTACTTGTATGTTAATAATTTTGGCAAATACTGTATAAGATTTAACCACCATTAATATTTTTCACCATTAATAAATCTCCGCCAAACTGCAAATACTAACCCTTAACCTTATGTATAGTGGGTCCCATGTGTACATATGTTTTTAGTTTCTCTATCAAATAGTGCATCTTCCCACTCATTGATATTCACTGGTTCTATGCCTCATTAACATGGATGAGATTCTGTATTATGCCAGAACAGCTGAAGGCCACGCAGTTCTTGCTGCCATCTCAGATATGAAAAGCATTCATCATTCTTAATACCATATGGAACAATTCATTGCTATATGTCTTACTAAAATCATAGATTTAGAGCAGATTGGGCTTCTTTTCTTTCATGGGTTAGCAATCCACATACTTGAACTCATGTATAATTGCTAACCCGCAACTTATTGTAGGCAGTGTATGCAACCCACGTAGGGTGCGATTTCACATGTACCATTTACAGTGGGTACGGAAAGACACCTTTAAATTTTTCACTCTTTTTTTCATTGCAACCATTTGGTAAGTTCAAAAAAGTTCATTTTTTCTCATTAATGTATACTCTGCACCCCATTTTGACTGACAAAAAACAGAAATGTAGAATTTTTTGCAAATTTATTAAAAAGAAAAACTGAAATATCACATGGTCATAAGTATTCAGACCCTTTGCTCAGGCACTCACATTTAAGTCACATGCTGTCCATTTCCTTGTGATCCTCCTGGAGAAGGTTCTACTCCTTCATTGGAGTCCAGCTGTGTTTAATTAAACTGATAGGACTTGATTTGTAAAGGCACATAACTGTCTATATAAGACCTCATAGCTCACAGTGCATGTCAGACCAAATGAGAATCATGAGGTCAAATGAAGTGGCCAAGGAGCTCAGAGACAGAGCATTGTGGCAAGGCACACATCTGGCCAAGGTCACAAAATAATTTCTGCAGTACTCAAGGTTCCGAAGAGCACAGTGGCCTCCATAATCCTTAAATGGAAGACATTTGGGACCACCAGAAGTCTTCCTAGATCTGGCCATCCAGCCAAAATGAGCAATCGTGGGAAAAGAACCTTGGTGAGAGAGGTAAATAAGAACCCCAAGATCACTGTGGCTGAGCTCCATAGATTCAGTAGGGAGATGAGAGAAAATTCAACAAAGTCAACTCTCACTTCAGCCCTCCACAAGTCAGGCCTTTATGGCAGAGTGGCCTGACATAAGCCTCTCCTCAGTGCAAGACATTTGAAAGACAGCATAGAGTTTGCTAAAAAACACATGAAGGACTCCCAGACTACGATATATAAGATTCTTTGGTCTGATGAGACAGAACTTTTTGGTGATGATTCTAAGCGGTATGTGTGGAGAAAGCCAGGCACTTCTCATCACCTGCCCAATACAATCCCAACAGTGAAACATGGTGGTGGCAGCATCATGCTATGGGGCTGATTTTCAGCTGCAGGGGCAGGATGATTGGTTGCCATTGAACGAAAAATGAATGTGGTGAAGTACAGAGATATTCTGGATTAAAACCTCTTACAGAGTGCTCTGGACCTTAGACTTGGCTAATGGTTCACCTTCCAACAAGACAATGACCCTAAGCACACAGCTAAAATAACAAAGGAGTGCCTTCAGAACAACTCTGACCATTCTTGTCTGGCTTAGCCAAAGCCCTGACCTAAACCCAGTTGAGCATCTCTTTAGAGACCTGAAAATTGCTGTCCACCAACATTTACCATCCAACCTGGCGGAACTGGAGAGGATCTGCAAGGAAAAATAGCAGAGGATCCCCAAATACAGGTGTGAAAAACTTGTTGCATCATTCCCAAGAAGACTCATGGCTGTCCTAGCTCTAAAGGGTGCTTCTACTCAGTTCTGAGCAAAGGGTCTGAATACTTATGACCATGTGATATTTCAGTTTTTCTTTTTTAATAAATTTGCAAAAATGTCTACATTTCTGTTTTTTTCAGTCAAGATGGGGTGCAGAGTGCACATTAATGAGAAAAACTAAACTTTTTTGAATTTACTAAATGGCTGGAATGAAACAAAGAGTGAAAAATGTAAAGGGATCTGAATATTTTCCGTACCCACCTAAGATATTATTTTGAAAAATATTCTCATAAGAATGAACTAAACCCCCTCAAACTCAGATCCTGCAGTGCCAGACATGTCCCCCTGCTTAAGCCAGTACATGTCTGGGTCCATCTGAAGTTTGCTAGAGAGCATTTGGATTATCCAGAAGGGTATTGGGAGAATGTCATATAGTCTGATGAAACCAAAATAGGTACAAACAAATCTTGTCATGTTTGGAGCAGACAGAATGCAGAGTTGCATCCAAAAAACACCATACCTACTGTAAAACATGTGGGTGGTAACATCATGCCTTGGGGCTGTTTCTCTGCAAAGGGACCAGGACAACTGATCGGTGTACATGAATGAATGGGGATATTTAACATGAGTGCAAACCTCCTTCCATCAGCAAGGGCATTGAAGATGAAAAATGGATGGATCTTTCAGCATGATAATGATCCCAAGCTCACTGCCAGGGCAACAAAGGCGTGTCTTTGTAAGAATCATATGAAGGTCCTGGAGTGGCCTAGCCATTCTCCATATCTTGACTACTTAGAAAACCTTTGGAGTGATTTGAAAGCCTGTGTTGCCCAGTGACAGGCCCAAAACATCACTGCTCTAGACTAGATCTGCACAGAGTTATAGGCCAACATGCCACCAACAGTGTGTGCCAATCTTGTGAAGACTTATAGAAAATGTTTGACCTCTGTCATTGCCAACAAAGGATATATAACAACATATTGAGATGAACTTTTGTTAATGACCAAATACTTATTTTCCACCAATATTTGGAAAATAAATCTTGACAAATCAGACAAGGTGATTTTCTGGATTTGTTTTCTCATTTTGACTCTCATAGTTGTGCTCTACCTATGATGTCAGTTACAGGCCTCTTTCATTTTTTAAGTGGGAGAACTTGCACAATTTGTGGCTAATTAAATACTTTTTCCCCACTGTATATATGTACTGTATATATACAGCTCTGGCAAAAATTAAGAGACCACCACATCAAAACCCTGCCATGGGCAGCCCATTCTCCAGATCTGAACCCCACTGATAACCTCTGTAATGTAATAAAGAGGATACCATTAAAGCCATCACAAACTGTCAAACAAAGAACTGCTTAATTTTTTGTGCCAGAAGCAGTGTGAAAGGCTGGTGACATGCATGCCAAGACACATGAAATCTGTTTTTAAAAATGATGGTTATTCCACAAAATATTGATTTCAGAACCCTTCCTGAATTAAAATATTAGTATTGTTGTTTCTAAATGATTATGAACTTGTTTTCTTAGCATTATTTGAGGTCTGAAAGCACTGAGTTTTTTTTGACCATTTTTCGTTGTCAGAAAAAATTCAAAATTATTGATTAGAAATTCGGACACATGTTGTCAAAAGTTTATAGATTAAAAAACAATTTAGATTTTACTGAAAAATATACCTATAAAGAAAAAAATCAGACAAACTGAACATTTGATGAAAGTGGTAAAGTGGTCTGTTAATTTTTGCCAGAGCAAAAAATTTATATATATATATATATATATTAGCTGAAGAGTCCGGCGCTGCCCAGGCATAGTAACTAACTGTGGTTAGTTATAGCAAATTATAATTATCCTCTATCCCATAGTACCGTGCCCATATACCCATCATACATATCCACGATCCCATAGGCCCATGCCCATATACCCATCATACATATCCTCCATCCCATAGTCGAGTGCCCATATACCCATCACACATCCTCCATCCCATAGTCCCATGCCCATATACCCATCACACATCCTCCATCCCATAGTCCCGTGCCCATATACCCATCATACATATCCTCCATCCCATAGTCCAGTGCCCATATAGACATCACACATCCTCCATCCCATAGTCAATCATTATGACATCATAATGAGCAGTGGGGCTTGCAACCTATGATGACATCAGCGTCGCCATGGCAACCATTATGACATCATAATGAGGGGCGGGGCTTGATACACACACACTTTTTTCCCATTATGTAGATAGGGGCAAAATTGTTTGGTGAATTGGAATGCGCGAGGTTAAAATTTCACCTCACAACATAGCCTAGGATGCTCTCGGGGTCCAGACGTGTCACTGTGCCAAATTTTTTGGCTGTAGCTGCGACGGTGCAGTTGCCAATCCCAGACATACACACATACATACATACATACACTTGAGCTTTATATATTAGACTAGCTGAAGAGCCCAGCACTGCCCGGGCATAGTAACTAACTGTGGTTAGCTATAACAAATTATAATTATCCTCCATCCCATAGTCCCGTGCCCATATACCCATCATACATATCCATAATCCCATAGGCCCGTGCCCATATACCCATCATACATATCCTCCATCCCATAGTCGAGTGCCCATATACCCATCACACATCCTACATTCCATAGTCCCATGCCCATATACCCATCACACATCCTCCATCCCATAGTCCCATGCCTATATACCCATCATACATATTCGCCATCCCATAGTCGAGTGCCCATATACCCATTACACATCCTTCATCTCATAGTCCCATGCCCATATACCCATCATACATATCCTCCATCCCATAGTCCCGTGCCCATATACCCATCATACATATCCACAATCCCATAGTCCCATGCCCATATACCCGTCATACATATCCTCCATCCCATAGTCCAGTGCCCATATACCCCTCACACATCCTCCATCCCATAGTCAACAATTATAACATCATAATGAGCGGCGGGGCTTGCAACCTATGATGACATCAGCGTCACCATGGCAACCATTATGACATCATAATGAGGGGTGGGGCTTGATATACACACACACTTTTTCCACATTATGTAGATAGGAGCAAAATTGTTTGGTGAATTGGAATGCGCGAGGTTAAAATTTCACCTCATAACATAGCCTAGGACACTCTCAGGGTCCAGACGTGTGACTGTGCCAAATTTTGTGGCTGTAGCTGCGACGGTGTGGATGACAATCCCGGACATACACGCATACACATATACACACAGTTGAGCTTTATAACTTAAACTTTTTTTGCCCTAGTCGGACCAGTTTCAGCTGAAACAAGTTTTGTTCCATGAAACCCGATCCGACCAAAGTCGCTCAACTCTAATTGAGACATCAGTAGGTTAAATGTTTTGAATATCCATATTGAATCAGGAGCCCCACATAATGCTCCATGCAGTTCATGATAGCCCTATAAGATGCTCCATAGAATAATATGCCCCATATGCTGCTCCATAAAGGTTATGGCCCCAAAAGATGCTCCGTAGATTTTGCCCCATAAGATGCTCCATAGAATAGGCCCCATATGCTGCCCCCAAATGTTAGATAATATTCTAGGTTTTAAGTATGGTAAATGAGAGATTGTTCTATTTAAATTTGAGATGCTATTGTACCTTAGAGATCAGAACAGTCCATTGAATAAAGTTATAAGTAATAAAATACTTTAGGAAACATTATGAAAACCATATTAAAAAACACATAAAGGGGTTACACCAACATTATTACTAAACAATTTTCCACAAAAAATGGTTAAAAGAAGTTTCTGGTAACTTGCTGATGCACCATTGAATCTCTATGAATCATGAGAGTAAAGTTATCAAGCCCCTTGTTTGAATGGAGTGGCAATTAGGCATTTGCCATGTGTTCACATTTGAGGTCTATAGTAACAATTGAAATTTAACCTCAATTCTCATGGTCAAAGACTGGTCTTTTCAAACAGTGAACTTTGGTCCTCTGATCTTGTGATCAGTGAGCATCCCAGCATCCCAGCAATCGGCAACATATTAGCTATATTGAGACTGACTGATAAGTTGCAATCATGGTTTATCTACTTTAAAGATCAACAATGAAAATACACCATAACAGAGCACTAGCTGGTAAAACAGAATTATTATATAAGTATTTATATTACTGTTAACATAGAGCAAAAGTCGGGAAGGTACATTAAAATAAAATTTACACATGCCTCTTAAATTGCCAAGTTATTGTCATATGAAAAAAGTATACCAAGGAGAATAATTTCAGAAATTCTCAGCCTTTAATGTGCACAAATAAATTGAAAAACAAGCTGAAATAATTTTGAAGGGGGTTAAAATAAATAAATTAACACAATATGGTTGTATAAGTATGAACATCCTCTTATACAAAGTGGGGAAAAAGTATTTAGTCAGCAATCAATTGTGCAAGTTCTCCCACTTAAAAAGAAGAGAAAGACCTGTAATTAACATAATAGGTACAGTAGACCACAACTATGAGTCAAATGAGAAAACAAATCCAGAAATTCACCTGGTCTGGTTTGGCAAGATTTATTTTTCAAATTATGGTGGGAAATAAGTATTTGGTCATTAACAAAAGTTCATCTCTATATTTTGTTATGTATCCTTTGTTGGCAATGATAAAGGTTAAATGTTTTTTGCAGGTCTTCACAAGGTTGGCACACACTGTGGTGGTATGTTGGCCCATTCCTCCATCCAGATCTCCTCTTGAACAGCGATATTTTGGGCCTGTCACTGAGCAACAAGGACTTTCAAATCCCTCCAAAGGTTTTCTAAGGGGTTGAGATCAGGAAACTGGTTTGGCCCCTCCAGGACCTTCATATGCTTCTTACGAAGTCACTCCTTTGTTGCCCTGGTGGTGTGGTTGGGATCATTATCATGCTGAAAGACCCATCCATGTTTCATCTTCAATGCCCTTGCTGATGGAAGGAGGTTTGCACTCAAACTCTCACGATACATGGCCCAATTATTCTTTCATGTACATGGATCAGTCATTCTGGTCCCTTTGCAAAAAACAGCCCCAAAACATGATGTTGCCACCCTCATGCTTCCCAGTAGGTATGGTGGTCTTTGGATGCAACTCAGCATTCTGTCTTCTCCAAACACGACGAGTTTTGTTTCTACCAAACAGCTCTACTTTGGTTTCATCAGACTATATGACATTCAGCCAATTCTCTTCTGAATAATCCAAATGCTCTCTAGCAAACTTAAGATGGGCCTGGACATTTACTGGCTTAAGCAGGGGGAAATGTCTGGCACTGAGGGATATAAGTCCCTGGTGGCTTAGTGTGTTACTCTATGTAGCCTTTGTTATGGTGGTCCCAGCTTCATGCAAGTCATTCACTAGGTCCCCCTTGTGGTCCTGTGATTTTTGCTCACCGTTCTTGTTATCATTTTGACCCGATTGGGTGAGATCTTGCATGGGGCCCCACATCGAGGGAGATAATCAGTTGTCCTGTATGTCTTCCATTTTCTTATTTTTTCTCCCACAGTTAATTTCATCACACCAAGCTGCTTGCTTATTGCAGATTCAGTCTTCCCAGCCTGGTGCAGAGCTACAATTTTGTTTCTGGTGTCCTTCGACAGCTCTTGGCCTTCACCATAGTGGAATTTGGAGTGTGACTGTTTTAGGTTGTGGACAGGTGTCTTTTATACTGATAACTAGTTCAAACAGGTGCCATTACTACAGGTACTGAATAGAGGACAGAGGAGCCTCTTAAAGAAGAATTTACTGGTCTGTGAGAGCAAGACATCTTGCATGTCTTAGGTGACCAAATACTTATTTTCCATGATAATTTGTAAAGTAAATCTTGCCAAATCAAAATAGGTGATTTTCTGGATTTGTTTTCTCAGTTTAAGTCTCAGTTGTGGTCTACCTATGATGTCAATTACAGGCCTCTCTCATCTACTGTATTTAAGTAGGAGAACTTGCTCAATTGCTGGCTGACTAAATACTTTTTTCCCACTGCAATTAATGATTTGGCTATGCCATCATTTAAAGGGGGCTGCAAAGAAAAAGCAAAGTCAGGGTAAAGCTGGTATCACAAATGCGAGAAATATGGCGGAGTCTCGCATGTTAATACCCAGCTCTGCCACCAGCACTCAGGAGTGGAGTGTGCAGCCGAATAGCAATACATGCAACTGCAGGCTCTGCTCCTGAGTGCCGGTGGCAGTGTCGGGTATTATCATGCGAGACTCAGCCATATTTCTCGCATGTGTGATCCCGGCCTAAGACCAGGACAATTTTCCTACAAACAAATCATTTAAAAGAACATATAATTAAAAAATTAAGAACTGTTATCTTAAAATAATAGGTGGAGGTCCAAGTAGAGGAAGAGGTGGAGTAGGTGTAAGAGGTGAAGATGGACATGGCGGTGTAATTGGAAAAGGCAGGGCAGGAGGAATCTAACACTTTTTATGTTTTTTTATTTTTAGAACTAAAAGAAATAATAATAATCTAAAACCAGTAGGTGGAGGTACAAAAGGAGGAGAAGGAGGTTAAGGAGGTGGAGGTGGACATGGCAGTGTAGGTGGAAGAGGCAATGGAGGAATCCAAAAATGTTTTTTTCTTTTTTTCTATTAGGGAACTGGCTTAAAAAAACAGAATGAAAAAATATAAATTAATCTAGAAACAAGAGGGAGGAGGTCCAAGTGGAGGAAGTGGACATGGCAATGTTGGTGGAAGAGGCAAGGGAGGAGTAATTTAACACTGTGTTTCTGTTTTTGAGGGTATTTATTTGTAAGGGAACTGACATAAAACAACATACAATTAAAAAAAAATAACAATCTAGAATCAGGAGGCCAAGGTGGAAAATGAGGACATAGAGATTAAGGTTGAAGAAGCAAGTGAGGTGTAATTCAACATTCTTTTTGTGCTTTGTGATTTTTTTAGCTTTTTTTTTTTTTGCTGCTAGGGAACTGACTTAAAAGAATATAGAATTAAAAAAATAACATTCTAGAACAAGGAGGCAGAGGTCCAAGTGGAGGAGGTGGATGTGGCAGTGTAGGCTGAAGAGGCAAATAAGGAGTAATTCAACACCACTGTTATGTTTTTTTTGGTAGGTTGTTTTTTTTTTGTTAGAGAACAGACTTAATGGGAACCTGTCAGCAGTTTTGGCCGATATAAGATATGGCCACTGCCTTTCAGGGCTTATCTACAGCATTCTATAATGCTGTAGGTAAGCCTCTGATCTGACCTGCAAGATAAGAACAAATATGTTTTATTATACTCACCCGGGGGTTGGTCCGGTGAGGACCAGTCCAATGGGTGTCACAGGTCCGGGTCCATTGGACCCGACCACAGTGGCAGTATCTTATATCAGCCAAAACTGCTGACAAGTTCTCTTTAAAAGAATATATTTACAAAAACATATATCAATCTAGAACTAGGAGGTGGAGGTCCAAATGGAGGAGGTGGAGGAGTTGGATATGGTAGTGTAGCTGGAAGAAGTGGAGGAGGAAGCAGCCAATAGTAATGTGCGAACCCGAACAGTAAATTTTGACCCCCAAACATGTACTTCTTCATGTAGTCCGTGTTACTGTTCGAGTTCAGCACCTGAACATCAGGTGTTTCTAACGCTGTCATCGGCATGACAGCATGAGAGCCACCGGCGGCTCTAATTGGCATTAAGAATACTACCGCAGGTCAGAGCACCACCAGCTGTGACCGGAGGTAAAAAGTTTACTTCCGGTCACAGAGGCGTCATCTGATGTGAGTACTACTCCCATAAGCCTAAGCCTGCTGCTGCTAATAACGATGAGAGCATGTGCGGCTGATGGGAGTATTCACCAGCCTGCACCTGTGCTATAAGTAAATAAATAATGAAAAAAATGATGTGGAGCCTTTCTATTTTTGATAACCGGCATGGCAAAACTGAGAACTGCGTGCTGCAATCCTCAGATTTACCATGTCTGGTTATCAAGAATAGAAGGGCCCTCATGCTGCTCTTTTCAAATTATTTAAATAAATAAATAAATAATTTTAGAAACTGGGGTGGGGTCTCCCCATTTTTGACAACCAGTTAAATCATAGAATCGTAGAGTTGGAAGGGACCTCCTGGGCCATCTGGTCCAACCCCCTGCTCAAAGCAGGATTCGCTAAATCATCCCAGTCAGATGTCTGTCCAGCCTCTGTTTGAAGACATCCATTGAAGGAGAACTCACCACTTCTCGTGGCAGCTTGTTCCACTCATTGATCACTCTAACTGACAAAAATATTTTTCTAATATCTAATCTGTGTCTCCTCCCATTCAGCTTCATCCCATTGCTTCTAGTCTTTCCTTGTGCAAATGAGAATAAAGTTGATCCTTCTACAATGTGACAGCCCTTTAGATATTTGTAGACAGCTATTAAGTCTCCTCTCAGTCTTCTCTTTTGCAAACTAAACAATCCCAAATCCTGCAACCTTTCCTCATAAGACAGGGTTTGCAGACCGGTCACCATTCTGGTTGCTCTTTTCTGAACTTGCTCCAGTTTGTTGATGTCTTTTTTAAAATGTGGTGCCCAAAACTGGACACAATATTCCAGATGAGTTAAGCTAAAGCAGACAGCTGGGGCTGGTATTCTCAGGCTGGAAAGGGACCATGGATAATAGCCACAACCAGCCTAAAAATAGACGCCTGCAGCCACCCCAGAAAATGTGCATCTATTAGATTTGCCAATTCTGGCACTTTGCCCTGATCTTCCCACTTTCCCTGTGATGGTGGCAAATGGATCTCATATTTGTGGAGTTGTTGTCAATTTTGTATTTTCAGGTGACATCAAGCCCAACAGTTATAGATGCCTCTCGATTACTAACCTTGTCAATAAAAATACACAATGTTTTACAAATTAATTTAAAAATAACAAGCACAGTTAAACTCACCTTATGCCCATTATATTGAAGAAAAAAAAAAAAAGAAAATGGTGGGACGGCTTTTATGCTATGTTTGATCAAGGACAGTATTACTAAGAACTCTGTATGATTTAAATGCACTTTTGCTTTTTTACTTCTTTAATTACAGCAGGGTTTTTTCATTTTGTCTTTTCTAGGTTTTCCATTATATTGAAGCCCTGGTCCCGTTAAAAACAGAAAATTATAAACAACAAAAATTTGCTAAGCTTCTATGAAGAGGTAAGTTCTGGACTGGACCAAGGAAATGCAGTGGACTTGGTGTATATGGACTTTTCAAAAGCTTTTGATACAGTGCCACACAAAAGTTTGATACACAAAATGAGAACAATGGGGATAGGGGATTGGAAGCAAAGGGTGGTTATTAATGGAACACACACACTCGGACTGGGTCACAGTAAACAATGGGGTACCACAGGGTCAGTATTGGGCCTGTTTCTTTTTAACATATTTATCATCTGCTACCTATCACCCAGCAATATATTTTAATAGTACAACTCTACACCTCTGCTTACTGTCTCATCTGCTGCCTATCACCCTACAATATATTTTAATGGTACAACTCTACACCTCTGTATGCTATCTCATCTGCTGCCTACCACCCTGCAATATATTTTAATGGTACAACTCTGCACCTCTGCTTGCTGTTTCATCTGCTGCCTATCACCCTGCAATATATTTTAATGGTACAAATCTACACCTCTGCTTGATGTCTCATCTGCTGCCTATCACCCTGCAATATATTTTAATGGTACAACTCTACACCTTTGCTTGCTGTCTCATCTGCTGCCTATCACCCTGCAATATATTTTAATGGTACAACTCTACACCTCTGCTTGCTGTCTCATCTGCTGCCTATCACCCTGCAATATATTTTAATAGTACAACTCTACACCTCTGCTTACTGTCTCATCTGCTGCCTATCACCCTACAATATATTTTAATGGTACAACTCTACACCTCTGTATGCTATCTCATCTGCTGCCTACCACCCTGCAATATATTTTAATGGTACAACTCTGCACCTCTGCTTGCTGTTTCATCTGCTGCCTATCACCCTGCAATATATTTTAATGGTACAAATCTACACCTCTGCTTGATGTCTCATCTGCTGCCTATCACCCTGCAATATATTTTAATGGTACAACTCTACACCTCTGCTTACTGTCTCATCTGCTGCCTATCACCCTGCAATATATTTTAATGGTACAACTCTACACCTCTGCTTGCTGTCTCATCTGCTGCCTATCACCCTGCAATATATTTTAATGGTACAATTCTACACCTCTGCTTGCTGTCTCATCTGCTGCTAAATATGTATTTATTTATGTGCCTGCTAAATCTTTGGTATACTTCATTTGTTGCATTGTACTTAATACTCACTGCTGTCTATCCATGCTGGTGTCTCTATAGATTTTATGTGGAAATAGGTGTTACAGGATATAGATGTAGCCAGACCCAGCATCTTTGATCATCTATCCACCCCTGGTGTGCTAGTCAACTGCTAATTTGTCCCAAACCAGCTCCCACAATCCCTTTCACCTGGTCCTCTACTCAGTCCTATGAATTTAGTAGCATGCACGCATGTGGGGTGGATGCACGCATCCTGCAGCAAAGTATAAATGCAGCTAAGTTTACAGAAGCTGCAGTTATTACAATGGCAGTTAATCACCGCAGGAGTCAGGACTCCACACTCTCTCTTTTGGGTACAGTATGTCTGCCAAGTAAGCACTTCTTATTACTTGGACTTAGCTTTTATTTTAACCCATCTTACTCCTTCACCATGTTTACATATGCCCTTACAGTGTTTGCACCCCTAATCCTCGCTCCCCTTTGCTATCCCCAAGCCCCAGCACCCTCTAGCCAAAAAATAATCATCTACCCTTCCCTCTTACCTACCCACCTGACTTCCTCTGCTGACCTGCACCTCAACCTCAGATCTCTCCTATTAAAACATAAAACAAGCCAGCCACTCTTTTTCTCCCATCTGCTCTCCCTCTTTCTGTCTCTGCTCACTGCTGGTGACATATCTCCCAATCCTGGTCCCTCACAGCTACTACATCCCATTAATTCCACCTCTTACCGCTCCCTATCTTATTTGAATTACCCCAATCTCTCCAACATAAAACCCGTGCCCTTGACACCCGCCTCCCTGCTCCCTCCCTCTGGAGCGCTCTGGAAAGGCCATCCCATCTGCAATAAACTTCATGTGATTCATGACCTATTTCTCTCTTGCAATCTTGCCTTCCTCGGGTTCACAGAAACATGGCTGACACACTCTGACACCGCTTCCCCTGCTGTGCTGTGTTATGGAAGCCTCCATGTCACCCACACTCCTGGACCCGGCAACAGACACAGTGGAGGAGTGGGTCTTCACCTTTCTTCTAACTACAACTTTAACCCAATCCCACCTCTGTTAGGGATGGCAGAACGCACCAAATATAAATAATAGGAGGTGCGTTCGCCGCCCGGGGTCCACCGTGCAGTAGATGTAAAGACCGCTGCTGGATAATGTCAGACTCGCTAGGAGACGGAGTACTGCACTCGGGTTGACGTCACCCGAGGTGCTAGGACAGACTCTGTTTTAGGCACAGAGACGCCCTAGAGTAAAATAAGGCGTAGACGCCAGGCCTGTTACTTCACAGGGCCAGCCGGCATGTGGCGTCGCAGCTGCGAACGCCAAGAGGTGCTGCAGAGTGCAGCGCGGCGGAAGGTACAGCCGCTTAACAACAATGCCGGGGAACCAGACACCGTCGGATGCTAATGTAAGGTGCGGTAAGCACAGTGGTGCCTAGCTTGCCACTACCTGGCACTGACTAAAACATACACTCTGTCCACATTCGTAATATCAGAGGGTAGGGGTTTCCAATGAGTCAGTCACCAGACACATGCATCCGTCATCATACACACATAGCAAATAAGGTTTACACTAGTGCATGGCCGAGCCACCATGCAGGCTTTTTATAGCCATGCGCTTCCGGGACGTTCCAGTCTTCTGAGAAGGACCAATCAGATCCAAAGCAGGACCTGAGCATGTGACCCCTGCTCTCCACTGAGAGGTCATCTTGTGGGCATGCCCAGTAGCACGGCGAGAGGATTTAGCCTCTGAAGCGGTTCCCTGCAAAGCAGGTTGCTCTGCCAATGCTGGACCAGAGGTGGCAGCAACATCCAGACTCAGTGAGTGGGTCTGAGCAGAACGCCTGGATTGCCGATATTGCTGAGCAGGTCCCTGAGCGGTTGGAGGGGAATGGAAGACCGCTGGATGTACGGCTCTGGATTCCTGTTGTGCAGTCTCAGAAATCCAACGCCTAACAACCTCTTCCCTCCGTTATCCTCCCCTCTTTTGAAGTCCACTCTGTCCTCATCTACTCTCCCTCCAACATCCATGTGGCTCTCATATGCTGACATCTGGGCTCGGCCACTGCCTTTATTGGCCAATTATCTACCTGGCTTCTTCACTTTCTTTCCACTGACATCCCCACTATCATCATTGGGTTTGTAACTAAAAAGTCATGTCAGACTAATTTAATTTCCTTCTATGACGGTATTACTGATTGGGTGGATCAAGGAAATGCTGTAGATATAGTATATCTTGACTTCAGCAAAGCATTTGACAAAGTCTCTCATACAATCCTTATTGAAAAAATGACTAAGTATGGAATGGACAAGGCAACTGTTAGGTGGATTCATAACAGGCTTAGTGATCGGACCCAAAGAGTGGTCGTAAATGGCTGCACATCCAGTTGGAAGAATGTCTCAAGTGGGGTACCACAGGGCTCTGTCCTGGGCCCTGTATTGTTCAACATCTTTATCAACGATTTAGATGAAGGAATTGATGGTAAACTGATTAAATTTGCTGATGACACAAAGCTAGGAGGGATAGCTAATACTAGAGAAGAGAGAGAGAGGATTCAAAAAGATTTAAATAAACTGGAGAAGTGGGCAGCAACTAACAGAATGGTTTTTAACAGGGAGAAATGCAAAGTACTACATCTGGGCAATAAAAATGAAAAAAGCATATATAGAATGGGAGGAATAGGGCTAAGTGACAGCACATGTGAAAAAGACTTGGGTATACTAATAGATCACAGACTGAATATGAGTCAACAGTGTGATGCAGCAGCAAAAAAGGCAAATGCAATTCTAGGATGTATTAACAGAAGCATACAGTCTAGATCACGTGAAGTAATTATTTCCCTCTACTCCTCTTTGGTCAGACCTCATCTGGAATATTGTGTCCAATTTTGGGCACCACATTTTAAAAAAGACATCAACAAACTGGAGCAAGTTCAGAAAAGAGCGACCAGAATGGTGACCGGTCTGCAAACCCTGTCTTATGAGGAAAGGTTGCAGGATTTGGGAATGTTTAGTTTGCAAAAGAGAAGACTGAGAGGAGACTTAATAGCTGTCTACAAATATCTAAAGGACTGTCACATTGTAGAAGGATCAACTTTATTCTCATTTGCACAAGGAAAGACTAGAAGCAATGGGATGAAGCTGAATGGGAGGAGACACAGATTAGATATTAGAAAAAACTTTTTGACAGTTAGAGTGATCAATGAGTGGAACAGGCTGCCACGAGAAGTGGTGAGTTCTCCTTCAATGGAAGTTTTCAAACAGAGGCTGGACAGATATCTAACTGGGATGATTTAGCGAATCCTGCTTTGAGCAGGGGGTTGGACCATATGGCCCAGGAGGTCCCTTCCAACTCTACCATTCTATGATTCTATGATTCTATCATGTGTGACTTCAACATCCATATTGATACACTTCAGTCAACAGTATCCAAACTCATGTCCCTTACTTCATGTTTTGGGCTTGTTCAGTGGTCCTCCTCAGCCACCCACACAGACGGACATACATTAGACCTGGTATACACCTGTCTCTGCTCTCTAACTAACTTCACTACCACCCCTCTCCCTCTAGCCGACCACCATTTATTCACTTTCTCATCCCTGTCCTCCTAACCTGTCACCCATGTCCTCAACATGCGCTCCCCCACAGAAACCTCACACACCTAGACACCCACATGCTCTCTGACTCTATTCTACCATTGGAATCTATATCCTCACTCCACGACAGTGCCACTGCTTTCTACAATGTCATTCTTGCATCAGCTATTGACACGGTCGCCCCTCTCATTCATGGCAGAGTGCGGCATATCAACAACCCTGGGAAAATAACACCACTAGAAAGTTCCGGCAAGTGTCCAGGGTTGCTGAGAAGCATTGGAAGAAAACAAATTTGCAACATGATTTCCTGCATTCAAACAGGAAACACTCGCTTTCAAATCTGCCCTCACCTCTGCTAAACAGGCCTACTTCACAACCCTTGTATCTTCCCTATCCTACAACCCCAAACAGTTATTCAAAATTTTGAACTCCCTCCACCCTCCACTGCTCCCTCCAACCTCTCTCATCTCTGCTGAGGACTTTGCCACACACTTCAAAAATATAATCGACCAAACAAGATAAGTCTTCATTGTTCAATCACCACAACCCCTTTGTATAACAGACCAATGCCTAAATGCCATAACCTCCCTTTCCAACATCACTGAAGGGGATGTTAATTGTCTCCACTCCAAATCACACCTCACCACCTGTGCACTCGACCCCATCTCATTCCGCCTCCTCCCTAACCTCACCACCACTCTTATGCCATCCCTAACCCACCTCTTCAACCTATCATTAACTTCTGGTACCATCCCTTCTGCTTTTAAACATGCCACAATCACGCCTATCCTTAAAAAGCCAACCCTCAACCAAACCGCTATGTCCAGCTATCGCCTAATATTGCTGCTCCCATTCACTTCCAAACTCCTGGAGAAACACGTCCATGCTTAACTTTCCTCCCACCTCTTTTCTAACTTGCTCTTAGACAATCTACAATCTGGTTTCCACCCCCATCACTCCACTGAGAGCACTGACCAAAATTACTAGTGACCTACTTACAGACAAATCTAATGGACAATACTCTATATTCCTCCTTCTTGACGTTTCCTCTGCATTCGACACAGTTGACCACTGCCTCCTACTACAGATCCTCTCCTCCTTTGGCATAAAAGACCTCGTCTAATCCTGGATCTCCTCATACCTTTCCAACCGCACATTCAGCATCTCCCACTCCCACACTACCTCCTCATCCCACCATCTCTCTGTTGGAGTGCCTCAAGGCTCTGTTCTAGGACCCCTACTCTTCTCAATCTATACACTTGGCATGGGGCAACTCATAAAGTCCCATGAATTCCAGTACCACCTTTATGCTAATGACACTCAGATCTACCTCTCTGGCCTAGACATCACCTCTCTGCTGTCCAGAATCCCTGAGTGTCTATTATTCATATCTTCCTTCTTCTCCTCTCGCTTCCTGACACTCCTTGTGGACAAATCTGAACTCATCATCTTTCCTCCATCTCACATATCTTCCTTGCCTGACCTATCTGTCACAATTACCGACATCATGCTTTCCCCCGTACCTGAAGTCCGCTGCCTCGGAGTAACCCTTGACTCTGTCCTGTCCTTCAAACCGCACATTCAAGCTCTTTCCACCTCCTGTTGCCTCCAGCTCAAAATATTTCCAGAATCCATCCTTTCCTCAGTCCTCAATCTACTACAATACTTGTGCACACCCTCATCATCTCCCGCCTTGACTACAGTAACATCCTTTTCTGTGGCCACCAGGCTAACACCCTCTCACCTCTCCAGTCCGTCCCTAACTCTGCTGCCCAACTACTTCATCTCTCTCCTTGCTACTCCTCCGCTTCTCAACTCTGCAGATTTCTTCACTGGCTCCCATTCCCTCAGAGTATCCAGTTCAAATTACTAATACTGACCTTCAAGGCCATCTATAACCTGTCTCCACCATATATCTCTGAGCTAATCTCCCAATATCTTCCCTCATGTAATCTCTGGTCTTCCCAAGACCTCCTTCTCTCCTCCACACTTATTTGCTTCTCAAACCACCTCCAAGACTTCTCCCGAATATCCCCCATCCTCTGGAATTCTTTGCCACAACACGTCCGACTATTAACCAAATTCGGATCCTTCAGACAGAACATGAAAACCCACCTCTTCAGGAAAGTTTACAACCTGCAATGACCCTGCTACCTCCTCACCACTATCGGAGCTACAACCTCACATCACTGGTGCTGCTGCAACCCCCAACCTACTGTCTCCTTGCCCACCATCCTGTAGAATGTAAGCTTGCAAGAGTAGGGTCATCTCCTCTCTGTATCAGTTTGTGATTGTTAGTTTGTCTACTGTAAGTGAAATCTGTAATTTGTATCTAACCCCTTCTCATGTACAGCACCATGGAATCAATGGTTCTATATAAGATAATAATAATAATAATAGTAATAATAATAATAATAATAATAATAATAATAATAATTAATGACCTTGTAGGGTGCATACACAGAAGAATTTCAATATTTGCAGATGACACCAAACTCTGCAGGGTAATAAATACAGAGGAGACAGAGGAAGACAATTATATATTACAGGGGGATTTATGTAAATTAGAAGCTTTGGTTGATAAATGGCAAATGATCTTTAATGGGGATAAATGTAAGGTGTATAAGATGTATAATTATGTGTTTGATTGTAAAACAATAGGCAAAACTGAAAATGACCTGGGTGTTTAGGTGGATGACAAACTGACATTTAGTTTCCAGTGTCAGACAGCTGCTGCAAAGGCAAATAAAATAATGGTATGCATTAAAAGAGGCATATATGCTCATGGGGAGAACATAATTTTACCTCTATACAAGTCACTAGTGTGACCACACTTAGAATACTGTGTACAGTTCTGGTCTCTGGTGTATAACAAAGACATAACTGAACTAGAGCAGGTGCAGAGAAGAGTGACCAAGGTTATTAGAGTAATGGGGTGTCTGCAATATCAAGATAGGTTATAACACTTGGGGTTATTTAGATTGGAAAAACAAAGGCTTAGGGGTGATCTTATTATAATGTATAAATATATGCGGGGACAATACAAAGACCTTTCTAATGATCTTTTTACTCAAGACCTGAGACAGGGACAAGGGGGCATCCTCTATGTCTGGAGGAAAGAAGGTTTAATCATAATCTAATCATAATTAATTTTATCATAATCATAATTAATTTCATCATAATTAATTTAATTATAATCATAATCATAATTCTATGATTCTATGAGTCTATAATCACAGACACGTATTCTTTACTGTATGAACTGTGAGACTATGGAACTCTCTGCCATATGATGTTATAATGAGTGATTCCCTACTAAAATTTAAGAAGGGCCTGGATGCCTTTCTTGAACATTACAGGTTTTATATACTAGATGCCTTGATAGGGCGTTGATCCAGGGAACTAATCTGATTGCCGTATGTGGAATCAGGAAGGAATTATTTTCCCCAAAGTGGAGCTTAATATTTGCCACATGGGTTTTTTTGCCTTCCTCTGGATCAACATGTTAGGCTATGGGTTGAACTAGATGGACTTAAAGTCTTCCTTCAACCTTAAAAACTATGTTACTATGTTAATATATGTAGACAACAGGCCTGATAATGGTGTGAATGCTCCTTGTTCCTCCTTCTCCTCTTCCTCCTGTGCCACCACCTCATCCATCATCAACTGAAGTCTTTTTTACAGCAGGCATAGAAGTGATATAGTAATGCTCATGATGGCATCATCAGCCCTTGTCATGTTTTTGGAGTATTCGAAGCAGCGCAACACAGTACACACATCCTGCAGGGGGGCCCACTCATTGGTGATGAAGTGGTGATGTTTTGCAGAGTGACTCAGCTGGGTTTGCTGCAGCTGAAACTCCACTATTGCTTGCTGCTGCTCACACAGTCTCTCCAGCATATGCAAGTTGGAGATCCACTTTGTTTGTACATTGCTTATAAGGTATTGAGCGGGAAGGCAGAAGTACTGGTGTAGCGCAAAAAGGCAAGCAGTAGCAGAGTGAGAACACCAAAAGCGCGCACACACTGCCTGCACTTTCAGCACCAGCTCTAAAAGTATCTGGGCAATTTTTCATGAAGCTCTGCACCACCAAATTGAGCACATGAACCAGGCAAGGGATGTGTATTAAACTGGCTAGGCCAAAAGCTGCCATGAGATTTTGACAGTTATCACACACTACCATGCTGAGCTTGAGATTTACAGGTACAAACCATTCATCTGTCTTCTGTTTGATGCCTGTCCACAACTTTAGCACAGTGTGGGATTTGTCCCCCAAACAGATGAGCTTCAGAACAGTCTGCTTTCTTTTTCCCCTGACTGTGCTGAAGTTGGTGGGACAAGCATTACTGTGATCGGATGTGAAGGCAGTAGAGTAATAAGAGTGGGAAGAGGAGGCACCATGGACAGTAAAACCTCTAGCAATCATTGGTGGTGGTAAATCATGTGCTACAATGCCTTCCGCCTCTCTCCCATCTGCCATAACATTTACCCTGTCCGTGTTTACTGTTCCACGCATTGGTGGTTATGTGGACCCTGCTTCTGATGGCATTGGGCAGTGCACACCTGATTTTTTCGCAACATTTGTATGCAGGTCAAGGAAAAATCACCTGAAAAAGTAGTGGCAAAAGGGAACAATGTACTAAGGTACAGTCACCACCATCAGTTTTTTTAAAACTGTCCATCTCCACCATCTGTAATGGCAGCATTTCAAAGGCCAGGAATATGGAAATGCTGTCATTCAGGACCATGGTGCATGTAGGGTAGGGTGCACTACTCAATAAGCCCAAAAGTATATTTATGTAAGGCAGAAAGGGTGCTACAAAATGCATGAAAAATGATCTAAATTCAAAACAAGCGGGACAGGAAAGGTCAATGCAAATATAATGGTGTCAATAAAATTGTGCTTTTTACTTCAATATATACTAGGTGTGCGCATTATATATGGATTTTCCGTTACTCAGGACCATGACTTGTGGGTGGGTAGTGGAGTATTTCCTCTTTCTCTTGAATGATTGGGGCATGAAGAGCTGAACACTTCCTTGGGATGGTGTATAGATGCTCATTAACACTGGTGGTGGTGTCACATTCTCTCTTTGTGGGGAGGCAGGTGGTCATGTTGATTGTGAGCAGGAGGAAGAGGCCAATGTGATAAAAAGGGAATAAGGTGCACCTTCATTTTCAAAACATCCAATATATATGGATCAGGGTGCCACACCATGCTTGGGAGAATAGCATGAAAAGAGGCAAGAAAGACCAAACACATAGGTTCATGTGCACACCTGATTCAATTATATAAATAGATAGTATAAAATGTATGACTTTATTGGAACACTGGAACATACAAAACCACAAACACATAAAAACAAAACACATATACACTATGGTGATCCCCCAACACCCCTAATGATTAAAACACGGCATCCCTTATCAAAATGCACATATGAAGCTTGAGCCAGCAGTAACTAATTAACAATCAATAATAAATGCAAACAGAGTCAGGGACTGATATGTTAGGTTAGTCCCAGTATATGCAAAATAACCTCTGTTCAAAAAGCCCACACAATATGTCTATAGGGTGCATATAGTGCCCCACAAATCTGGGGAAAGATTGAACCACATAAATCCCTGTATATTATATAAAAGATTCCATGGTACGGAGGTCACAGAACAATAGATTATACTCAAAAATGGTGATCACAAGAATTTGTGTGTATGCATCAAGAGAGAGGTCAAAAACCTTGGTAGGAAAAAAGCAAGTAAGTTGGGCAGAAATATCAGCAGACATGTCTACCTTGGAGCATGTGGAAGACGTAAAGACACTGCCATAATGGGCAGTCAAAATGAAAAGAAGAGGTGCAGGGGAGATCCCATGCATATCGCTATACAAGATAGCTTCATCAGGGAATGGGAGGAAGAGGCCAAGACAGCAGTAAAATAAGGGATCAGCAGGAGGTATAGATCTGTCATGCTTTTTAAGGTCTGTACTCCACTGCGCCTCATGCTTGGAATTCAAATGCCTCATCATGCACGTGGTGCTAAGGTTCAGAAGATTTATACCTCGCTTCAGCCTCTGATTGCACAGCGTGCAAACTATTGGACACTTGTCAGCACATTGCCTCAAGAAATGCCTCACCAATGAGATCCTTTGAGCTGGCTGTGGTGTGATAATTTTGTTGGTGCGGTGGGCAGTAGCAGAAAACTTACTGGCAAGAGGCCACAGGCTGTGCTTTTGCACCCTGTTCTCTCTTTTGCCACGCTGCTGGAGCAAAGTGACCACTTCCTCTTCCTATGAACTGCACATGTCACTAGGATGGCCTTCGCTCCATGTGGGGTCTAGGACCTCCTTATCCCTTACATCATCGTCCACCCCGTCCTCACTCCTGCTGTCCTTGCCAGTCTGCACACTGCAGAAAGATGCTGCAGTTGGCATCTGTGTTTCATCATCCTCTGAGATTTGCTGTGTTGGTCCACTGTCCATGTGCGCTAGCCCCTCCAAGTACTTATCCACCAAGCAAACTCTGCGGAATATGTTAGCGCTATATAAAGATTATTATTACTCCCACAGACACAGGTGCAGAGTAGAACAATTTGTTTTTAGGCACACTACTCCAACACACACAGGTGCAGAGCTGAGAAATTTGTTTTTACGCACACTACTCCCACAGACACAGGTGTAGAGTAGAACAATTTATTTTTATGCACACTTCTCTCACAGACACAGTCGTAGAGTAGAAAAAAATTAGCTAAGCACACTACTCCTGCACACATGCATGCAGTGTAGAAAAATTGGTTAGGCACACTGCTCAAACAGACACAATTGCGGAGCATAACAATTTGATTTTATGCAGACTACTTCCACACACACAGGAGCCGAGTAGAACAATTTGTTTTTATGCACACTACTCCCACAGACTCGGGTACATAGTAGAAAATATTAGTTAGGCACACTACTCCCACAGACACTAGTACAGAGTAGAAAAAATTGGTTGAAGACACACTACTCCCACAGACAACATGGGTGAGGTGTTAAAACAGAGATAATTTTTGGAAAACTACGCGCACACAAAACCTAATACTACCTCACTCCAGCTTTGTCCTTTCCCAGCCACAACCATTATCTGGAAATTATGCAGTCTGAGTCACGTGGTGTACCGAACCATCACAGCTATAGCAATACTTGACATGGCTCTGATAATGCCCACAGCTTATAAACTTGTTAATTGGCTATGCTGCAGCCTTTCAATAAGCCTTATTTGGCATTCGAATCTGAGCAGTAAAACGGACTTCGGATACAATGTATGTGATTGGGGTCCGGTACTCAACACTAGTTGTCTGGTATGAACCCTGAACACTACTGTTCAAGCTCACTCATCTCCATTTAAGAGTGTGCATATTTATGCAACCACATAATTTTAGTTCTTAATTTTTTATTTTTCTACCCCAAAAAGATTTCAGGATACTTTACAATTCAATTGAATAGATTATAAATTACATCAAAGGTGAAAAAGTTTTCAAATGAGTTCTCAAGACATAATTTTTCTTTAGATGACAAAAACTGGGTCTTTAAACAGGGGTGTGCATACTATTGTATATCATCACTGTATTTTAATATAATACTAAATAATAAAATAATTTAGATAAGTGGTTTGATTTTGCTTTAAAAGATGTGTTGGGGACATTATTTTGTGTACACTTAATATTATATTTAGGTATGAAAGGCTTTTATTCTGTACTCCATAAAATGGCTGCTGAGAGAAGATCATGTGACCAGAGCAGTCAATCAGTCTCCTCCAATGGACAAATCGCTTTGAGTTGAGGTGTTTCTTAATTTGGATGGACTGATGGACTGATGTGGTCACATGTTCCTTCACCAGTAGTCATGGACTGGAAAGGTATGCAGTCTGTGAAAAAAGCTGTCTTAAAACCCTTTTAATAAGTATATTTAAAAATCGACCCAAACAAACAAGAACAAGGTGCAGAGGGCCAAGATTGTACTGAGGGCTGAAGGTTAACAAAGGGCAGACTAGTGAGGTGGATACTATCTTAGAACTACACTTCCCTGCCTAAAGAGGTGACAATAAAAGTGATATCTTGATACCTATGTTCTTAATGTAGGCTTAGTTTGACTTCAAAGATAAAGCCCAAGTCAAAAACATATAAAAGACGTCAATAGCCCTACAGGAAAATTCTCACCTGAGGAAATATTAATGTATAACGCAGTTACTAGGGGCTGCTAATAGGGATCAAGCCTTCAAAAACCAAATATGGATAACAAACTAATGCACCTAATAGGTGGACCCATAGTTTAATTGGTGATAGGGTCTAATAGATAAGATATGTGTGCTAGGGGTTTTGTGCCATGTCGTCCTTGCAACACATGCACACTAAAGGGGCCTTTACACATAGCGACATCGCTAGCGATATCGCTAAAGCGTCACCGATTTTGTGACACAGCAGCGATATCGCTAGCGATATCGCTGTGTGTGATATTTACCTCTGACCTGCTCCCCCGCTGTCTGTCGCTGATCATGCGAGATCGTGCAGCTCCATTTCTCGTCGGGCGCTTCTTGCTGGGCTTCCTGCTGGCGCCAACAAGCGACGCGTGGACACGGGCAGGAGGACGTCAGGATCGCCGCGTCTGAAAGGTAAGTAACGACCGCTGCTGCGTCGCTACATCACTGTGAGATCTGCCTGTGCGGCAGCTCCCTAGCGACCATTTAGCGATGCACCAGCGATCCTGACCGGGTCTTATTGTTGTCGGGATCGCTGGTGCATCGCTAAATGTAAAGGGGCCTTAAGAGCTGATGTAAAGAAGTGGTGCACTAGCCCTGACCATTGTCCTACTGCATTCCTTACCTAGGGTGGCATGGTGGCTCAGTGGTTAGCACGGCAGCCTTGCAGCACTGGAGTCCTGGGTTCAAATCCCACCTAGGCAACATCTGCAAGGAGTTTGTATGTTCTCCCCGTGTTTGCATGGAATTTGTATGTACTCCTGTTTCCTCCTACATTCCCTATCTGTCTTTGGATGCTCCCACAGCAATGTTAATGTGTGCAAACTGTAAAGAGCTGAATAGTCCATTAGTGCTATATAAAAATAAAGATTATTTTTATTAATATACCTTCCTATTTGCTGAGGTTGGCACCTTAAGATGGCGAAATATGGTGAGAGATGGCTCCCCCATTTGTGAATCGACTTTTCCTAGACTCCTAGCATACACTCTTAATCGTAGACATGTAGACAGAAATAGAGGACCAGCATAGATCTATGTCTGCTGATGTCAGTCTTTGGGGCCATAAAACAGCACACAATGCAAAGGAAACATATTGCGAAGGGAAGTGTTCATTTGCAAGATGGAGATAAATGGGAAAATAATCAATAATGATCGTTTGCTATCAGGTCTCTTTAATGAGGTTATGTTGTATTATCTACCATCTGTCCTTATACTGCTCCATTACTGTATAGTGTTCAGTATTTGTTTTGAGTTGTTTCAACTCTTTTATGTGTATAACTTTAATGTTTAATAACCAAGGATATAATTTGCACATCATATTTACCTAAATCGTATTATAAACTTTGTTGCTATGTGGGGCCCTTGGTGATGTATGTAAGGGTGTGCCCATGACTTTCCCATTTACCTCCAACTTGCAAACCATAACTTCCCTTCTCAATATGTTTCCTTTGCATTGTGTGCTGTTTTATGGCCCCAAAGACTGACATCAGCAGACATATACCTTTGCTGGTCCTCTATTTCTGTCAATACTTCTGCGATTCAGGGTATATGCTAGGAGTCTAAGGACAGTCGATGCACAAGCGGGAAGGTATGCAGCAAGACAATGGTCAGGGCTAGTTCACCCCTTCTTCACATTGACTCTTAAGGTCCCGTTACATTTAGCGATGCAGCAGCGATCCCAACAATGATGCGACCCGGTCAGGATCGCTGGTGCACCGCTAAGTGGTCGCTAGTGAGCTTCCAAACAGGCAGATCTCACCAATGACACAGCGATGCTCGGCGGTAGTTACTTACCTGTCAGAAACACAGTGATGATGACGTCTTCCGCCTGCGTCCATGCATCACTCGTCGGTGCCAGCGGGACTCCAGCAAGAAGAAAACGGCCCAGGACGTTCTCACGCAATCAGCGATATCCAGCGGGGAGGGCATGTCGGAGGTAAGTGTCACATGTAGCGAGATCGCTAGCGATGTCGCTGTTGCGTCACAAAATCGGTGACGCTTTAGTGATATCGCTTGCGATATTGCTATGTGTAGAAGGCCCTTTAGTGTGTATGTGTTGCACTGACGACGTGGCACAAAACCCCTAGCACACATACTGTATCTTACCTATTAGCCGCAATCACCATTTAAACTATGGGTGCTCCCCTATTAGATGCATTGGTTTGTTATCCATATGTGGTTTTTGAAGGTTTTATCCTTATCAGCAGCCCCCTACTATCTCCATTATACATTAATATTTCCTCAGGTGAGGTTTCTCCTGAAGGGCCATTGCTGGCTTTTATGTTTTATTGACTTGGGCTCTATTTCTCAAATCAAACTAAGAAACATTTGAACGGAGGTATCAAGATATCACTTTTAGGCTAAGTGCACACGTAGCAGAAAATTTCTTCTGAAAAACCTGACTCCTTTTTAAGGCCTCTTTCACACTTCAGTTTTTTGTGTCAGTTCAAATCCGCCAAAAAGACGGACAAGCGGATCCTTTGTTAACTGATGTGAACGGATGCCACAGGATCCGTTTTTTGACGGAT
Source organism: Dendrobates tinctorius (assembly GCF_039654945.1). Lineage (NCBI taxonomy): Eukaryota > Metazoa > Chordata > Amphibia > Anura > Dendrobatidae > Dendrobates > Dendrobates tinctorius. The sequence goes on from NW_027361693.1 coordinate 18,987,372, forward strand.
CCGCAAAATGAGGAAATTTAAAGGAACCGCTGGCCGGTAAGAGGAGAAAGAGAGAGATTGATTTTTTTTTCCAGCACCCAGACAGAATTTCGGGTTAAATCAGTGTCTGGAGGATCCGCCTGCCAAAAAAACGTTGCAAGCTCCGTTTGGAAATCTTTGAGGATGTTGACGGACAGCAACATTATGGCGGATCCGTTTTTTTCAAAACCTGGCGGATTTTGACTGATTGTAAAAAACGGAAGTGTGAAAGAGGCCTTATGCGTTTTTATCAGCGCGTTTTCAAAGCGCATAGAAATAGCCAGAAACGCGGAAAAATCCGCAAAATTAATGAGCATGCTGCGTTTTTTACCGCGATGCGGTTTTTTCGCGGTAGAAAAAACGCATCAATACGCACAAAAACTGCAAAATGCATAGAAATCAATGGGAAGCTTATTTTTAGTGGTTTTATTGGAAAAACGCTAAAAATACCACTAAAAAACGCTGTGTGTGAACACAGCCTTATTGTTACCTCTTTGCGCAGGGTAGTGTAGTCCTATGACTGTATCCACCTCACTAGTCTGCCCACTGTTACCCTTCAACCCTCAGTACAATTTATGCACTCTGCACCTTGTTCTTGTTTGTTTGGGATAATTTTTATATATACTTAAGGAAAGTTACTTTTTATAAGGGTTTTTTCTAGTAAGCCTCCTTCACACCCTTTCCAGTACCTGTTCGTGTAAGCCCCCTGTGGGAAATTTGCACTACAAGTAAAGGAGAACAAACTGTAATACTTATATAATTGAATTGTACACCAATTCATGTCCCTAACACACCAGTGAAAATAAAGGCCATAATGTGGCCGCCCCATTAACTAATTGTGCAGCCAGTTATGGACAGTGCAACCCAAGTTATAAAGCAGGGGAAGCTGAACAGATTGATACTTAGCTTTGTGAGAAATGATTTAGTATAACCTGTTTTTCCCTAACTTCAACTTTTACTGTTTTGTGGATTTTTGGTCTAGTGGGTGAATCTATAAATGACACATCTTCTTTGAATGCACAATTATACAAAGAAAATTGCCATTCACTAATAGGATCACTAACTGGAACGAAAATCCCAGACAGAGCAGAGAATAAATATTAAAACGCAAGTTATATTGAATCTTTACTCACAAAGTTAAACATTACTTTCTTCAGCCCCCCACTCTGTGACATGATGCCTGCAGTTTAGAATGCATTTCGTAGTGACAGGTTCCCTTTAAGTTACTCTTAATCTTTTTACACAGAAATTACTTTATAAAATGATAATGGTAGACAGTTTGTTCAGTTTCACAGGCTTCCTTTAAAAGCGGGATTTTAATACACATATTTAAAGAAATATAATTTATGCAAACTGTGGAATAAAGTATGCAGTTAGATAAGGCAAATGGAATGTTTTACTTTTTTTTTTTAAATATCTCTAAGGGAAATTATAAACTTGCCAGAAGCTTTCTCAGCTCATTTGGACCTAAGAAACAGACTCTAAACTGGAAAATTGTAAATATCAGTGAATGCTCACTTACTGTATGTGGATTTATCTGAAAATGAATGGATTATATCAACTTTTGTTCTAAGTTTGTGGACTAAAGTAAGCTATGCAGCCAAATATATAAGCAAAGTTTTTTCTGTCTTTTTAATTTAAACAATAGTGTACATGAAAATAAGAAACTTTGTAATATATCTTATCAGAGAATACTTTTTCCTCTTGGAATGAATATTAATTTTTAAAATTCTCAGTTCACAGGTAAAATTTGTATTCAGTGAAGACAGATTTTTACATTACTGAGATAGAAAATGGTTAAGGGGGTTAAGAGGAGTAATAATAATAATCTTTATTTTTTATATAGCGCTAACATTCCACAGCGCTTTACAGTTTGTTCACATTATCATCACTGTCTCCGATGGGGCTCACAATCTAAATTCCCTATCAGTATGTCTTTGGAATGTGGGAGGAAACCCACGCAAACACGGGGAGAACATACAAACTCCTTGCAGATGTTGTTCTTGGTGGGATTTGAACCACTGAGCCACCGTGCTTCCCCGAGAGCTCTGGCTCTTGCTCCCCCGTCTTCTCCATCTGCATAGAATCTTATTAGTAGCAATTGCCATCCCCTATTTCAGTAATGGGAAAATCTGTCTATACTAAATACAAAAGAAATGGATTTCTCTTATAATATACACTGTGCCGTTAAGTCATGGTGCACTTTTGACCAGTCACTGGAAAGCAACAAAAGATGATAGAAATGTGAAATCTGTTCCAAATAAAAGTGCAGTTTGATGTGGGCTCCATCTGTTGCCCTACACACATCCAAACGATAGTGAAGTTCTTGCCACACACGGGTAAAGACGTCTGGAGTAACAGAGTGAATAACGTCTGTGATTCTCTGTTTTAGGTGATTAGTGTCGTTGATACGTTCAATGTACACATGTTTCTTCACATAACCCCAAAAGTAAAAGTCTAAGGGCATCAGATCTGAGGATCGTGGTGTACCTTCCTGTGACTGGTCAAAAGTGCACTATGACTTTACGGACACACTTGTATATCACAAAGTTTCTTACTTTCAAGTGTATTTTTGATTATGAAATAAAAATAAAAATGAAGGTTACTTTTTAGCATTCAATTAAATTGTAAGATTATCATGGATTAATAATCTTGCAGTCTAAACAGGCTATTGATAACCCAACAAACAAGCAAAATGCTCATTCGCTGGTTGAAATGATCTTTTGTGCTGCACAAACGATCCTTGCCTTCTGCAGTGCATTGGCCTGTGTAAAGAAGGCTCATGATGAAGAGAACAATGGCTGTGTATTACAGATCCTTCAGTGCATATTTGAAAAGCAGTCTGCCTATGTAAATAAATTGTTGATTAGTAACTCCTCGGAAATGACTAGTGCAATTAAACCTCAAGACTGGACAGTCTAAAGGTAAGTCTCATTTATATTTCAGCATGAGACACTTTAAAGTAATTTGGTGCATTTTGAGAAGGTCTAGTCTAAGTTTGCACGGTCTAAAATTTAGACAGAGCTGCGAAACAGTGAACTGATATATCTATATGTACTATTCTTCCAAAAATTACATCAATTTAATTCCTTTTCACAGACCTTGGCTAAAACTCATTTATTACAAATTTGAGCAAATGCTTTGTCATTTAAGAACACAACGAGCCACAAATATTCAGGATGCAAGCTGAGAGACAAATATGTTTCTTACCAACATCAGACATTTCAGGGACACTGGCAGTATAAATGTGTTCTAGAAAAGTGGGCTCATTATCATTAATGTCATGTATCTTTATGACAAACTCAGACTCTGGTTCCACAGGTCTCCCTGTCCTTCTATTTATTGCTTGTGCACGCAAGGTGTAAAAGGCTTTTTCTTCTCTGTCAATTCGCCGCGTGGCATGAATGTCACCTGTTCTCTCATCAATGACAAAAAGTGTTCCAGCTCCATCTCCTGAGAGGATGTATTTCAGACTCCCATCTCCTTTATCTTGATCTGAATGGAGCTACAAAAGAAAAAAAAAGAAAATGAATACTTGTGTACATGGATAAGAACTAAGAACACTTGCTATGACATACAGTACAGATACAGTACAGATCCTAGACAACAATTTATCATTGATACCACAATAATATATTAGATGCTGGAAACTAATTACATGGCAGCACATTTGGAGCAATCTAGAGCAATTTACTTATAATTCATGAGTTTAAGAATTAATATTTACATGACATTACAGGATATAAGTTTCTTCTTCTCTTGGAAAATGAACAAACACAGCTTCCATTGAACAATGATGAAATGATATAGGTTTTGATAAATGGTATTGATATCATTAATAGGGATTTCATAGTGTCTCCAGATGTAATATCCTGTCTTTTGTGCGACATGATTAAAACAGCATGTCTTCGGGTATATGCACATGCAGGAGACTTGTTTCGGAAATGTCTGTGACTGTACAATGTGTATGAATGGAACTTCCAGACATCCATGTGCTTTCTGTAAAAAAAATATACCCTATATAAATGAATACAAAGAGACTATATACAAGAAAGTTTGGTAAATCCTGTCCAGCTAGCTTTCAAGCATAAACCAAAGAAACCTGCATTATAAAGGGCCTGTCACACTAAGCGATATCGCAAGCAATATCGCTATAACGTCACTGGTTTTTGTGACGTTATAGCGATATCACTAGCGATATCGCTGTCTGATACTTACCTCTGACCGCACCCCCGCTAGTTATCGCTGATCGCGCGAGAACATCCTGGACCGTTTCTCAACGTCAGCTTCCTGCTGGGCTTCCTGCTGTGACGACGAGTGACGCGTGGACGTGGGCGGGAGGATGTCAGGATCACCTCGTCTGACAGGTAAGTAACAACCCCCGACCCCTGCTATGTCGCTGGTGAGATCTGCCTGTGTGGCAGCTCACTAGCAACCACTTAGCGATGTACCAGCGATCCTGACCGCTTCATATCGCTGGTCGGGATCACTGGTACATCACTAAGTGTGATGGTACCTTTAGAGTTTTGCCTGTTCTACTGGATAATTGCTTGTTGACAATATTTTGTTTTAACATACCATAACAAAATTAAAAGTTTGAAACTAATTTATATTCTCTTCATTATTTACTATGTGCAGATACTTTACTCAACAAAGCTCATAATGAAATGCACAGGTACTATATATATATTCACAAAAGATAAATTACAGAATGAAGAAAAATAAAGCTGCACTATCTCACAGATGTGAAAAATAAGAGTTACTTATTCTGTGTTACATTTTGCCTACAAAATATACATTACTATGAAACAGTTTTATACAGGGTTTGGGAAATGCTGAAAGCACCACTTTGGCAGAATTTTTTTTCACCGCTGGAGTGGTGATTTAAACATAAGCCATGTGCCCCAATCATATACTTGCTGTTAGGGTTGGCAGATTGCACCAAATTAAAATAAACTATAAAGTGCAATTGCAACACGTGGTCTACCATGCAGAGATGTTTAACTGCTGCTAGTGACCAGTGATGGTACCAAAACAGCGAGAGACTGCTTTAACACACTGTGCTAGCGCCACGCAGTGTGCATGGAATACTGAGAATCCCTCTTCCTTACTTTACTGAGCGGTACTGAACAAAAGAACAGTAAGTTCAATACCATGTTAACCATCAAAGGAATAAAGGAAATATGACGCTAGTTGTGGGACCTTATTGCTCTCCCAGAGAAGTCTAGGCTAGTGGTTGAGCTTGCACTGTAACTTAACTGTGCTAACCCCACACACGACCAGAGACAGATGCTAAACCAAGAGGGAGTTTCCTACCCTACACTGCCTGCCTAGACACCCAATCATCGTTATAAGAGCAGGACACACACGTGCAAACAGAGTGGTAGCATATCCACTCACACACACACCACATATAAATGATACTAGCACATCAGCGTGGGTCTCTGAGAGTCTTTTATACACTAGACTCACATCCAGTAAGACAGGACTTTGCCTGTGGACCAATCCAAAGAGGGAATTCCCACCCTACACTGCCTGTCTAGACAAACACTTGCAGTGCTATTAGCGGCACACAGGGTGGTAAAGTAGCCACCAACACACCAAACACATATGATACTAGCGCACAGGCGTGCACTCCAGAGGACCTTTTATACATACAGCTCAAGGCCAGACAGACAGGCCCATGCCTGTGGACCAATCAGAAGCCGCTACATAACCAGAGCAACTGATGTCCGACCACCAATGAGAAGGTGCAATCTCATGGACATGCTCAGTACAGTGTTCTCCAAACTTAGACTCCAGAATGCAATGCAGCACATGCAATACACTGGTTACCATAGACTTGACTAGAGAGTCAGCAGTAACCAATTGTGTGGCATGAGCTGGGACCGATGTCTGCGCTGAGCAGCAGTCCCAATGGCTGTGACTGAATGGGAGACCACAGCACCAGATCAGGCCCGGGATCCATCCCATGCAACGGGAAGATCCGGGCACCTAAAACTCATCCTCTGTCTTCATTGTTTGTTGGCACCACCCCAATACCGCTGCACCATCTTGCGAGAGCAGCTTCTGACTGTCCGGAAGTCATAAGTTACATCACAAGGTCTCAATGCAAGGATATGAGAACGAGAACGAGACTCTCATAGATTTGTATTGAAAACTGACCTCCACGTAACTCTCTGCAACATTAGAGCTGCTGGCAGGTCACAAACTGCAGAAAGGGACCAGAGTGGCATAGTAAAAAAAAAAGAAGAAAATGCTGGAACGTGATTATCAGACAGGGAGCAGGGAGCTTCATTTTTAAGCACCACTCCAGCAGTGAAATAAAAAAAATGGTGGTGTGTTGCTTTAAAAGTAAAACCGCTTTCAAATATAGCTGAAATAGCTTTATCAATTAACTAAATGCAAAGTGAATGAGCAAAAATGAAAACTGAATGAACTCAATATTTAGTCTGATCAACCTTTTCCTTTAAATGATCATCAAGCATTTATTTTTAAATTACACTTGCTCGCAGTTTTTGAACGATTTTGGCAGGGAAGTTGTGGAGAACTAACCACAGATCTCCCATGGATGTAAGCTAACAAAAATACTTTTTGTCTCTTCATGTTAGCCCACATAGACTCAATGTTGAGATTAGGGTTCTGTGGGGTCCATAAAATAATTTTCAAGACTGCTGAATATTAGGTAAAATGCAGTTTCCAATATTAATAATAGTAATAGATCTGCTAAAAATGCTTGATATACAGATAGTAACCTCTATGTCATTCAATTTTGGTGCATGCATTGACTTATGTTGTGTAACAGAGAGTCTGATCTGAAAAATGGATCAAGGTAGTGTGTGCTATGGTTTTTGTAAATGCAAAACACAGGTCAGTGTGTAAAACTGTTCATGTGAAAGCCACATTATCTTGCCTTGGTCCTTTTGCTGTCTGTTCATTTTGTATATGGACAGCACAAGGACATTCAATACGCTTGTCTGAAGTATCCCTAAGTAGAAAATATCAGGAAATCTGAGAAATTCTGTTTGTATGTGTAATAAAGTGTATCTAAAGCGTGCAGTTTTTATTAATCATTTTAAATTAAGAATGACAGTACTACTCATACTCATTGGTGTGTAAAGGGGGGTTATCTCTATAACCAGCTTCATTTTCATCCTTTAGAAACTATATTGTGATTATAGTTAATCCAATTTTCAAACTTTCAACATTAAGATTTTTTGTTAATTAAAAAGTAGGCTAAAACAACAATAGATTGAACATTCCATTGATGAAAAAAATCCAAAAATAACATTAACCATATTTAGAGCACTTTAAATTGCAGTGTCAAGTTGCAGACTAAAAAACTTCAATGCAATCACAACAAATGAATTAGAAAAATAAACATTGCAACTATATATTAGTTAAAACAAACACTATACTCTGTGACATATGCAACAGGTTCTATTTTTATTTGGCATGGATTTGGTTTTCACAGTTCACAGCTTCCTCCAAGGTTTTATGTACTTTAGGTATTCTTTTTTTTTTTTTTAGAAATTACACAAGATCAGTGACTAAGGGCCCCGTCACACTAAAGGTACTGTCACACTTAGCGATGCACCAGCGATCCCGACCAGCGATATGACTAGCGCTAAGTGGTCGATAGTGAGCTGCCACACAGGCAGATCTCACCAGCGACATAGCAGTGGTCGGGGGTCGCTACTTACCTTTCAGACGAGGCGACCCTGACGTCCTCCCGCCTGCGTCCACGCGTCGCTCGTCGGTGCCACAGGAAGCCCAGCAGGAAGCTGACGACAAGAAATGGTCCAGGACGTTCTCGCACGATCAGTGATAACCAGCGGGGGAGCGGTCGGAGGTAAGTATCAGACATAGCAATATCGCTATAACGTCACAAAAACCAGTGATGTTATAGCGATATTGCTAGCGATATAGCTTAGTGTGACAGGCCTTTAAGCGATATCGCTAGCAATATCGCTATAGCATCACTGATTTTGTGACGTTATAGTGATATTGCTAGCGATATCGCTATGTCTGATACTTACCTCCGACCGGCTCCCCCGCTGATTATCGCTGATCGCGCGAGAACGTCCTTGGCCGTTTCTCGTCATCAGCTTCCTGCTGGGCTTCCTGTGGCGCCGACGAGCGACGCGTGGACGCGGGCGGGAGGACGTCAGGATCGCCTCGTCTGACAGGTAAGTAGCGACCCCCGACCCCTGCTATGTCGCTTGTGAGATCTGCCTGTGTGGCAGCTCACTAGCGACCATTTAGCGATGCACCAGCGATCCTGACCGCGTCATATCGCTGGTTGGGATCGCTGGTGCATTGCTAAGTGTGACAGTACCTTAAAACAAGTAAATTACAAAGTAACAGGCTTCTCATTAGAGGATGACCTATAAACAGTGTAAATAACTTTAAGCTAAATTCAAACTAATTAGCACAAACTATTTTAGACACCCTTTGGTTGTCCTAGATTCCCAAACAAAATAACTATTAAACATAAAGTATGATATAAAAATATAAATATCTTACTATGTAAGTAATTTAATTTGTTGTCATACTTAAAATGTAATACGTAATAGATAGTGTTGAGCATTCCGATACCGCAAGTATCGGGTATCGGCCGATACTTGCTGTATCGGAATTCCGATACCGACTTCCGATATTTTTTCAATATCGGAATTCGGCATCGGAATCGGAAGTTCAAAGTTGATTGACAGACTGACGTCATCATGATGCGCGGTGTGTGCGCATCATGATGCGCCGTCATTTCGGGCCTTCCGGGGGTCTCTGCCGGCCTGCCGGGGGGCTGTGCCGGCCTGCCGGGGGGCTGTGTGGACTGCCCGGGGTCTGTACCGGCCTGCCGGGGGGCTGTGCCGGCCTGCCGGTGGTCTGTGCACCCTGTGGGGGTCTGTACCGGCCTGCCGGGGGGCTGTGCCGGCCTGCCGGTGGTCTGTGCACCCTGTGGGGGTCTGTACCGGCCTGCCGGGGGGCTGTGCCAGCCTGCCGGTGGTCTGTGCACCCTGTGGGGGTCTGTACCGGCCTGCCGGGGGGCTGTGCCGGCCTGCCGGGGGGCTGTGCTGATGTCCGGGGGTCTGTGCAAGCATCGTCTGATGGGACTACAAGTCCCATCGGGCGATGCCTGCTACCATGACAGTGATTGACACATTAGCCAATGATGGGACAGTAGTAGTCCCATCATCCGGCTAATGTGTTAAATGTTAAAAAAAAAAAAAAAAAAAATACTACATACATACTACATGCATGCTACATACATACTACATGCTACATACATACTACATATATACTACATACATACTACATACATGCTACATACATACTACATGCTACATACATACTACATGCATGCTACATACATACTACATGCTACATACATACTACATGCATGCTACATACATACTACATACATACTACATATATACTACATACATACTACATATATACTACATACATACTACATACATGCTACATACATACTGCATGCTACATACATACTACATACATACTACATGCATGCTACATGCATGCTACATGCATGCTACATACATACTACATGCTACATACATACCACATACATACTACATACATGCTACATACATACTACATGCATGCTACATACATACTACATGCCACATACATACCACATACATACTACATACATACTACATACATACTACATGCTACATACATACTACATATATACTACATGCATGCTACATACATACTACATACTACATACATACCACATACATGCTACATACATACTACATATATACTACATGCATGCTACATACATACTACATGCTACATGCATGCTACATACATACTACATACATACTACATGCTACATACATACCACATACATACTACATACATACAATACATTCATACAATACATACATAGACATACAGTACATATAACATAGAGTAACATACTTACCAATACTTGTCACATTGTTCCCCGAAGCCATTGTCTTTTCCGGAATAAATATTAACATAACAAACCACAAAAATACTCACCCACGATCTGAAGCAGTCCACGAGTGTGTCCCACGATGATCTTGGGTAGAGAATGGCAGCATCAGATGATGCTGCCGTTCTCTACGGGCTGCAGGAATCCAATGACGGAAGGTAGGTATCCTTCCGCACTGTATTCCTCCGCCACTTAAAAAAAAAAAAGTCCCTAGTCTCACTTTATGCCATTGCTGCGTGGGAAATTCCCACACAGCAATGGCATAAAGTGAGACTAGGGACTTTTTTTTTTTTTTTAAGTGGCGGAGGAATACAGTGCGGAAGGATACCTACCTTCTGTCATTGGATTCCTGCAGCCCGTAGAGAACGGCAGCAACAGCTGATGCTGCAGTTCTCTACCCAAGATCATCGTGGGACACACTCGTGGACTGCTTCGGATCGTGGGTGAGTATTTTTGTGGTTTGTTATGTTAATATTTATTCCGGAAAAGACAATGGCTTCGGGGAACAATGTGACAAGTATTGGTAAGTATGTTACTCTATGTTATATGTACTGTATGTCTATGTATGTATTGTATGAATGTATTGTATGTATGTAGTATATATGTGGTATGTATGTAGCATGTAGTATGTATGTAGTATGTATGTAGCATGCATGTAGCATGCAGTATGTATGTAGCATGCATGTAGTATGTATGTAGCATGTAGTATGTAGCATGCATGTAGTATATATGTAGTATGTATGTAGCATGTAGTATGTATGTAGCATGCATGTAGTATGTATGTAGCATGCATGTAGTATGTATATGGTATGTATGTAGCATGTAGTATGTATGTAGCATGCATGTAGTATATATGTGTTATGTATGTGGTATGTATGTAGCATGCATGTAGCATGCATGTAGTATGTATGTAGTATGTATGTAGTATATATGTAGCATGTAGTATGTATGTAGCATGCATGTAGTATGTATGTAGTATGTATGTAGTATATATGTAGTATGTATGTAGCATGTAGTATGTATGTAGCATGCATGTAGTATATATGTAGTATGTATGTAGCATGTAGTATGTATGTAGCATGCATGTAGTATATATGTAGTATGTATGTAGCATGTAGTATGTATGTAGCATGCATGTAGTATATATGTAGTATGTAGCATGTAGTATGTATGTAGCATGCATGTAGTATATATGTTATGTATGTAGCATGTAGCATGCATGTAGCATGCATGTAGTATGTATGTAGTATATATGTGGTATGTATGTAGCATGCAGTATGTATGTAGCATGCATGTAGTATATATGTAGTATGTATGTTGCATGTAGTATTTATGTAGTATGAATGTAGCATGTATGTAGTATGTAGTATGAATGTAGCATGTGTGTAGTATGCATGTTGTATGTATGTAGCATGTAATTTTTTTATTTTTTTTTTACATTTAACACATTAGCCGGATGATGGGACTACTACTGTCCCATCATTGGCTAATGTGTCAATCACTGTCATGGTAGCAGGCATCGCCCGATGGGACTTGTAGTCCCATCGGACGATGCCTGCACAGACCCCCGGAGCCTGCACAGACCACCGGCAGGCCGGCACAGCCCCCCGGCAGGCCGGCACAGCCCCCCGGAGCCTGCACAGCCCCCCGGCAGGCCGGCACAGCCCCCCGGAGCCTGCACAGACCACCGGCAGGCCGGCACAGACCACCGGAGCCTGCACAGACCCCCTGGCAGGCCGGCACAGCCCCCCGAAAGGCCCGTACAGACCCCAGAGAGGCTGTACAAGGGCAGGAAAGGGTTTTTCTTATTCCGATACCGGAAGTCCCATAGACTTGAATGGGACTTCCGGTATCGGAATCGGCGATACCGATACTTTTTTTAAAGATCGGCCGATACCATCCGATACGATACTTTGAAGTATCGGACGGTATCGCTCAACTCTAGTAATAGATAGAAAATAGTAAAATTAATCCTGCATATGTAAAATACTTTCTGCCATGAGGAATTACCAATAGCCAAAACTATCAGTCAAATGTATTACTTTGATGCTTAACAAATTATTGTCCAGTAAGCATTTTTGTAATACGCAGTTTATTTGTTAAGTTATGAAGAGAATTTATTATCTACGGTATATTTTAACTAAATGGATGTCTATTTTGATTTACTAGTGATTAGAGTTGAGCGATACCAGCCGATACTTGAAAATATCGGATCGGAATGGATCGGCCGATCTCAAGTCTATGGGACTTCCGGTATCGGAATAAGAAAAACCCTATTTTTGCCTTGTACAGCCTCTCTGGGGTCTGTACGGGCCTTTCGGGGGGCTGTGCCGGCCTGCCAGGGGGTCTGTTCAGGCTCCGTTGGTCTGTGCCGGCCTGCAGAGGGGCTGTGACGGCCTGCCGGTGGTCTGTGCAGGCTCCGGGGGTCTGTGCCGGCCTGCCGTGGGGCTGTGCTGGCCTGCCGGTGGTCTGTGCAGGCTCCGGTGGTCTGTGCCGGCCTGCCGGGGGGCTGTGCCGGCCTGCCGGTGGTCTGTGCAGGCTCCGGTGGTCTGTGCCGGCCTGCCGGGGGGCTGTGCAGGCTTCGGGGGTCTGTGCAGGCATCGTCCGATGGGACTACAAGTCCCATCGGGCGATGCCTGCTACCATGACAGTGATTGACAAATTAGCCAATGATGGGACCGTAGTAGTCCCATCATCCGGCTAATGTGTTGAATGTAAAAAAAAAAAAAAAAATTACATGCTACATACATGCTACATGCATACTACATACAGTATATACTACATGTAACATACATACTACATATATACTACATGCAACATGCATACTACATACATGCTACATACTACATGCATGCTACATACATGCTACATATATACTACATGCATGCAACATACATACTACATATATACTACATGCATGCAACATACATACAACATACATACTACATGCATGCAACATACATACTACATATATACTACATGCATGCAACATACATACAACATATATACTACATGCATGCAACATGCATACTACATATATACTACATGTAACATACATACTACATATATACTACATGTAACATACATACTACATACATGCTACATACTACATGCATGCTACATACTACATACATGCTACATACTACATACATGCTACATACTACATACATGCTACATACATGCTACATACTACATACATGCTACATACATACTACATATATACTACATGCATGCAACATACATACTACATATATACTACATGCATGCAACATACATACTACATATACCACATGCATGCAACATACATACTACATATATACTACATGCATGCAACATACATACTACATATATACTATATGCATGCAACATACATACTACATATATACTACATGCATGCAACATACATACAACATATATACTACATGCATGCAACATGCATACTACATATATACTACATGTAACATACATACTACATATATACTACATGCAACATGCATACTACATACATGCTACATACTACATGCATGCTACATACATGCTACATACTACATACATGCTACATACATACTACATATATACTACATGCATGCAACATACATACTACATATATACTACATGCATGCAACATACATACTACATATATACTACATGCATGCAACATACATGCAACATATATACTACATGCATGCAACATGCATACTACATATATACTACATGTAACATACATACTACATATATACTACATGTAACATACATACTACATACATGCTACATACTACATGCATGCTACATACTACATACATGATACATACTACATACATGCTACATACATACTACATACATAATACATATATACTACATGCATGCAACATACATACAACATATATACTACATGCATGCAACATGCATACTACATATATACTATATATACTACATGTAACATACATGCTACATATATACTACATGCTACATACATGCAACATACACACTACATGCTACATACATGCAACATACGTACTACATACATACTACATACCACATGCATGCAACATGCATACTACATATATACTGCATATATACTACATGCATGCAACATACATATATACTACATACAATACATACATATAGACATACAGTACATATAACAGAGTACATACTCACCGTCACTTGTCACTTTGATCCCCGAAGCCATTGTCACCTGAGGGATAAATATCAAAATAAAAAAACACCAATATACTTACCCCGATCCGCAGAAGTCCACGAGGGTCCCACGTCCATCTTGCGTGGAGAACAGCAGCATCAGCTGATGCTACCGTTCTCTACCAGCTCCAGGAATACAATGACGGAAGGGAGGTATCTTTCCGCACTGTATTCCTCCACCACTTTAAAAAAAAAAAAGTCCCAAGTCTCACTTTATGCCATTGCTGCGTGGGAAATTCCCACGCAGCAATGGCATAAAGTGAGACTAGGGACTTTTTTTGTTTGTTTTTTAAAGTGGTGGAGGAATACAGTGCGGAAGGATACCTACCTTCCGTCATTGTATTCCTGGAGCTGGTAGAGAACGGTAGCATCAGCTGATGCTGCTGTTCTCCACGCAAGATGGACGTGGGACCCTCGTGGACTTCTGCGGATCGGGGTAAGTATATTGGTGTTTTTTTATTTTGATATTTATCCCTCAGGTGACAATGGCTTCGGGGATCAAAGTGACAAGTGACGGTAAGTATGTACTCTATGTTATATGTACTGTATGTCTATATGTATGTATTGTATGTAGTATATATGTATGTTGCATGCATGTAGTATATATGCAGTATGTATGTAGCATGTATGTAGTATGTATGTTGCATGTATGTAGTATGTATGTTGCATGTATGTAGCATGTAGTGTGTATGTATGTAGCATGTATGTAGTATGTATGTAGCATGTAGTGTGTATGTTGCATGTATGTAGCATGTAGTATATATGTAGTATGTATGTTACATGTAGTATATATAGTATATATGTAGTATGCATTTTGCATGCATGTAGTATATATGTATTATGTATAGAGTATGTATGTAGTATGTAGCATGTATGTAGTATGTAGCATGCATGTAGTATGTAGCATGTATGTAGTATGCATGTTGCATGTAGAATATATGTAGTATGTATGTTACATGTAGTATATATGTAGTATGCATGTTGCATGCATGTAGTATATATGTAGTATGTATGTTGCATGCATGTAGTATATATGTAGTATGTATGTAACATGTATGTAGTATGTAGCATGTATGTAGCATGCATGTAGTATGTAGCATGTATGTAGTATGCATGTTGCATGTGCATGTAGTATATATGTAGTATGTATGTTACATGTAGTATATATGTAGTATGCATGTTGCATGCATGTAGTATATATGTTGTATGTATGTTGCATGCATGTAGTATATATGTAGTATGTATGTTGCATGCATGTAGTATGTATGTTGCATGCATGTAGTATATATGTAGTATGTATGTAGCATGTATGTAGTATGTAGCATGTATGTAGCATGCATGTAGTATGTAGCATGTATGTAGTATGCATGTTGTATGTATGTAGCATGTATGTAGCATGTAATTTTTTTTTTTTTTACATTCAACACATTAGCCGGATGATGGGACTACTACTGTCCCATCATTGGCTAATGTGTCAATCACTGTCATGGTAGCAGGCATCGCCCGATGGGACTTGTAGTCCCATCGGACGATGCCTGTACAGACCCCCGGAGCCTGCACAGCCCCCCGGCAGGCCGGCACAGACCACCGGAGCCTGCACAGACCACCGGCAGGCCGGCACAGCCCCCCAGCAGGCCGGCACAGACCACCGGCAGGCCGGTACAGACCCCCGGACAGTCGGCACAGCCCCCCCGAAGGCCCAAACTGACGGCGCATCATGATGCGCACAGACAGCGCATCATGATTACGTCATTTCGGCAGCCAATCAGAGCCACTTTTGTGGCTCATTGCATTTTGGACTTCCGATTCCGGTATCCGATACGAAAAAAGTATCGGTACTCGGTATCGGAATTCCGATACGGCAAATATCGGCCGATACCCGATACTTGCGGTATCGGAAAGCTCAACACTACTAGTGATATATTATTTTCCTCTATTTTTTCTGTTTTTATTTTCAGATTGCAGTTGTTTTTTTGTCAGCAGAATTGCAGATTTGCTCTTTCAACCGCAGTCCAGGGCTTTCCTTTTTAGCTGTGGCAGGAACATGGGCAACTAGTGTCAAGGGAATTTATTATCGATATTTTAACTAAATAAATCTCTCTATCGATATACTATTTTTTCTCTATTTATCTTCTATTTTTTTTCTGTCTGATTTGAGTTGCTGCTTTTCACTTTCAACAGCAGTCCATGGATTTTTTAAACTGCTGTGACACGGACATGGGCAATTGGAGTCTGGAGATGGCTAATTGATGCTTCCTTTACACTGTTGTTTGCATGCCACAGCAATGATGACGTGATGGTGATGGCGAATTCAGTCGAGGAGTTCAAGAAAGGCCTGGATGTCTTCCTGGAGTCTAACAATATTGTGTCTTACAGTGATTAGGTTCTTTAGAAGGACGTAGATCGGGGGATTTATTCTGATGGAATATAGGCTGAACAGGATGGACAAGTGTCTATTTTTGGCCTTGCTAACTATGTTACAATGTTAATGACCTATGTTTTGCCAAATGTGCTATTATTGCATGATGTAACTGTACAGGAAAAAATGTAGATTCCTTTGCCTGTTATATTGAGGAAATCTATCAACATGGATAATCATTATAAACAATAAAATCAGTAGAAACAAGACATAAAAAGATAACCATCATGTAATATTGATTGAAAGATATTGAATCTTAACCCCTTCCCTAGAGTGGATGTAATATTCCATCCATGTGACCCTGGACCTAATTCCCATGGACGGAATATTACGTCATAGCGATCAGCGGCGCCCACGTGGTGAGCGCCGCTGATCGCGGCCAGGTGTCAGCTGATTATTACAGCTGACACCTGGCACAATGTGTCAAGGGTGGTCACGGACCACCCCCAACACGTTAACCCCTTGCACACCGTGATCAAATACGATCGCGGTGTACCGGGGGTTAAAGGGAAGCATCGGTAGGGAGGGGACTCCCTCCGTGCTTCCCTGAGCCCTCCACAGCAGCACAATGTGCAGCGCTGCTGCGGGGGGCTCCATCCCTGCAGGTCCCCGGATCCAAGATGGCAACGGGGACCTTCAGGGGCCTGCAGGGAGCTGGCTTCCTCAGTGTCTGCAAAGTGAAGGCACGAGTAAGCCTTGTGCAGTGCCTGTGACAGATCGCTGATCTGTCACAGTGATCTGTGATGTGACAGATCAGCGATCTGTCACATGACAGTTATGTCCCCCCTGGGACAATGTAATAAAGTTTAAAAAAAAGTGTAAAAATAATTTTTTAAAAATCGCTAAATAAACTAAAAAAAAAATATTCCCAAATAAATTCATTTTTTGGAAATAAAAAAAACCAATAAAAGTGCACATATTTGGTATCTCTGCGTCCGTAGTGACCCGCCCTATAAAATTGTCCCATTAGTTTACCCCTTTAGCAAACCCCTTAAAAAATAAAAATGAAAAACAAAGCAAAAAATAATGATTTATTATCACACCGCCGAACAAAAAGTGCAATAACGCACGATCAAAAAGACGCATATAAATATCCATGGTACCGCTGAAAACGTCATCTTGTCCTGAAAAAAATTAGCTGCCATACAGCATCATCAGCAAAAAAATAAAAAAGTTATAGCTCACAGAATAAAGCGATGCAAAAATAATTATTTTTTTATATAAAATTGTTTTCATTGCATAAAAGCGCCAAAACATAAAAAAGACCTAAATGAGGTAACGCTGTAACCATACTGACCTGAAGAATAAAAGCGCTTTATCAATTTTACCGCAGGTGGAGCAGTGTAAACGCACCCCCCAAAGGAAATTCATGAAACGCTGGTTTTTGTTCATTCTACATCCCAAAAATCAGAATAAAAAGCGATCAAAAGATGTCATGTGCCCGAATATGATGCCAATAAAAGCGACAACTCGTCCCGCAAAAAATAAGACCTCACAGTACTCGGTGGGTCAAAATATGAAAAAAATTATAGCTCTCAATATGTGGTGATGCAAAAACTATTTTTACAATAAAAAGCGTCTTTTAGCGTGTGATAGCTGCCAAATATAAAAACCGCCATGAATAGTAAATCAAACCCCCAGTTATCACCCCCGTAGTTAAGGAAAAATAATAAAATTAAAAGAAAATGAATTTATTTCCATTTTCCCATTAGGGTTAGGGTTAGGGCTAGGGCTAGGGTTAGGGCTAGGGTTAGGGCTAGGGTTAGGGATAAAGTTAGGGCTGAGATTAGGTTTAGGGGTGTGTTGGGGTTAGGGTTAGAGTTTTAATTGAGGGGTTTCCACTGTTTGAGCACATCAGGTGCTCTCCAAATGCAACATGGTGTCTGATATCAATTCCAGCCAATTCTGCGTTGAAAAAGTCAAATGGTGCTCCTTGCCTTCCAAGCTCTGCCATGCGCCCAAACAGTGGTTTACCCCCACATATGGTGCATCAGCCTACTCAGGACAAATTGCAAAACAACTTTTGGGGCCCAATATCTCCTGTTACCCTTAGGAAAATAAAAAATTGGGGGCAAAAATATCAATTTTCTGGAAAAAAATGATTTTTTTATTTTCACGCCCGGGCGTTATAAACTTTTGTAAAGCACTTGGGGGTTCAAAGTGCTCACCACACATCTAGATAAGTTCCGTGGGGGGTCTAGTTTCCAAAATGGGGTCACTTGTGGGGAGTTTCAATAGTTTAGGTACATCAGGGGTTCTCCAAACGCACATGACACCCGCAGATCATTCCTTCAAAGTCTACATTCCAAAACATCACTACTTCCCTCCTGAGCCCCGACGTGTGCCCATAAAGTAGTTTTCTCCCACATATCAGTTATCAGCATACTCAGGACAAATTGGGCAACAACTTTTGTGGTCCAATTTCTCCTATTACCCTTGGGAAAATATAAGAATTGGTGACTAAAAGATCATGTTTGTGGAAAAAATACAATTTTTTTATTTTCACGCCTGGACATTATAAACTTCTGTGAAGCACTGGGGGGTTCAAAGTGCTCACCACACATCTAGATAAGTTCCTTGGGGGGTCTAGTTTCCAAAATTGTGTCATTTGTGGTGGGTTTTCACTGTTTTGGTACATCAGGGGCTTTCCAAACGCGACATGGTGTCCGATCTCAATTCCAGCCAAAAAACGTCAAATGGCGCTGCTTCCCTTCCGAGCTCTGCCATGCGCCTAAAAGTGGTTTACTCCCACATGTGGGGTATCCGCATACTCAGGACAAATTGCACAATAACTTTTAGGGTCCTGTTACCCTTGGAAAAATAAGAATTGAGGGTGAAAAGATCATTTTTGTGGAAAAAATATGATTTTTTAATTGTACGGCTGTACGTTATAAACTTCTGTGAAGCCCTTGGGGGTTCAAAGTTCTCACCACACATCTAGATAAGATCCTTGGGGGGTCTAGTTTCCAAAATGGTGTAATTTGTGGGGGGTTTCCACTGTTTTGGTACATCAGGGGTTTTCCAATCGCGACATGGTGTCCGATCTGAATTCCAGCCAATTTTGCATTGAAAAAGTCAAACGGCGCTCCTTCCCTTCTGAGCTCTGCCATGCGCCGAAAAAGTGGTTCCCCCCACATATCAGGTAACAGCATACTCAGGACAAACTGCACAATAACTTTTGCAGTCAAATTTCTCCTGTTACCCTTGGTAAAATAAAAAAATTGAACCTGAATTATTTTTTAGTGAAAAAAGTTAAATGTTCATTTTTTTTAAATATTCAAAAAAATTCCTGTGATGCACCTGAAGGGTTCTTGAATCTGGTTTTGAGCACCTTGAGGGGTGCAGTTTTTAGAATGGTGTCACATTTGGGTATTTTCTATCATATAGACCCCTCAAAGTGGCTTGAAATGTGATGTGGTCCGTAAAAATAAAATCGTGTTGCAAAAATGAGAAATCGCTGGTCAACTTTTAACCCTTATAACTGTCTAACAAAAAAAAATGTTGGTTCCAAAATTGTGCTGATGTAAAGTAAACATGTGGGAAATGTTATTTATTAAGTTTTTTGTATGCCATATCTCTGTGATTTAAGGGCATAAAAATTCAAATTTGGAAAATTGCAAAATTTTAAAATTTTTTGCCAAATTTCCATTTTCTCACAAATAAACGAAAGTTATAAGAATGAAATTTTACCACTAATATGAAGTACAGTATGTCACGAGAAAACAATGTCAGAATCACCAGATCCACGGAAGCGTTTCAGAGTTATTACCTCATAAAGGGACAGTGGTCAGAATTGTAAAAATTGGCCTGGGAGTTAATGTGCAAACCACTCTTCGTAGTGAAGGGGTTAAAGTGAATGTAAAAAGTAAGCAAAAATGTAGTGTACACTGTGCCTGACTTTTTTAAGAGAGTATTATATGTATGCACTGTTCCATGCACAGAAGTTCCTGTGCAGTGAGAGCAAAGAAGCTGTGTTTTTCCAACTGTCCAAAGTTGATCCTTTGCTATCTTTTTCCAGCTTTATAATTGATGTGTTACTTTTCATTGTTGAAAATCTCATGCCACGTCTGGCATGTCAGAGTGAGGAGAATTATAAGCCATGCAATGCTCCTCTGTGAAATTAAATATGCAAATCTCCTCTTCAGAGAGCAAGAGGACTTGAACTGTAGTGCCAGCTATTGTAAATCTGGGTGAGGGAGAAGCAAAATGAAATACAGCGAGGTGAGGGAAGCCAAAACACTAACGAAGAGGGGAGTGGAGATTCCTAGGCAGATCTAACAACACTGTCTGCCGTAAACATAGGTAAATAGGTTCCACATCTATCGCCGAGCCGCAACCTAATCCCTGCCTGACCCTAGCGATAGGCCCTGGCAAGGGTGGACACAGGGTAAGCTCTAGTTAGCCCCCACAACAACTAAAGTCAGAGAGGGTGGCCCTGAGAAAAATATCACTCCATAATAGAGATGCAAAAATCAAGAAGGTGCTTGTAAAGCCAATCACAATTACCTTCTACAGCTGCATCCAGGATGGCTGTCTGTCACACCTGTGACACCTATTTTAAATAGCAATACTAAAAATCAATATTGAACCATACCATAAGATAAAAGCCAAATCAGAATCTCAATTTGCAGACACAATGTTTCAGTGTGTTGCCCCTCATCAGTGCAAAGTATGAGAGCTAACTTGGATAGATGAGAAGATTAAGACTGATCTTCAGAATAACATTTCTCCTTGTGGTGGACAGAGACAGGACAGGCCTGGCAAGTCAGAGTGAGGAGATATATATGCTATGTAGACAAAGTGTTTGCAAATTGAGATTCTGGTTTTGCTAAAGGCCCCTTTACATTTAGCGATGCACCAGCGATCCCAACCACGATACGACCCGGTCAGGATCGCTGGTGCATCACTAAATGGTCGCTAGTGAGCTGCCATACAGGCAGAACTCACAGCGATGCAGCAGCGATACAGTGGTCGTTACTTACCTTTCAGATGAGGCGATCCTGACGACCTCCCAACCGCGTTCAAGCGTCGCTCATTGGCGCCAGCAGGAAGCCCAGCAGGAAACGCCCGACGAGAAATGGAGCTGAGCGATCTCGCGCGATAAGTGACAGACAGCGGGGAGCCGGTCGGAGGTAAGTATCACACATAGTGATATCGCTAGCGATATCGCTGCTCCGTCACCAAATCGGTGATGCTTTAGCGATATCGCTATGTGTAAAACCCCCTTAAGTCATTTGGCAAGCTTTGTTAAAATGTCAATATTAACATATCGGATTGCTACTTACAATTGGTGGCAATATACACCTTTTACTGTTATACTGCATTGATAAATAGCAAAGGTTACCATGATTCACACTGCATTACCTTCATAACTTTCCAAGGAAGGTTATCTCACCTAAATGTCTTAAGATAATTTACTATTGCAGAATCCATTAACTGATGTCAACTTAGATATTATGTATTGTGCAACCTGAGTCAAGGTAACTTTTGCTAGATATGTACATTGATAATAAGATGACTATTGAGAAATTATCTTTTCAAAACACAACCAGTGTTTTGTGAGCATTAATGTTAGTGAGCTGCAATATTTTAAGTTTACTTTTAAAGATTTAGTACATGGTGACAAGAAGAAAAAATGCATTTTTTATAAATGTAGAATCTTCAATGTTGAAATTTGAAACTGAACAACAGAGAAAAAAAGTCATGGAATTATGGAAATCACAGGATCAGTAGACAGGTTAATGAAATGAAAAAAATAAAAAAATGGAAACAAAACTTTCAAAACATTTCAATTTATTGTGTGTTCAAAATGAGCACCACCCACAAAAATACATACATTTGCATACATTGGCTTGCTATCAGTGATGTTATTATTAATGGTTGTTCTGCCATGTTAAATACAGATGGGTACGCAAATCATCAACATCCTCAGCTGGCAATAATTGACCAATAACATCCCAGATATGTTTGATGGGAGACAAATGATAAACTAACATGTTGAAATCAAGAAGTAATGCAGATATTTAAACCCCTTTCTACCTTACACAGTAATAATATTTAATTGTATTTTACTCATTATTACAAACCAGCATAGTGCCACACTGTCATAAATAGATAATGTGTCATCACTTGTCACTGCTTTTGAATTAAAGTGCACCTATCACATGTTTTGGCCACTATAAGATGCATCCGCTGCCTTGCAGGGCTTATCTACAGCATTCTATAATGCTGCAGATAAGCCCCCGGTCTGACCTGCAAGTGAAGAAAAATAGGTTTTATTATACTCACCCGAGGCAGTCCGATGCGGTCTGGTCCGATGGGTGTCTGGTGCCTCCCATTTTCATGCGATGCCATCCTCCTGTTTGCTTCATTGCTCCCGGCATCACACATCTGCACAGGTGTACTTCCCTTCCCTGTTGAGGCAGGAAACTGGCACTGGGCCTTTCTGACCTTTCCCGGTGCCTGTGCACTGCAGTATGCACAGCACACCACATGACTCATAAATGATGTTATGGATAAATAGGCAAAAATGTTCACAAACACTTTCCAAATTTGCAATGAGGATGCAATTTAAAAATAATATGAAGGAATTTAGAATGGGATGTCATAAAATCTCCTATAGGCATAATGTGTAGGCATCATATTACTTTATCAATAAAGTGTTTATTTCAGCAAATACATTTTGCAATGCTTTATAAAAACTAACGGTATAATATATTAACATTATTTGTGATCCAAAGGCAAAAAACAATTTATTGAAGTCTTTTACAGTAAAAAATAATCTTAGGAAAAAAATTATCATGGTTATACAGTTGAAAGCAGAAGTTTACATATACTATATAAAAAGACACATATGCGTGTTTTTCTCAATATCTTACATGAAAGCAAAATAAACCTATCCTGTTTTAGGCCAATTAGGATTACCATAATAATTAATATTTTCCAAATGCCAGAATAAGGAAAGAAAATAATGTTTTAAAGCATTTTTATTACTTACTGAAAAGTCAAAAGTTTGCAATCATTTCATTAGTATATGGTCCTATTTCCTGTAAATTGAATGACTTGGGTCAAACGTTTGGGATATCCTTCCACAAGCTTCTCATATTAGTTGATCAGAATTTGGGCCCATTCCTTCTGACAAATCTAGTGCAACTGATCCAGGTTTGTAGGTCGCCTTGCTCGAACCTGCCTTTTCAGCTTTGCCCATAAATTTTAAATAGTATTGAGATCAGGGTTTTCTAATGGCCACTCCAAAACATTGACTTTGTTATCCTTAAGCCACTTTGTTACCATTTTAGCAGTATGCCTTGGGTTATTGTCCATTTAGAAGACCTTTTTCCGCCCATAATTTAACTTCCTGGCTGATGTCTTGAGATTTTACTTCAGTATTGCCACATAATCTTCTTTTCTCATGATGCCATTTATTTTGTGAAGTGCGACAGACCCTCCTGCAGCAATATACCCCACAACCTGATGCTGCCACACCCGTGTTTCACAGTTATTATGGTGTTCTTAGGCTTTCAAGATTTTCCCTTTTTACTCCAAACATAACAATGGTCATTATGCTCCAAAAGTTCAATTTTAGTTTCATTAGGCCACAGGACATCTCTTCAAAAATTAAGACCTCTGCTCATGTGTGCAGTTGCAAACATTAACCTTCTGCTATCATCTTCAGAAGGTCTTTTGCTTTTGTCCTGGGGTTTTGATATGCACATGTCAGACCAAAGCATGTTCATCTCTGGGACACAGAGCCCATCTCCTTCCTAAACAGTATGATGGCTGGATCAGGTTAACAGGATGACTGTGGATATTATCCACATTGTTGAATAAGATGTAGATCTACGTATGATGAAATGAATGATGGTCTTTTATTCAATGCATTTCGAATTATATAGTTACTTCTTCATAAGGAAATGTGTTATGAATGGGTCACCGAGGAGAAAAAAGCAAAACAAGCTAAGTCACAGAAAACCAGAGAGGTTGGTAACTATGCAGATTGCAGATCCCTGATCTTACCACACAACTAGCAGTAGCCGTGGAGCGTGCCTACGATGTTCCTAGATGCCTCGTCACGGCCGGAGGACTAAATAAGCCTAAAGCAAGAAAAGGGAAAACTAACTGCCCCAGAGCAAACCCCAAAGGAATAGATAGCCCCCACACATGTATTGACGGTGAAACAAGATGAAGTCACAAACACAGGCAGGAAAATAGGCTGAGCAAATGATGGGGCCCAAACTAACTAGACAGGAAAGGAAAGGAAAGACACTGTCTGCAACCTGCAAAAAACCCTACAAAAATCATGTCCAACACTTCTGATAGCAAAATTAACCCTGAAGTCACTAGACTTCTCCCACTATATCAGCACTCTGAAATATTCTGAGACAGAGCCAAAAGAGACTGAACTAGTAAGGGACAAAAAGCCAATTGGCAAAATACTGATAAATAAGAGTGGAAATTCAGCACAGCCCCCAGCCGGGGCTGGCTGACCACACAAAAAACTGAATAGACCAACAAAATCAAGTGTGAACATTAACAGAAAAACTTAGCTTTAGATGACTGGAACAGAGCTGAAAACCAAGAGCTGACAAGCCAGAAGGAATCACCAGCAACTGAATAGGGCGTCGGCTGTCTTAAATCCAATCTGAGACTCCTGAGGTCCAATCGTCATCCTCATTCTCAGGTGGCAGATCTCCACCGATCAAATCAGCCTCACTACTTCCTGTTACCACCAGAGGGAGTCTGGAAGGGGACTCACAACTGGTGAACCAGAGAATGAACTCACAACAGTACCCCCCTTGAGGAAGGGTCACCGAACCCTCATCTACGCCACCAGGCCGATCAGGATGGGCCCGGTGAAAAGCATGAACCAATCTATTGGCATGAATATCAGAGGCAGAGACCCAAGAATTATCCTCCTGACCATAACCCTTCCATTTGACCAAATACTGGAGTCTCCGTCTAACCAAACGAGAATCCAATATTTTCTCTACCTTATATTCCACATTGCCTTTGACCAACACAGGGTCAGGAGGTGCTTCCATAGGAACCACTGGCTCAACAAACCTCTTCAACAGAGATTTGTGAAATACGTTATGGATCTTGAACGTAACTGGAAGAGCCAATAGAAACGAAACAGGATTAAGAATTTCCAAAATCTTATAAGGACCAATAAATCTTGGCTTAAATTTAGGAGTTGCAACCTTCATAGGCATATTCTTAGACATCAACCAAACCATATCATCCACTTTAAACCGGGGACCAATGGTCCTATGCCGGTTGGAAAATCGCTGGGCCTTTTGCTGAGAGAGTGACAACTTATCCACCACTTGGTCCCATATCTGCTGCATTCTCTTAACCACAGTGACCACACCTGGGCAGGACAAAGATTCTACTTGCCCTGAAGAGAATCGAGGATGAAACCCAAAATTACAGAAAAAGGTGACATCAAAGTGGCAGAACGAGCTCTATTGTTCAGTGCGAATTCGGACAAGGGCAATAATGAGACCCAATCATCCTGATCAGCAGATATAAGACATCTCAAATAAGACTTCAAGGTCTGGTTGTTCTCTCAGTCTGTCCATTGGTCTGGGGATGAAACGCGGAGGAGAAGGATAACTGAATTCCCAGATTGGAGCAAAAGGCTTTCCAGAATCTGGAAACAAACTGAACTCCTCTGTCGGACACAATGTTCTCAGGAATCCCATGTAACCGAACCACCTGTTGTAAAAACAAGTGCACCAACTCAGTGGAAGATGGCAACTTTGGGAGTGGTACAAGATGGACCATCTTCAAAAATCTATCACAAACCACCCAGATAACAGTCATTCTCTGAGAGACAGGAAGATCAGAAATAAAATCCATTGAGATATGGGTCCATGGCCTCTTGGGCACCGGCAAGGGCATCAGCAACCCACTAGAACGAGAACAGGGTTTAGACCGAGAACAAGTCCCACAGGACTGTACAAAATTCCTGACGACACGAGATAAGGCAGGCCACCAAAAGGACCGACTCACCAAATCTCTGGTACCAAAAATACCTGGATGACCAGCCAATGCGGAGCAATGAATTTCAGACATCACTCTCTTTCTCCACTGATCAGGAACATACAATTTTCCCATAGGGCAACGCTCAGGTTTATCCTCCTGAATTTCCTCCAGGGTGCGTCTCAAATCGGGCGAAATGGCAGAAAGAACTACCCCCTCACCTAGAATGGTAGTAGGCTCGGTCACACTAAGAGAATCGGCAAAGAAACTCAGAGAAAGGGCATCTGCCGTAACATTCTTAGTGCCCGGAAGAAAAGAGACCACAAAATTAAAACGCGTGAAAAACAAGGCCCATCTAGCCTGTCTAGGATTCAAGGGTTTGGTCAACTCCAGATAAATCAAATTCTTGTGATCGGTGAGGACCACAACTTGATGTCTAGCTCCCTCCAACCAATGTCTCCACTCCTCAAATGCCCACTTCATGGCCAACAATTCCTGATTCCCCACATCATAGTTGCGCTCAGATGGGGAGAACTTTCGAGAAAATAAGGCACAGGGATTCATCTTAGAAGTCACATGGTCTTTTTGGGACAAAACAGCTCCTGCACCAATCTCAGAAGCATCTACCTCCACCTGAAATGGAAGTGAAACATCAGGTTGCGGTAAAACTGGAGCTGAAGTAAATCTCTGCTTAAGCTCCTGAAATGCTGAGATAGCCTCAGGAGACCAATTCAGCACATCAGCGCCCTTCTTGGTCAGATCAGTCAGTGGTTTGACAATACCAGAAAAATTACCTATAAATTTACGATAGAAATTAGCAAAACCCAAAAACATCTGGAGGGCCTTCAAAGAAGTAGGCTGAACCCAATCATAAATGGCCTGTACCTTGGCCGAGTCCATTTCAATAGTCGATGGAGATAAGATAAATCCCAAAAATGAAATCCTCTGTACACCAAAGAGGCATTTCGATCCCTTAACAAACAGGGAATTCTCCCTCAAAATCCGGAACACAGTCCGGACGTGTTCCACATGAGAATCCCAATCACTAGAAAAGATCAAAATATCATCCAGATAGATGATCAAAAACTTATCCACAAAGTCACGGAAAATATCATTCATAAAGGACTGGATGACAGAAGGGGCATTAGTGAGCCCAAAAGGCATCACCAGGTACTCAAAATGTCCCTCCGGAGTATTAAACACCATCTTCCATTCATCCCCATGCTTGTTGCAAATAAGATTATACGCCCCCTGAGGTCAAGCTTAGTAAACCAGCAGGCACTCTTAACTCTGGAGAATAAATCAGACATCAGAGGTAACGGGTACTGATATTTAACCGTCATCTTGTTAAGGGAACAATAATCAATACACTGTCTTAAGGAACCTAAAGGTGACGAGGATGGTCTAATATGACCCTTCTCCAATGACTCCTTAATATAGGATCACATAGCATCATGTTCGGGTACTGATAAGTTGAAAAGCCGACCCTTGGGAAATTTACACCCAGGCATCAACTCAATTGCACAGTCATAACTCCTATGAGGAGGCAAGGACGCAGACTTGCTCTCACTAAATACATCAGAAAAATCAGCTAGATAATCTGGAATATCATGAGACTGAGGAGAGGTGGAGAAAACAGGAGCGTCCCTAAGAACACACTGATAACCCCAAC
Organism: Dendrobates tinctorius; assembly: GCF_039654945.1. Classification (NCBI taxonomy): domain Eukaryota; kingdom Metazoa; phylum Chordata; class Amphibia; order Anura; family Dendrobatidae; genus Dendrobates; species Dendrobates tinctorius. Next base: position 19,015,653 of record NW_027361693.1, read on the forward strand.
TCACCACAGACCCAGATTTCCAATTCAAAACTGGATTATGAGTTTGCAACCAAGGAAAACCCAGAACAATAGTATCATGCAAATTATGCAGCACCAAAAATTTACAATTTTCTTGGTGGTCAGGGGCAACTCGCATTGTCACCTGGGTCCAAAACTGAGGTTTATTCTCCGCCAAAGGAGTAGCATCAATACCCCTCAAAGGAATAGGCATCTGCAGAGGCGTCATGGAAAAACCACAACGTTTAGCAAAGTCCAAATCCATCAGATTCAACGCTGCTCCTGAATCCACAAAAGCCTTTGTGGAAAATGTGGATAAGGAGCAGATCAGAGTAATTGCCAAAAGAAACTTAGGCTGTATACTGCCCACAGCAAATGTGTGTGCAAAACGTTTCTCTCGTTTTGGGCAGACAGAAATAGTATGAGAGACATCTCCACAGAAAAAACACAGCTTATTATGCCTTCTAAACGCCGAACGTTGCGCCCTAGACAAAACCCCATCACATTGCATAGGTTCAGATGTTTGTTCAAAAGGTGGCAGCGCCTGCCGTGTAGTTTTACATTCACGTAAACACCGATCAACTTGATTGGCTAATGACATAGAATCATCCAGACCAAAGGGAACAGGAAATCCCACCATAACATCTTTTACGGTCTCTGATAAACCCTTCCGAAAGAGAGCTGCCAAATGCACTATCATTCCATGTAGTAAGGACCGCCCACTTTTGGAATTTTTGACAGTATAACTCTGCAGAATCCTGACCCTGGTTTAATGCCAACAGGGTTCTCTGAGCTTGATCAACAGTATTAGGTTCATCATACAACAACCCCAAGGCTTGAAAAAATGCATCCACATTAGTCAGAATAGGATTTTCAGGTGTCAGAGAAAAAGCCCAATCCTGGGGATCGCCGCGCAGCAAGGAGATGACAATTTTAACCTGCTGCACAGAGTTCCCGATGAAGTAGGCTTCAAGTCAAGAAATAATTTACAATTATTCTTAAAATTCAGAAATTTAGACCGATCTCAAGAAAACAAAACAGGAGTAGGGATCCTAGGTTCAGCAGCATGTGACTGAATGAGGTAGGTGGAAATTCCCTGCACTTCAGCAGCCAGCTGCTCCACACGATCAGACAATTGCTTAATCTCCATTAGGAAAAAGAAAAAAAATCCTCCTACGGCAACAGAGAAAAAAGAGGAAAGAATATATATATAAAAAAAATTCTGACACTTTTTTTTTAACAACTTTTTCCTGCTTTTGAGTACCCTAGAATCTGCGGTATGGCTGGTGATTCTGTTATGAATGGGTCACCGAAGAGAAAAAAGCAAAACAAGCTAAGTCACAGAAAACCAGAGAGGTTGGTAACTATGCAGATTGCAGATCCCTGATCTTACCACACAACTAGCAGTAGCCGTGGAGAGTGCCTACGATGTTCCTAGATGCCTCGTCACGGCCGGAGGACTAAATAAGCAAGAAAAGGGAAAACTAACTGCCCCAGAGCAGACCCCAAAGGAATAGATAGCCCACACATGTATTGACGGTGAAACAAAATGAAGGCACAAACACAGGTAGTAAAATAGGCTGAGCAAATGATGGGTCCCAAACTAACTAGACAGGAAAGGAAAGGAAAGACACTGTCTGAGTTTTCCCACTATATCAGCACAGAAATATTCTGAGACAGAGCCAAAAGAGACCAAACTAGTAAGGGACAAAAAGCCAATTAGCAAAATACTGATAAATAAGAGAGGAAATTCAGCACAGTCCCCAGCCGGGGCTGGCTGACCACACAAAAAACTGAATAGACCAACAAAATCAAGTGTGAACATTAGCAGAAAAATTTAGCTTTAGATGACTGGAACAGAGGTAAAAACCAAGAGCTGACAAGCCAGAAGGAATCACCAGCAACTGAATAGGGCGTCGGCTGTCTTAAATCCAATCTGAGAATCCTGAGGTCCAATCGTCATCCTCATTCTCAGGTGGCAGATCTCCACCGATCAAATCAGTCTCAATACCTCCTGTTACCACCAGAGGGAGTCTGGAAGGGGAACTCACAACTGGTGAACCAGAGAATGAACTCACAACAGAAATGACCACATGTAGATCTACGTTTAAAGGGGAATTTACACATAGCGATATCGCTAGCGATATTGCTAAAGCGTCACCGATTTTGTGACGTAACAGCGATATTGCTAGCGATATCACTATGTGTGATACTTACCTCTGACCGTCTCCCCCGTTGTCTGTCACTGCTCGCGCGAGATCGTGCAGCTCCATTTCTCGTCGGGCTCTTCCTGCTGGGCTTCCTGCTGGCGCCGACGAGCGACGCGTGGACGCGGGCGGGAGGACGTCAGGATCGCTTCATCTGAAAGGTTAGTCACGACCGCTGCTGCGTCGCTACATCGCTGTGAGATCTTCCTGTTTGGCAGCTCCTAGCGACCATTTAGCAATGCACCAGCGATCCTGACTGGGTCGTTTTGTTGTCGGGATCGCAGGTCCATCGCTAAATGTAAAGGGGCCTTTATTCAGCAGCGTGGATATTATCCACAGACATCCTGTTAATCTGATTCTGATATGGGCACTTGTTGACCCATGGATCTGCTGCAGCTGACTCCCTACTTGTACATTTTTTACCTTACAAAGCGCAAAAATCATGTTCATCCATCAGGTTAGTATAATTCTGAGTAATCATTTTAACTATCTATGGGATAAGACCCTGTTTTGCGCTGATTTCTCCTACAGCTTTTTCATTGGTATGATGGCTGCATATTCCCATTTAGTTTTTTCTTGCATATTATTGTTTGTACAGATACCCTAGGCACCTTCAGGTATCTTGAAATTGTACCCAAGGATGAGTTAGACTTGTGAAAATCCACAATTCTCTTCCTGATATCTTGGCTGATTTCTTGAGACTTTCCCATGTAGTTACACAAAGAAGCATAATTGACTCAGATGTTGCCCAAAAACCTATCACAAATTTCCAAATACATGACATCCTCGGATGGGCAGTTTAGAATTGTTTAAAGGCATAGTAATTTTAGTGTATATAAACTTTTGACTTTGCAGTAAGTAATAAAAATGACTTAAAACATTCTCTCTCATTATTCTGGCATTTGCCAAATATTGAAAGTTATGGTGATTCTAATTGGCCTAAAGCAAAAAATGTGGATTCTGATTTCATGATTTTACACAAACATGGTGTAATGAAACTGCATGTTTTGAGGTATTCAAATGAAGTTAAAGTGCTAAAGAAATTTATAACACTTACATGTGAAGTGGAGTGACGCTGCTCTGCCTGCCGCCTCATGTTTGTATACTTAAAGACAATGTGTGAATCCTAAGCACATTGCTTATTAGGCACCTTAGCACATGGCACTAAAGCACTTTATATAGCAGCACCTTATCCAGTTTATTTATTGGAAGTAACACCTATATTAGGTAATGCACATTATTTACCAGGTTTGTGCTGTTTATTTATGCTGTGTTAAAAATATTTAGCAATGATGAAATATACTTACCTATTTTGATTGACTGTTGTAATGTGCCATTTGTGGTTGTATTGTGGTATTGTCAGCTGCGACCTGCATTAGCATTTATGCTCTGTTAAATATCTCTTTAATAAAATTGTACTTTTCTCGTAAAACTCTATTTGATCTCTAGTTGTGCTTAATGGTTGTCACATGAGATTTGCTGGTATTGTATTATAGTTGAGTTGAGCTCTTTATTCATATTTCCTGGTTTATGGGGAATTTTTGAATTTTATATAAATAGATATAGATATATATCTAACATATAAAGCTCAATATGGGTGTGTATGTAGGTATGTATGTGTGTATGTCCGGGATTGGCATCCGCATCGTCGCAGCTATAGCCACAAAATTTGGCACAGTCACACGTCTGGACCCCGAGAGTGTCATAGGATATGTTGTGAGGTGAAATTTTAACCCCGTGCGTTCCAATTCACCAAACAATTTTACCCCTATCTACATAATGGGGAAAAAGTGTGTATGTATTGGCATCTGCACCGTCGTAGTTACAGCCACAAAATTTAGCACAGTCACACATCTGTACCCCGAGAGGGTGATATGCTATGCTGTGAGGTGAAATTTTAACCCCCCGTGTTCCAATTCACCAAACCATTTTGCCCCTATCTACACAATGGGGAAAAGTGAAATGAAAAGTGTTGGAGGCAAATTGACAGCTGCCAGATGTGAACAAGGGGGGCTTAAAAAATGAGAGCGATGGCACCAAGGAGTATATACCGTACAGTTGCTAAGGTGGGGCCCTGACATGGGATACTCACTACACACGGGGATATGAACACACACACGCAAAATGCGCCACACACTACCACGTGCTTCAACACATATACCACCCTCAGCACACATTTCACCACACATACACCAACCTCGCCACATAAAAGTCGAAACACAAAAGTCGCTACTCAAAACTCGCCACGCTGTCCAAGAGCTGTTTAAAAGATGAAAAATGAGCTGTGATTGGTTGCTATCAGCAACAGTTTTCCTTGTAGACAGTTGTGGTAACTGAGGCCTATTATTCTTATCATTTCTATGGTGTTATCATCCTTCTGTAAAGCTGGAAATAACAAAATTTATTACCGTGCCAACACAGACCACCCTCTGACACAGACTGCAGGGGGAGCCCAGTATCACACAGGATAGGATTAGATACACGGCTCAGCAGTCAGTATCACACAGGAAAGGATTAGACACATGGCTAAGCAGGCAGTATCATGCAGGATAGGATTAGATACATGGCTCAGCAGTCAGTATCACACAGGATAGGAATAGATACATAGCTCAGCAGTCAGTATCACACAGGATAGGATTAGATACGCAGCTCAGCACACAGTATCACACAGAATAGTATTAGATACACGGCTCAGCAGTCTGTATCACACAGAATAGAATTAGATACACGGCTCAGCAGTCAGTATCACACAGGATAAGATTAGATAAATGGCTCAGCAGTCAGTATCACACAGGACAGGATTAGATGCATGGTTTTTATATGCAATATAATCATAATTTGTTATAACTAACCACAGTTGGTTACTATGCCCAGGCAACGATTTTTATGTGGTGAGGTTGGTGTATGTTGGTGTATGTGTGGTAAAATGTGTGCTGAGGGTGGTATATGGGTTGAGGCACGTGGTAGTGTGTGGCGCATTTTGTGTGTGTGTTCATATCCCCATGTGTGGTGAGTATCCCATCTCAGGGCCCCACCTTAGCAACTGTACGGTATATACTCTTTGGTGCCATCACTCTCATTCTTTAAGCCCCCCTTGTTCACATCTGGCAGCTGTCAATTTGCCTCCAACATTTTTCCTTTCACTTTTTCCCCATTATGTAGATAGGGGCAAAATTGTTTGGTGAATTGGAACGTGCGGCGTTAAAATTTCACCTCACAACATAGCCTATGAAGCTCTTGGGGTCCAGACATGTGACTTTGCAAAATTTTGTGGCTGTAGCTACGACGGTGCAGATGCCAATACATGCATACACTTTTTCCCCATTATGTAGATAGGGGCAAAATTGTTTGGAGAATTGGAACACGCAGGGTTAAAATTTTGCCTCACAACATAGCCTATGATGCTCTCGGGGTCCAGATGTGTGACTGTGACAAATTTTGTGGCTGTAGCTGTGACGGTGCGGATGCCAATCCCGGACATACTGTACATACATACACACACACATTGAGCTTTATATATTAAATATATAAAAAATACACTGCTCAAAAAAATAAAGGGAACACTCAAATAACACATCCTAGATCTGAATGAATTAAATATTCTCATTGAATACTTTGTTCTGTACAGATTTCAATGAGCTGACAACAAAATCACACAAAAATCATCAATGGAAATCAAATTTATTAACCAATGGAGGCCTGGATTTGGAGTCACACATAAAATTAAGGTGGAATGTAATGTCCTAAAATTAAGTCAAATTGATGCTCAGTAGTGTATGTGGCCTCCAAGTGCCTGTATGACCTCCCTACAATGCCTGGGCATGCTCCTGACAGTGATGAGGTGGTAGATGGTCTCCTGAGGGTTCACCTCCCATCCACCAACTCCTGAACAGTCTGAGGTGCAACGAGATGTTGGTGGATGGAGCGAGACATGATGTCCCAGATATGCTCAATCAGATTCAGGTCTGGGGTACGGGCGGGCAAGTCCATAGCTTCAATGCCTTCATCTTGCAGGAACTTCTGACACACTCCAGCCACATGAGGTCTGGCATTGTCCTGCATTAGGAGGAACCCAGGGCCAACCACACCAGCATATAGTCTCAAAAGGGGCCTGAGGATTTCATCTCGGCACCTAATGGCAGTCAGGCACCTCTTGAGAGCACAAGGAGGGCTGTGCTGCCCTGCAAAGAAATGTCAAACCACACCATTACTGACCCACTGCCAAACCTGGTCATGCTGAAGTATGTTGCAGGCAGCAGATCTCTCTCCACGGCATCGCCAGACTCTGTCACATCTGTCACATATGCTCAGTGTGAACCTGCTTTCATCTGTGAAGAGCACAGGGCGCCAGTGGCGAATTTGCCAATCCTGGTGTTCTGTGACAAATGCCAAGCGTCCTGCATGGTGTTGGGTTGTGAGCACAACCTCCATCTGTGGATGTAAGGCACTCAGACCATCCTCATGGAGTCGGCCTCTAACCGTTTGTGCAGATACATGCACATTTGTGGCCTGCTGGAGGTCATTTTGCAGGGCTCTGGCAGTGCTCCTCCTGTTCCTCCTTGCACAAAGTCTGAGGTAGTGGTCCTGCTGCTGGGTTGTTGCCCTCCTACAGCCCCCGTCACGTCTCCTGGTGTACTGGCCTGTCTCCTAGTAGTGCCTCCAGCCTCTGGACACTACACTGACAGACACTGCAAACCTTGTTGCCTCAGCTCGCATTGATATGCCATCCTGGATGAGCTGCAATACCTGAGCTACTTGTGTGGGTTGTAGAGTCTGTCTCGTGCTACCACGAGTATGAAAGCATAACCAACATTCAAACCACTCCTTTATTGAGTGTGTCTTGATAATTGCTAATAATTTCCATCTGTTGTCTATTCCATTTGCACAACAGCATGTAAAATTGATTGTCAATCAGTGTTGCTTCCTAAGTGAACAGTTTGCTTTCACAGAAGTTTGATTTACTTGGAGCTATATTCTGTTGTTTAAGTGTTCCCTTTATTTTTTTGAGCAGTGTATATATATATATATATATAATGACCCAAAAATGTAATAAAAGTCCATATATGAACACTCTGGTAAAAAGTGATCAAATTGTATATACTTATATATTTATATACCATTTTATCACTTTTTACCAGAGGCTTCTTATATGGACTTTTATTACCTTTTTGGTTCATCATATTTATCTATTTTATGTATATATTTCTTATATGGTATTTCTATTGGTCCTGTATACGCACACATTGTTTTTAACCCTTGAACTTTCATTTTTTCATTATTTTGTCACTATGCTTTATTGAATATCTAAATAAATATTGATTATAATCTAATTTTCCTGATTGGAATTCTCTGTCTCTTCTGTGTCTTGGCTATTGGATTTTGCTCTACAAAATAAGTGGTTCCCACTTTGTTATCCACTATTCACCAGGTAGATCACATTATCATGATATGAGAGCATGGTTATTTTATGATATATATATATACTGTATTTTGTTTTTATTATATATAATTTTAGTGTTCTCTGGTGTTAGTGCAACTTTACTCTAGTGGTACAGGCTGGTAGCAGTAGTCAGGTATCCAGTTTATAACCAAGTGGGCACAAAAAGGATAAAATCAGAAGATGCAAGAATAATCAGTTAAACAAGCAGAGGTCAGAATAGGAAATAATAAACTACACAGCAACTGAACAACAGAACTTAACCAAAGGAGCACACAGCTACATCTGGCAGCTTCCAGCAGTAAGTTGAAAGCTTTATTAGGGTGTCATGCTTTTAAAATGGCTGAATCAGATACTTGATAGCTCCAGCTGGACAGCACACACACACACACATGCACACACACACACACACACACTGTGAGACTAGGCAGCACTGCATGTCCTAACCACCCTATAGTTAGTGGCTGGACAGAGCCTGCACCAGCCAAAGTATTTAATTCCAATATCTCTTCTATCACCAGCACCACCCGTAGAATGAATATGTTGGTGTCTGGCGACAGAAGCAGATATAGAAGTAAGTATAGCAAGTCAATATGGAAAGGTGACACTGTAAAGTACAGTGCATTAATACTTACAGTATATATACATTATGCAAATTATGCTAAAAATCAGAGATCAGAAACCAGTGTTTCTCTAGCTGATGTTAGACTACAACTTGCAGCTTGCCCTGACATCTCATAGGACTTGAAATTTTACAGCATCTGGATAAAATAAAGTAAAAATATTTATTACCACGCTAACAAGTTGAAAAGTGTGATTGTTCTCAGTATTACGCCAGGATCACACTACCATGTGTGATGTGAGAAACTTGCATGAGTCTCTCGCATCAACACCCGGCCCTGCCGCCGTCACTCAGGACCGGAGCTGTGGCTGCATGTATTTCTATGCAGCCGCAGCTCTGGTCCTGAGTGCCGGCGGCAGCGTCGGGTGTTGATTCGAGAGACTCATGCAAGCTTCTCGCATCACACACGACAGTGTGATCCCGGCCTTACAAACAGAATAATAATCTTGTAGGTATGATGCATTTTAATGGCTAACAAAAATAAAATAAATGATGTTACAAAAAACAGCTTTCAAGACTATGTAAGTCTCTTCAATAAGAGTGGCATAACAAAGTAGCAACAGATATATAAAAATGTAACCATACTGATCCCTACAGCTGTCAGCTGCCTCAGCTGTAGGGATCAGTATGTTTACATGTTGTTTGAAGTGTTGCCCACCTTGGTAGTAGGAAATGGGCTTGGGTAGTGTGCTTACAAGATATATAAAAATATACACAATTTATAATTTATTTATAAAGATTTATAAAAAGTACAGAGACATGAAATAATAAATGAACATTTACAAAACAAACAAGATGAGCTTGAGGAGTTAATCCATATTTAGTTTAGATAAGAGGTGTGAATGTTTTATTGACTAAAATTGGTGTAATATCAGAGACCTGATGCTCTCACTATCTCTAGACTAGATTCCTGATATTTTATAGTAAGTCATAAATCCTTGTGACAGAGTTAGTTATGTATGGAGTGTATAAAAAAGTGCCATAAATTTGTATTCCTAGACCCTTCTGTCTCTTTGCGATTTTAAATTTTCATTTAATATGAAGATTTTCAGATGGTTTATGTTGTGTCTTGAAACACGAACATATTTAGCCATAGGTGGAAGGATTTTATTGTCTATAATTGTGTGGCAATTAGACCTCATCTTTACTTTCATTCCTTTCTTGTTTTTCCAACATACTGTAGAGATATCCAATAAGATGATTAGTGTACAGAATTAGGTACACCATATTGGATGTAGAACATGTGAATATCACATAAATCTTATAGTCCTGTTGTGCAATGGGAATTTATATCTTGCGTGTGGTCTTTACAGCTCCTTACTTTACAAAAATAGGTTCCTTTTGGTGTATTAATAGGAAAATTATCTTATGATCAGAATCTTTCTTAAATTTGGATGTTGCCTGTAGCATATCAAGGGGGGTGATATATTTAAATGTTGTGTTAAACCGGTTATCCTGGTGTGGTGGTTGCTAAGTCCAAAGATGTTCATTAATATCAGCTATACACTTACATTTTTGTAGGCCATCATTTGTGTATTGGGCCTACCTCTAGAAAAAATAAGGATTGGACATGTTAAAATTCATAACCTACCCTTCTAATTTCAGGGGTAGCAAGACCAATAGGTGTCTGTCAGTCTCTTAGTTTTTTCCCTATTCAGAATACACGCATGTTCAACCAAGACCAACTTTTAATTGTATATGTAGGTTGGGAGATAGATAGCCAAATGGTAGACAGCTATGTGATGTGCAAGGACAGTTTAAAAAAGTATTCTCTGGAATAAAGTTCAAACTGCATTTACACTGGCTGAATTCAGAGATTAAAGGACCAATAGGCTATAAATTAACTGCTATATGTAAGACAATCGATTGTCAGTTAATAGTATATTTAAACATGCCAACTACACTTTCAAGAGCACTGAACAATAGCTAAAACAACATATTTGACTTTTGTGAGCATTCTACTCTGGGTCACATGTTCTATTTTAATAGGACAATATGCCGCTGAGAATTATCATAAAGCAAACAAGCTTAAATTTAATCTGTAAGCAGGTTTTGGTTAAGTATCTGAGGACAGCATGAGGTAGAGTTTAAAACACAGATTTCAACAATGTATCATATGTCCAGCTGTGTGCTGTTGTTTATTTATTCTGAAGGTTTTATCACCTTGTGATTATCATTGTATGGACTACATCAGCTGCAGCAGCTTGTGCATGCTCGTCTAACTCCGCCCCTTCTATGATAAGTAGCTCACTGTCTATAGAGTTTGTGCATACAGTGCCTATTGTAGGCGGGGTTATCTTTATCAGTTATGCTGCAATGCTAAATCTAAAATCTCTGATTGTGTCAAATCAGCTGCACCAATACACTAAGTGATATATTGCTGAATTCAGGATCTCTTTGCCTACATCATGCTGCTCACAGATGAGCTAGCAAAAACCTGCAGATAGTTTGCCTTGAAAATTCATTTCACCCAACAAATTAACCCCTTCACCCCCAAGGGTGGTTTGCACGTTCATGACCGGGCCAATTTTTACAATTCTGACCACTGTACCTTTATGAGGTCATAACTCTGGAACGCTTCCATTGATCCTGGTGATTCTGATATTGTTTTCTCGTGACATATTGTACTTCATGTTAGTGGTAAAATTTCATTCAAATAACTTGCATTTATTTGTGAAAAAAATGGAAATTTGGCAAAAATTTTGAAAATTTCACAATTTTCCAACTTTGAATTTTTATGCCCTTAAATCACAGAGATATGGCACAAAAAAAACTTGATAAGTAACATTTCCCACATGTTTACTTTACATCAGCACAATATGGGAACCAAAATTTTTTTTTGTTAGGAAGTTATAAGGGTTAAAAGTTGACCAGCGATTTCTCATTTTTACAACACCATTTTATTTTTAGGACCACATCACATTTGAAGCCACTTTGAGGGGTCTATATGATAGAAAATACCCAAAAGTGACACCATTCTAAAAACTGAACCCCTTAAGGTGCTCAAAACCACATTCAAGAAGTTTATTAACCCATTAGGTGCGTCACAGGAATTTTTTTGAATATTTAAAAAGAAATGAACATCTAACTTTTTTTCACAAAAAAAATACTTCAGGTTCAATTTTTTTTATTTTACCAAGGGTAACAGGAGAAATTGGACTGCAAAAGTTATTGTGCAATTTGTCCTGAGTACGCTGATACCTGATTTGTGGGGGGAACGACTGTTTCGGCGCATGGCAGAGCTCAGAATGGAAGGAGCGCCGTTTGACTTTTTCAATGCAAAATTGGCTGGAATTCAGATCAGACGCCATGTCACGTTTGGAGAGTCCCTGATGTACCTAAACAGTGGAAACCCCCTACAAGTGACCCCATTTTGGAAATTAGACCCCCCCAAGGAACTTATCTAGATATGTGGTGAGAACTTTGAACCCACAAGGGCTTTACAGAAGTTTATAACGTACAGCGGTACAATTAAAAAATCATATTTTTTCCACAAAAATGATCTTTTCACCCCAATTTTTATTTTCCCAAGGGTAACAGGACCCTAAAAGTTATTGTGCAATTTGTCCTGAGTACGCTGATACCCCACATGTGGGGGTAAACCACTATTTGGGCGCATGGCAGAGCTCGGAAGGGAAGTAGCGCCATTTGACGTTTTTGGCTGGAATTGAGATCGGACACCATGTCGCGTTTGGAAAACCCCTGATGTACCAAAACAGTGGAAATCCCCCACAAATGACACTATTTTGGAAACTAGACCCCCTAAGGAACTTATCTAGATGTGTGGTGAGAACTTTGAACCCCCATGAACTTCACAGAAGTTTATAACATAAAGCCATACAATTAAAAAATCATATTTTTTCCACAAAAATGATCTTTTCACCCTCAATTCTTATTTTTCCAAGGGTAACAGGACCATAAAAGTTATTGTGCAATTTGTTCTGAGTATGCTGATACCCCACATGTGGGGGTAAACCACTATTTGGGCGCATGGCAGAGCTCGGAAGGGAAGCAGCGCCATTTGACATTTTTGACTGGAATTGAGATCGGACACCATGTCGCGTTTGGAAAACTCCTGATGTACCAAAACAGTGGAAACCCCCCACAAATGACACCATTTTGGAAACTAGACCCCCTAGGGAACTTATCTAGATGTGTGGTGAGCACTTTGACCCCCCCAGTGCTTCACAGAAGTTTATAATGCCCGGGCGTGAAAATAAATAATTCGTATTTTTTCCACAAACATGATCTTTTAGCCACCATTTTTTTATTTTCCCAAGGGTACCAGGAGAAATTGGACCCCAAAATTTGTTGTCCAATTTGTCCTGAGTATGCTGATACCCCATATGTGGGAGAAAACTACTGTATGGGCACACGTCGGGGCTCGGAAGGGAAGTAGTGACGTTTTGGAATGCAGACTTTGATGGAATGGTCTGCGGGTGTCATGTTGCCTTTGGAGAGCCCCTAATGTACCTAAACAGTGGAAACCCCCCACAAATGACACCATTTTGTAAACTAGACCCCCCAAGGAACTTATCTAGATGTGTGGTGAGCACTTTGAACCCCCCAGTGCTTCACAGAAGTTTATAACGCCCGGGCGTGAAAATAAAAAAATCGTATTTTTCCACAAACATGACCTTTTAGTCACCATTTTTTTATTTTCCCAAGGGTACCAGGAGAAATTGGACCCCAAAAGTTGTTGTCCAATTTGTCTTGAGTATGCTGATACCCCATATGTGGGAGAAAACTACTGTATGGGCACACGTCGGGGCTCGGAAGGGAAGTAGTGACGTTTTGGAATGCAGACTTTGATGGAATGGTCTGCGGGTGTCATGTTGCCTTTGGAGAGCCCCTAATGTACCTAAACAGTGGAAACCCCCCACAAATGACCCCATTTTGAAAACTAGACCCACTAAGGAACTTATCTAGATGTGAGGTGAGCACTTTGAACCCCCAAGGGCTTCACTGAAGTTTATAATGCCAGGGCATGAAAATAAAAAAATCGTATTTTTTCCAGAAACATGATCAATTAGTCCCCAATTTTTTCATTTTCCCAAGGGTAACAGGAGAAATTGGACCCCCAAAAGTTGTTGTCCAATTTGGCCTGAGTACGCTGACACCCCATATGTGGGAGAAAACTACTGTATGGACACACGTCGGGGCTCGGAAGGGAAGCAGTGACGTTTTGGAATGCAGACTTTGATGGAATGGTCTGCGGGTGTCATGTGCGTTTGGAGAGCCCCTGATGTACCTAAACTATTGAAACTCCCCACAAGTGACCCCATTTTGGACACTAGACCCCCCACAGAACTTATCTAGATGTGTGGTGAGCACTTTGAACCCCCAAGTGTTTCACAGAAGTTTATAACACTCGGACGTGAAAATAAAAAAATCATTTTTTTCCACAAAAATGATATTTTTGCCCCCAATTTTTTATTTTCCTAAGGGTAACAGGAGAAATTGGACCCCAAAAATTGTTTTGCAATTTGTCCTGAGTAGGCTGATACCCTACATGTGGGGGTAAAACACTGTTTGGGCGCCTGGCAGAGCTTGGAAGGGAAGGAGCACCATTTGACTTTTTCAACTCAGAATTGGCTGGAATTGAGATCAGACGCCATGTTGCATTTGGAGAGCCCCTGATGTGCCCAAACAGTGGAAACCCCCAATTATAACTCCAACCCTAACCCCAACACACCCCTAACCCTAATCTGAGCCCTAACCCTAGCCCTAACCCTAGCCCTAACCCTAGCCCTAACCCTAACCCTAACCCTATCCCTAACCCTAGCCCTAACCCTAGCCCTAGCCCTAACCCTAACCCTAAGGCTGTGTGCACACGCTGCGGATTTTGCTGCGGTTCCGCAGTGGTTTTGGCTGCTGCGGACCCGCAGCAGTTTCTGCTGCGGTGTACAGTACCATGATTCCCTATGGGAATCAAAAACCGCAGTGCAGACGGTGCGGAATTTTCCGCGCGGATTATCTGCGGTTTTCAATCCGCAGAAAGAATTGACATGTCAATTCTTTCTGCGGATTCTCCTGCGGTTTGCCATCTCCTCTATTGAGGAGATGAAAAACCGCAGGACAAAACCGCAGAGCAATCCGCAGGTAAAACCGCAGGTCTTTTGACCTGCGGTTTCACCTGCGGATTTTACAAAATCCGCGCGGATGAATCCGCACCTAATCCGCAGCGTGTGCACACAGCCTTACCCTAACGGGAAAATGGAGATAAATACTTTTTTTTTAGTTTTATTATTTTTCCCTAACTAAGGGGGTGATAACGGGGGGTTTGACTTACTATTTATGGCGGTTTTTATGTTTGGCGGCTGTCACACGCTAAAAGACGCTTTTTATTGTAAAATAGTTTTTGCATCACCACATTTTGAGAGCTATAATTTTTCCGTATTTTGACCCACTGAGTCATGTGAGGTCTTATTTTTTGCGGGACGAGTTGACGTTTTTATTGGTACCATTTTCGGGCACGTGACATTTTTTGATCGCTTTTTATTCCTATTTTTGGGACGCAGAATGAACAAAAACCAGCGTTTCATGAATTTCTTTTGGGGGGTGCGTTTACACCGTTCCGCGTGCGGTAAAATTGATAAAGCGGTTTTATTCTTCGGGTCAGTACGGTTACAGCGATACCTCATTTAGGTAGTTTTTTTATGTTTTTGTCAGTTTTATGCAATGAAAACTATTTTATATAAAAAATAATTATTTTTGCATCGCTTTATTCTGTGAGCTATAACTTTTTTATTTTTTCGCTGATGATGCTGTGTGGTGGCTCGTTTTTTGCGGGACAAGATGACGTTTTCAGCGGTACCATGGATATTTATATGCGTCTTTTTGATCGCGCGTTATTACACTTTTTGTTTGGCGGTATGATAATAAATCATTATTTTTTGCTTCGTTTTTTATTTTTATTTTTTAAGGGGTTTGCTAAAAGGGTTAACTAATGGGACAGTTTTATAGGGCGGGTCATTATGGACGCGGCAATACCTAATATGTGTACTTTTATTGTTTTTTTTATTATTATTTCCAAAAAATGGATTTATTGAGGGAATATTTTTTTTTTTTTCTAATTTATTTGGCGATTTTTTTAAATTTATTTTTACATTTTTTTTTAATTTTTTTTTTACTTTATTACATAGTCCCAGGTGGGACATCACTGTCCTGTGACAGATCGCTGATCTGTCACATCACAGATCACTGTGACAGATCAGCAATCTGTCACAGGCATTGAAGAAGACTTCCTCTTGCCTGCGCTTTGCAGGCACTGAGGAAGCCAGCTTCCTCAGGTCCCCGAAGGCCCCCGTCACCATCTTGGATTCGGGGGCCTGGAGGATAGGAGCCCCCCGCAGCAGCGCTGCACATTGCGCTTCCGTGGGGGGCTCAGGGAAGCACGGAGGGAGCCCCCTCCCTGCCGATGCTTCCCTTTAGCTCCCGGTACACCGCGATCATGTTTGATCGCGGTGTGCAAGGGGTTAACGTGTCGGGGGCGGTCCGTGACCACCCCTGACACATTGTGCCAGGTGTCAGCTGTGATAATCAGCTGACACCCGGCCGCGATCAGCGGCGCTCACCACGAGGGCGCCGCTGATCGCGGTAGACGTACTATCCCGTCCACGGTCATACGGGCCCGGGTACCGTGGACGGGATAGTACGTCGCATGTCAGGAAGGGGTTAAAATTTTGATGGCTCATTAGGTATTTGGTAGCTTATTTAAACAGGCTAATAATCGGAAAGCATTACCGCAGGATCGCTCGTTCCCGATTATCAGCTTAGTGTAAATACACCTAAAACATTACTCTTGATTTGAAATATCTTAGAAATTTTAACTGACTATTGTTGATGTGCATCTTGATGAATTTTAATAAGAAGTTTAGATTTAAAATGACAAATTTCAACTTTTCCAAACATTAGTTACTTTCATATTACAAGTACATTCACTCACAGTAGATTTTTTTTTAAGTATCTAACTTATACAAATAATTTAATTAGTGGTACACTAGAGTTCTGAGAAGATTGCTGGAAAGTAAAAAAAGAAATAATAGGCAATCCTGTAAATCTATGGAGGCCCCTGTGTTTTTGATGGTATCACCCACACTGTGATGATATTGAATGCAACTTAGTTATCTACTGATCTTCAGTGCTTGCTCTATTCATCTCTAATCATGCAGCTACACTGTAAAGGTTTCCTGCAGTGTTTTTTAATAGACTTCTTGATAAGAGCTATTGTATAATGTAGACAGGAGATGTGTTTCTTCAAAGATAAAAATGTTAAGTATAATTTCTTCCAAAACGTATTTGAAATGTAACTTATAGTATGTTCCCAAAGACAACCGATATTGTATTTTCATTTTTGCCTAAATAAGTGTCAATATCTTATTTATTTCTTTAAAATGGAAAACAGTAATTCATATTAAATACTTTTAATAGCACAATATTGAATTTATGTTAATATGGTTTCTTAAAGACTTTATATAGCATTTGTGTAATTATGTTTCTTGCACAATGAGCCAATATGCAAAAACAACACTTTTTTTAATAAAGCATCTCTGAAGTCAAACTTTTTGTATTTGTGTGTTATAATTCCTATTACATACTGTACAAACTATACATCCATGTGTCAAAGTAAAATCAACATGGATGCCAGCAGAACATTAACCAGTTCTACACATTGGACCTGCTAGATTGCTTTTTACCTTGCTTTGCTTTTTGTGCATCAAAGGAACAGGATTTAAGGAATTGGCATTTGTTAGCGTGGGTAGTCAGGAGCCGGAATCTCCAGGAGTGGACCCTCTGGACCGTGGCACCGAAGGGCCCCGGGCGAGCTGCCAGGTGGAACCGACCCCTATACAGGGACCATTAGGAGCAGGCCCAGGGGTTCAAGTACCACGGTAGCCGGTACCGAGAGGGGCGGCTCAGAATGGACTGGAGTAGGAGTGCGGGACTGAAGCGTAGACTGTAAGGCTGGAATATGGAGAGATGGCTGGAGCGGAACACAGGAGACAGGGCTGGAGTAGGACTGTAGGAGTGTGGATAGCTGGATGGAGCAGGAACACCGAAGGCAGGACTGGAGTAGGATGGAACAGGAACGCTGGTGCAGGACTGGAGTAGAACAGAACTGGGACATAGGTACAGGAACACAGGAACAGGACTGGAGTAGGATGGAACTTGAACACGGGACCAGGACTGGAGTAGGATGGAGAATACTGCTGGGAACACGGGAGACAGGGCTGCGAGGCTGCTGCAAGAAACACCGTGGATAGAACCGAGAGGCTGCAGAGAGCACAGGAGGAAGCAGGGCCCAGAGTGCAAGGTAACACAACAATCAGGCGCCTCCCTCAGGGGGAAGCAGCCTGATATAGCCCCGTCTGGTCTGCAATTGGTCCGAAGGTGCTTCCGGGTCAGGGCACAGCCGGAGCACTAGAAGCAGCAGGGAGGCGTGGCCGCGGCCTATGGCGCATGCGTATTGCATACAGAGATGGCGTCGGCCGCAAGCCCATCAGAGGTGACCGTTGTGGCCATCGGGTGGAGAGAGGCTGCAGCGTGGGAGCGGAGGCCGACTGCGGTGTGGGAGCGGAGGCCAGGTGAGTACGACGGAGCAGTGTAGCAGCATTTTAAACTGATCAAAACTTTGTTGGATATGCTTGAAAACAGGGTTTAATCCAGGGAGGTCCCGTCTCTCAACATACAGGACATAGAGGATCTACAGCGTTAAAAAGTATTCTGATTTTATTTTGTTCTACATTTCATGAATTTTACTTTATTTTATATATGCTGTATATATCCTTATTCAAACTTTTCCTCTGGCCATGATACAATAGATAAATGTAGTTATTTTTGGAAACTTTCAGCATTCTCCACCAGCTGTTCGGTGCATGCAGTCTCTCTAGAGAGCCATATTTTATTTTGCTTTTACTAACTTGCTTGGTACTAAGCTGTGTTTCATTTAGTAGAACATTTTCTATTTGTTCCCAATGCTCTCTCATTGAACAAGGAATATTGCCAAATTGTTTGCATCTTTAGTCATCTGGAAGATGTACATTATACAATGATAAACCTTTTTTAAAATGGCTTATTAGGTTTAAAAAATGGAAAGGATACAAAAAGATGGTGATAATTAAGATGATGATGTTGGTATTGAAAAATTTTGTAGATACATGATTTTTTTAATACATTTAATGATTTTTTATATTAAATGTAAGTAAAAAGTAAAGAAACTAAAAATTTAAATAGTAAAAAATATTTTAGGCACAACAATATGAATTTTGAACATCAATGGAAATAAAATTAAACCCTATGAAATATCTCAAAGTAATACATTTGACATAAAAGATGGGCTTATAAAAAAGAACAGAACCAGATATGCATTGTTTCTTGAGAAATTGGTTTTGCATATTGTAGGAAAATTTTAAAGTTTATATGAACTCAAATGCAGCAAAAATGTCAAGGTGGATTTAGACATTGACAGGTCATTCATTACATATATAAATGGCTTCAAATCATTTTTTGCTGTTATTTAAACTCAAGAACATTATTTCTGTCAAATTTGTAGTGCAGTTTAAGATGATATTCCACAAGCTAAATTTCCTGCCATGCAAGGATAAAGATGGGAACAATCATACGATGTTTCAGTAGCAATATGTCAATCCATTCTGAAATATCTTAGACAATCGTCTGTCATTCAGTCTGCTCTTACCTCTAAGAGAGAGTGACATCTTATTATTCTTACATATTGATTAGTTCACTGTCACAATATATAAACAGTCACCTTAGAAAATTGAGAACATTACATTCCTCATTAAAATCTAGAAAACCCCACTAAGTGATTTAAACATTTTCCTATTACAGAGCTGTAATTTAATGATATTGAGAGAAAATTAAAAAAAAAGGAAATACAGGTGCATCTCACAAAATTAGAATATCATCAAAACGTTAATTATTTCAGTTTTTCATTACAAAAAGTGAAACTCATATATGATATTGAGTCATTACAGACAGAGTGATCTATTTCACGTGTTTATTTCTGTTAATGTTGAAGATTATGGCTTACTGCCACTGAAAGCCCAAAAGTCTGCTGATGTAGGTCCACTGTGTTTTATCAAGGCCAAAGTCAGCACAGCAGTCAACCAGGAAGTTTTAGAGCGCTTCATTCTTCCCTCTGCCAACAATCTTTTTGGAGAAGGAAATTTCATTCTCCAGCAGGACTTGGCACTCATCCACACTACCAAAAGTACCAATTCCTGATTTAATAACAACATTATGACTGTGCTTGCTGGACAGCAAACTCACCTGACCATAATCCCATAGAGAATCTATGGGTAATTGTCAAGAGGAAGGTGAGAGACACCAAACCCAACAATGTAGATGAGCTGAAGGCTGCTATCAAAGCAACCTGTGCTTCCATAACACCTCAGCAATGGCACAGGCTGATCACCTCCATGCCACACTGCATTGATGCAGTATTTGATGCAAAAGGTGCCCCAGCCAAGTATTGAGTGCATTTACTGAACATACATTTCAGTAGGCCAACATTTCGGATTTTAAAATCATTTTTTCAAGCTGGTGTTACAAAGTATTCTAATTTACTGAGATAATGACTTTTGGGTTTTCACTGGCTGTAAGCCATAATCATCAACATTGACAGAAATAAACACTTGAAATAGATCACTCTGTTTGTAGTAACTCTATATAATATATGAGTTTAACTTTTTGTATCGAAGAACTGAAATAAATTAACTGTTTGATGATATTCTAATTTTGTGAGATGCGCCTTTATATGTCTACTTTTCACATTTTGTTTCAGTCTTTTTTATGACCACAGAGGACCACTAAAAATATTTTAAATTGACTTCCTGTTAGGTGTTGGGATTCTCCCGCTGCAAGGAAAGTATTCCAAGCATTGCATGGTGCTGTGGATCCCATTCTGACCCGGCCACTGAGAGTGCTGCTCAGCACAGACATCAGTCCCAGCATTTTGCTCAGGCTCATGAGATTCGTTTGGTTACTGCTGTGCTTTCTAGCCAAGTCTATGGTAACCAGTGAGATGCAGGTGCAGCCTGACACTTGGGAGTTTAAGTCCAGAGTCCACCCGAACCTGACTGAGCATGTCTGAATGGGACAAGGTGGGATTTGTGGTGTCTTTGTTAATGGAGAGAGCGTTGGTGTGGGCTATGCCGCTTTGCAAGCGTAATGACCGGGTGGTCCAGAGCATCTTTCGCTTTCTGTGCTCCCTGAAACAGGTCTTTCTAGGACCTCGGGTTACTCATGACGCTGCACTCCAAATCTTGGCTTTAACGCAGGGCTTTTCCATGACCAGCCAGTTTGCCATCCATTTCCAGACTTTTGCTTCCAAGTTGGAGTGGTCAGATAAGGCCCTGATTCCCGTATTTTGAAGATATCTTTCCGACCATGTAAAGGATGCTTTGGCCACTATGGAGATTCCAACTGCACTAGAAGATTCAATATCTGTCTCCACTAGCATTGATCTTAGGCTTGCTGAACGTAGATTGGAGCGGGCCCAGTGTAGAAAAAGGATTGGGTTAGCTCCAAAATCTACCAATCCAGTTCAAACGAGTGATCTGGTGGAGCCCATGGAGGTCTCTCTGGCGGAACCTAAATCCCGTCCTGTATGTTCTCAGCCGACCTGCTTTGTTGATGTGTCCTCCAAATCAACCTTCAAGTTGTCCTTGTCATATTGGTTGAATGCTCACACTACCGAGGCTTCTGTGGATTTCGGGGCAGAGGGCAATTTTCTGTCTTCTACCTTCGCCCAACGGCATGCAATTCCCTTAATGATGCTCCCTAAGCCAATTACCATCCGGGTGGTTAATGGGTCCTTTTTTCCTACTCAAATCACTCATCAAAAGATACCTCTTACTCTCATGATGTCTCCAAAACATCAGAAGATAAATTCTCTCTTGGTCATCTCTGAGGACATGAACAATGCACTTCTAGGTATACCTTAGTTGCGCCATCATTCCCCATGTATCAATTGGGCTAGTGGGAGCATACTGGGATGGAGTAATTCATGTGAGGGACAATGCCTGAGAGCCCAAGTCCAGATTGGATCGTCTGAGGTCACTACTGACCTAACTTTCCTGCCTAGGCACTACTGGCAATATGAAGATGTGTTCTCCAAAAAGCCACAGAGACTCTTCCCCCTCATCATCCCTATGATTGCCCCATAGACCTCATTCCAGGCAGAGCCTCCTTTTGGCGGATCTACCTTTTGTCTCTCCTGAGGCTATGTCAGAATACATCAGGGAGAATTTGGCGAGGGGGTTTAACAGGAAGTCTGTGTTTACTGCTGGGGCTGGTTTCTTCTTTGTCCAAAAGAAGAATGGGGAATTTCATCCTTATATTGATTACAGGGGTTTGAACACCATCACTATCAAAAACAAATATCCTTTGCCGCTAATCTCCGAGCTTTTTGATAGGCTGCGGAGTGCTAGGATATTTACCAAGTTAGACTTGCGTGGGGCCTATAATCTAATTCGTATATGTAAAGGGGACGAATAAGAACCACTGTTAATATATGGGACGGTCATTATGAGTACTTAGTAATGCCACTCGGTCTCTGTAATGCTCCCGCAGTCTTTCAGGACTTTGTACATGACATCTTTCGGGAGTTTTTATCCACATCTGCAGTGGTATACTTGGATGACATACAGTGGGTTCAAAAAGTATTCGTATCCCTTTACATTTTTCACTCATTGTTTCATTGCAGCCATTTGGTACATGCAAAAAAGTTATTTTTTTTTCTCATTATTGTACACCCTGCACCCATCTTGACTGATAAAGAACAGAAATTTAGAAATTTTTGCAAATTTATTCAAAAGAAAAACTGTTATATCACATTTTCATAAGTATTCAGACCTTATGCTCAGACACTCATATTTAAGTCACATGTGGTCTATTCCCTTGTGATCTTCCTTGAGATGGTTCTACTCATTCATTGGAGTCCAGCTGTGTTTAATTAACTGATAGGACTTGATTTGTAAGGGTACCGTTACACCTAGCGACTCACCAGCGATCCCGACCAGCGATATGACGCGGTCAGGATCGGTGGTGCATCGCTAGGTGGTCGCTAGTGAGCTGCCACTCAGGCAGATCTCACCAGCGACATCGCAGGGGACGGGGATCACTACTTACCTGTCAGACGCGGCGATCCTGCGTCCTCCCGCCCGGCTCCACGCGTCGCTCATTGTCACAGCAGGAAGCCGAGCAGGAAGTGACCGACGAGAAATGATCCAGCAGCTTCTCGCGCGATCAGCGATAACCAGCGGGGGAGCCGGTCGGAGGTAAGTATCACATGCAGCGATATCGCTAGCAATATCGCTGCAATGTCACAAAATTGGTGACTTTACAGCGATATTGCTAGCGATATCGCAGTGTTTAACGGGGGCTTAAAGGCACACACCTATCTGCTTAGAGACAGAATTGTGGCAATGCACAGATCTGGCCAAGGTTACAAAAGAATTTCTGCAGTACTCAAGGTTCCTAAGAGCACAGTGGCCTCCATAATCCTTAAATGGAAAAAGTTTTGGACCACCAGAAGTCTTTCAAGACCTGACTGTCCAGCCAAACTGAGCAATCGTTGGAGAAGAGTCTTCGTGAGATAAGTAAAGAGATGGGAGAAAGTTCCACAAAGTCAACTATCACTGCAGCCCTCCAACAGTCTGGCATTTATGGCAAAGTGGCCCGATGGAAAACTCTCCTCAGTGCCAGACATATGAAAACCCACATAGAGTTTGCTAAAAAAAAACATGAAGATCTCCCAGACTATGAGAATTAAGATTCTCTGGTCTGATGAGACGAAGATAGAACTTTTTGGTGATAATTCTAAGCGGTATGTGTGGAGAAAACCAGGCACTGCTCATTACCTGCCCAATACAATCCCAATAGTGAAATATGCAGCATCATGCTATGGGGGTGTTTTTCAGATGCAGAGACAGGACGACTGGTTGCAATTGAAGTAAACATGAATGTGGCCAAGTACAGCAATATCTTGGATGAAAACCTGTTACAGAGTGCTCTGAACCTCATACTTGGCCGAAGGTTGACCTTCCAACAAGACAATGACCTTAAGCACACAGCTAAAATAACAAAGGAGTGGCTTCAGAACAACTCTGTAACCATTCTTGACTTGCCCAGCCAAAGCCCTGACCTAAACCCAATTGAGCATCTCTGGAAAAATGGCTGTTCACCAATATTCACCATCCAACCTGACAGAACTGGAGATGATCTGCAAGGAAGAATGGCAGGGGATCCCTAAATCCAGGTGTGAAAAACGTGTTGCATCTTTCCCAAGAAGACTCATGGCTGTACTAGCACAAAAGAGTGCTTCTACAAAATACTGATCAAAGGGTCTGAAAACTTATGACCATGTGATGTTTCAGTTTTTCTTTTGTAAATAAATTTGCAAACATTTCTAGATTTCTGTTTTTTTTCAGTCAAGATGGGGTGCAGAGTGTACATTAATGAGAAAAAAAAACTTTTTTGCATTTACCAAATGACTGTAAAGAAACAAAGAGTGAAAAATTTAAAGGGGTCTGAATACTTTCATAACCCACTGTACTTATCTATTCTCCAAATCGTGACACTCACCATAGAGATGTGGGTAGAGTTTTTGAACTCTTGTGCGCCAATAAGCTCTACGCCAAACTGGAGAAGTGCATGTTTGAGCAGGAGTTCCCACCAATCCTAGTGCATATTATTTCAGCCAAAGGTTTGGCTATGGTTCCTGCCAAGCTGCAGTCAGTGATGAACTGGCAGGAGCCTCATTCCTTTAAAGCTGTGCAGCTGTGGCTTACTTAGCTTCCGTTCCACCGCAGAAATAATCGTTTGTAAAATTGTTCAAAAATACCTGAAATTTGACAGGGGCGCATGCCCAAGAAGATATAGTACTGCGCAGGCACCACATTTCAAAAGAAAACTGCGCCAAATACGAAATGTGTGACAGATGCGAGGCGTCTGTCAGAGGGGAAAAGATCTGCCCCCTGTTAAATTTCAGGTATTTTTGAACAATCTTTTAAACAATTATTTCTGCGGTGGAACGGAAGCTAAGTAGCAGAGCCACCTTGACATAATGCAGCATTAGTGCTGCACAGGTGGCTCTTTTACTTAAAAATGCCTGGGGGGTGACAGGTTCCCTTTAAACATTCCAAAAATTCCTGTGAAGCACTTGAAGGGTTAATAAACTTCTTGAATGTGGTTTTGAGCACCTTGGGTATTTTCTATCATATACACCCCTCAAAGTGACTACAAATGTGATGTGGCCTCTAAAAAAATGGTGTTGTAAAAATGAGAAATAGCTGTTTAACTTTTAACCCTTTTAACTTTCTAACAAAAAAAAATTGATTCACAAATTGTGCTGATGTAAAGTAGACATGTTGGAAATGTTATTTGTTAAGTATTTTATGTGACATAACTCTGTGATTTAATGCATGATAATTCAAAGTTGGAAAATTGTGAAATTGTCAACATTTTCACCAAATTTCTATTTTTTTCACAAATAAATGCAAGTCATATCATGGAAATTTTACCAATATTATGAAGTACAAAATGTCTTGAGAAAACAGTGTCAGAATCACTGGGATCCATGGAAGCGTTCCAGAGCTATTACCTCATAAAGGGACAGTGGTCAGAATTGTAAAAATTGGCCTGGTCATTAACATGCAAACCACCTTTGGGGTAAAGAGATTAAACCTAACGGCGTAATGTGCTACCAATGGTTTTCTTGGTGACTGTGGTCCCAGCTTTCTTTAGATCAATAAAAAGTTCCCCTTGTGTAGTTTTAGGCTGATCTCTCACCTTCCTCATGATCAAGGATACCCCGCAAGATGAACTTTTGCATGGTGCCCCAGATCGATGTCGATTGACAGTCATTTTGTATTTCTTCCATTTTCTTAGTATTGCACCAACAGTTGTCTCCTTCTCACCCAGCATCTTACATATGGTTTTGTAGCCCTTTCCAGCTTTGTGAAAGTGTGTGATCTAGTCCCTGACATCCTTAGAAAGCTCTTTGGTCTTGCCCATGTTGTAGAGTTTACAGTCTGACTGATTAACCCCTTAACCCCGGAGGTATTGTCATTTTCGCATTTTCGTTTTTTGTTCCCCTTCTTCCCAGAGCCATAACTTTTTTATTTTTCCATCAGTATGACTTTGTAAGGGCTTGTTTTTTGAGGGACGAGATGTACTTTTGAACAACACCATTGGTTTTATCATGTCGTGTAGTACAAGATTGGAAAGAAATTCCAAGTGTGGTGAAATTGCAAAAAAAGTGCAATCCCACACTTGTTTTTTGTTTGACATTTTTACTAGATTCAATAAATGTTAAAACAGACCAGCCATAATGATTCATTACAAGTTCATAGACACCAAACATGTCTAGGTTGTTTTTATCTAAGAGGTGAAAAAAATTCCAAAGTTTGTAAAAAAAAATTGTACCATTTTCCTATACCCGTGTGATCTCGGGTTGGTGAGGACTTATTTTTTGAGTGCTGAGATGACTTTTTAATGATACCATTTTGGTGCAGATACAATCTTTTGTTCGCCCATTATTGCATGTTAATGCAATGTCGTGGCAACAAAAAAAAACTAATTCTGGCGGTTTTAATTTTTCTCGCTACACCATTAAGCAATCAGGTTAATCTTTTATTTAATGATAGATTGGGCGATTCTGAATGTGGCAAAAACAAATATGTGTATGTTTGATATTTTTATTGTTTTATTTTGAATGGCTTTATTTTTCAATAGTCTCGATGGGAGACTAGAAGCTGCCATAACTCGATCGGCTAAGCTACATACAGGCGATGATTAGTTCACCTATATGTAGCTGAATTACTCACTTGCTGTGAGTGCTGACCACTGAGCGGCGCTCACAGCAAGCTGGAAGTGACAACCATAGAGGTCTCCAGGAGACCTCTAGTTGTCATGCCAATACACCGGTGACCCACAATCACGTGATGGGGGTCACCAGTGGGCAGATTTCTGGCACGATTGTGATAGCATTTCCATCCATGGCTTTTCTGGGCACATGTGAGCTGTTCAAACCAGCTGCCATGTACCAGGAAAGATGTGGGCACATCGCCAGAGTCCACATCAAAGGGAGGGTGTCCAACTTTGGCGTACAATTATGCCTGATGTCGGAAAGGGGTTAAATGAGTCTGTGGACAGGAGTCTTTTATAAACTATGACTATGTAAGACAACTGTCTTTAATGCAGGTAACAAGTTGATTAGAGCGTCTAATTGTTCTGTAGGAGCCAGAACTCTTATTGGTTGGTAGTGGATCATGTACTTATTTCTCATTGCAAAATGCAAATAAATTAATAATAATTGATACAATGTGATTTTCTGGATTTCATTTTTGATATTCTATCTCTCAATGTTAAAGTTAACCTACCCTTAAAATTATAGACTGTTCATGTCTTTGTCAGTGGCCAAACTTACAAAATCAGCAAGGTATCAAATACTTATTTCACCCACTGTATTTACCATATATACTCGAGTATAAGCCAAGATTTTCAGCCCATTTTTTAAGCTGAAAGTGCCCCCTCTTGGCTTATACTCGAGTCAGACTAGAAGGATGGTGGGGAGGGGAAGCACAGCTGTCAGATCATACTCACCCCCTCCTGGTGTGGTCTCTGTAGCCCCTGCTTCTCAGATGGTCTCCGGTGCCACAGCTCTTCCTGTGTTCAGCAGTCACGTGGTACTGCTCATTAAAGTAATGAATATGCACATGTTCATTACTTTAATGAGCGGTACCATGTGACTGCTGAACATTGAAAGGAGCTGCCAGAGACCATCAGAGAAGCAGAGACTGCAGAGATGCGCCAGGAGGGCGTGAATATGACAAGGAGGATGGGGGACATATGAGTTATTCACCTGTCCCCGTTCCACCGCCACATGCCACTCTGTCCTCTGCATCCTCTGACTGTAACGTTAAGGTCAGAGGGTGCGATGATGTAGTTAGTGCACGCCCTCTGCATGAACAGTCCCTGCAGAGACCCGGAAGACAGAGAGGTGCACGGTGGTGGAACGGGGACAGAAGAATATCGCAGGTGCCAGAGCCCTGAGCCAGGGGTGACATCGGCACCTTGCCCCTTAGCATGTCGGTGTCCCCGCCTGCTCAGGACACTGGCACCTGGCCCCCAGCAGCAAGAGGTGAGTATGTCATTTTATTTTATTTGCAGCAGCAGCATATGGGGCATATTCTATGAAGCATCTTATGGGGCCATAACCTTTATGGAGCAGCATATGGGGCATATTCAATGGAGCATTTTATGGGGCCATATTCTTTATGGAGCAGCATATGGGGCATATTCTATGGAGCATCTTAAGGGGCTGTTACCTTTATGGAGCAGTATATGGGGCATATTCTATGGAGCATCTTATGGGGTCATAACCTTTATGGAGCAGAATATGGGGCATATTCTATGGAGCATCTAATGGGGCCTTAAACTTTATTGAGCAGCATATGGGGCATATTCTATGGAGCATCTTATGGGGCCATCAAGATATATGGAGCAGCATATGGGGCATATTATATGGAGCATCTTATAGGGCCATAACTTTATTGAGCAGCTTGTGGAGCATATTCTATGGAGCATCTTATGAGGCCATAACCTTTATGGAGCAGCTTATGGGGCATATTCTATTGAGCATCTTCTGGGGCCATAACCTTTATGCATTATATGGGGCATCTTATGGGGCCATCAACCTTCATGGAGCAGCATATGGGGTATATTATTCTATGGAGCATCTTATGGGGCATTATTAACCTTTTTGCAGCATTATCTGGGGCGTATTTTGTATGAAGCATCTTATTGAGCCCATCATGAACTTTATGGAGCATTATATGGGGCTTATTTTCCACCCTAGGCTTTTACTAGAGTCAATAAGTTTTCCCAGTTTTTTGTTGCAAAATAATGGGCCTTGGCTTATGCTCGGGTCGGCTTATACTCAACTATATACGGTATGTATATTTGTCTATGTTACATTTATTTTTAGAGAAAATGTGGTAATGTTATGATTTTTTTTCATATTACAATCTTTACAAAAAAATGATAGTTTTGCAGTTCTCATGCTTGCCACTAAGGGTCTCATATTACTTAGCGACGCACCAGCGATCCTGACAACGATACGACCTGGTAAGGATCGCTAGTGCATCGCTAAATGGTCACTAGTAAGCTGCCAAACAGGCAGATCTCTTCAGCGACACAGCAACGATCCCGCTATCTCTGTAACAACCTTGCGGGTCCTTGGTACCTTGTCACCTTGTTAAGGAGGGAACATTAATTCCATCCAATTTCTGGGGATTGAAAGGGTAAAAAAAAACACCAAGAGGTGGAAATTGGGATCGTACCATACTACAAAAGGAGACTAAATGGATTTTTTGTCTGAGTACTATGACCCCAGGAGGGCTTAATGACCAACTCAACTATAGCTGCTATATTTAGGGTGCACATATATGTGTGGGCCTTTTTGTGATTTTATTTCCTTTGTATATACTGTGAAATACCTATTTATTTTTCTTCTGCTACCACATATTCCTAATTTGAGCATTTGATAATTTTTTTCCCCACCTTTATTCTATGTATCTCTGCCTATTTATTTATTTTGTGAATATCGCAGTAGTTTGTTGTCTCTTGAGCGAGACACCTCTGTTTGTTCTTCTCATTATGTTATTATGATTTATTTTGTTCTCCTGGTACTATTTGCCACAATTGATGTTGTGGGGTTCCTTTTTTGAGTTGCACGGCCTGTCTGACGATTCATAAATATCGGCGCACAGTTTGGATTAGTGCGCGCATGACTGGAAGTATGGAGGCCATATTGTTTCCTGGCTGTATTGGCAACCGGAAGTATTGCGGCTTTTGCCACGTGACTTATCTGGCCAGCCCATTTGGTTACGCACTGATAGTTCATGTGTGCGCATGACCGGAAGTCAGGCGGCCATTTTTCTTTTGGGCAGTATGATCAACCGGAAGTATGGCGGCTTCTGTCGCACGGCGCGCACCGGTATACATTCCAGCTTTCAATGGTATGAAGTAGGCGTTTTCCACTTATCATGTGCCTGCGTTCCATTATGGTTAATGGTGGATGGCGTGCGTCACAAGAAAACTCAGGTGGGTGTTATTACTTTAATTGGCAGTTTATATCAGTGCCCTCTCAACCAGTCTACCTCACTCCTTTGTCATCTTAGGAGGCAGAATGTATACCTTGTTATGATGCCCAATATGTGCTATTAGGTCCCCTGAGGAGTCAGCAAGTGACGAAACGCTTCGGGATGCACAGGGATTGTGTAGGGCTAGCAATATGAGAGTTAGATGTGGACTGCCCTTGTTAGGGTGGGAGTCATGGGTGTTAGAAACATTAGCTCCTTTAGGGCTTGAATAGGGCGAATGCTTTTTTCCTGACCTGACATGACTCAGATGGGACATCTGACCTTGGACATCCTCCATCTGCATGTGGTGAGATCTTTCCTTTTCACATAATGTATATGGATTTCTTATATTTGATGTCTTCTCTATATGCATGAACAGGCATATTCCTTGATCTGAACAGGGTAGAGGTTTATTTGGTTTATTCCTCTGTTAAGGAATCTGTTCATCTGTTTATACTTGGTCTTTATTCACATTTTTCTGACCGAGTATCTTTTAGTCCAATCTTTTTTCAAATTTTTGGACTTGGAAAAGCCACATGTATATACTGTGGGTGATCCGTTGTGTTTATTTATACAGACACTGTTATAGTCTGTGGCATCTGATTCAGTGTTTTTATCTGCACTTTATCTTTGGTAGCTTTTATTACATTTATTAAAGGTTATGTTTTATGATTTTTCTCTATTGCTGATTTGCTATTCTATATCGTGAGAATTTGTGGGTATCTAATCCACTCAGTGCTGTATTTCTATTACTGTTTATTGGATATGGCAGGTTTTCTGTCAACTGGTCTGAACACGGACCAATGGCTAGCTGAAGCAAAGGAAGTATTCTCGGAATATACGTTCACACAGAAAAAGTATCTACCTACATATAGTGTAGCTTTTAAAGAGCTAACCAAGATATATCATGATCAGATTACATCCTGGTGGGAGGTAGAGAGCCTGGAAAATTATCTGAAGGCTGGTATCATCCCACGAGGATTAAGAGTTAACATTTCTGCAGGAGCACGACATAAGAATCCCAGTTTTATTGCCAAGTGGGTAAAAGATGCTAAAGCAGTTCCCTTTGCCTTATGCAACTTCTTTTAGAGGAAGAAAAGAAAACTTTGA
Source organism: Dendrobates tinctorius (assembly GCF_039654945.1). Classification (NCBI taxonomy): domain Eukaryota; kingdom Metazoa; phylum Chordata; class Amphibia; order Anura; family Dendrobatidae; genus Dendrobates; species Dendrobates tinctorius. Next base: position 19,046,196 of record NW_027361693.1, read on the forward strand.
GTCTTTTGAATGATCGTTTGAAGGATCAAATTGAGGTTACTAAAGAATTCTCTATAGAGACTGATTTTTCCCTAAAGGAAAGTAAGTTAGAAACCAATCTTGAGCGCTTTCAATATCATCTTAAGGAGCGTAAACATCACCAATATTTGAGGGACGCACAAGATTTTAAGGATAATAAGGCATACTTGGTTATAAGTACTCGTACCAATAATATTGATCTTGAAACTGATTTGTCTTCTACGGATACAGACTTCTCTGATACTGAGGGAAGGGGTAGAAGCAATAGGGGGAGAAACAGAGGTAGAGGTAGAGGCCGTGGTAATCGGGATCCTCTTGATAGAGCTGACAATACTGTGGGGGTGCATTTTTTAGCTCAAAGTTATCCTTTGAGGAACCGCCAACATCAGGCACAGAAATAAGTATTGTTCCCAAGGATAACAACTCCAATGTCACTTTACCTCTTAATTGTGTCTCTAATTCAATATCTGAATCTGTTTCTGATGATATACAAGTGGTGAACCTTTCCTCCAGGGTTTTCAATCGAGAAGAATTAGAGGTTTTGAAAAAAGGTCTTACATTTGTCCCCAGTACTGATTTTGATCTGTTTCGGTCTATAAAAGATCTTAATCTGTTTTTACGTAAGGTACGTTGGAGGAAGTTTTTTCTTCAACAAGACTACCGTACTTGTATTGATATGGGAATTCCTGTGGATTTGTTATCTGATGTATGCCTATTGAACAGTATTGGAGAAGTAAATCCCAATGATCTTGGAAGGGGTCCTTTTACGGGCCTAAAAAATAAGAGCATTAAAATGCCTCCTCCCACTGGAGACATTTCTGCAATAGATATCTTTGAAAATTTAGTCACACAAGACTTGAGATCCTTATATGGTAAAAATACTTTTTCAAGGTATAATTGTACTAAAGCAGAAATGGCAGTTATCAATAGGCTTGAGCAGGATGACCACATTGTCATTAAACCCTCAGACAAGGGTGGCAATGTGGTCATTCTTGACTACACAATATTCTAAAATGTGTGAGACACTCCTTGAGGATAGAGGGAGCTATGAAGTTTTGGCTCACAACCCTATCTCTGACTATTTGGTTGAACTTAAAAATATCCTAGATGAAGGTTTACTTATGAGGGTCATTGACAAAACTGAATTTGATATCTTAATGCCAAAAGATGCAACAGTGGCTACTTTCTACTGCCAACCGAAATTACACAAGGGTCTTTCCCCTTTAAAGGGGAGACCAATTGTGTCTGGTATGGGCAGTGTGAGCCACAACATTGGTATTTATTTGGATTGTGTCTTAAAACCCTTTGTTGCCTCTCTAAAATCCTTTGTACAGGATACCCCTGATCTCCTTCGGAGAATAGAGGGATTATGTGTTGATCCTGAGGTTAACCTGGGAAGTATTGATGTCGAGGCTCTTTACACCTCTATACCTCATGACAAGGGGTTGGAAGCAGTGTTATATTTTTTGAAAACCAGAGGATGTCAATACCGGACCCACAGTGAATTTGTCATCAAATTACTTTGGTTCTGTCTTATTAAGAACTTTTTTTGTTTGACAACAAGATCTACCACCAGCTCAGGGGCACCGCCATGAGGAGTCCATGTGCCCCGGTGTATGCTAATTTGTTCCTGGGCTGGTGGGAAGAGACCCAGGTTTTCAGGAGTGGTCTGGATGTCATGGGACGGATTGAACTGTGGGTCCGTTATATTGACGATGTTCTGACACTGTGGAAGGGTTCTATGGACAGTTTTTCTGAATTTGTTGACACATTGAACCACAATGATTGTGGTCTACTTTTTACCTTTGTGATTGACCCATCTTCACTGTCCTTCCTTGACATTTTGATTGAGAGGAATAATGATGGTACTATTACCACCCATACTCATAGGAAGCCTACGACTACTTAATTCCCTATTGAGGTGGGAGAGTAGCCATCCTGTACATTTAAAACGCGGAATACCTAAGGGTCAATACCTCAGGTTATGCAGAAATTGTTCTACAGAGGAAACCTTCGAGAGACTGGCTAAGGAACTCAGAGCCAGATTTTTGGACAGGGGTTATCCTCATAATGTTTTGAAACGTGCTTACAAAAATGCAAAGGGTAAAAATAGAATAGAACTCCTTAAACCCAGACCCAGAATTGAGAATAAAGGTGAAATGAGATTAATCACTACCTTTGACAATGGAGCAAATGATGTACGTGCCATTCTGGCCAAACACTGGCCTATCCTTTTAATGGATAAGAGCTTTGGAAGAGAGCTTCCTATACGACCCTTGATTACGTACAGAAAAGGTCGCTCATTAAAGGATCGCTTTGTTAACAGTCACTTTACTAGACCGTCCCATACTACTTGGTTGTCCACTAATGTAAAGGGTTGCTTCAGATGCGGCCATTGCGTTGTTTGTTCCCACATCACCCCTGGCAGTGGCTTTGTGAGTAATGTTACAGTACAAGAGTTTCAAATTAGAGAGTTCATCAACTGTAGCAGTAAGGGAGTGATTTACAAGGCCACTTGCCTTTGTGGTAAGGAATATGTGGGTAAAACCATACGGGAGTTTAAACGTAGAGTGGGGGAACACATTGGAGACATCACTCACAAGAGAAATACCCCCATTTCACGTCACATCAATCAATGTCAAGGAGGGAACATTAATTCCATCCAATTTCTGGGGATTGAAAGGGTAAAAAAAACACCAAGAGGTGGTAATTGGGATCGTACCATAATACAAAAGGAGACTAAATGGATTTTTTGTCTGAGTACTATGACCCCAGGAGGGCTTAATGACTAACTCAACTATAGCTGCTATATTTAGGGTGCCCGTATATGTGTGGGCCTTTTTGTGATTTTATTTCCTTTGTATATACTGTGAAATACCTATTTATTTTTCTTCTGCTACCACATATTCCTAGTTTAAGCACTTGACAATTTTTTTTCCCACCTTTATTCTATGTATCTCTGCCTATTTATTTATTTTGTGAATATCGCAGTAGTTTGTTGTCTCTTGAGCGAGACACCTCTGTTTGTTCTTCTCATTATGTTATTATGATTTATTTTGTTCTCCCAGTACTATTTGCCACAATTGATGTTGGGGGGTTCCTTTTTTGAGTTGCACGGCCTGTCTGACCATTCATAAATATCGGTGCACAGTTTGGATTAGTGCGCGCATGACCGGAAGTATGGGGGCCATATTGTTTCCTGGCTGGAGGACGCTGACAACGAAAAAATGGCCCAGGACATTAGAGCACGATCAGCGATATCCAGCGGGGGGGTGATTGCCGCTGCGTGTCACATGTAGTGAGATCGCTGGCGAGGTCACTGTTGCGTCACAAAATCGGTGACGCTTCAGCAATCTCACTAGCAATCTCGCTATGTGAGAAAAGGGCTTAAGGCTTTTTTAGACTCTAAGTGAGCTGCCACACAGGCAGATCTCACCAGCGACATCACTGGGGACAGGGGTCGCTACTTACCTGTCACACCTTGCGATCATGCGTCCTCCCGCCTGGCTCCACACATCGCTCGTCGTCACAGCAGGAAGCGCCGCAGGAAGCTGACGACGAGAAGCGGTCCAGGACGTTCTCGCGCGATCAGCGATAAGCAGCGGGGGAGCCGGTCGGAGGTAAGTATCAGACATAGCGATATCGCTAGCAATATCGCTATAACGTCACAAGTTATAGCGATATTGCTAGCGATATCGCTTAGTGTGACAGGCCCTTAACCCCCTGTCCTGAAGATATTTAAGCAAATCATTACATTATCAGATCCAGAATTACAAATACAAATAGTTTCTCTTTAAACAGCTGAAAACACAAGATCCACCAATCAAAATAAACAATGTCATAGCTGACCCTGCTTTCTCTATCTTCACAACAACCATTGCTTATTATATACTTCAGTAGCAAATATAGGATAGGATCTGACCATTGTGGCTATGTGAAAGTATTATGTCCTGAAAAAAGATAGAGTTTACTGAATCCCCCAGTGGCTAGTGGGTAAATTTTAAGTTTTCTATTTATTATTTTTATTTATTATTATTATTTTTAATACTGATTGTGATATGTTAAAAAACAATGCCAAAAAAATCCATTTAACACAAAAAACAGATTTAAATAGTAGGCCATTTGTTGATGACTGCTTCCTTTTAACTAATACGGAAAGTGATCAGGAAAGTGATTCTCTTGTTTGCAATATGATTTTTCCTAGTCATTCCATGCAGGGTCTTAATATTTGATGTTCTGATTTCACTTCTGAGAAGACAAAATGATGGAAAGCCTCATGACAACTGATGCATCTTTCTATCAGTTTTTGGCATCAGTTGTGATCCTCTATAATGGAAGCTACTCAAAAAACTGAATCCAATGCATCTCATATATGCGATCCAAGCATAAGAAACTGCTGCTTTCCAGTCCTAAGCTTTGTTTGGGTCTACTGCATACATCAACTTCACATTCCTCTATTAATAATTATAATATTATGCTATATGCTATTTGTAAAGAATCTAAAAACTAATAGGGGGCCTCAGGTTGAAGCAATCATATGGCATCAGAAGCTTAACATACATAAAAGTCCTTTCTTTAGAACCAGTGTTAATATGCTGCTATAGGTCCATATGTCAATGATAGAGAGGAGCACTGAGTCAATATAGTAATTATTTCCTGCTCAGTTGGCCCTTTGATTCTCTTTTGATATGAAGAGAAATAAAAAAGATTTTTAATATTGCGTCTAACTCCAGTAATGCACCAAATATTTAGTCAGTTGTAAAAAATGCTGCAAGGTAAGAATATTTTTTTTAAAAAATAGACATGCTAACAGTATATATTTTTTATCAATTAAAAAACTAGGAAGTCAATGAACTGAACAGAAATGTACATGAAATTCATATTTGGTGTGACCAATCTTTTCCTTCAAAACAGCATCAAAGAACAACTTCTTCCAGGAGCACTTTCAGTTTTAGAGGAATTTATCAAGGAGGTTATTCTAAAGGCCCCTTTACATTTAGTGATACGCCAGAGATCCCGACCATGATATCACCCGGTCAGGATCGCTAGTGCATCAATAAATGGTCGCTAGTGAGCTGCCATACAGGCAGATCTCACTAGCGATGCAGCAGCGGTCGGCGGTCGCTGTTACCTTTCAGACGCGGCGAGGGTGACCGTCTTCTGCCTGCGTCCATTGCTTGCTCGTCGGCGCCAGCAGGAAGCCGACGATGAGAAATGGACCAGGCCAATCTCGCGCAATCAGTGATAGCCAGCGGGGAGCCGGGTCGGAGGTGAGTATCACATGTAGCAATATGACTAGCGATATCGCTGCTGCGTCACAAAATTGGTGCCGCGCTAGCGATATCACTATGTGTAAAGGGCCCTTAAGTATCTTGCAGAAGGAACCACAGATCTTCTTAAAAGATGTAGCTCTGTTTAAATCCTCATATCTCTTCATGTAATTCCTGACTCAGTGATATTGAGATCCGGACCCGGGATGGGCCTTACCATCACTATTAGAATTCCTTGTTTTACTTTTTACTGAAAACAGTTCTTAATGACACTGGATGTATGCTTGGTGTATTGTACTGCTGCATAAAATATTTGCAGCCAATCAGACGCTTCTCTGATAATTCTGCATGATGGGTAAGTATCTGTTAGTATTTCTCAGTTTTATGCCAAGAAATGGGCAAAGTTGAGAAACATAGGTGCAGTAATAAGCCCAGAAACCTTCTGCAGAAAGATTAATGCCTTTGAAATTGGAAAATGTCCAGCAGTGCCCTCAGCTTAGAAATGGTGGCAGCAGCCTGTGGGTCTTATCTCAAATCTCATCCAATCTACTTTTTGGATTGGTCAGGCCAGAAAAAGCATTTCATGAAAGAATTGCATCCAAAAATTATACACTCTATTTGAAAACAGGCTAAATGACACAGCTATGCACCAACGTATAGGAACTGGGGTGCAAGAGAAACATCAGCAAATTCTCTGTAGTGATTAATCAAATGTGAAAGATTTTGCTGTAAAATAAAGCAGTTTGTTGCTAAAGGGCTGAAGATTCAAAGACATTTATACAAAAATAACAGTGTCTGTAGGGAAGAATGAAGCATTGTGGCCTTTCCTTGCCTTGCAAGTTTGGGGCTGCATTTATTATTATTATTATTATTATACATTTTTATAGAACCATTTATTCCATGGCTCTTTACATTTGAAAAGGAGCAAATATAGACAAGTACAATAAACATGAGCAATACAAGACACACACAGGTACAGAAGGAGAGAGGACCCTGCCCACAATTGTTCACAGTCTACAGGGGATGGGTGAGGATACAATAGGAGAGGGTAGAGCTGGTCATGTGGAGGTTCAGTAGACTGAGGATCAGTGCAGGTTGTAGGCTTGTCGGAAGAGGTGGGTCTTCAGGTTCTTTTTGAAGATTTCCATGGTAGGCGAGAGTCTGATGTGTTGGAGTAGAGAGTTCCAGAGTATGAGGGAAGCACGGGAGAAGTCTTGTATGCAGTTTTTGGAAGAAGAGATAAGAAGGGAGTAGAGAAGGAGATCTTGAGAGGATCGAAGGTTGCGTGTGGGTAAGTACCGGGAGACCATATCACAGATGTATGGAGGAGACAGGTTGTGGATGGCTTTGTATGTCATAGTTAGGGTTTTGAACTGGAGCCTCAGGATGATAGGAAGCCAATGAAGGGCTTGGCAGAGAGGAAGGCTGGGGAATAACAGGGAGACAGGTGGATTAGTCAGGCAGCAGAGTGTAGGATGGATTGGAGTGGTGCTAGAGTGCTAGAGGGGAGGCCAGAGAGTAGGAGGTTGCAGTAGTCGAGGCAGGAGATGATAAGGGTGTGCACTAGTGTTTTTGTGGTTTCATGGTCAAGGATTGCACGGATCTGGGAAATATTTTTGAGTTTGAGATCACAGGAGGAGGCAAGGGTTTGGATGTGTGGCTTGAAAGAGATGGCAGAGTGGAGGATCACCCCAAGGTACTGAGCATGCGCTACTGGGGAAAATGAGCATCCATTGACATTGATGGATAGGTCTGGTGGAGGGGTAGAGTGAGATAAGGGAAAGATTATGAATTCTGTTTTGTCAATGTTCAGTTTTAGAAAGCGAGCAGAGAAGAAAGTTGAAATAGCAGACAGACATTGTGGGATTTTGGTAAGTAAGGAGGTGAGGTCAGGTCCAGATAGGTAGATCTGCGTGTCATCAGCATAGAGATCATAATACAAACCGTGGGATTCTATGAGCTGTCCCAGGCCGAAGGCCAGGATAGGGCCAAGCCTGTGATGCCAAGAGATGAGAGAATCTGCAGCAGGAGGGAATGGTCCACAGTGTCGAAGGCAGAAGACAAGTCAAGGAGAAGGAGGACAGAGTAGTGTCGCTTGCTCTTGGCAGCTAGTAGGTCGTTGGTGACTTTCGTTAGTGCAGTTTCAGTTGAGTGATGCAGTCGGAAGCCTGATTTCAAGCGGTCAAAGAGGGAGCAGGAGGACAGGTGGGAGGACAGTTCAAGATGGACATGCTTTTCCAGTAGTTTGAGGCATAAGGGAGAAAAGATATCGGGTGATAGCTATACACATATCAAAGCAGGGCCACTACCTCTCCACGGAGATATAGACTTCAGTCTAAACAGAGGATTTACATAGGTTCCCATTCAGATGAAGACTTCAGTCTAAGCGGATTGCCATTAGGGTCCTGGAAAATGAGAAATGCCTTACTGTGGCTTCCAGGTGCAAATAACTTGGCCATTTTATGCGCTAAATTTTCTCAATTTTTCCTTCTTCTAATGCAGTAATGCAATTCATATTTCATTTTTCATGTTTGCATGTATGTATGGTGCTACAGTTTGCTTCCTTTTTTGTTTGAACGTATGAAATGGTGACTCTGCGTTAAACACCTGTTCACACTATGCTTATGCTTGGATGTGACAGTCAGTTTTTGAAATTTTTAGACACAGAGCATGTATCAAGGGAGGTCTTTTTGAGGATAGGTGTGATTTCAGCACCAACATCAATTTAATCAGGATTAATTATGTCCTCAGCGCTGAAAAATACAAACAGATACTTATCTGTCATGAAATACCATAAATGAGGCATTAGAAAACTTATTTTTTGTTGTGTCATGACTAGATATGAGCGACTTTGCCCTTTTTAGGATCGAGTCGGGTTTCATGAAACCCGACTTTCGGAAAAGTCGGGTCGAACGAAATTGGCCGACTATAGGGAAAAGTCGGGGTCCGACTGAAACACGAAACCCAATGCAAGTCAATGGGGAAGCAAAGTCGGCAGGGATTGGAGGACAGTAAACACACCTACAGTGCCCATTTCAATGCCAAAAACATCAATTCTTATTACTGAAGCTTGTCAATCTTAATTTACTTAATAATAATAATTACGCATTGAAAACTGGGGGTTATTTGGCTAAAGTTGTGGGGGGTAGGGCTGGCTCCAGGTTTTCATGTGCCCTGGGCCAAAGAGTGTCAGTGTGCCCCTTTAACACATACCACAACTCATGATGCTCCGATATGGCACAGAAACATAGGTATAGTACAATGACAAATACTTCACTGCTTACATGACATGACTGATCTATTTTAAATTGTACAATAGCTCAAAAAAAGGACAGTATATTACTCCATACAGTATTATGGCCACCACATTGTGTGCCATACAGAATAATGAGCCCCATATATTTCTCCATACAGAATAATTGGTCACAGTGTCTGATCTGCCCCATTTAGAATGCTCCAGTATATGATGGGCCCCATGGATGATGCTCCAGTGTCTTATGGGCCCAAATAATGCTCCATTTATAATGGGCCCCATTTCTAATGCTCCAGTGTATAATCGGCCCCGTAAATGCTACTGAAGTGTCTGATGTCCCCAATCTGGAATGCTCCAGTACATGATGGGCCTCATGAATGATGCTCCATATATAATGGACCCCATTTCTAATGCTCCAGTGTATAATGGGCCCCGTAAATGCTGCTCCATTGTCTGATGTCCCACATTTGGAATGCTCCAGTATATGATGGGCCCCATTTTTAACTAACCCATGCATGGTATGTGAAAAGAGCTCCATTGGGTAATCTGAAGTGTGTGCTGCCGCATCCTTCACTTTTGGTGTGGGTGAAGGACACAAGGAAAGGGGTTGCTCCTGACCAGAAGCCTGCACTGACGACTCAGTGCTTGCATTTTTTTAAACTTCAGAAGAGGAGGCAATAGAGCTGGAGGCTGATCCAGAAATGTAAGCCAAAAACAGTTACTGATGCTCCAGCTTTAAAAGCAGTCTACCTACTCCCAGAAAAGGGAGCCTTACAGGCCTTCCAGAGCAACACCATGGCGCAGGCTCAACACCTCCTGCCTTAGCTGCTATTGTGTTTTTGGCACTACCAGCAGATGCACCACCACCACCATCAGTACCAGGTGGCCCTCCATGCCCACGTCCACATCCTCTTCCACCATACTTCCTCATGTTTTGGAAAATGGAACCAAAATACCAGCAGATATATGGTACTGTGTCAGAAGCGCACAGCTCTATACAGTCTAGGGATAACAGTAAATCTCCGGATATATTTTGTGTCATACACAGACGCTCACAGGCTCAGTATGGATTACCCAATAAAATAAAAAGTTGAAAAAGGGTACAGTATCACCAGATAAGAGGTATATATAATATGGTGTAAACATTCTGAATCTCCGTATACATTTCAGGAGGCAGACACAAATGCTCTCAGGCCCAGTATGGATTACACAAGAATATGAAAAGCTGTAAATGGGTAATGTAACACAAGCACACTAACTGTACAGTGAAAAGCGCTATCAGCAGAAGCATTCTTTTGTTCTTCTTCCCTGCCTAAAGCTCTCCCTTATTTAGAATCAGCAGCAGCACCTCCCCCTATTCTTAGATCGGCAGAAGTAAGATGGCGGTCACAGCCTTTTATAGCCACTGTGACACCACACAAAGCCAGCCAATCACTTCAATGCCCTTCTCTAAGATGGTGGTGACTGCTGCCCATGTCATGGCATTGCCCACAGTGTGCGTCCTCCATCATTGGCTGAGAAAAGGTGCTGGAAGCATTATTTGAAACGCGACTTTGGCGCTCGGCTCGGTGACCTCATGGCCGACCTCACGCTATGGTCGGGTTTCGATCGGCGAAACCCGACTTTATTTAAAGTCGGCGATTTTTGATTTTGACCGAACCATTTCGCTCAACTCTAGTCATGACCATGACCCAAAGCCTACAACCTATGTTACTAAAGGTAACCTGTCATGACCTCCATGCTCTCCAACCCAGCAGCATTCACTTATTTATGAGTAAATTCCCTGCCTAACTATCCCTGTATAACATTTTTCTGTACAAATGAGGTTTAAGAAAGCATTTATAATGTCCCTATTTGCAATGCTAATGTGGATTTTGTCTAGTCGACAGTGCGTTAGTTGCCCCAGACTAGTCAGCCCTCTTTCCATTTCATCACGCCCCTGTGGGCGTGATAGCATAACTTGCAAAAGAGCAGCATCATGAAAATCTTCCATATGTGCATCACTCATTCTGACAGTGCCTCTGCATCTCTAGAGCAAGGTCTATTGTTGTGAATTCACTTTCTGGCCTACCTCTGGTTGCTAGTGAAGGTAGTGGAGCTGGTTGTATTGATAGAGGGGTCGCGAGTTCTCTTTCCGGGCTCCCTCTGGTGGTTACAGGAGGTAATGGAGCTCATCTAATTAACAGAGGCCTGCCACCTGATAATGAAGAGGACGATTGGACATCTGGAGTTTTTGACTGGATTTAAGACAGCCGACTCCCTCTATCCCTGCTGGTGATTTTTTCCTGCCTCCTGAGGTCTTAGTTTCCAGTTCAGTCTCTGCATGCTCAAGCTAAGTGTTATTTGCTATTGTTCACATTTGATTTGGTTTTGTCTATTCAGTTTTGTGTGGTCAGCCAGCCCCGGCTGGGGCTGTGCTGAATTTCCATCCCTATGTTACTGCTTGTGCCAGTTTGTTTTTGTCCCTTAATAGATTGGCCTCTCTTTGCTCTGCTTTCAGAATATGCCAGAGTGCTGATATAGTGGGCAAAGTCTAGTGACTTCAGTATCTTTCTATCAGACGTGTTGGACATTTTTTGAAGGGTTTTTTACAGGATTGCAGACAGTGTCTACGTGTTGGTCATTTTTGAAGGGTTTTTTGCATGATTGCAGACAGTGTCTTTACTTTCCTGTTCTGTCTAGTTAGTGTGGGCCCCATTGTTTGCTCAGCCTATTTTCCTACCTGCGTTTGTGTTTTCATCTTGTCTCACCGACAATATATGCTTGGGGGCTATCTATTCCTTTGGGGTCTGCCCTGGGGTGGTTTAGACTTCCCCTTTCTTGCTTTAGGCTTATTTAGTTCTCCGGCTGTGTCAAGGCATCTAGAATCATCGTAGGTATGCTCCACGGCTACTGCTAGTTGTGTGGATAGGATCAGGGGTCTGCAATCTGCTTAGTTACCAACCTCTCTGGCTTTCTGTGGCTTAGCTTGGTCTTGTTTTCCTCCTCGGTGACCCAATCATAACAGTCTATGCTTACTGGTGTCAGGAACTGGGGTTGTGAGGTTGCCCCCAGTTGTTAGTGATTTATTATATCCCACTTTCCAGTTCCGGTTTAGAAACTTGCAGCTCTCTGGCACCCCATTTACCTTAGGTCAGTCAGGGAACTACACCTAGGATTAGTAGTCACCAGAAAGGCCACCTTGCCATGTACTGGCTATTGGGCACTCTGCAATGAGGGCGGTATGTATATCCCCAGTCTCAGACAGGAAATACAAACATAAACCTTCATTCTGTCTCTGCTTGGGTCTCCCAAATACCCCAGAACACTTTGCTGCCACCACCTCCTCGCCTGACATTAATACCAATATCGGGTCAAGAGCCAAGCCAAACGATAGCATAATTTTTTAACTTGGAGGTTGTGGCAGTACATTTATAGAGCAAGGAAAACAAAACTAGTATGAAATGACAGGGGTATAATGTTTCTTATTAGGACATTATCTTTCATTTAAGACCAGACATGATATGTCTGGGAGGTACGAGCAGGCAGAAATCTGTTTCTTGATTTCTGGCATCTGGAAAAGCTACGAAACGCTGCAATGAATAGCTTTAATGATGCTGATTCTAAAAATATATGTGTCCTGCCCCTTTGTCCATTCTGTGCTATTATATTCGAGTTTGAAGGAACAAAGAAGACGTTCTCAAACCTTTACTTACTGTTTGAGCCGACCGAATAGGATCTCACATTACACAAGGTGGTATAGGTGGATGAAAGGGGCAAGTGGAAATTCCATCAAGGATGAAAGGAGTGGGTTGGATGCTGCACATGATAGCTCAGTACTGCATGGCACAAATGTAATTGAAAAGGGCTGCACGAGCCCTGGAAGTGTACATAGAATGTAAACATATTCATATTTTCCTGACACCTGGCTTAGGAGGCATGCACTGCACATGACCAGAAGCCATCTTCCAAATTCATGGACATATACGCGGTGCACCTCTGAAGCTGGGTGAGCTGTTCCCAGATTCAGAGGCACACAATGTGCCTCTGAAGCTGGGAACTGCACACATGGCTTCAGAGATGCAGTAACGCTGCTGAAATGAGAGGCAAGTGCACAAGATTTGCATGAATGGTGATGATACCGCTCTTGCAAATTATGTTATCATGCCCACAGGGGAATGATAACATGGAAAGAGGGCTAACTAGTATGGGGTAACTACCACCCCATAGACTAGTCAAAGCCCTCATTAATATATAAAATGGGAGCAAAAAATCTACTTTATACAGGGATGGTTAGGCAGGGAATTTATGAATAAATAAGTGAATGCTGTTGGATTGGAGGGCATGGGGGACCTGACAGGTTCCCTTTAAGTCAGGGGTGGGGAACCTCAGGCCACAGGGCCATTTACGGCCCTCGATTACCTTTTATCAGGCCCCCAAGCAGATTCTCAGGGACCACATTCTTGGGCAGGGAGCTGTATTTTGATTGCCACAATCTCATTAATTTCTTCTTGCTCTGTTAGCACACACACACAGTGTTCTCTCCTGAACATTGAAGGGCATACAATGAAAGATTAAGTCATGTAACCAGTGCCAGAGTCAGGATGTACATTGTGTGCGGAGTTTGTATGGCCCCCGAAGGATGGTATAAATATCCAAATGGCCCTTGGCAGAAAAAAGATTCCCCACCCCTGCTTTAAGTATTGCCTTCTTCTTTAAGAAAAATAAAAAGTCCTAATAGTGATGATATTCCCTTAAAAAGCCCTTATAACAAGATCATAATGTGGAAATACAGGAAGTGTATTTAAAAATAGGATTTGCACAAATCTACATTCCCAAAAGATTAGTGGTTAGTTCTTCAAGATGTTTGTAACAATCTCCCAGGTGAGTTCCATCAAAGTGCATATAGTTGATGCTTTAATGCTGATTTGATGGCAAGGGGTGGTTACAACAGATTGATTTGATTTTTATTTCATTTTTTTCATTCAGTATGCATTTTGTTCATTAAAGGTTCGCTCACACTAGCATATCAAAAATTGGTCTCATTCCTATTCAGGGAGTGGGATGATTTTTCCTCACTTGTCATCCAAGTGCCGTCTGTGTACTGTCCATAGTCCGTATGCAATCCATTTTTTTGCTCAGCCGCTATTAATCTTTTACAAGATAATTTGCAGTTTTCTATGCTAAAGAATTGCAATGTATCCCTAAACATTTCATGCCATACTGATGGTCCATATGGCATGGGATTTGTTTCTCGCACTGTACCGATATTGGAGTGAAATCACAGTATGCTGCAATTTTTTTCTCATGCTAAATACAGCTGAGAAAAAAATTATACATGTCTGCACTGCCTCATTGAATAACATTGGTCCTATTGCAATCTAATTTTTTATTGAATGGCACTCGTCTGATTTATATACTGTAGTCAGCGATCTGTAATTGAAGCCATTAACCCTATAATTTTTTAAAGTATTATAGCTTTACAGCAATTTTTGCACCTGTCTAAACTTTTTCACAGTTCTGTATATTATTGTTAGGCTTGTCAAAATGTGAGGTGGGTTGGAAACGAGACAAACTAGCGTCACAGTTTTAAAATAATTTTGTGCAGCAGTTCAGTCTGTATGATATGCATACAATGTAGAAAAAATAATATTTTTCTAAATATGTGTTGGGAAATATATTAGGGTATTGTATCATTGGTTTTGTAAATGTTTGTTCAATTTTTGCTACATTGAACCATATGTATGATATATCTTTGGTTTTAACACAAAAAATAATGGTATGCTCTATTTTCATGCACTGCCTTGTATTGTCCTACATTTCATCCCAATTTATTTTTATACACTGATTTCAAATGCAATGTAAAAAGGATAGTATATAGTGATGACAGAGACATGAAAGCAAACAACGGTGTCATTTGTACATCTGGGGGAACATTTTGCAGACCACATAAAGGAAAGTGCAATAAAAATATTGTGGCTTTTCCTTAAATTGGGGCACTGCTTGTTATCTATTAAAACATGTTTGAAACTCCCTCAGGCTTTCTTCACATATCCCCAGGCATTTTCATTGAAAGGAATTCTTACTATTAATGTATTTCCTTGATTTTACCTACTGTGGGAAATCCTCAAAAAATAACACTTCTTTAACATGGAATCCAGCCACTATCAGAAAGCAGCTAAGTGTCAACTAGCAACTCATATTTATCCATGCCAATTATCAAACATTTTGATAACAAATTTAAATAGTTGAAGAACATAATAATTACAAGATTGTGATGTGGATGTTAAAAACAGAGGGAAAAAAAACTGTGATCCAGCTCAGGACAAAGGCGGCTACAGCTTAACAAAATTTTATTGGACAACTTGAAAATGTATAAGTGCTTTAAAAAATATGTGCATAGCAAACACCAAGCACACCAGTAGGAACTATCTACGCGTTTCAACTAAACAGGCTTAAGCCCCCGTTACACACTGCGATATCGCTAGCAATATCGCTGTAAATTCACCGATTTTGTGACGTTGCAGCGATATTGCTAGCGATATCGCTGCATGTGATACTTACCTCCGACCGGCTCCCCCGCTGGTTATTGCTGATCGCGCGAGAAGCTGCTGGACCATTCCTCGTCGGTCACTTCCTGCGGCGCTTCCTGCTGTGATGACGAGCGACGCATGGAGCCGGGCGGGAGGACGCAGGATCGCCGCGTCTGACAGGTAAGTAGCGATCCCCGTCCCCAGCGATGTCGCTGGTGAGATCTGCCTGAGTGGCAGCTCACTAGCGACCACCTAGCGATGCACCAGCGATCCTAACTGCGTCATATCGCTGGTGCATGGTACCCTTACTCATGATCATGCGATCTGTCACAGGACAGTGATGACCCCCCTGGGACGGTGTAATAAAGTTAAAAAAAGTGTAAAAATAATTTAGAAAAAAATCACTAAATAAATTAAGAAAACGCTGCGAACCGCCCTATAAAGCTGTCCCACTAGTTAACCCATTTATTGAACCCCTTAAAAAATAAAAATAAAAAACGAAGCAAAAAATAATGCTTTATCATCATACCGCCAAACAAAAAGTGCAGTAACGCACGATCAAAAACACAAATAAAATTAACCATGGTATCGCTGAAAACGTGACATTGTCCCGCAATAAACAAGCCACCACACAGCATCATCAGTGAAAAAATAAAAAAGTTATAGTTCGCAGAATAAAGCTATGCAAAAATAATTATTTTTTAAATAAAATTGTTTTCATTGCATAAAAGCGCCAAAACATAAAAAATGACATAAATTAGGTATCGCTGTAACCGTACTGACCGGAAGAATTAAACCACTTAATCAATTTTACCACAGGCAGAATGATGTAAACACACCCCCCAAAAGAAATTCATGAAATGCTGGTTTTTGTTCATTCTGCGTCCCAAAATCGGAATACAAAGCAATCAAAAAATGTCACGTGCCCGAAAATGGTACCAATAAAAATGTCATCTCGTCCCGCAAAAAAAATAAGACCTCACATGACTCGGTGGGTCAAAATGTGGAAAAATTATAGCTCTCAAAATGTGGTGATGCATAAACTATTTTTACAATAAAAAGTGTCTTTTAGCGTGTGATATCTGCCAAATATAAAAACCTGCTATAAGTAGTAAATCAAACCCCCTGTTATCACCCCCTTAGTTAGGGAAAAATAATAAAATGAAAAAAAATGTATTTATTTCCATTTTCCCATTAGGGTTAGGGTTAGGGCTAGGGTTAGGACTAGGGTTAGGGCTAGGGTTAGGGCTGAGATTAGGGTTAGGGGTGTGTTGGGGTTAGGGTTGGAGTTAGAATTGGGGGATTTCCACTGCTTTGGCACATCATGGGATTTCCAAACGCGACATGGCGTCCGATCTCAATTCCAGTCAAAAAAGTCAAATGGCGCTGCTTCCCTTCCGAGCTCTGCCATGCGTCCAAACAGTGGTTTACCCCCCACATATTGGGTATCAGCGTACTCAGGACAAATTGCACAATAACTTTTGGGGTCCTGTTACCCTTGGGAAAATAAAAATTGGGGGTTAAAAGATCATTTTTGTGGAAAAAATATGATTTTTTAATTGTACCGCTGTACGTTAAAAACTTCTTTGAAACCCTTGGGGGTTTAAAGTGCTCACCACATATCTAGATAATTTCCTTGGGGGGTCTAGTTTCCAAAATTGGGTCACTTGTGGGGTGTTTCCACTGTTTAGGCACATCAGGAGCTCCCAAAACGTGACATGGCATCCGATCTGAATTCCAGCCAATTTTGAATTGAAAAAGTCAAATGGCGCTCCTTCCCTTCCGAGCTCTGCCATGCGCCCAAGCACTGGTTCCCTCCCACATATCAGGTATCAGCATACACAGGACAAATTGCACAATAACTTTTCCTGTCTAATTTCTCCTGTTACCCTTGGTAAAATAAAAAAATTGAACCTGAAGTAATGTTTTTTGTGAAAAAAGTTAAATGCTCATTTTTTTAAACATTCAAAAAATTCCTGTGAAGCACCTGAAGGGTTAATAAACTTCTTGAATCTGGTTTTGAGCACCTTGATCAGTGCAGTTTTTAGAATGGTGTCACTTTTGGGTATTTTCTATCATATAGACCCCTCAAAGTGACTTCAAATGTGATGTGGTCCCTAAAAATAAAATGGTGTTGAAAAATGAGAAATTGCTGGTCAACTTTTAACCCTTATAACTTCCTAACAAAAAGAATTTTGGTTCCCAAATTGTGCTGATGTAAAGTAAACAAGTGGGAAATGTTACTTATTAAGTTTTTTGAGTGCCATATCTCTGTGATTTAAGAACATGAAAATTCAAAGTTGGAAAATTGCGAAATTTTCAAAATTTTCGCCAAATTTTCATTTTTCTCACAAATAAACGCAAGTTATATGAGGGAAATTTTACCACTAACATGAAGTACAATATGTCATGAGAAAACATTGTCAGAATCACCAGGATCCATGGAAGCATTTCAGAGTTATTACCTCATAAAGGGACAGTGGTCAGAATTGTAAAAATTGATCCAGGAATTAACATGCAAACCACCCTTGGGAGTAAATGTGTTAAAAACAAAGATTATCAAACATATCTACAAGTTCATGATAACATATTGCTTGGTATGTCATCATTGATGGGAGTCTGATCACAGGACATGGACTAGAGTATGGGACAAAAGCACTGAAATTGTGTGATCATAATGTTCCCCAAGAAGTGTCTTGTGACATTGAAGCATTTGAGAATTGATATCTATTTTCATCAGGGATGTATGTACCTATACATACATGCAGCACCTAATAATACAGCAGGAGATCTATAAAAGATTATGTACACCAAAAGATCAGAAAAACTCAAGAGTCATCTTGTTTTGAAGAGTGTTGCTGTCCCATCATTGTAGTGATGAGACTCCAAGATTCTGAACTTTGACAAAGCTCAATTGCAACAGCACACACAGACCAAAAAACAAGAGTAGATTATCTGTTCACCATCCCATTACATATATTGGTATTGGGTTTTATTATTGCACAGTTAGCCCATATGTTAGTGAGTCTAGCAATTATTTAGTATATCCACATGGTGTAAACTTTCATTGTAAATTTTCTGCTAGGTTTATTAGCCGCATTTTCAGATAAGGGGTAAAGCATTATAAAAGTGGTTACAAGATCATCGTCTATTATCCAGCAGCGTGATCTGTCTCCTACTAACATCAAAATTGCATTAATAAGTAAAAGTCATAGAATCATGTAAATTACAGGGTAAAAGTAATATGCAAATGCAAATGATGAAAAAATGGATCACACTTACAAGCCTTGGCATGCTTTGAATGAGGTTATTAATGGTCATCTTTGGAATTTTATGTCATCTGAATGCATGTATGCTTGTAATTAGTCAAAATCGACTGCTGGAAGCTCCCTTTGCAATTCTTAAACAATGGTGCCCCAAATGTACTTCATGAGGGATATTTGGAGATACTGAAGGCAATAGTAGCACTTCAACGTCCTTCATGCTGCTTAAACTAACATGAGCAACATGCATCCTAGCATTTCCATGTTGATAAAGCAGCTCCTGGGATACTTTGGAGAAATAACTGTTCCACTGGCTTCACCATTAATCAGTTGTGTAGTGCAAGTGAAACTATCGGTCACATGCCAAGTCTAAGGCCTCAAGCATGTCTACACAGACCAGCAAAATGTTTTTTCATGGCTTTGGGATAACTGGCAAAAGTAAATTAACAGTTTCATCTTTTAAAGTCTTCCTGCTTTGAATCATTTTTAACATTTTTTTCACACTTGCATAAAACTTTTGCAGTGTACTGTGTCTGTACTGAATATACAGTTGTGTTCAAAAGTTTACATACCCCAACATAATTTTTTACTTTCTTGGCCATTTTTCAGAGAATATGAATGATAACACCAAAACTTTTTCTCCACTCATGGAGATTAAACCCAACTGGTGAAGCCATTTATTATCAAACTACTGTACTGTGTTTTCTCTTTTTAAATCATAATGACAACCCAAAACAACCAAATCATCCTGATCTAAAGTTCACATACTCTGGTGATTTTGGCCTGATAAAATGCAAAGACGTTGACACAAATGGGTTTGAATGGCTACTAAATGTAACCCGTGACCTGTTTGCTCAAAATCAGTGCGTATGCATAAAAGCTGGGTGAGTCTCTGGAATCCAGACAGACTCTTGCATCTTTCATCCAACTACTGACATTTCTGGATTGTGAGTCATGGACAAAGCAAAAGAATTGTCAACAGATCTACGGGAAAAGGTAGTTGAACTGTATAATACAAGAAAGGGATACAAAAAGATATCCAAGGAATTGATAATGTCAGTCAGCAGCATTCAAACTGTGATTAGCAAATGGAAAATCAGGGGCTCTGTAAAAACAAAACCACAGTCAGGTAGACCAACAAAAATTTCATCCACAACTGCCAGGAAAATTTTTCAAGATGCAAATAAAAACCCACAAATACCATGAGCTGAAATACTGGACTCCCTGAAAACTAGCGGTGTGGCTGTTTCAAGATGCACAAGAAGGAGGCACTTGAAGAAAAATGGCCTGCATGGTCGAGTTACCAGATGAAAGCCATTACTGTGCAAATGCCACAAAGAATCTAGCCTTCAATATGCAAAATAGCACAGAGACAAGTTTCAAAACTTCTGAAACAAGGTAATTTGGAGTGATCAGACCAAAATTAAATTTTTTGGCCACAACCATAAATGTTACATTTGGAGAGAGGTCAACAAGAACCACGATGAAAGGAACACCATTCCCACTGTAAAGCATGAAGGTATAATGCTGATATTTTAAGGATGTTTGAGCTACAAAGTCACAGGAAGCTGGATCAAAGCTGAAGGAAAGATGAATGCAGCACAATAACAGCAAATACTGGAGACAAATTTGCAATCATAAGCCTGGAAGCTGCGTGTGAGATGTACTTGTACGTTCCAACATGACAACGATTCAAAACACAAGGCCAGGTCGCCCTGCCATTGGCTACATCAGAACAACTTCAAGGTTTTGGAGTGGCCATATCAGTCTCTTGACCTCGATATTATTGAGCCATTTTGGGGAGATCTCAAGCACGCAGTTCATGCTAGACAGACCAGGAATTTATAGGAACTGGACTATTTTTGCCTAGAAGAGTGGACAGCTTTACCATCTGAGAAAATAAAGAACTACCAGAAAAGACTTCCAGCTGTCATAGATGTTAGAGGGGGCAATACATGGTATTAAGAAATGGGGTACAGTTAGGTCCATATATATTTGGACAGAGACAACATTTTTCTAATTTTGGGTCTAGACATTACCACAATGAATTTTAAACAAAACAATTCAGATGCTGTTGAAGTTCAGACTTTCAGCTTTCATTTGAGGGTATCCACATTAAAATTTGATAAAGGGTTTAGGAGTTTCAGCTCCTTAACATGTGCCACCCTGTTTTTAAAGGGACCAAAAGTAATTGGACAGATTAAATAATTAATGTCTAGACCCAAAATTAGAAAAATGTTGTCTCTGCCCAAATATATATGGACCTAACTGTATGTGAACATTTGATCAGAGTCATTTGCATGTTTTGAGCTGTCATTGTGATTTAAAAAGAGAAAACAGAGTAGGTTGCAGGCTGTATGGGCAACTAGCCAGATGGGCTAATAAATAGCACTTTGACTGGATTTCTTTTGGTGTGCTGCTTTCATCTTTAGGACTATTTTTGAGGTTTGGTATATGACTGGAAGGCTTGCACCCGCATTGTCTGTTCATTTTTTGTGCTGCTTTTTCCCTTTTTTCATATATATTAAAATTTCATATATATTAAAATTTTAGACTGTTCATGTCTCTTTCAGTGGGCAAACTTACAAAATCAGCAGGGGATCAAATAATTATTTCCTTCACTGTATATATATGTTTCAAAATTGTTACAATAGTTACTAATTTAGGTACAGGCAAGAAATGGTACATGACATGCTGGATAAAAATAATATTGAAGATTAAATTAGCAACAGATTTCTTCTCTCTCTACCATGTAATGCTTTATAAATTATACTTTTGGAATTTTAACCCCTTCCCAAATTAGGTCCATAAAGAAGGAGTCAAACAAACTCAGTAAGGTTTCCCTTTAATTACGGAATGATTTTTCAAACAGAAAAGAATTGATAAAACCAGGCAGGACCTTTAACAGGCTAGCTTAGAAATGTAAGCTTTGAATCAAAATTTATCAGCACTATTGAACAGTATTTAATGACTTTTAAATATTTTAATAGATATTGCAAAATAGTTTTAGACCTTATCAGCAAAATGTTAGCACAATTTATGTAAATACTGAACCTTCCATGAGGCGCATTCAATTTGTGACCTTTGGCACATAACAATTGGATGAGGCAAAGGTTAGACAAATTACCTTTTTCTTCTGCAATATAAATATACTGAAGTTTTAGCAAATGGTTTATTTGTCTCTCAACTAGTGTTGAGCATTCCGATACTGAAAATATCGGGTATCGGCCGATAGTCGCGATATCGGAATTCCGATACTGAGTTCCTATAATTTTTGCATATCGAATTCCGGAATCGGAAGTTCCCATAATGCTATGAGCCAGTTTGATTTGATTCAGCCAATGAGGAATCCTAAGAAGTGTGGGCACATCCTGCTAGGCATGTAGGCATGTTAACTAATGGCATGGCTGTGATTGGCTGCTGAAATGATGTCATGATGCACTATAATAGCCGCCGCCACCATTTTGGGTTCACTCTGCTGTGAATTCAGTTAGGGACAAGATGCTGCTGCTCTGACTCTGAGGGACAGTTAGAGATAGCGATTTTCTATATGCTGCTTTACCCAGGCTACTTTCTCAACCGCTGTAGCTTTCTTTTGCCTTGCAGCGCTGTTCATGGCTGTCTGCAAGGTCTGTGTGTGTGAGTGCAGCTCATGCTGTAGTGTTCTGCAGCCACCTCTGGTTGTAGTCAGCTCAGCGTGCGTCACTGCCTCACACATAGTCCTTTTTTTGTTTTATTGCTGCTCATTTTTCATGATTTCTCCTCTTAGTGTGCTTCCATCCATATCCATCTACATTGGTTGCAAACACTATATAGGAGTAGATAGCGGAGCCTTTCTGCAGCTTTTCAGTGCTAGTGCACAGTTCTCTGCACTGTTCAAGGCTGTCTGTGAGGTCTTTCTGTGTGAGTGCGGCTCATGCTGTAGTGTGTTCTGCAGCCACCTCTGGTTGTAGTCCGCTCAGCGTTCGTCACTGCCTCATACATAGTCCTTTTTTTTTCTTAATTGCAGCTCATTTTTCCTGATTTTTTTCTTCTATTAGTGTGCTTCCATCCGTATCCATCTACATTGGTTGGTTGCAAACACTATATAGGAGTAGATAGAGGAGCCTTTTTTCTGACTTGTGCCCCGCAGCCGCAGCCAGATTAGTATTAGCCTATTTTTTGGAGCCTCATCT
Source organism: Dendrobates tinctorius (assembly GCF_039654945.1). Classification (NCBI taxonomy): domain Eukaryota; kingdom Metazoa; phylum Chordata; class Amphibia; order Anura; family Dendrobatidae; genus Dendrobates; species Dendrobates tinctorius. Next base: position 19,068,687 of record NW_027361693.1, read on the forward strand.
ATTGCATTGTAGGTTACCTTCCTGCATTGTAATAGCTCCAAAAAGTTTGTGATACTATCGCTTTCACATCTTTGGTCACATCCTGTTTGTTTTTTTAAAAAAAACACGTAAATAAAGTTCATCAAACACTCCACTTGACAGTTGTGTAGGCCACATTAGCTCATATATAAAATTAGTGTTTCTTATACCTGTTAGCAGCTGTCCAGGAATAAGCACACTAAGCCCCCCTTTGTACTTTTCTGCCTATCTTTATCAGTCTACCAAGATGAAGAAGGCAGGGAGTAAGGCACGAGGTCGTGGGCGTGGGCGTGGACTTTCAGCAGGGAGAGGACGTGGGGATTCTGTGCCTGTTGCGGGCACCAGTGACTCAGCATCCCCCAGTTTTACCAGGCAACACCATACCCCACTGCTGCGGGACAAACAAATTGAAGCCGTTGTCGGATGGATGGCAGCTAACGCATCGACTTCAGTTACTTCCACATCCTCTCAGGGCCAGAGCACTGAAGAGCAACCATCTGTCTCTTCACCACCTGCCAAATTGCTCAGGCAGTCAGAGAGCCCTGGACAGGAGCCATCTCTACTTCTGTTCTCTGAATCTCTTGGCTTGGAAACAGGGGGCCAGCCAAGCAGCATTCTTGAATGTGAAGAAGAGGGAGTATGCAGTGATGCACAACTGCTTTGTTCCTCTGAATCTGAAAAGGTGGGTGGGACAGTGCCTATGGTCAGCACAACGCAGTACGCATCAGATGATGAGACTCAGGTGCCACTTTCTGGTGCGTACTGTGCTGACGAGACTACCCAGGAGAAGCAGGTGTTTGAAGAGGGGAGTGAAGATGATGAGGTCCTTGACCCATCATGGCGTGAGGAGCAGGAAGGTGGTGGGAGCAGCTCTGAGGAAGACATTCCCCGAACGGCCAAAACAGGAGGGAGAGGGAGGGGGCAGACTTGGTTGCCTGTAGCCTCCACTTCGGCACCCGTTAGGAGCATTCCTCTTCCAAAACCAAAAACGGGCGCTCTCAGGACTTGCAGTGCATGGTCCTTTTTCGACACAGTTGCAGATGACATTTTCTTTGTCAAATGCAAGCTGTGTAATCAGAAAGTCAAAAGAGGGAAAAGTGTCAGCAACCTGAATACCACAAATATGTGGAAACATGTGTGGACCAAGCACGTTGTGGAGTTACAAAGACACACTGAAGACGTAGGCCAACCTACAGCACCACCTACCACCTCTTCAGCTCATGTTGTAGCCTCTTCCTCCAGCTCACACACAGCTGGTTCAGCTTCCTCACAAGATCGCCATGGAAGAACCTCTGGCACTGTTGTCCAGAGACCCAGTGACATTCCACCCACAGCACCACGTTCCCTGTCATCCTCACATTACCAGGCCACTCTACAGCCATCGGTAGCACAGGCATGGGAGAAAAGGCGGCCATACTCGGCAAACCATCCCCGAGCACAGGCTCTGAATGCTGGCATTGCAAAACTACTGTCACTTGAAATGCTCTCAATCAGGCTGGTGGAGACTGACACCTTTCGTAACTTCATGGCATTGGCAGTCCAACAATACACCGCAACCAGCCGCTTATATTTCAGGAGGCAAGTCGTCCCTGCCCTGCAAAAGCATGTGGAGGGAAAAATTAAACATGCGCTACTAAACGCCGTCAGTAGCAAGGTCCACCTGACCACCGATGCGTGGACCAGTAACCATGGACAGGGACGATACCTTTCCCTCACTGCCCATTGGGTCAATGTTGTGGAGCCGAGTACAGATCTTGAGAGTGGCACTGTATGTGTTCTGCCAACTCCAAGGATTGCAGGAATCCAGTCTGTACACATTGACTCCTCCTCAAACTCCAGTTCCTCTGAATCAGCACTGCAGGAGCCTGTTATAACCGATATGAGCACAGCCGTGGCCAAACGTCAGCAGGCCATACTGAAATTAATTTCTTTGGGGAATCGAAGCCACACAGCGCAGGAGCTCAGGAATGCCATCAAGCAGGAGAGCGACATGTGGTTTTTGCCAGCGAATCTCCAGCCAGGCTTGGTAGTGTGTGACAATTGTCGAAATCAGGTGGCAGCTCTGGGCCTAGGCAACCTCACTCACATCCCATGTCTGGCACATGTGCTCAACTTGGTCATGCAGAGCTTTCTGAGGGACTGTCCGGACCTTGATGCACTGCTGCACAAGGTCCGCAAAGAGTGCGCTCACTTGCGGCGTTCCAGCATGGCAAGATCGCGCATTGCAGCTCTGCAGCGCCGATTCCGCCTTCCGGAACATCGCATCATATGTGACCTACCCACCAGGGGGAATTCAATGTTACATATGTTGGAGCGGTTGTGTGAGCAGCAGGCAGCAGTAATGGAGTACCAGCTGCATCAGGCGCAAAGAAGTCGCACTGTGCACCGGTCACACTTCAGCACCACTGAGAGGGGCTCTATGAAGGACATCTGCCACGTTTTGCGTGCCTTCGAAGATTCCACGCGAATGGCGAGTGCAGATGATGCATAGTCAGCATGACTGTTCCCCTTATCTGCCTGCTTCAAAAAACACTGCAAGCAATAAGGGAGGAGGTTTTGGAAGAGGTGGAGGATGAGGAGTCACAAATGCCATCTTCTTCTGGACAGTCTGCACAACATGGTTCCTCACAACGGCCTAGGCAGGGGACAGCATTTCGTGGGCAGTTGGGAGTCTGCAGCACATGGTTGAGTTCATGCTGCAGTGCCTGAGAAATGACCGCCGCATCACCCACATTCTCAACACGGCTGATTATTTGGTTATGAACAAGGCCTGGATCTCACAGGAATTTGCCAGTCCTCTTCCAGAATAAATAATTGGTTGGCAACAGAATCCAGGTCTCCTGTTGTGTTCATGTTTCTACCACCTGAACTGTAATCCCTGGGCTCCAACACCACCAGTTGTTGCTCAGAAGTGCCGTCTGCACAGAGAAAAACACTATCTCCAGTGTTAGTGGGGTTCAGTAACGCCAGATGCTCCCCTGCTGTGTCCGCCAAAGTCTCCTGCTGCCTCCACATTCAAACTACATCAGATATAAAACTTGCTCCAAGTAGGCCTCACCCTAAACCCTGGTTGAACCTGGGCTCCAACACCGCCAGTTGTTGTTCAGAAATGCCGTCTGCACAGAGAAAAACACATGCTCCAGTGTTAGTGGGGTTCAGTAACGCCAGCGGCTCCCCTGCTGTGTCCGGCAATATCTCCTGCTCCCTCCACATTCAAACTACATCAGATCTTACACTTGCTCCAAGTAGGCCTCAGCCTACTCCATGATTGACCCTGGGCTCCAACACTGCCAGTTGCTGCTCAGAAGTGCCATCTGCACAGAGAAAAACACATGCTCCAGTGTTAGTGGCGTTCAGTAACGCCAGCTGCTCCCCTGCTGTGTGTCCGGCAATATCTCCTGCTCCCTCCATATTCAAACTACCTCAGATTTTACACTTGCTTCAAGTAGGCCTCAGTCTACTCCATGATTGACCCTGGGCTCCAACACTGCCAGTTGCTGCTCAGAAGTGCCATCTGTACAGAGAAAAACACATGCTCCAGTGTTAGTGGGGTTCAGTAACGCCAGCTGCTCCCCTGCTCTGTGTCTGGCAAAGTCTCCTGCTGCCTCCACATTCAAACTACATCAGCTATAAAACTTGCTACAAGTAGGCCTCAGCCTCAACCCTGATTGAACCTGGGCTCCAACACCGCCAGCTGTTGCTCAGAAGTGCCGTCTGCACAGAGAAAAACACATGCTCCAGTGTTAGTGGGGTTCAGTACCACCAGCTGCTCCCCTGCTGTGTGTCCGGCAATATCTCCTGCTCCCTCCACATTCAAACTACATCAGATTTTACACTTGCTCCAAGTAGGCCTCAGCCTACTCCATGATTGACCCTGGGCTCCAACACCGCCAGTTGCTGCTCAGAAGTGCCATCTGCACAGAGAAAAACACATGCTCCAGTGTTAGTGGGGTTCAGTAACGCCAGATGCTCCCATGCTGTGTGTCCGGCAATATCTCTTGCTCCCTCCACATTCAAACTACATCAGATTTTACACTTGCTCCAAGTAGGCCTCAGCCTTCTCCATGATTGACCCTGGGCTCCAACACTGCCAGTTGCTGCTCAGAAGTGCAATCTGCACAGAGAAAAACACATGCTCCAGTGTTAGAGGGGTTCAGTAACGCCAGTGGCTCCCCTGCTGTGTCTGGCAATATCTCCTGCTCCCTCCACATTCAAACTACATCAGATTTTACACTTGCTCCAAGTAGGCCTCAGCCTACTCCATGATTGACCCTGGGCTCCAACACCGCCAGTTGCTGCTCAGAAGTGCCATCTGCACAGAGAAAAACACATGCTCCAGTGTTAGTGGGGTTCAGTAACGCCAGCTGCTCCCCTGCTGTGTGTCCGGCAATATCTCCTGCTCCCTCCACATTCAAACTACATCAGATTTTACACTTGCTCCAAGTAGGCCTCAGCCTTCTCCATGATTGACCCTGGGCTCCAACACCACCAGTTGTTGCTCAGAAGTGCCATCTGCACAGAGAAAAACACATGCTCCAGTGTTAGTGGGGTTCAGTAACGCCAGCTGCTCCCCTGCTGTGTGTCCGGCAATATCTCCTGCTCCCTCCACATTCAAACTACATCAGATTTTACACTTGCTCCAAGTAGGCCTCAGCCTACTCCATGATTGACCCTGGGCTCCAACACTGCCAGTTGCTGCTCAGAAGTGCTGTCTGCACAGAGAAAAACACATGCTCCAGTGTTAGTGGGGTTCAGTAACGCCAGCTGCTCCCCTGCTGTGTGTCCGGCAATATTTCCTGCTCCCTCCGCATTCAAACTACATCAGATTTTACACTTGCTCCAAGTAGGCCTCAGCCTTCTCCATGATTGACCCTGGGCTCGAACACTGCCAGTTGCTGCTCAGAAGTGCCGCCTGCTCAGAGAAAAACACATGCTCCAGTGTTAGAGGGGTTCAGTAACGCCAGCTGCTCCCCTGCTGTGTGACCGGCAATGTCTACTGCTGCCTCCACATTCACACTACTACTGATTTCAAACGTGCTCCAATTAGGCCTCTGGCTCCACTCTTTCTCTAGTATTTACTCTGGCCTCCAACACCGCCAGTTGCTTCTCAGAAGTGCCGTCTGCACAATCAACACTTGTTCCTGTGTTACTGGGGTTCAGTAACGTCAGCTGATCCCCTGATGTGTGTCTGGCAATGTCTCCTGCTCTGTCCACATTCCCTCTACTACAGATTTTAAACTTGCACCAATTAGGCCTCTGTCTCCACTCTGTTTGTAGTATTTTCCCTGGGTTCCAGCACCGCCAGCTGTTCCCCGGCATTGTCTTTGACACTAGTAGTGGGAATGTGGACAAAGCAGGAGACATTGCTGGACACACATCAGGGGATCAGCTGACGTTACTGAACCCCAGTAACACAGGAACAAGTGTTGATTGTGCAGATGGCACTTCTGAGCAGCAACTGGCGGTGTTGGAGGCCAGGGTAAATACTAGAGACAGACTGGAGCCAGAGGCCTAATTGTAGCACATTTAAAATCAGTAGTAGTCTACAACAGATATTAAACTTGATGAAATTAGGCCTCAGCCTACACCCTGGTTGACCCTGGGCTCCAACATCGCCAGTTGCTGCTCAGAAGTACCGTCTGCACAGTCAACATATGCTCCAGTGTTATTGGGGTTCAGAAATGTCATCTGATCCCCTGCTCTGTGTCCAGCAATTTCTCCTGCTCTGTCCACACTCACACAACTACAGATTTTAAACTTCCTCCAATTAGGCCTCTGTCTCCACTCTGTTTGCAGTATTTTCCCTGGGTTCCAGCACCGTCAGCTGTTTCCCGGCATTGTCTTTGGCACAGGTACTCCCTCCTGCCCAGCCTGGTTCCAGCACACCTGCTGTTTCCGGGTAGTGTCAATGTAACTTTGCCACCAATACATTGTTCTGTCGTGTTGCGGTCGGGTTAGCCGAGTCTATGGTGCCTGCAGTTTATGGGCTTCCTATGTGGGCTGCGGGATCTGGCAACAAAGGCTGGTTCCGTAGTGCCAATAGCACAAGCACCCCCTGTAGGACTGTGGGTTTCGGTAACTGCGGCCAGCTCGCGGCCTTGCAACTTTGTTTTTCATGGGTACCTTCTGCTATCCATCCAGGTTCCAGTACCGTCAGCTGGTTCTCGGCAGTGCCTTTGGCTGAGGTGCCGAATTCTCGGTATCCGAGTTCCAGCAACATCTGCTGGTCCTTGGTAGTGCTTTCTAGCACAGGTACCTCCTGCTTAGTAACCGGGTTTCAGCACCATCAGCTGGTCCTCGGTAGTGCCATTGGCTCTTGTTCCTTCTGCTGCCCCTCCGGGTTCCAGCACCGTCAGCTGGTCCTCGCTTGTTCCATTGGCTCTTGCAGCTTCTGCTACCCATCCGGGTTCCAGCAGCGTCAGCTGGTTCTCGGCAGTGCCTTTGGCTTAGGTGCCTTCGGCTTAGGTGCCTTCTTCTCGGTATCTGAGTTCCAACAACGTCTGCTGGTCCTTGGTAGTGCTTTCTAGCACTGGTACCTCCTGCTTAGTAACCGAGTTCTAGCACCGTCAGCTGGTCCTCGCTTGTTCCATTTGCTCTTGCAGCTCCTGCTACCCATCCGGGTCCCAGCACCGTCAGCTGGTTCTCGGCAGTGCCTTTGGCTTGGTTGCCTCCTTCTCGGTATCGGAGTTCCAGCAACGTCTGCTGGTCCTTGGTAGTGCCATTGGCTCTTGTTCCTTCTGCTGCCCCTTCGGGTCCCAGCACTGTCAGCTGGATCTCGGCAGTGTCTTTGGCATGGGTACTCCCTCCTGCCCAGCCTGGTTCCAACACGCCTGCTGTTTCCAGGTAGTGTCAACATCACTTTGCCACCTATACGTTGTCCTGTCGTGTTGCGGTCGGGTTAGCCGAGTCTATGGTGCCTGCAGTTTATGGGCTTCCTATGTGGGCTGCGGGATCTGGCAACAAACGCTGGTTCCATAGGGCCAATAGGACAAGCACCCCCTGTAGGACTGTGGGTTTCGGTAACTGCGGCCGGCTCGAGGCCTTGCAACTTTGTTTTTCATGGGTACCTTCTGCTACCCATCCGGGTTCCAGTACCGTCAGCTGGTTCTCGGCAGTGCTCTTGGCTTAGGTGCCTCCTTCTCGGTATCCGAGTTCCAGCAACGTCTACTGGTCCTTGGTAGTGCTTTCTAGCACATGTACCTCCTGCCTAGTAACCAGGTTCCAGCACCATCAGCTGGTCCTCGGTAGTGCCATTGGCTCTTGTTCCTTCTGCTGCCCCTTCGGGTTCCAGCACCGTCAGCTGGTCCTCGCTAGTTCCATTGGCTCTTCCAGCTTCTGCTACCCATCTGGGTTCCAGCACCGTCAGCTGGTTCTCGGCAGTGCCTTTGGCTTAGGTGCCTCCTTCTCGTATCCGAGTTCCAGCAACGTCTGCTGGCCCTTGGTAGTGCTTTCTAGCACAGGTACCTCCTGCTTAGTAACCGGGTTCCAGTACCATCAACTGGTCCTCGGTAGTGCCATTGGCTCTTGTTCCTTCTGCTACCCATCCGGGTTCCAGTACCGTCAGCTGGTTCTCGGCAGTTCCTCAGCTTTCTTGTACCTTCTGCTACATATCCAAGTTCAAGCTTTTGGAAATGGTTTTTGGTTATCACTCTGGATCTCCCTGTTAATGAAAAAAAAAATTAGAGCAAAAGATATTATCTAAATTATAAGCAGAAGACTAAGCAGTGTATGGGGGTGAGTCCGTTCCTTCTCGTGGTGCCCCTGGAAAATGCCTGCTGCTGCAGGCCAAACTGAACGCGGACAAATCCTGTTGTAAATCTTTTGTGACAGGCAGAACGGAAGGTGTAATCTTCAAACTTTTATAGATAACAACTACAGGAATGCCTGTCACAAATAAGAATATGATGAAGAAGAAGAATAGGAAGAAGATGAAGAAGTAGAATATGAAGAAGAATAATAGTTGAATAAGAAGAATATGAAGAATGTAAAAAAAAGAATAGGAAGAAGGTGAAGAAGAAGTTGATGAAAAAGATGCTGCTGCTGAGGATCATAAAGGAGAAAGTGTGGGAGAAGTAAAAAAGAAGGTGAAGAGCATGGAAGTAGTGAAACATACGTATTTGACAAAATATAAAAAAGGTTAACATAATCAATATCTTTGTAACTCCGAACGTCTTTAAAAAAAAATTTATTTCTGCTATTCCATTTGATTGGGCTAAACCCCTATGCCTTTAATGTCTCCTCCACCTCCCCCAATACATTCTACATTATTATTAGTTGTTTTTCTTCATGTAGAATTAACCTACAAGGAAAGAAAGGGTTTATTTTTTTTCCGATATTTCTGTCCCATTGACTTGCATTGGTTTCCAGTATCGGAATCGGCGATATCCGATACTTTTTGGCTATCGGTCCAATCCGATCCGATATTTCACGATATCGGATGGTATCGCTCAACACTATTTATGACCACTTATGAAATGTTTTCAAAGTACTGCCCATTTTGTTGGATTGTCAATGCAACCCTCTTCTCCCACTCTTGACACACTGATAGCAACACTGCAGAAGAAATGCTAACACAGACTTTCAGTATCCGTTGTTTCAGGTGCTGCACATCTTGTATCTTCACAGCATAGACAATTGCCTTCAGATGTCCCCAAAGATAGAAGTCTAAGGGGGTCAGATTGGGAGACCTTGGTGACCATTCAACTGGCCCACGACGACCAATCCTCTTTCCAGGAAACTGTTCATATAGGAATGCTTGGACCTTACACCCATAACTGATCATATGGCTTGGAATATAGGGTACAAAGATAGTGGGGTCATTCTTTATCAATGGAAACCTCAATGCCACCGGATATCTGAAATTGCTACATGATGATGTGCTGCCCTCTTTATGCACTGATGGCACATTCCCTGAGTTTTTCCAGCAAGATGGTGCACCACCACATTATGGGTGTCAGGTCCAAACATTCCTGCAAGGAATCTGACCCCCTTAGCTTAGTATTTCTTCTGCATTTCTTCGACTTCTTGTAAAAAATAAAGTTGGATCCAAAATGGCCTACTTCAAAATGGCTGCCATGGTTACCACCCATCTTGAAAAGTTTCCCCCATCCCATATACTAATGTGCCACAAACAAGAAGTTGATATCACCAACCATTCCCATTTTATTTAGGTGTATCCATATAAACGGCCCACCCTGTACTGTATATTTTAAATTTCAAACTTTCAATTACGGGAGAGGGGTGTGAGTTAAACTTTTATTTTTTGTTTTTTCATATTTTTTAAAACTTTCTTCTTTACTTTTTACTGATCTTGCTAGCCCCCTTACGGGGCTTGAATATGGACTCATCCAATTGCTTGTGCTATACGCAGCGATGAATCGGCATCACTGCTTATAGCAGAAATCAAAGTCTCCTTTGAACTTCTACCATGGGCAGGGTTTCAAAGGAGTTCCATAAAGTCGATTACATCATGGGTGCACCGATGGGCAAAAGTAAGGACACATGCTCTCGTCGGAGCATCACTCAACCTTCAATTGTTAGCGGCAGGTCATGACTGTAATAAACAATCATCGCCTTCCATGTATGGGGCTCCGTACACCTGATTCTGATTTGCTCCTTACATATATTCCGCATGTCATGAAAGGATTAAGAGTCTATTTAATTGTATGTTTTCTAGGTTGTATACAATTATTCCCATGCACATAGATTGTTGGAAAGTGCTTACAAAAACAAGCACATTTCCATTTTACTACTTATTACATTTTTCAAGCATTCTTGAGAAATTGCTATTTTTCTTTTTATGTGTTTACCGTATTTTTCGCTTTATAAGATGCTCCGAATTATAAGACGCACCACAAATTTTGAGGAGAAAAATAGTAAAAAATGTTTTTTTAATAAAATGGTGGTGCCTCTTATAATCCAGGTGTCTTATTGCTTACCGGGGGTGGTGGCTGTGGTGAAGCGGGGTCCCAGGGTCGCTGCTGGAAGAGGCAGGAGTGGGGTGATACTGAAGGCTGCAGGAAGGGATGAGAGGGTGCTCCGATGTGCAGCGCGCTGCCAGGGGGGCTCGTGCTGCTATGGCCACTGGCGGGAGCGGCGCATGCGCTGATGGTGATCTCGGGACAGATCTCGAGAGATGAGATCTCAGCGCTGATATCTCATCTCTCGAGATCTCAGTCCCGAGATCACCATCGGCGCTTGCTCCGCCCCAGGCAGCGGCCGCCATATTGCCAGAGCCAAAACAGAGGGAACCGAGAGGGAGCCCCGGGGCTCTGGCCTGTCGCAAAATGTCGGCAGAGCCCCGGGATTGGAACCGGAGACACCGCTGGGCACGTGGAGACACGGCTGGGCACCCGGAGACACCCACAGCGCCGACGGACAGCCGGACACCCCTGCGGCCTACACCCGGTAATGTATATCCTCTTTGTCAGACGCACCCCCATTTTCCCCCCAAGTTTGGGGGAAAAAAGTGCGTCTTACAAAGTGGAAAATACGGTACATCTTATTGCCAAGGTGACTGATAACGCTTTTGTTTTACTTGTAAGCACTATGCTGACAATGACCAGCACTAAAGGGGGTTTACACTAAGCGATATCGCTAGCAATATCGCTAAAACGTCACTGGTTTTGTGACGTTATAGCGATATTGCTAGCGATATCGCTATGTGTGATACTTACCAGCGACCGGCTCCCCCGCTGTCCATCGCTGATCGCGCAAGAATGTCCGGCTCCATTTCTCGTCGGGCGCTTCCTGCTGAGACTTCCTGCTGTGACGACAAGCGACGCTGGACGCGGGCGGGAGGACGTCTGGATCGCTGTGTGTGAATGGTAAGTATCGTGCGCTGCGTTGCTGCTGCATCGCTGTGAGATCTTTCTGTATGAAAGCTCACCAGCGATCATTTAGCGATGCACCAGCGATCCTGACCGGGTCGGATCGCTGGTCGGATCGCTGGTGCATCGCTAAATGTAAAAGGGCCTTAAGAGTTAATAGCGCACTTCAACAATCTTGACCAGCTTCAAAACAATCTTTACAGGCTCAATAGAAAAGAGTTTGTAAGTACTGCTAAAGTACTGCTATCTAGTGGCAGTTTGTAAAGCAATGAGCTGAATATAAAAATAAAAAAAAATGCTAATATCTCGAAGCAAGTGAAAACAAGTGAAAAAAGTAGTAAATTGCAAAATTGCTCATATTTACAAGCTCTGTCTGACAATACCCTTTTATGAAGATTGGAATAGCCATTTAATTTTACATTCTTTTTCTACAATGTCTAATTGTAAGGGATCTAGCACAAGATTCTAAGCTTGTTTTTTATATGGATCAGTGCAATTATGTACAGGTGTGCGTGAGTGGGTTAATATGCAAGCTGAGCAAGAGCTGCAGCCTATAAATTACATGCAGGTGTAGAAACTTTGGGAGCTTAATTAATTTAAGCTTTTACATTTAGATAAGGCAGGAAAAGGCAATAAAATATATCAAATTGCTTTGTGGTTGCAATTTCTGCTACTCATTTTCTCAGATGTGTAACACAAAACCCTCATATGACCAATAAGACCCTGAAGGAGAATAATAGCTGTCATGGAAGTTGTGGTGCACTCATTAATTAACATGATCTATATGTAAAAGACATAAAGAAAATTGCGATATGTTTTCAATTGTATTAAATAACACCTAGATAAAATAGAAGCTATACTAAGATTAAACACAAAACTCTTTGGGATTAAAAAGGAAAATCAGTTTTTATCAAGAGATTGTGTGGCAGCAATTTACACAAGATGTATGGTACAGATAGAAGTATGAACTATTTCTAGTAAAAACTCAAAAAGACAATAAACGTGAAAAAGACTGAAAGCAAATGACTGTGAAGAGTTTGGACACTACATTACAATGATTCATAATATACTTAAAAATCAACTACTGTACCTCTTTCATCTACTTTATGAAACAAAAGATTAAAGTTTAGAAATTACCTTGATCCAGTGCACCCAGGTAAGTGCCGCAGCCCTGAGTAAACGGGGGGACCACTCACTGTCGGGGACACTGGCAAGCTATGGGGCCCAAAAGTCGGATGAACTCGGTGCCAGCAGCCGTGACTGGGCCACGCCACTTTCTCAGGGCCCTGGCACTTTCATTACTTACAGCTCACCTGTTCCTGCGCAGCTCCAGTGTCTTTCGCATAACCTGACTCTTTGACGTCTCATGGTCACTACAGTGCTTCCTTTGTTCTGAGCAGTCACAGTGCAGAGCACCTGAAAATGGCAATGCTGCTCCTGCAGCCAGCAAAGAGAGGTAAGAATTTAGTTTTTTTTAAGCATGGAGCAATATGTGTGGCCCTTACTGTTTGGAGCAATATATGGGGCCCATTCTGCAAGGAGCAATAGATGGGGCCCATTCTGTATGCAGCATGATATGGGGCACATTCTGTATGGAGAAATATATAAGGCCCATTCTGCATGGAGTATTTTATGGGGCCCATGTGGCATGAAAAAATATTTGGGGCCCATTTTGTATGGAGCAATATATGAGGTCTGTGATGGAACTCACAGGGGAAGGGGGTGTTGACTTCACTCACCTCAAGGAAGGGGAGAGAAGGACCTGCAGGGGTTGTCTCTCTGGCGCTACCACTTGCCCCAGTTCAGACAGGGAACTGCACTGAGGGCAAATAGTTGCCAGAAAGGCTTCCCTTGTAGGTACTAGTTATTGAGGCGCTCTCAGTGAGGGAAGATATATGTATAAACCTCCCGCCCGTCACTGCCAGAGTTCCTCACTAACATGGTACGGTATTCTGCCACCAGTTCCTCATTTGAAATAAGCACCGTCCAACAACAGGCTTATATCAGGACAGAAACCAACCCGGGTAGTAGCATATAATATAACCAACCAAGCAAGCGGTCATGGGGGTTTGTGTATCAAGATAAAAGAGCACCCCAAGATTAATTTTATATTTAATCGCCAAAAAGGCACACTAGTAATATACAGACATATATTTACAGAACAATATACAAGTATACAGTCAGGAGTGCAGTACAAAGGTAGGGTATAGATAGGTTGCAATTACCATGTTATGTAGCATGTGACCACAGGGAGGTGCTGATGGATCACAGGTTCAAATCTAAGTCATGTGGTTTCATTGGCCTCATCAGGTAATGGACCTCCTGTCAGTAGAAGAACTAAGTCCAAAATGAGGGTCTGCCTTATATCTCCTAGGCTGTTCCCTCCCCCACTCTGCTGTCACATATTGGGCTGTGCTACCTCCCTCCTCCCATTTCTGAGAATATGATTTTCTGTCCAGGACCGTGGATGGCCCATAACTTTCTGCCCGGAGCTCTGAATGGGTTGGCGACACCGCCACTGGGTTCCGCTGGATTTTATCTGCACATAGAGACTAAATATGCCTAACGTATGTAATTTCTGGAAGCTATGCTTTATAACTCAATAACACAGAGAGGTGGCTGCCGGGCACGGTCATGTCAGGGAAGGAATGCTGATTTGGATTATGTGCTCAGCTAGTCCCAGAGATATTGCATTCTGTTATTATAAGTCATTTTCTAGATTCAATATCTCAGAGCCTTTCTGTGACCTATAGTGCCATGAGATCTCTATGTGCTTGGTCAGACAAAGGGAGCCAGCTAGCACCCTTGTGCTAATTGGTTGGAACCCGAGCTTCAAAGAGCTTGTCTCTGGATTTTTAATTAAGGCATTGCATTGCCTTTTATGGCCAGTGGGAATGCAAGGATGGGGCAAATTGCAGGAGTGGACAGAGATGTCCTGAACCTATAATCCAAAATGGATTTTCCCTCGTCCCTCACAGGGTTCATTCTGTATGGAGCACTATATGTGACCCATTCTGTATGGAGTATTATATGGGGCCCATTCTGTATCCAGCAACATATGGAGCCCATTCTGTATGGAGCAGTATATTTGGCTCATTTTGTACTGAGCATTATATTGGGGCCAATTCTGTATGGAGCAATATATGGGGCCCATCCTGTGTGGAGTATTATATGTGGCCCATAGTGTATTGAGCATTGCGTGGGGCTTATTCTGAATGGAGTATTATATGGGGCCCATTCAGTATGGAGCATTATATGGGACCCATTATTCCATATGGAGCATTACTGTATATGGTGTCAAATATTCTGTATGGAGCATTATATAGGGTCCATTATTCTGTATGGAGCATTATATGGGGCTCATTATTCTGTATGGAACATTATATGGGGCCATTCTGTAATGGAGCATTATATGAGGTTCATTATTCTGTATGGAGCATTATATGAGGTTCATTTATAATGTATGGAACATTATATGGGGTCCATTATTCTGTATGGAGCATTATGTTAGGCCCATTATTCTGTATCGCGCATTGTATGAGGTCCATTATTCTGTATGGAGCATTATATGAGGCCCAATGTTTTGCATGGAGCACTATATGGTGTCCATTATTATGAATTGAGCATTATATGAGGCCCACTATTCTGTATGAAACAATATATGGGGCTCATTATACTGTATGGAGGACTAGGTGGTGCCCATAATACTGTATGGAAGACTCTATAATGCATATAATACTGTATGGAGGAATATACTGTTCAGTCTGAAAAGAAAACTTTTGACTCCTCCCAGGGCACGCACTTTACGCGAGCAAGGAATCACCGGTTTCTGAACTATTGTACAATTAGACATGTGAAACAAGAGAAAAAGAGCTACTAGGTAATAAATCTAAAAAAGGAGTATCACTTTATTAAGCATATGTAAAGGATTTACAACAATAGACTGAATAAATATAGACATGACAAAAATGTGACAGAATAATCCAGGTGCGACATAAAGGGGGACACGGCTGCCCATATATGCATAAATACCAAGACAATAAAGGGTTAATAACAAGTGTATATCCTAGATAAAGGTATGAATGCAGAGGGAGAGAGCTCAAAAATAAAATGGTCAAAGTATATAGGGAATTTGGCAAGTGAACATCAGACAGGTAACAATGTGTGTATGCACATAAACTGTCAGCGCCAAAAGAGTCTAATAAGGGCCAATGCTAGAGAAGACCAAATGAAGAGACACTCACCAAAAGATGTAAAAGGCAGCAAACGCGACCCCAGAGCCGGGTGGAAGAGCCCCAACGCACGTTTCGCGTGCACAACTCACCGCTTTCTCAAGGGGAGTATCCAAAAAGTGTACCAAAGGACCTTTATAACACATGTGACGTAGTCAGCAGGTAATCGCTGGGCCAATGGCAGCGCTGAGGTCGGCGCATGTGCGCTGCGCACCACGGGACCCGGCAGAAGCAGGAAGATGTCAAGCAGGAAGACCTCTTGTTGAAACATTACCATCTTTCACACGTGACACTACTGACACCCTGGCTTGGGTCGATGGCATCTCTGTGGACCCCAAAACTCTTCTTGTCACTGCGGACGTGGAGAGCCTTTATACTTGCATCGACCACTCACTTTGACTGGAGGCGGTTCGCTTCTTCCTCAGGGCGTCTGACCTGGGCGGCCCTTTGTGTGAGTTTATCCTCGGGCTGCTGCACTTTGTCCTTACAATTTTATTTTTGAGCTCTCTCCCTCTGCATTCATACCTTTACTTAGGATATACACTTGATATTAACTCTTTATTGTCTTGGTATTTATGCATATATGGGAAGCGGTGTCCCCCTTTATGTCGCACCTGGATTATTCTGCCACATTTTTGTCATGTCTATATTTATTCAGTCTATTGTTGTAAATCCTTTACATATACTTAATAAAGTGATACTCCTTTTTTAGATTTATTACCAAGTAGCTCTTTTTCTCTTGTTTCACATGTCTTGTTTGAGCGGGTATTTTTCCCTTTTCAGGGAGTTTTGGCATTTTGCCAATTGGCATTTTTTTTGCCATCAAGGTGTTTTGTTTCTACTATTGTACAATTAGAATAGATATCACTCATGTATTGTAAGAAATAATGGAAATCTGTAGCATTGTATTATGCATATTTTTCTCTGCATATCTGTCATCTGTACATCATGAATCGTGGTATGTGTTAAAGAGGCTCACTGACACTCTTTCGTCCATGGCACACGAAAGCCTGGAGCCGGTCCTCAAGGCATGCACATAAAATTTAAAATCTTTTGGTAACTCTAAAATGATTAAAGAATTATATATTTATGGTTTGATAAATTACACATGTAAACAGTAAAGATGTGCCATTAGTGTCTAAAATTATATAATAGTGTAAATAACTGATAATCAAATTTTCCCCACTATTTTTCAATTTTATGCAAAGGGTTGACAGTCCCTCTGCCTTTGAATTGTCGCGGGGTCCCAATAGTTGCCATGGTTATCCAATGTCATTGTGACGACATCTAGGTCACCAGAGCTCGGAAACTTGTTTGATCATGTGCAGTACATGATCAGCAACTTTATCTGTCAGTGCAGACCTGACAGTTTGCATAGTATGGGGATGCTGCTGCATCCCCATGCTGTACAAGAGATTAGCCTGCAAAAATGATAGTCACATAGTGGGACAAAGTAAAAAAGTAGAAAAAAAGTTAAAAAAAAGTCTGCATAATTGGAAAACTATAAAAAAATCAAAACTAATAATAAAAAAAGTATAAGATATTATATCTATAAATAAATATTTGTACAAAAAATATTAACAATTTGGTATTGCTGTGTCCGCAATGACCCGGCCTGTAAAACTGTCCCACTAGTTAACCCCGTTAGTAAACACCATAAAAACTAAATAAAAAAACAAGGCAAAAATCAATGCTTTATCATCATACCGCCAAACAAAAAGTGGAATAAAATGCAATAAAAAAAGAATATAACTAAACATAGTACCACTGAAAATGTCATCTTTTTCCACAAAAACAAGCTGCCATATAGCTCCATCACCAGAAAAATAAAAAAGTTATAGCTCACAGAATAAAGCGATGCAGAAATAATTATTTTTTCTGTAAAATAGTTTTTATTGTGTAAAAGTGTCAAAACATAAAACAACAATATCAATTAGGCATTGCAGTAATCGTGCTGACCCCAAAAATAAAACTGCCTTATTGATTTTACCACACACAGAATGGCATTAACCCCTCCCCCCAAAAAAATTCCTTAATTGCTGGGTTTTGTTCATTCTACCTCCCCAAAAATTGTAATAAAAAGCTATCAAAAAATGTCATGTACCTGAAAATCGTAACAATGAAGACGTCAACTCATCTCGCAAACAGCAAGCCCTCATATGACTCTGTGGGCCAAAATATGGAAAAGTTATAGCTCTCAAAATATGGTGATGCAAAAAATATTATTTCTATTTTTTACAATAAAAAGTGTATTTTAGTGTGTGACAGCAGTCAAACAAAAGCTCGATATTTATCTGTTATTGCTGTATTTGCACTGACCTGAAGAATAAAGTCGCCTAGTCACTTAGACAGCACATGGAAAGGCGCAAAAAATAAATAAAACCAATTCTTCACCGGCTGTGGATTTTTTCATTCTGCCTCCTAAAGATCGCAGTAAGGCTCGGCACACATTTATCCTACTCTCTGCGCTGAGTGCTTGCACTGAGGTTTCTGTATAAATCTCTGAAATACATGTTTCAGACGGAACCTATGGCATAAGATTCCCTATAATGAGGCAGATGGAGGTACTGTGGACGCCGTCTGACCTATGATCCAGCTGTGTCCATGTTTTTAAGGTTGAATAAAAGTGCTGTCAGCCACAGTTTTGTGCACTTCTGAAAAGAAGGACACCATTTAACAGAGGCCAGATGGCATCTCCTGCCTCATTATAGTGAATGGGTCCCTCGGGGGTTTCATATGAATTACGTCACTCAGAGATTTAGATGGAAACCCCAAAGTAAGTGGTCAACATAGAGCGCTAGATAAAAGTGATCCCTATGTAAAAAGTTCCCAATAAAAGCTTCATCTCAATCTACAAAAAAGCAAGCCCTCTCTCAGGTCTGTCATCCATTATAGGAAATATAGAGGGTTTCCACGTTACTGGTAGTACAAAGGCTCTGAAAAAGCAAAATGGCTCCATAACCCTGCAGAAGAAATTCAGCAAATTCTGCACTCCCAAATCCAAAAAATGTCCCCTCCCTCCTGAGCCGCCCCACAGTGTACTTAAACCACATATAGCATCCACATGTTTTGCATTTCTGAAGCGATGAGAGCACTCCTAACTTACAGGTGCATGTCTAGAGAAGCATGGGCTGGGTATAATGTACTGGAGACTGCAACATACTGGTCACGTCATCCTACTGGTCACTACAACAGCAGTTTGCAATTTTCACTTGGCAACATTCATTGCTGCTTATTTCTGTAAAATACCCATGGAATTAAAATCGTCTGTACACATGTAGATAAATTCCCCAATGGGTATAATTTTTAAAATGGGGTCACTTGAGGGGGATTCTGCTCTTTTAGGAATTAGGGGCTCTGTATATGGAGTCCTCAAACTATTCTGGGAAATTCTGCACACCAGGAGTAAAATAGAGCTCAGCTCCTTCCGAGGCTCTCTGTATGGTTAAGTAGTACTCTACAGCCAAGCCACATATAGGGTATTGTCACACTGAGTAGACACTGTGGGACATATTTTGGTGCCATTTTACCCACTTCTTGGGTGATAATGTAACTTCTGGGGCTAAACAAAGTTTTGGTTGGAAAAATGTAGTTATTTTTTTTTACTGCCAAATGGTATAAAATTGAGGCATACACTTTTTAGAATAGTGTCACTTTTCACTATCTTCTATCATATACACCCCTCAAAGTGACTTCAAATGTGATGTGGTTCCTAAAAAAATGGTTTTGTAAATTTTGTTGGAAAAATGAAAAATCCGTGTTCAACTTTTAACCCTTATAACTTTCTAACAAAAAAAAATCTTTTACTCACCTTACCACATAAATGTTTTGCCTGCTGGTGCTCTGTGACTGACTTCTAGTTTTCAGAATCCCCTCTTATTTCCCACTTTGAATTCCACATTTCCATGCTTGCTCACTCTAGGCTGGCACTTTCAGCCACGACCAGGTCTTGGAGTTCACTGCACGTTTCACTTCGTAACATCACAGAAATGTGGCGGACAGTGACCTTTGAAGTTTGGTCCTTGCTAGGACTTAAGCTTCATCTGAGATTTAACAGGCCAAAGCTATGACAGTAGAAAGAACAGACCTGAAGACTGGAGAAATGGAAAGCCAAGAGCAAGCAGAGCTGCTCACTATCAAGTCCTCTTCTTTCTGCTGTGGGATCTTTGACCTGTTCACTCTAGGCCGTGATCATGCATGAAATGTTACTGAGCATTGCAAGTACAAGTTGGCAAAATGTGTGATGTGCATTATGCAGTGGGGCCTGGTTGCAACCAGAAGTTTTGTAGTAGAGTGAAAAGGCAGGTAGATGGGGGTCATGATAGGGGAAAGAAGAGAGCAGCAGAAGAGTTGAATAGATGAGTGGTGCAGTGAGTTTCTTTTTTAACTTTTACCAATTGTCTATGATTAAACAAAAGAGGAAATTTTAAAAGAGGGAATTGGCAAAAATGTATATTCTCAAAAGTGCATATTCTTTGTATTTATTTGTAGATATAAATTTGTATGAATTTAGTAATAATGTTACTCATAGTCCTATGTAACACCGCATGTATCACAGTGGTAATTATCTGGGCACAGGTAATGTAGAAGATGTCACCACAGTCCAATGGAACACCACGATAGCGCAGTGATAACTCCATAAATACTGGTAATGTAGTTTATGCTGAATCCAGTTCTATGTAGCACCACAGATAACACATTGATAATTCTCTATGAATAAATAATGCAGTTATTTGTACTCTGTGTAACAATGTACTCCATTTTCTTCAACCTTTTCTTGTTCCTGTGCAGCTATCGTAATCCTCAGTGACAGAGCTTGGTGATCATGTCAGTTTGTAAAGCTTGTAACACAGTCTATTCTATGTTACCAGTCTTGCTGCATTATCTTAAAGAAGCACTCCAGTCAAAATTGCTATCCTCTTAATATATTGCAATCATCATATTGTATAGCACTGCTTATTTACAATTGCTCATTTTGGCTTTCTACCAAATTAATACTTCTGTTTTAGATCAGGTTTATGGCATCAAATGATTAAAAATTAACTGGCTGAATCTTTGTAAGCTTTATGCAGAAACAGGAGGTCAATTTTTCCTATATGAGTCATAAATCACTGCAAGAAAACCTGGCAAGAGGAGGAATGGAGCAGCTAGTTCAGGAGTTGAAAAGGGAAATGATAAAATGCAGGGTAAAGAGACTTCCAGTTTCTACGCAGAGCAACGAAAAGAGAAGAATTTGCTAGGTAGCAGAGCAAAATGAGCAATTGTAAGTACACAGTGCTATATAATATGATGATTGCAATATATTAAGAAATATAAAACATTGATTGTAGTGCTTTTTCAAGTCACTATGTTATTGAAGTGCTGGAAGACTTCAGCTACACATGTAATACATTCAGCAGATCATCACTGTGCAGGAATATTTCAAGCAGACTGTACCAGAGATGACTGTGTGTTTGCTGAAATCTTCCTGCACTTTGATAACTTGTTGAACATAGAGGAGCTGGTTGTGCGTGGCTTTAGTCATCCTGCATTGTGATATTGAGGTGACAAGAAAATGCAACATGACTGGTAGTGCAAAATATGTGTACAATAATTAATTAACCCCTTTCTGCCATTAGACGTACTATCCCGACCATGTGCCCTGGGATTTAATCCCCAAGGACGGGATAGTACGTCTAATGCGATCAGCGGCGTCCACGTGGTGAGCGCCACTGATCGCGGCCGGGTGTCAGCTGATTATCACAGCTGACACCCAATACAATGTGTCAGAGGCGGTCACAGACCGACCCCGACACGTTAACCCCTTGTACACCGCGATCAAACACGATCGCGGTGTACCGGGGGTTAAAGGGAAGCATCGGCAGGGAGGGGGCTCCCTCCGTGCTTCCCTGAGCCCCCCACGGCAGCGCAATGCGCAGCGCTGCTGCGGGGGACTCCTTCCCTACAGGCCCCCAGATCCAAGATGGCGACGGGGGCCTTCGGGGGCCTGTAGGGAGCTGACTTCCTCACTGCCTGCAAAGCGCAGGCATGATGAAGTCTGCAGAACTGCCTGTGACAGATTGCTGATCTGTCACAGTGATCTGTGATGTGACAGATCAGCGATCTGTCACAGGACAGTGATGTCCCACCTGGGACTATGTAATAAAGTAAAAAAAAAAAAAAAGTGTAAAAATAATTTTAAAAAAATCGCTAAATAAATTAGTAAAAAAAAAAAAAATGTTCCCCAATAAATTCATATTTTGAAAAAAAAAAAAAACAATAAAAGTGCACATATTTGGTATCGCCGCGTCCATAGCTACCTGCCCTATAAAACTGTCCCATTAGTTAACCCCTTTAGCGAACCCCTTAAAAAATAAAAATAAAAACGAAGCAAAAAATAATGATTTATTATCATATCACAGACCAAAAAGTGCAATAACGCGCGATCAAAAAGACGCATATAAGTATCCATGGTACCGCTGAAAACGTCATCTTGTCCCGCAAAAAACGAGCCGCCAAACAGCATCATCAGCAAAAAAATAAAAAAGTTATAGCTCGCAGAATAAAGCGATGTAAAAATAATTATTTTTTACAGTTTCAACTGTTTAGGTACATCAGGGGCTCTCCAAACGCGACATGGTGTCCGATCTGAATTCAGCCAATTTTGCATTGAAAAAGTCAAACTGCGCTCCTTCCCTGCTGAGGTCTGCCATGCGCCGAAACAGTGGTTACCCCCCCACATATCAGGTATCTGCGTACTCAGGACAAATTGCACAATAACTTTTGCAGTCCAATTTCTCGTGTTACCCTTGGTAAAATAAAAAAAATGAACCTGAAGTATTTTTTTAGTGAAAAAAAGTTAAATGTTCGTTTTTTTTAAATATTCAAAAAATTCCTGTGACGCACCTAAAGGGTTAATAAACTTCTTGAATGTGGTTTTGAGCACCTTAAGGGGTGGAGTTTTTAGAATGGTGTCACTTTTGGGTATTTTCTATCATATAGACTCCTCAAACTGGCTTCAAATGTGATGTGGTCCGTAAAAATAAAATGGTGTTGCAAAAATGAGAAATCGCTGGTCAATTTTTAACCCTTATAACTTACTAACAAAAAAATATTTTGGTTCCAAAATTGTGCTGATGTAAAGTAAACATGTGGGAAATGTTACTTATCAAGTTTTTTGTGTGCCGTATCTAAGGGCATAAAAATTCAAAGTTGGAAAATTGCGAAATTTTCTAAATTTTCGCCAAATTTCCGTTTTTTCACAAATAAACGCAAGTTATTTGAATGAACTTTTACCACTAACATGAAGTACAATATGTCACGAGAAAACTGTCAGAATCACCGGGATCCATGGAAGCGTTTCAGAGTTATTACCTCATAAAGGGACAGTGGTCAGAATTGTTAAAAATTGGCCCTGTCATGAACGTGCAAACCATCCTTGGGGCTTAAGGGGTTAAATATTGTGCTGCTACATGCTATACAAACTAAGAGTGGAGCTCTGTGACTAAAATTATGATGGCTGCACGTTAAGAAGACAAACTTGAAGAAATTCATGCAAATGGTGAAAACAGCTCAGAGATCATCAGTGCTGTAGCCAAACCCCAAGGACATTGGTATTAAAAACAAGGAGAATAAAGTGAACAGTGGCTCAACAGCTTAGAGTGCAAAGGAGAGAAAGATTAGCAGGTTTAAGTGAAGCGAATGAGTTAAAGTCTGAATTTGCACATTTTTTCCTGGGAAATTCAATTCAAAGATAAGTTATTCTACAGGAATATATTTTTATGATTTAGGGTCTGTGAACATGAAAATAAGATTGCAATGAGAAGAGATCATCTTAAGAAGTTGATGAATAACACAGGATCTGAAATATACCACACCATCTGTCAAACATGATGGAAGCAGTGCATTGGCATGGATTAATTATCATCCACTACAATCAAGTTACAAGAATTAAATAATTAAAATTTGCGCTTAATAATGAACCCCTTTAGCTTGTAGTGACCTAAAAAATACACACAAATGAATTGGATTGCTCCAAGTTAGGTAGTTATTACCTTAAGGTGTAATCTGAGCAAATGTCTGGACTCCAGAGGACCAGTAAAGAGGGCTGCGTGTCTTGATGTGAAGTCAGATTGAATGATGTTTGCCAGATAAACTTCATCCTGATGAAGGAAACCGTGTTTTTTCCAAAACTAGTCAGAGAGGAATTGGTCCACTTTGCTCCCTGTAATCTATCACGTGACCGGTGACATCACGAAGGTCCTGTTGGCTCATCTCACGCCACAGCTTCACATCGTGCACACTGCACGCCGGCGCGCCGCTGGAAGAGGAGAGTGTGGAGTGTCTGTCACCGGCCTGGACAGCACTCCTGAAGAGCCGTTGTATTAACCCACGTTTATCTGGCAAACATCATTCAATCTGACTTCACATCAAGACAAGAAGAAGACTGCTGTTAAGAGGACCTTTAAGAATGTCCCATCTGCAACAGTAGCCTATTGGTTCAGCATGATGAATGGGAGCCAGTGTAATTTCAACACTTTTGTCAGAGATTGACAGCGGCATTTAAAAAGGTTACTGCAGCAATCATTAAAACGAAAAAAAAGGGGTTTGTTACCATGTTAGCCAGTAGAAAAATATATATTACGTGCTCTCAGTAAAGTGCTTTCTTGTTTCTCTCACTGAGAGCACTTTATATATTTTTTGCTGCAGTCATTGACACATTCAGTCACTCCAGCTACAGGCAGATACCAGCTATCTAGAATAGCAGACAGCTGTCTGATATGAAGCAGGCTCAACTTCTGGGATGGATCCATAATTTCCTTTGCAACCTGTGACAAAAATATATTTCACAGGTCATTAAGTTCATTTGTTCAATTATTTTTGAACCTGGAAAAATGCAGGCACTCCATAAGAATTGTATTTATTCCTAAACCGTTAATGCAGTATTTTTTTAAAAAAAAAAAAGTTTAAAGCCGCTAAACATATCATGATGCCTTTGTTACTAAGCCAATTTGAAAATGCTGCTATAAAATTTGTACTACTGTTCAAACACTTGTAGAACAAATTATATACATACACATATACAGCTAGGTCAAAAAAGTATTAGGACAGTGCCACAATTTAAGTTTATCCTTTTTGAAAAGGCTTTAAAAAATGGCATCCTGATGTGACTGAAGTGTTGATTTTGAGCTTTAGATATATACTCTTCAACATTTATTTTGCAATACCAAGGATGTAAAGTAATGGTGGATCATGGAAATTCTGGAATTCTATAATTCAAGAGCTTTCCCAACCTGGTATTGCAATTTCGATGTAGTTTTGCATATATATATTATATATATATATATATATATATATATATATATATATTTATAAGGATACCCCTAAATAAAAGATGGGTGGTGACCATGGTGGCCATTTTGAAGTTGGTCATTTTGGATCCATTGAAGAAATGCTAGCGCAGGCTTCCAGTATCCATTGTTTCAGATGCTGTACATCTCATATCTTCACAATTGCCTTCAGATGACCACAAAGATAAAAATCTAAGAGGGTCAGATCGGGAGACCTTGATGGCCATTCAACTGGCCCACGACGACCAATTCACTTTCCAGGAAACTGTTCATGTAAGAATGCTCGGAACTGACACCCATAATTGATGGTATGGTGTGGTATATGAGGTAAAAAGATAGAGGGGCCATTCTTCATCAATTGGAACCTCAGTGCCACTGGAAATCTGAAATGCTACATGATGATGTGTTGCCCTCTTTATGCACTGAAGATGGCACATTCCCTGAGATTTTCCAGCAAGATGCTGCACCACCACATTATGGGTGTCAGGTACGAGCATTCTTAAAAGGAATCTGACTCCCTTAGACTAGCATTTCTTCTGCGGTGTTACGATCAGTGAGTCAAGAGTGGGAGAAGAGGGTTGCATTGACAATCCAACACAATGGACAGCACTTTGATCACATTTTATAAGAGGTCATAAACTTATAAATAACTCATGAAAGAACAAAATTCTGTTAAAACCAAGCAAACCATTGTTTTTCTTGTGAAATTCTCAATAAGTTTGATGTGTCACATGACCCTCTTCCCACTGGAAAAAATAAAGTTGGATCCAAAATGGCTAACTTCAAAATGGCTGCCATGGTCACCATGCATCTTGACTAGGGATGAGCGAGCATATTCGTGGGTACTCGTTAATCGGCGAATAATGCGGTACTTGCAGTACTCGGAAAATAGCGAGCATTTCACTACTTTCCGGCTCTACTCGTCGCGGTGCTGTGTTCACACCGAATAGCACACACGGTACTGCACAACTAACACGAAGCCAGCACCGCTGTCTTGTGTGGTGTTTGGGCTGCGTATTCTTGCCTTAAACCTCAGGGCAGTTTTTTTGTGCTGTTGCGGTGCTGTGTTCACATAATCACAGCAAATAGTACGCACGCACTGTACTGCACAACTGACACGCAGCCAGCACCACTGTCTTGTGTGGTGTCTGGGCTGCGTATTCTTGCCTTAAACGTCAGGGCAGTTTTTTTGTGCAGTTGCGGTGCTGTGTTCACAGCAAAAAGCATGCACGCTACTGCACAACTGACACTCAGCCAGCACCACTGTCTTGTGTGATGTCTGGGCTGTGTATTCTTGCCTTAAACCTCAGGGCAGTTTTTTGTGTTGTTGCAGTGCTGTGTTCACATAATCACAGCGAATAGTATGCACGCACGATACTGCACAACTGACACGCAGCCAGCACCGCTGACTTGTGTGGTGTCTGGGGTGCGTATTCTTGCCTTAAACCTCAGGGCAGTTTTTTTGTGCAGTTGCAGTGCTGAGTTCACAGCGAATAGCACGCACGGTACTGCACAACTGACACGGAGCCAGCACCGCTGTCTTGTGTGATGTCTGGGCTGCGTATTCTTGCCTTAAACCTAAGGGCAGATTTTTTGTGCAGTTGCGGTGCTGAGTTCACAGCGAATAGCACGTACGGTACTGCACAACTGACACGCAGCCAGCTGTCTTGTGTGGTGTCTGGGCTGCGTATTCTTGCCTTAAACCTCAGGGCAGTTTTTTTGTGCAGTTGCGGTGCTGTGTTCACAGCAAAAAGCATGCACGGTACTGCACAACTGACACTCACTCAGGCAGCACCACTGTCTTGTGTGGTGCCTGTGCTGGGTATTCTTGCCTTAAACCTCAGGGCAGATTTTTTGTGCTGTTCCATTGCTGTGTTCACATAATTACAGCGAATAGTACGCACGCACGGTACGGCACAACTGACACGCAGCCAGCACCGCTGTCTTGTGCGGTGTCTGGGCTGCGCATTCTTGCCTTAAGCCTCAGGGCAGTGTTTTGTTCAGTTGTAGTGCTGTGATCACATAATCACAGCGAATAGTATCCACGCACGGTACTGCACAAGTGACACGCAGCCAGCACCACTGACTTCTGTGGTGTCTGGGCTGCGTATTCTTGCCTTAAACCTCAGGGCAGTTTTTTTGTGCAGTTGCGGTGCTGTGTTCACATAATCACAGCGAATAGCATGCACGCATGGTACTGCACAACTGACACGCAGCCAGCACCGCTGTCTTGTGTGGCGTCTGGTCTGCGTATTCTTGCCTTAAACATCAGGGCAGTTTTTTTGTGCAGTTGCGGTGCTGACTTCACATAATCACAGCGAATAGTACGCACGTACGGTACTGCACAACTGACACGCAGCCAGCACCGCTGACTTGTGTGGTGTCTGGGGTGCGTATTGTTGCTTTAAACCTCAGGGCAGTTTTTTTGTGCAGTTGCGGTGCTGAGTTCACAGCGAATAGCATGCACGGTACTGCACAACTGGCACGCAGCGAGCACCGCTGTCTTGTGTGGCATCTGGACTGCGTATTCTTGGCTTAAACCTCAGGGCAATTTTTTTGTGCAGTTGCAGTGCTGTGTTCACATAATCACAGCGAGTAGTACGCATGCACGGTACTGCACAACTGACACGCAGCCAGCACCACTGTCTTGTGTGGTGTCTGGGCTGCGTATTCTTGCCTTAAACCTCAGGGCAGTTTTTTTGTGCAATTGCGGTGCTGAGTTCACAGCGAATAGCACGCACGGTACTGCACAACAGACACGCAGCCAGCACCGCTGTCTTGTGTGGTGTCTGGGCTGGGTATTCTTGCCTTGAACCTCAGGGCAGTTCTTTTGTGCTGTTGTGGTGCTGTGTTCACATAATCACAGCGAATAGTACGCACGCATCGTACTACACAACTGGCACGCAGCCAGCACCACTGTCTTGTGTGGTGTCTGGGCTGCGTATTCTTGCCTTAAACCTCAGGGCAGTTTTTTTGTGCAGTTTCAGTGCTGTGTTCACAGCGAATAGCACGCACATACTGCACAACTGACACGCAGCCAGCACCACTGTCTTGTGTGGTGTCTGGTCTGCGTATTCTTGCCTTAAACCTCAGGGCAGTTTTTTTGTGCAATTGCGGTGCTGAGTTCACAGCGAATAGCACGTACGGTACTGCACAACAGACACGCAGCCAGCACCGCTGTCTTGTGTGGTGTCTGGGCTGGGTATTCTTGCCTTAAACCTCAGGGCAGTTCTTTTGTGCTGTTATGGTGCTGTGTTCACATAATCAAAGCGAATAGTACGCACGCATCGTACTGCACAACTGACACGCAGCCAGCACCACTGTCTTGTGTGGTGTCTGGGCTGCGTATTCTTGCCTTAAACCTCAGGGCAGTTTTTTTGTGCAGTTTCAGTGCTGTGTTCACAGCGAATAGCACGCACATACTGCACAACTGACACGCAGCCAGTACCACTGTCTTGTGTGGTGTCTGGGCTGCGTATTCTTGCCTTAAACATCAGGGCAATTTTTTTGTGCTGTTGCGGTGCTGAGTTCACATAATCACAGCGAATAGCACGCACGCATGGTACTGCACAACTGACACGCAGCCAGCACCACTGTCTTGTGTGGCGTCTGGTCTGCGTATTCTTGCCTTAAACATCAGGGCAATTTTTTTGTGCTGTTGCGGTGCTGAGTTCACATAATCACAGCGAATAGTACGCACGTACGGTACTGCACAACTGACACGCAGCCAGCACCACTGACTTGTGTGGTGTCTGGGGTGCGTATTCTTGCTTTAAACCTCAGGGCAGTTTTTTTGTGCAGTTGCGGTGCTGAGTTCACAACGAATAGCATGCACGGTACTGCACAACTGACACGCAGCCAGCACCACTGTCTTGTGTGGCATCTGGGCTGCGTATTCTTGCCTTAAACCTTAGGGCAATTTTTTTGTGCAGTTGCAGTGCTGTGTTCACATAATCACAGCGAGTAGTACGCATGCACGGTACTGCACAACTGACACGCAGCCAGCACCACTGTCTTGTGTGGTGTCTGGTCTGCGTATTCTTGCCTTAAACCTCAGGGCAGTTTTTTTGTGCAATTGCGGTGCTGAGTTCACAGCGAATAGCACGCACGGTACTGCACAACAGACACGCAGCCAGCACCGCTGTCTTGTGTGGTGTCTGGGCTGGGTATTCTTGCCTTAAACCTCAGGGCAGTTCTTTTGTGCTGTTATGGTGCTGTGTTCACATAATCAAAGCGAATAGTACGCACGCATCGTACTGCACAACTGACACGCAGCCAGCACCACTGTCTTGTGTGGTGTCTGGGCTGCGTATTCTTGCCTTAAACCTCAGGGCAGTTTTTTTGTGCAGTTTCAGTGCTGTGTTCACAGCGAATAGCACGCACATACTGCACAACTGACACGCAGCCAGCACCACTGTCTTGTGTGGTGTCTGGGCTGCGTATTCTTGACTTAAACCTCAGGGCAGTTTTTTTGTGTAGTTGCGGTGCTGTGTACACAGCGAATAGCACGCACGGTACTGCACAACTGGCACTCAGCCAGCACCGCTGTCTTGTGTGGTGTCTGGGCTGCGTATTCTTGCCTTAAACCTCAGGGCAGTTTTTTTTTGCAGTTGCGTTGCTGTGTTCACATAATCACAGCGAATATTACGCACGCACTGTATTGCACAACTGACACGCAGCCAGCACCGCTGACTTGTGTGGTGTCTGGGCTGCGTATTCTAGCCTTAAACCTCAATGCAGTTTGTTTGTTCAGTTGCGGTGCTGAATTCACAGCGAATAGCATGCACGGTACTGCACAGCTAGCACGCAGCCAGCACCGCTGTTTTTTGTGGAGTCTGGACTGCGTATTCTTGCCTTAAACCTCTGGGCAGTTATTTTGTGCAGTTGCGGTGCTGTGTTCACATAATCACAGCGAATAGTACACACGTACGGTACTGCACAACTGACACGCAGCCAGCACCACTGTCTTGTGTGGTGTCTGGGCTGCGTATTCTTTCCTTAAACTTCAGGGCAATTTTTTATTGGCAGCACCGCTGTCTAGTGTGGTGTTTGGGTTGCGTAATCTCACCTTAACCCTCAGGGCAATTTTTTTCTGCTGCTGTTTGTAAAACACAAAGCAGTACTAGGCTGTACTGCTACCTTCCACAAAGCACTAACTGCTCCTTGTTCCCCAACATCTGCATCTGAACATCTGCAACTATGTCAGAAAAATCCAAAATTCCTATAAAAGGCTGTTGTGAAGGGACAGGGATGTGGACGTAGGGTCGGTGTTGCTCAACAAGGCACAGAGTCTGGGAGATCGAAGAAGATTGTTGCATCTAGGCTCCTGGCGAAATTTCCCGGTCTTGAACATAAATGGCCTGGAAGCCAGAAAAACAAGAGCATATACTGTCTTCGATGGATGATAAGGCCTCAATGAAATGTTCTAGCAGCAAACAATCGTCCTTAACAAAACAGTCTACTGTCCATACAGATAAAGCTGGGTCATCCTATTCTCAACCGGTTCCTAGTTCATCACCCGGTCAGGAGTCACAGGAAACATTTGACCCCAACCTTGGTCACTCAGAGGATCTGTTTGATCCATTTCCTTGCATTGCCTCTGGCCTCTCACCGCTCGACATTGAAGAGAAACGTGAGGGGTTATCATCTGTTTAAGATGGCCAAATATTTGAAACCCCATGTCCAGAAGAAAGCCACTTTCATCCACGTGATATACCGGGTGAAGAGGTGGAGGCTGATGGTGATGACACACAGTTGCCATCTGGCCAGTCGCCAATATCAACACGGAAGGAGGATGACATGGACGACGAGGTGGTCGATGATGAGACCACCGATCCGACCTGGGCCGTTGGTACGCATAGCCAGCACAGCAGCACAGAGGATGAAGGTGGATACATAGCACCAACAAAGGCACTAAGGGCTACTGGTTTGATGGTTTGAGCAGAGTGCGAACTGTGTCAACTGTTGCCAAGAGCAATCCCTCTATGCCCCAAGTCAAGGCAAGGGTGCGTTCAGCCGCTGTCTGGAATTTTTTTCCTATAGTCCTTCTGAACCAAATGTTGTCATCTGTAGCATCTGCCATAGGAAGCTGAGCAGAGGCCAGGGCAAAGGCAACCAAAGCACCACCAGTTTCCGGAAACACATGGCAGCCAAGCACCCTAGTCGGTGGGCTGAACAACAGGGTACCAAATCAGTGTCTGCGACTGCGGGTCAAACCACTGCCATGTCGTCTGTGATACGTCCTTTTCAATCTGCTGGGCAGGAAGCAGGTGATCATCATATCTCTTGCTAACAAGCTGCCGTTGAAAAGACACAGGCCACAACAAGCTCATCCACTTGCTTGTCCCAGGAAAGTGTCCAATTGTCCATGCCCCAGATGTATGAAAGGACGCATAAATACCAAGCACACACCCACAAGCACAAATGCTGAACACGCACATTTCCAAGTTGCTAGCCGTGGAGATGTTGCCCTATAGGCTTATGTGGACACGGTCTTTCTGTGATCTTTTGGCTGTGGCTGCCCCACGATACTCGGTTCCCAGCCGGCACTATTTTTCCCTGTGTGCCGTCCCCGCATTACACCAGCACGTCTTAAACAATCTAAAGTGTGCTCTCACCAACGCTGTAACTGGGAAGGTCCATCTTAAAACAGACACGTGGACAAGTACTTGTGGCCAGGGATGATACATCTCTGTCACGGCACACTGGCTGAACCTGGTGGAGGGTGGGAAAAAGTCTCAAACTGGACCATCAACACATATCCTATCTACGCCACGAATAGTGGGCTCAAACTCAATCAGGGTTTCCGCCTCATAATATACATCCAGCCTCCCCTCTTCCTCCTCCTCCGCCTTGTCATCCTATG
Organism: Dendrobates tinctorius; assembly: GCF_039654945.1. NCBI lineage: Eukaryota > Metazoa > Chordata > Amphibia > Anura > Dendrobatidae > Dendrobates > Dendrobates tinctorius. Next base: position 19,099,960 of record NW_027361693.1, read on the forward strand.
CTGAATTACCTTCCATATCACTCCCAAGTTGGGAGCTGTGCAGCAATGCATCGGCAAGGTGGCAAAACGCTCTGCTGAAGCTGGTCTGCTTAGGTGAAACACCACACACTGCAACAGAGCTGTGGCAAGGAATAAAACAACAGACTGATCAGTGGCTCTCTCCACTGCAACTCCAACTTGGTCTGATTTTGTGCGATAATGGGCGTAACCTGGTGGCGGCTTTAAAGCTCGGGAAGCTGGTACACGTGTCATGCATGGCTCACGTGCTGAACCTAGTGGTGCAGAAATTTATAAGAACATACCCTGACTTGCCGTACCTACTTGATAAAGTGCGGCGTATTTGCACCCATTTCCGCCACTCCTCAACCGCTGTTGCAGGTCTTTCAGTGGTTCAAAAGCAATTTAATTTGCCAAACCACAGACTCATTTGCGGCATGCCAACACAGTGGAACTCAACATATCATATGTTGTCAAGGGTAAGAGAGCAGCAGAGGGCACTTTCTGAATACCAGCTTAAACATGTCCATCACAGTGAGACTCAGCCAAGACACATAACAACTGTCGAGTGGGTGTGGATCGCTGATATTTGTGAGGTGCTTGATAACTTTGAGTACTGCACCAAGCTTGTGAGCGGTGATGAGGCTATTATCAGCATAACCATCCCTATGCTATGTCTGCTGAAAAAAAATCACTGCAGAATCAAAAAATGGAATCTTTGCATGCCCAGCAGCTGGGTATGGAGCTAGATTTCACAATGGGTGATCCTACCCAGCCCAGCCAATATCATCAGGTAACATTGGGGGATGAAGATGATGATGAAAATGAGGAGGGAGAGGACTTCTTTTTCAGTGGTACCAAGGGGACACCTCATGCTACAGAGGGGAATCCCAACCCCAGCTTCATGTCTGTCCAGCATGGGTGGGCTGAAGAGGAGGAGGTGGAGGAGGAGAGTCAGTGTGAGGAGAGGATGGGTATAGTTCCTCCTTCAGGGGTCACAGAACATTTGCCACTTTGCAGCTTGGCACACATGGAATACTTCATACCTGACTGTCGGTGCCAAGATCATCACGGAATCCACATTTTCAATAGCAACATATACTGGTTGGCCACTTTTCTAGACCCACGGTACAAGGACAAATTTCCTTTGCTACTGTTGCGGTCACCAAGGGATTTCACAATGGAATCCATCATGAAGGCCGTTGTCGATCATTTGATGGCAACAGCATCCTTAGACACGACTGCTAGCAGAGATACCAGCTCTGTGCAACAGCATGTATTAATGGGGAGAGATACACCAAGCAGGTCCAAAAGAGGTGGTGGTAAAACGTCCACAAACTGGGCTGTCTTCAATAAACCGGCTCATCACCAAGGACTAGCTGGAACAGTAGCAATGTCAAGAGGGAGAAGTTGAACAAGATGGTCAATGACTATCTAAGTGACCATACCTGCGTCCTTCCTGACGCTTCGGTACCATTTAATTACTGGGTATCCAAGCTGCATAGTTGGCCCAACCTCTCCTTCTATGCCTTGCAGGTGCTGGCCTGCCCTGCTGCTAGTGTGATGTCAGAGCATGTTTTCAGTGCCGCTGGGGCAATCATCACAGATACACGCACACGGTTGACAACAGAGGATGAAGACAGGCTGACTCTGATAAAATTTAGCAAGGACTGGATTTCGCAACAGTATTTAAGCCCTCCAGATGACAGTATCCCAACCTAAAGTCACCCAACACGTTTTTTTTTTTTTTTTATATTGGTGATCACATCCATCCCTTCCCATACAAGCCCCTTTTCTTCTTCTTACACATGTTTTCAAAACCTGCTTCTGACACATGTACCTCATGGTCAATAAGCTAAAAACAATGTTACATTAATTAATATTTCCCATTGGAAGCACTTGTGATGAGAGTGAGACCCTTCTTCCTTCATCAACCATGGTATCATGCCCCTTGGGCTATTTTTTGTAGACACTATTGCTTTGCCTGGACACTGGGCACGGCCACCTCCTAGCTTCATCATAATTGTTTGGCCCTTCAGACCTGTCTTGCTTCCTTCATCAACTATGATACAGTCCCTTGGGCTAATTTTTGTAGACACTATGGCTATGCCTGGACACTGGGTACAGCCAACTCTATGCTAGTAGTCCTGGCTTTATCATAATTATTTGGCCCTTCAGACCTGCCTTGCTTCCTTCATCAACTATGATACAGCCCCTAGGGCTAATTTTTGGAGACACTATGGCTATACCTACACATTGGGCAGTGGCACAACAAGGACAGTAGTCCAAGCTTTATAATTGTGAGTCCCTTGTGATGATGATGATGATGATGGGTGGCTTCTTCCTGCGTTAACCATAACACAGCCCCTAGGGCACATTGCTCTCCTTACACCACTTACACACTTAGCTGTCAGAAGATTGCCTTCATCATACGGCACTTAGCTTGCCTTCATCATTCCTGCGTTAACCATGCGTTAACCTTCCTGCGTTAACCATAACACAGCCCCTAGGGCAGATTGCTCTCCTTACACCACTTACACACTTAGCCTTCATCATACGGCACTTAGCTGTCAGAAGATTGCCTTCATCATCTTACGGCACTTCTGATATATCACTGGCACTGTGTAAGTGGCGTACGAGTCCCGGTCTTCCGACAAAAAGCCACAGGACTTCAGGACTTCAAATAGTGTTTTTACATTCTAGTGAAGCAGTGGAGTAAAAACAATCATGCAGCCACTGACCAGGTGCCCCCATGTTATATACATTTATTTACAGCATACAATTTTTAGCATTTACACATTTTTTAGCCTTTTCCTCAGCCCCCAAACCGCTTTGTAGGGTCCAGCAGACAATTACTCGCATTTTCCATTGACTATCATTGGACTCGCTATTCGTACCGAGTACCCGAGTATTAGGGTATACTCGGTACGAGTATAGCGAGTCTGAATACTTCAGTACTTGCTCATCCCTAATCTTGACAAGTTTCCCCCCTCCCTTATTCTAATGTGCCACAAACAGGAAGTTGATATAACCAACCATTCCCATTCTATTTAGGTATATATATACAGCTCTGGCAAAAATTCAGTGACCACTGCAAATTTTTCATTTTGTCCTTTTGTCTGATTTTTCTCTTTATAGGTATTTTTGAGTAAAATGTAAATTGCTCTTTTATTCTGTAAACTACTGACAACATGTCTCCGAATTTCCAAGCACTAAATTTTGTATTTATTTTCAGAAAATGAGAAATGATCAAAATAACAAAAAAATGCAGTGCTTGCATACCTCATATAATGCTAAGAAAACAAGATCACAATCATCGATAAACAACAATGCTAATGTTTTAACTCAGGAAGAGTTCAGAAATCAATATTTTGTGGAATAACCATGATTTTTAATCACAGCTTTCATGCATCTTGGCATGCTTTCCACCAGTCTTTTATACTGCTTTTGGGTGACCTTATGCCGCTCCTGGTACAAAAATGTAAGCAGTTCTACTGTCACGATCCATGCTGGATTGTGACAGATAAAAGCACATGTAACCTTTTTTTCCCTTTAAGCTGTTTGCTTAAAGATAGTTTTGCCCCCGGTGGCCATTAGGGTCATTACACAGTGGTGTCTTTAGTTCTAGTTTTGCCCCTGGTGGTGGCTAGTATTATTACATGGGAATCTCTAGCAGGTGTGATTGCTCTGGCTCTTGCCTATAAAGGAGAGTAAGGTGGTCTCACTCACTGTTGGTGATATTGGTCATTTCCAACCATCCTTGGTGGAGGAAGGAGCTAGAGAAGAGTTCCTTGCAGCTCAGTCAGTGTCCTGGTGTGGAAGGAGCAACAGTGAGGAGTTCCTTGCAGCTCTGACTAAGCTTTGGTGAAGTAGCAGCTATTCAGGAGGAAAGCTGCACTCAGGTGCTGGACTCTGGTGCTGGGAGCAATAGCAACAGAGCAAAGCTAAGTGGTTTTTCCCTGTTTGTAACTTTCCTTATGTGTGTTTTAGTGCAGTGGTGGGATTAGTTTCTGCACCGTCCAATTCATTAGAAAAGCATAGGTGCAAGGTGAGCTATGCTTTTTAGGTATCCTGCTCGTCGCCAGGTGCGGAATCTTCCTAGGGACTGTCAGGAGAGTAGAGACACTGACTCAGGGGAGTGCAGGAGGTCTCCACATCCCCGTTCCCTATTGCAAGGTCCTCCATTGTATCGGTTTCCCTGGTGTTTCCTTTAACTCTGTAAATTCGCCCTGCTGGAGGCGGTGTATCCAGATACATGTGTAATTATTGAAATTCGCCTGCTGGAGGCGGTGTATCCGGCTTCAGGTTACATTGTTTAAATTCGCCCCGCTGAAGGCAGTGTATCCAGGGTCAAGGGTGTCATAGAAATTTGCCCTGCTAGAGGCGGTGTATCCAGTCATCTGTGACATCACATCTACTTTTCTTGATGGCTTGTCTATCTTCCTATTGATTACATTCCAGAGGTTTACAATGGGGTTCAAGTCAGGAGATTGGGCTGACCATGACAGGGTTTTGATGTGGTGGTCCTTTATCCACATATTGACTGACCGAGCTGTGTGGCATGGCGCATTGTCCTGCTAGAAAAAACAGTCCTCAGAGTTGGGGAACATTGCCTGATGAGAAGGAATCAACTATTTTTCTAGGAAAACCTTTTATGCAGCTTGATTCATACGTCCTTTGCAAAGATTAACCTGCCCAATTCCAGCCTTACAGAACCATCCTCAGATCATCACCAATCCTCCACCAAATTTCACAGTAGGTGCAAGACACTGTAGCTTGTACACCTCTCCAGGTCTCCATCTAACCATTAGACGACCAGGTGTTGGGCAAAGCAGAAAATTAGATTCATCTGAGATTACCTTACTCTAGTCCTTTATGGTCCAATCCTTATGATCTTTGTCAAACTTTAGCCTGGCTTTCCTTTGCTTTTCATTGATGAAAGGCTTTTTTCTACCTTTACATGATCTGAGCCCTGCCTCTAGGAGCCTGGTACGAACTGTTCTTGCCATGCACTTCACCCCAGCTGCCATTTGCCATTCCTTTTGTAGGTCACTTGATGTCATCCTGCGATTGACGAGTGACATTCAAATAAGATGATGGTCATCCCGGTCAGTGGAGATTCGATTTTGCCCTCTGTCAGTCTGTAGCTTTGTTGTTCCCAATGTCTGCTGCTTGACCTTGTTGTAATGGACTGCCTTCTTAGAAATTTTAAGGTTGGAGGCAACATGACGCTCACTGTATCCCTCTGCTAGTAAAGCCAGAATTTTGCCCTTCTTTTACTCACTCAATACTTTTCTTTTCAACTCCTTTGGCATGGTTCTTATTATTTTTTCATTGCTATTTCTTTTGGGATATTACTAGAACTTGTTTTGCTATCCAGCTTGTCCTATTGCAAGAGGATTGTGAACACCACAGCACAGTTTTTTTTATACTTTCCTTCATTAAATAAGATTTGGTTCAGGTAATCACCCAATCAGAAGCACATTAAATAGAATGAGGTATACTCTGGTTGTAATTCAACTGACACTGGAATGGAATGGCTGTCAGACATGTAGAGAAGCTGATTTTTATAAAACTGTATAGTGGTCTCTTGATTTTTGTTAGAGTTGTATATACACAGTGGGGGGAAAAAGTGTTTAGTCAACCATCATTTGTGCATGTTCTCCCACTTAAAAAGATTAGAGAGACCTGTAATTGACATCATAGGTAGACTAGAAGTATGAGAGTAAAAGCAAGAAAACAAATCCAGACAATCACCTTGTCTGATTTGGCAAGATTTTTTATTCAAATTATGGTGGAAAATAAGTATTTGGTCATTGACAAAAGTTCATCTCAATATTTTGTTATATATCCATTGTTGGCAATGACAGAGGTCAAATGTTTTCTGTAAGTCTTCACAAGGTTGACACACACTATTGGTGGTATGTTGGCCCTTTCCTCCATGCAGATCTCCTATAGAGCAGTGATGTTTTGGGCCTGTCGCAGGGCAACACAGACTTTCAAATCCTTCCAAAGGTTTTCAATGGGGTTGAGATCTAGAGACTGGCTAGGCCACTCCAGGACCTTCATATGCTTCTTACAAAGTCACTTCTTTTTTGCCCTAGCGGTGTGCTTGGGATCGTTATCATGCTGAAAGACCCATCCATGTTTCATCTTCAATGCTCATGCTAATGGAAGGAGTTTTACACTCAAAATCTCACAATACATGGCCCCATTCATTCTTTCATGTACACGGATCAGTTGTCCTGGTCCCTTTGAGAGAAACAGCCTCAAAGCATGATGTTGCCACCCCCATGCTTCACAGAAGGTATGGTGCTCTTTGGATGCATGGGCAGCACGGTGGCTCAGTGGTTAGCACTGCAGCCTTGCAGCGCTGGAGTCCTGGGTTAAAATCCCACCAAGGACAACATTTGCAAGGAGTTTGTATGTTCTCCTCATGTTTGTGTGGGTTTCCTTTGGGTTCTCTGGTTTCCTACCACATTCCAAAGACATACTGATAGGGAATTTAGATTGTGAGCCCCATCGGGGACAGTGATGATAATGTGTGCCAACTGTAAAGAGCTGCGGAATATGTTAGCACTATATAAAAAAAAATAAAGAAATAAAGAAAATAAAGGATGCAACTCAGCATTCTGTCTCCTCCAAACAAGACAAGTTTTTTTCTACCAAACAGTTCTACTTTGGTTTCATAAGACCATTTGACATTCTCCCAATAATCTTTTGGATAATCCAAGTGCTCTCTAGCAAGTATAAGATGGGCCTGGACATATAGTGGCTTAAGCAGGGGGACACATCTGGCTCTGCAGAATCTGAGTCCCTGGTGGTGTAGTGTGTTACTGATGGTAGCCTTTGTTATGGTGGTCCCAGCTCTATGCAGTTAATTCACTAGGTCCCCCCGTGTAGTTCCAAGATTTTTGCTCACCGTTCTTGTGATCATTTTGACCACACGGGGTGAGATCTTGCGTGGAGCCCCAGATCGAAGGAGATTATCAGTGGTCTTGTATGTCTTTCACTTTCTTATTATTGCTCCCACAGTTGATTTAATCACACCAAGCTGCTTGCTTATTGCAGTCTTCCCAGCCTGGTGCATGGCTACAATTTTGTGTCTGGTGTCCTTCAACAGCTCTTTTGTCTTCATCATAGTGAAGTTTGCAGTGTGACTGTTTTAGGTTGTGGACAGGTGTCTTTTATACTGATAACAAGTTCAAACAGGTGCCATTACTACAGGTAATAAAAGGAGGACAGAGAAGTCTCTAAAAGAAAAAGTTACAGGTCTGTGAGAACCAGAAATCTTACATCTTTTCATATGACCAAATACTTATTTTCCACCGTAACTAGCAAAATAAATCTAGCCAAATCAGACAAGGTGATTTTTCATTTTGACACTTATAGTTGTGTTCTACCTATGATGTCAATTACATGCTTCCCTCATCTTTTTAAGTGGGAGAACTTGCACAATTGGTGGCCGACTAAATATTTTTTTTCTCACAGTATACAGCGGTACTAAACAATAACTAGTGTAATACACATTTTCTTTTGTTTATTGAAATATTATCCCTAGATATAGCCATTCTGCACATTCATATCTTTGAAGATTACAGTCATTCGTCAATGTGTCAGATTCCTATTCAACTACACCACACCAGACATATAATTTAAAATTTAATACAAGAGTGGATTATCCTTAAGGAAAAAAATAAATAAGAAAAAATTATATATATATATATATACATATATATATATATACACATACAGTATGTATGGACAAAAATATTGGAACACCTAGACATTTTGCTTTTATTAAATTGCATTCTAAATTTATAGGCATTAATATAGAGTTAAGCCCCCGTCATACTAAGCGAGATCGCTAGTGAGATCGCTGCTGAGTCACAAGTTTTGTGATGCAACTTTGACCTCAGCAGCGATCTCGCTACGTTTGACAGGTAGCAGCAACCAGGCCCCTGTTGTGAGATCGCTGGTTGTGTCAGAATGACCTGGACATTTTTTTGATCATTTTGGTCCCGCTGGCCAGCATGCATCGCTGTGTTTGACAAGGACAATGAAGAATGACCTCAATACTACAGGTCTGAGAGACAGGGTCCCAATGACCGTAGTATTGTTCCATATCGTTGCTGCGTTGCTGGTGAGATCTGACTGTTTGACATCTCACCAGCGACCTTGTAGCGACAAACCAGCGATTCCTACTAGGTCATATCGTTGTCGGGATCGCTGGTGTGTCGCCAAGTGTGACGGTACCCTTAGACAATGTTGAAGTTAGAACAGGTTCTAATCTACTCAGAAGGCTTCTTACAAAATTTTGGAATGTGTCTGTGTGAATTTGTCCAGAAGTAAATTTGTGTGTTCGCACACTGATGTTAAACAGACTTCCAATCTCCACTAAAGTTCATCCAAAGGTGTTGATGGTGTCAAGGCAGTAGCGTAGCTACTGGGGGGGCAGAGGGGACCACTGCCCCAGGCCCCGTCACATGCAGGGTCCCACTGGGAGACATGGCCACTTTTGTCATTTGGCCGCATATGAGGTGTCAGGGAGAGAGCAGCAGAATACCAGAGGAACTGCTTCCTGGCTGGCAGCAACTGCAGTAAAGTTTCTGCCATGCAGGCTCTGATTGTCTCAGGCACGCTGGGTCCTAGCATCCTTCTTACATTTAACTGGACACTTTCTGGTCTTGCCTCACTGCCTGCAAATCTCATGGGAAAGTGGGCATAGAATTTATTAAATTAATTCAGTTTTGGCATGTCATGGTCACTGTGGAGTGAATGTGAGAGGATGGGGGTATTGTGGGGGAGGGGGACAGGGCACAGGGGGTGAATGTGAGAGGATGGGATATTGTGGGAGAGGGGGCAGAGCACGGGAGTTGAATGTGAGAGGGTGGGGGTATTGTGGGGGAAGGGGGACAGAGCACTGGGGGTGAATGTGAGAGGATGGGGGTATTGTGGGGGAGGTTGTACAGAGCACTGGGGGTGAATGTGAGAGGATGGGGTACAGTGGGTGAGGACAGACAGCACTGGAGAGTGAATATGAGAGGATTGGGCAGGGGATAGGGGGCTTTTTATTCTTGCGAGCTGGGTCTTTTATAAGTATTAGTATAATAAGCATAACATTACAGGTTAATACTTTACTAATAGGTTAATATCTAAGTATTAATATCACAAGGATAAATATTAGCATAAGAGGACAGACAGACGGCTGTATAACTCATGTGGGGATCACATCGCAATCCTCGGATTGGCCAATTGGACAGTACCACTCCTGACACGAGCGTGACAGCGTGATGTATTATTATGCAGCTGTAACACTCAAGTGTGGAGAGCTAACGGTCAGTCTGAGGATTGCGATGCCATCCTTTCACGAGAAATACGTCCATTTGTCTGCCCTCTAACAAGTATAACAATACAGTAACTACGAGCTCCATTCTATTTAGCAATTTCATAATAAGCAATTTATTATTATAAAGTTATTAAAGGCTTGGGATAAATGTTTGCAGTCACTCTGAGACTACAGACTGCAAAATCATGATAGAGTGTGCCTGCTGTCATGAGACTCCAAGACCACTGGTGTGATCAGGTGGTCATGCGACCATGTTTGCTGTTTGCACATGTCGACTAGATAAGTTTGACTTCAGTCAATAGAAGATAATTGAGAGAAGCAGAAAGAGTCAACACAAGACCCCCTGCTCACATCAGCGATGCTGGGGGCTTTATTACTGTACATATTGTAGGTGGACTCAGTTAAGTATTAAGTGGGCACTTAAGAAGCATTATTATTTATAGGGGCACCAGTAGGATTACTATTGGGTGGCAGATGGTGCTGAGGCGGCTGTCAGTCAGTGCTGGGTTGAGGTTACAGCCGCCACTCTCTGTACACAGAGCGGTGACTGAAACCGTGCCAGCGCAACCCCTATGACTGGAAGAGTAAGGCTGCCGGGATCCTTATACTGTGTATAGGGGAGCATTGAGGTCATCATACTGTGTATATTGGAGCTGTGGGATCGCCATACTGTGTATAGGGGAGCTGTGGGATCATCATACTGTGTATATTGGAGCTGTGGGATCATCATATTGTGTATATGGGAGCTGTGGAATCATCATACTGTGTATACTAGAGCTGTGGGATCATCCTACTGTGTATAGGGGAGCTGTGGGATCATCATACTGTGTATAGGGGAGCTGTGGGATCATCATACTGTGTATAGGGGAGCTGTGGGATCATCATACGGTGTATATGGTTGCTGTGGGATCATCATACGGTGTATATGGGAGCTGTGGAATCATCATATGGTGTATAGGGGAGCTGTGGAATCATCATACAATGTATAGGGGAGATGTGAATCCAGCATACTGTACATAGGGGACTTGTAGATAGGAAACTCAGTGGACATTCTTAAATGTTAAGTGGGCACTTAAACACTATTTTTATAGGGGCTCTCAGTATTGTGACCATCAAATTTGCACATGGAGTATTATTACTTTCAATGGACAAAATTTGGAGGGCACATGCAAAGGAAATTAATATTTTCTAGGGTGCAATTTTACCATCTGGAGAGCACAAAGAAGGCATTATTACGTTGTAAGTGACACAGTGGTGGCAATACTATGTGGGACAGTAAAAGGAGCTCTGCTTTTGTACCACACAGCATGTGCAGTTATAGGGGCACATACGGCAGCAGTGGCTCAGTATTGGGGTATCAGCAGGATGAGGAGTTTGTGCAGGTTGTGAACACATTTGCACATGGAATGAAACTAAAAGGGAGAAGACACACCTTAGATATTAGAAAAAAGCTTTTTGACAGGTTGAGCAATGAGTGGAACAGGTGGCCTTGAGAGGTGGTGAGTTCTCCTTCAATGGGAGTCTTCAAACAGAGGCTGGACGGACATCTATCAGGGATGATTTAGTGAATCCTGCATTGAGCAGGGGATTGTACACAATGAGCCCGGGGGTCCCTTCCAACTCTATCATTCTAGGATTTTATGATTCTACATGTGAAAGGTGCTGGAAATGTGAGAAGTCAGATGTGTCTTTGTTGTAATCTCAGCAGATGAGTCCTGGTTGGAGAAGTCGACATGTCCGTCTGGGCGCGATGGAAAAGACGGGAAAAATGAATGACTCCACCAGAAAGAACGTCAGCTGTAAGTCACCATCTGTAACTGTACTGTCATCTCTGTCTGCTCTGAAGGACTGGTATCTACCCCTATATGTCAACATATGGTGGTAATATCAGTACTGGTCTTTGTACAGAGATTTATTTTCAATAACAGTGCGGTTATCTCCTGAGGTTCCCCTACACCACCATAGTTTTTATCATGATTACCTGGTTAGGGGCCACAGGTGGACACAGACAGAAAGGGCCCCTGTTCAAGCACAATATATGGGCCATTTGCAGCCCAAGAGCTCCTAAAAATGCAAAATTGCACCTTTTTAGGAGGTAGAAATGGACCCCCTTTCCTCCTGCGCCCATGTGCGGCTGCACATGTTGCACCAATGATATGTCCACCTTTTAGGGGCCCACTCAGATATTTTGCCCCCCACTGAGCTGAACCCCTAGCTACGCCTCTGCATCAAGGTCAGGGCTTTACGAGTGTCAAATAAGTTATTCCACACAAAACTGAATAAATAATGCCTTTAAGAAACTTACTTTGTACAATCTGACACAATCATGCTGGAATAGTAAATGGTCTTCTCCATACTCTTCAGACAAAATTGGTAGCACATGATTTTCCAAAAATATCTTGGTATGCTGAATCATTACGATTTCACAGGAACTACAGGCCAAAGCACACTGCTGACAACATCACAAAAGCTTTATCCCCCCCATACACAACTTTATAGTTGACTCAATAAAAATGACTCAAGAAAAAAATTTGCATGTTTGGCGTTATTACATACAGTATAATGTCAAAAACTATTATAAGGTATCCATCATGCCATTATTCATACGGACTGGGAAGGACTATTCATCATGGAATATACATGAAGGGCCAAAATAAACCCAACGATTGACAGTCCAATGTATTATTGAAAGAGTACAAATATTTATTAATACAAGATGCATACTGGATGGAGGGGAATGGGAAGCATACACACGTGTGGAGAAGCTGGGTGAGAAAAAAAAAGGGGCACACAATATGGATTCAATGGAGTTATATACCTGTAAATGTAGCTTACTGAGCTACTGCTAGTGCTCCTAGATATTATATACATAGTCTTGCATAGGAAGGATAGGAGGGGTATTTACTGTGTCAAGGTTAAGTATCCAATGACCCATGTATGCCTAAGGCACAGTTACTAAGCAATAGATATGGTTATATTATTATACTAGCTGAAGAGCCCGGGGCTGCCCGGGCATAGTAACTAACTGTGGTTAGTTGTAGCAAATTATAATTATCCTCCATGCCATAGTCCCGTGCCCATATACCCATCACACATCCTCCATCCCATAGTCCCATGCCCATACACCCATCATACATATTCGCCATCCCATAGTTGAGTGCCCATATACCCATCATACATATCCGCCATCCCATAGGCCCATGCCCATATACCCATCATATATATCCTCCATCCCATAGTCCAGTGCCCATATACCCATCACACATCCTCCATCTCATAGTCCCATGCCCATATACCCATCATACATATTCTCCATCCCATAGTCCCATGCCCATATACCCATCAAACATATTCGCCATCCCATAGTCGAGTGCCCATATACCCATCCCACATCCTTCATCTCATAGTCCCATGCCCATATACCCATCATACATATCATCCATCCCATAGTCCCGTGCCCATATACCCATCATACATATCCGCCATCTCATAGTCCCGTGCCCATTTACCCATCATGCATATCCTCAATCCCATAGTCCAATGCCCATATACCCATCACACATCCTCCATCCCATAGTCCCATGCCCATATACCCATCATACATATTCTCCATCCCATAGTCCCATGCCCATATACCCATCAAACATATTCGCCATCCCATAGTCGAGTGCCCATATACCCATCACACATCCTTCATCTCATAGTCTCATGCCCATATACCCATCATACATATCCTCCATCCCATAGTCCCGTGCCCATATACCCATCATACATATCCGCCATCTCATAGTCCCGTGCCCATTTACCCATCATGCATATCCTCAATCCCATAGTCCAATGCCCATATACCCATCACACATCCTCCATCCCATAGTCCCATGCCCATATACATATCCGCCATCCCATAGTCCCGTGCCCATATACCCGTCAAACATATCCTCCATCCTATAGTCAAGTGCCCATATACCCAGCACACATCCTTCATCCCATAGTCCCATGCCCATATACATATCCGCCATCCCATAGTCCCGTGCCCATATACCCGTCATACGTATCCTTCATCCCATAGTCCAGTGCCCATATACCCATCACACATCCTCCATCCCATAGTCAACCATTATGACATCATAATGAGTGGCGGCGGGGCTTGTGACCTATGATGACATAGGTCGCCATGGCAACCGTTGTGACATCATAATGAGGGGCGGGGCTTGATACGCACACACTGCTTCCCCAGTATGCAAATAGGGGCATTATGACATCACAATGAGGGGCGGGGCTTGACACGCACACACTTTTCCCCCAGTATGTAGATAGGGGTAAAATTGTTTGGTGAATTGGAATGCGCGGGGTTAAAATTTCACCTCACAACATAGCTTAGGACGCTCTCGGCGTCCAGACATGTGACTGTGCCAAATTTTGTGGCTGTAGCTGCGATGGTGCGGATGCCTATCCCGGACATACACACACACATACATACACACACACATACATACACACTTTGAGCTTTATATATTAGATTACATTGACCACTAGTGTGTGCAGGGTCTCCCAATACTTCAAGCATAATTTATCTTGGTAGGTGCCATGAAGGATAAAAAGTGAGGTGAAAGCGTGATAGATAAGGCCTCTTTCACACATCAGTTTTTTGCCGTCAGGCGCGATCCGGCTTTTTTTTGTAAAACCGGATCCGGCGAAATGCAATACCGGATCCAGTTTTTCCCCATTGACTTGCATTAGCGCCGGATCGCGCCGGATGGCATTGCGTTTCATCCGTTTTTTGCTGGATCCAGCTACTTGTCTCATTCCGGCATCTGGAAAAAACGGCTACTGTAACGTTTTTTGTCTCCGGCGAAAAAGCCAGAAGCGCCGGATCCAACGCTTCCGGCTTTTTGCCACAATGAAAGTCTATGGGCGCCGGAATGCGCCGGATCCAGAAAAAGGCGGATCCAGCCACCGGATTCGTTTTTTTAAGTCTGCGCATGCTCAGATCAAATTGGCCAGCCCCCAGGAAACAGATATAACCTGCTAGACGGATCCAGCAGAAAAACGGATCCGTTTCTACAGTTCTCTGAAATTTATGCCGGATCCGTTTTTTCTAAAAATAGCCGGATCCTGCCTGACGGCAAAAAACTGATGTGTGAAAGTAGCCTTAAAAAGAATATTTTTATTAAATACCAAATTAAAACAATGAATGACAATAAAAAGACAGGGCAAAATGGCCTCCAAATGAAAAGGAGGGAGGGAATAACCAGCAAAAATTGGTAAGTAAATACATATATAAATAAGGTGCACAGTGCGTGGTAAAACAAGCCTAAAGAGGAAAGTCAAGAGTTGAGATCCATAATTCCTGAAAATCTTTCAATATTGGCCAGCATACACACAGCAATTGTAAAATTAGTTGCAAAATCCACTGAGAAAGGTGCCCAAAGCACTGTAAGCCTATTTGTGAAGAGGACAGATGGACCAAATGTAAAGAAGAACACAGTGTTGGAAATGGTGGTGAAAAAGGGTTAGGTGCCTTTTATGCTCATATAAGGATAAGTATTGCAAGAGAAGGGCTCAGTGCATAAAGATAAAGACTGTGTCCAAAAAGTTTGGTGTGAATCAATGTTACCTGCAATTGGCAGCTGAGAAGAAAACACACACTGAGAGGCTTGTGCACAGAAATGAAGGGTGAAGTCCAGACAGACAGGACCTCCCAATACTTGCATGACGCAGACATTAGTGGTCAAGGTAATATGCTAATATAAATAATCTCGCTTCCAAGATTGCTTTTGCTTTGACTTTGGCTAGGAAACTAGGAAAATAGTGGTGAATGATAAGGGGAGGGACAAGTTTTATGAGGGGATGGGCTGTGTATAGGTCAGAGGAGCGGCAGAGTGTTTTTTTTTTTTCAATAAGTTAACGTGTGTACATTCTGGCAGCCAATCAGGGTGCAGAAACCATCCACAAAGTCTTGAAACAAAGGCTTCTGTGTTAGGCTGCCGAAGTCACATGTCCCTCTCCATATTAAAAGCGGACACGTTGATTTACTAGTGCCATTTTCTCAGTGTAGCAATGCAGAGCGGCAGCTCCTGCTGTTGCTGCAGGTAAACTTGTCATTTAGTTAGATAGGATCCTGTCCTGTATGAAATCGACCTTCCAGCATCTGACTAGTTTGTGCTAATAGTGTTGTGCAAGCAGGAGTCTACATTTTCTACCCAAAATTATTTGGGCTAAAACTGTGCTGCAGTCAGAATTCAGAAGGCCCCATTTGCTAATCAAAATTGTTAGGCCTAATATTGGAGTCCAGCCAGGAGGCCCCATTTGCTAATCCAAATCGATAGGGCTAATAGTGTTGTGCAGGCAAGAATCCCCATTTCCTTCTCAAAATCATTTAGGCTAACACTGTGTTGCAGTCAGAACTCAGGGGGCCCCATTTGCTAATCAAAATTGATAGGACTAAAATTCGGGTTCAGACAGAAATAATAGTAGAAGCAAGGAGAAAGAGAATGTAGTATTCAGCTCACCAAGTGTGGATGAATGTATCCTCCATCACTGTATGCAGTGTGCAAACCACAGCCTGGCAGCTGGGCAACAGGCAAAGGAAAAAAAAGTGAGGTGGGTCCAGCATCCGCCTTGCTGTAAGAGTTATAACAGGACTTTTTAGTGATATACATTAAAATAATAGGAGCAATTCTATAGTGATTAAAAAATATATGGGGGCGGGTAATAAAGGACATATATCCTGGTGTTTCGAGCTGGACACTCTAAAGGTACTGTCACACTTAGTGATGTACCAGCGATCCCGACCAGCGATATGACGCGGTCAGGATCGCTGGTGCATCGCTAAGTGGTCGCTGGTGAGCTGCCACACAGGCAGATCTCACCAGTGACATCGCTGGGAACGGGGGTCGCTACTTAACTGTCACACTAGGCGATCCTGCATCCTCCCGCCCGGCTTCACGCTCATCGCTCGTCTCTCCACAGGAAGCGCCACAGGAAGCTGACGACGAGAAACGGTCCAGGACGTTCTCGCGCGATCAGCGATAACCAGCGGGGGAGCGGGTCGTAGGTAAGTATCACACACAGCGATGTCGCTAACAATATTGCTATAACGTCACAAGTTATAGCGATATTGCTAGCGATATCGTTTAGTGTGACAGGCCCTTTAGTCCTGACAATGATTGTGTCCAAGTTCAGGGTGTCTATACTGAACAGGAGGTAGGAGGAGCAAATGCACACATAAAACAATTAGGCTAATGCCTTTCAAAATTGTATACAAATACATTTGTGTGTATAAGAATACTCACAGTAAAGACACAAAGAAAACCTCTTTTTCAGTGTATATACCCAAACAGGAAGCCTTTCCTGCTGGCTAGATAATCTTCTCCTGTCTCTAGGTCTGTCCACATTAAGCCACATCAAAGATACAATGCATTTGCTTTATATTATGGATCATCTCCAATGTGGACCGAAATATAATTGGGTGACAAGTGATATGGTGGCACTATAGTCGAGTATTCCACAAACAAACAATTGAGACGATTTATTATCATTTACAGAATTAGGGTGGCTATCCTGTTTCATTTACTGAATTTATTTTGCAGGTGGTGTCATTCCTATTGAAAAGTATCAGTCTATAACATCCATTTTTAACAAAAAATTACCTATACTATTTCAGGATGACAAACTAGTGAATATATTGTCTTCAGGTGTGAGACAACTTGCCCGACGGGCAAAATTTCTGGGTGATATGTTATCTCCTAGTTTATTTCATTGCTATTCTTCCACTCATAAAACCTGTCTGTCATTTAAGGCAACTGTTACTGCTGTACTTCTAAGTGTGATATGTGGCCATGAAGCTCCATTGTCCTAATCAAAATCAGTAGGGCTAATAATGTTGTGAAGGCCAGAGTCCACATTTCCTACTTAAAATTCTTTGGCCTAAAGCCCCCGTTACACACTGCGATATCGCTAGCAATATCGCTGTAAAGTCATCGATTTTGTGACGTTGCAGTGATATTGCTAGAGATATCGCTGCATGTGATACTTATCTCCGACCGGCTCCCCCGCTGGTTATCGCTGATCATGCGAGAAGCTTCTGGATCATTCCTCGTCGGTCACTTCCTGCGGCGCTTCCTGCTGTGACGATGAGCGACGCGTGGAGCCGGGCGAGAGGACGCAGGATCGCCGCGTCTGACAAGTAAGTAGCGATCCCCGTCCCCAGCGATGTCGCTGGTGAGATCTGGCTGTGTGGCAGCTCACTAGCGACCACCTAGCGATGCACCAGCGATCCTGACTGTGTCATATCGCTGGTCGGGATCGCTGCTGAGTCGCTAGGTGTAACGGTACCCTAATATTGTGTTGTAGTCAGGACTCAGGAGGACCCATTTGCTAATAAAAATAGTTAGGGCTAATATTGTTAATCAGGCACACTATCTTATAATATGCATACTGATTGTTCATTTAGTGACAGGTGACTGACAGTTATGGGCCTAAGGTTGTGAAATAGCTGGTTAAAAAAAGGGAAGGATATATAACATGAGTGGGAAAAGTGAGGTCATAGTGGAAAGGGGAATAGGTTTGGTGATTGACGTGTAATTGGGTTAGGTAGTAATCTTATTGGAAGCGCAACTGAACAAACACCATCTTGTCCTTTCCAAAGACAGCTGACAACATCTGTTACTAGACAAGCTAGTCGACTCCCTTTCTTTGATAGCTGCACAGCTGTACAGCTTGTAGATGAGGGTGAGAAAGAACATGTACTCCAGTAGGTGGCACACGCTACGTCAAATGGCCTCTCCTCCTCTTCATAGGTAATAGGAAAAGGAAGTGAGAGAGTGAGCTCACCTTATGTTTTCTGCTGAACCTTGTTGTGGATATGATCTCCGCACAGAGCAACCCTGATCAGGGAAGCGCCACCAAGGATGAAGAAGAAAAACAATTTGTCCAGCGAAGATACTTGTTAAAATAAAACTTCACATTTATTTCTTTATGCATTTTAGCTAAATTAAAAGTAGCATAATATTGCACATGCGTGATATGAGCCGCATTAACGTTCGACACAGACACGAAGTAGACCCGGGTATTATCCGGCATATCGGCGCATGCGCGTGATGAGACACAGATACGTTCCACACAAATAGGAAGTAGTCCCGGGTATTCCCCGGAAGTATCTCTAAGGATGCCTCAAATGGAGGGGTGGTGGTGAGCTGTGAGCATGGTGGACACCGGCTCCATGATATGTGCCAATGGGTATGATCCGCATTCTGTCTCTGAGTTACTTCTTTAACACTACAAGATAAGTTCTCTTTTCTCTTTATATATGTGAACCAGTATGTTCTCCTGATGAAATGCATGATGGGGAAACGCGTCTCGTATATATATATACTGGACTTATCACATGAGTAGTATCTGGGAAAATTTGATACACTATAAGGTGTTTTTTCTTGCAATCTGAGGGATATCTGCAATAACTATGTGATAACCAACTATTAAAGCACATGTTAGCACTTTAGAGGTAATCAATATGAGAGCACCTCTTGTTTCCAAGGCTCTATCCTAATGAATATCATGTTGGGGATTATGTGCAATATATGATATATATCTATATAGTCTCTTTTTATCTGCAGTATATTTACTCTCCAATATACCTTTCAGTTTAACCACCTATCTCATTGAATTTTCGTCTATACCCTTAGTAAAAGTGCTCCCTCTTATGATAAATGGTCAGAAGTAGGGCACTATGTTGATTTGTCTACTAGGAATTATATGCAAATAGTTGATTGTACCTTCATATACATACAGTGCTGTGCAAATTAATTGGGACAAAGCATTTTTTTAAGTAAAATTGTAAGTTGGTTACCAGTCAATGATTCAAACCAGTTTTAACTGCTTTGAACATGAGTGAGTGCCTGTTCAAAGCAGTTAAAACTGCTTTGAATCACTGACTGGTAACCAACTTATGATTTTACTTAAAAAAATTATTTGTCCCAATTAATTTGCACAGCACTGTATATAATTTTTGTGCTATGATATATCTCCTATGAGCATAGCCATCTACCTATATACCTCCCAGTATTGTCTGCCTGTGTGGCTGTGTTTCTGTATACCCTTGCTAACGGGATTCCCTTCTCTGATATAGTACATGTACCATATGATATATCAGAGATAGGGTGTTACGTTGACCTGATTATGAAACATATGGTACCGTACTTTTGATTCCCTACACCCTACTATTTCTTTGTTATAGTGTTATAGGGAAAGGGAGGGATAGCCACCAATGAGAGGGGGCACCACTGCGCAGGTTTAGGGTGCCAACCTCCACAGTCAGGTAGGGAGACATTAGTCCAGTTTTAGTGTGAACCCTTTTTTCCATCCTTCTCTTTACAGACAAAAATGTTTGTCATTCCTTGTGAGTCATAAATGCTGTTGAAAAGTTTTAAAGTATGAATTGTGTTCTCTTATTATATATTAATAAGTTACAAATTAGTTTAAGATTAACACACTGGTGCCAGTCCACTTGGACAGAGAAAGAAGGTCCACTATTCCCAGATGCAGCTGGTGAATAACAGGCTCTGTGCTGGTGCCTGTTTAAAAGAGCTAAAGCTGATAAGAAAAGAAATACACCGCGCTATACTGGGAAATGAAAAAATAATATAACTGAGTACTCACTTGCTGGTGTGTGAAAAAATCACGTGGTGGTGGATGTATAGCAGTATCCTGAGACTATTCATCTTGTCATAGATGTATATTGCCTTGCATTTGGATGCCAAAACTGCTGAGTAGATAATATAGGGTTAAATGGGGGTTAGTGTGTTTCAGAGGAAAAAAAAATGAACTAATCTTGATTTACTCACTTAAGTAAATCAGAACCATATAAAATACATGCTGTAAATGTAGCCATTGCTAAGTATTAAGATTGGAATGTTGCAGCCTGTTTCTGATGTAAAAAAAATATAATAGTTGAAAAATAAAATGAAACACCAAAAAAAGAAAAAAAGAGGGGGATATATAGATGTTTGGGATGATAACTGAATGCTGACCTTACTGCATGCCAATTTCAACAGGCGAGGTCAGAATGATTAATCCTGTGCAAAACAAATGATGGCACAGTTCCTGCAAAGTGAATGAGCGTTAGTGACAGCTTGTGCCCACTAGTGGAACGGGGTGCTTGATTCTGGTGCACTTACTTGCAGGGCCAGTACTCAGTGAGACATGTTTCGAGAGATAGCTACTCTCTTCATCAGGGTTGAACCCTGATGAAGAGAGTAGCTATCTCTCGAAACATGTCGGTATTGTGCTGCCTTTGAGCCACCGTCTTTCCCCCAGTGTGACATCATGCTAGCCCTGCCCCCATCACACGCCGAGTCCCTCAGCGTTGCTCTCAGCCCAAGCGCGCGAGGCAGCGGCGGTCTCCACTTCCATATGGATTAGCAGCAGCAGCAGCCCCAGCCCCCATGCTGAGCACCCAAGCCTGCCTCACTGAGCATTGGCCCTGCAAGTAAGTGCACCAGAATCAAGCACCCCGTTCCACTAGTGGGCACAAGCTGTCGCTAGCGCTCATTCACTTTGCAGGAACTGTGCCATCATTTGTTTTGCACAGGATTAATCATTCTGACCTCGCCTGTTGAAATTGGCATGCAGTAAGGTCAGCATTCAGTTATCATCCCAAACATCTATTTATCCCCCTCTTTTTTTCTTTTTTTGGTGTTTCATTTTATTTTTCAACTATTATATTTTTTTACATCAGAAACAGGCTGCAACATTCCAATCTTAATACATAGCAATGGCTACATTTACAGCATGTATTTTATATGGTTCTGATTTACTTAAGTGAGTAAATCAAGATTAGTTCATTTTTTTTTTTCCTCTGAAATACACTAACGGGCTCACCCCCATTTAACCCTATATTATCTACTCAGCAGTTTTGGCATCCAAATGCAAGGCAATATACATCTATGACAAGGTGAATAGTCTCAGGATACTGCTATACATCCACCACCACGTGATTTTTTTCACACACCAGCAAGTGAGTACTCAGTTATATTATTTTTTCATTTCCCAGTATAGCGCGGGGTATTTCTTTTCTTATTAATAAGTTACGTTTTATATGACATGTTTGTAAACTGGATACATATTTCAATGATTTGTAGTGGAAGGGGCATCAAAGGCATATTATACTATTTCTACTCTGTGGAAATTAATGTCAATTTAGTGGTGTGTGACAATAATTTTTTGAAGTGTGGAGACTCCAAGTTGGGTCTCTATTCGGCGGGTTTCCTGTTGTAGAAGGAATGACAGGGGCCCATTATACTGTTTCTACTCTTTGGAAATTGATGACACTTTATTGATGTGTGGCAATAGTTGCTTGAAATAATTGCACTCCACATTGGATCTCATTCATGTGTGATACCTTCAGCAGTAGGGCTCCCAGACTGACAGGCCGGCAGTTACTTTCAGTCAACCACCTGTGTTACTATCCTGACATTTTTCTAACATTAGTGCTCTATAAAGCTGATATTTGTGCCACCTGAGTGTAGCTGGGAAAAAAAAAACAGTTTAAGCTGTTGCATCAGGTATTAGGGCTCTCAGCCAAGAAGCCTTACACTGCTCCCTTACCAATCTCATCTTAATTGAAACTTCAATTCAAAGGTCTAAATGCTGGCCCAATCCCTGATACCTGATGGTACATGGCAGACTGCTTCTATGCCATTATAAAATCTTGTACTGTGGGTCAATTGATCAGTCAACTATCTGTGATACTACCCTTACATTTTTCTACAAATGGTAGTGTACAAAACTGATGTTTGTTGCATCTGAGTGTAGCAGTGGAAAAAACAGTTTCAGAAGTTGCATGTTGTATGAGGGCTCTCTGCAAAGAAGGCTTACACCGTTCACTTATCAACCTCATCTTAATTGAAACCTCAATTCAAATCTCCAAATACTTTCATGGACCCTGATGCCTCATGAATGGCCCATGGCTGACTGTTTCTGTGACATTATAAAATGTTTTACTGTGGGTCAATAGATCAGTCAACTACCTATGTTACTATCCTTACATCTTTCTAACATTAGTGCTCTATCAAGCTGATATTTGTGCCACCTGAGTGTTGCTGGGAAAGAAAAAACAGTTTGAGCTGTTGCATGAGGTATCAGGGATCCCTGCAATGAATGCTTACACGGCACCCTTGCCCACCTTGTCCTAATTGAAACTTCAATTCAAAAAGTGCTGGACCAGATCCTAATACCTAATGCAATGTACATGGCAGACTGCTGCTGTGCCATTATCAAATTTCAACTGTGGGTGAATTGATGCCACTATTCCTGGTGTCTGCCCTTAATTTTTGTAAATGTTTGGACTCCAAATTGGCTCTCCTTCATTTAACCATTGAATGACCAGGTTTTGAGCAAAACTGAAAATTAAACTCATCAGAGAAGATTACCTTACTCCAGTCCTCTATGGTCCAATCCTTATGGTCTTTGACAAGCTTCAGCTTGGCTCTCCTTTGCTTCTTTTTTATGAAAGGATTTTTCTACCTTTACATGAATTGAGCCCTGCCTCTAGGTGCCTGGTGTGAACTGTTCTTGCCATGCACTTCACCCCACCTGCTATTTGCCAATCCTTTTGTAGGTCACTTGATGTCATCCTGCTGTTGCTGAGTGACATTCTATTAAGATGACGGTCATCCAGGTCAGTGGATAGTCGTTTTCGCCCTCTGCTGGTCTGTAGCTTTGTTATTCCCAATGTCTACTGCTTGACCTTGTGGTAATGGACTGCCGTCTTAGAAATTTTACGGATGGAGGCAACATGACGCTCACTGTATCCCTCTGCTAGTAAAGCCACAATTGAGCCCTTCTTTTCCTCACTGAAAACTTTTCTTTTCAACTCCTTTGGCATAATAATAATAATAATAATAAATTTTATTTCTATAGCGCCAACATATTCCGCAGCACTTTACATTTCAGAGGGGACTTGTACAAACAATATACATTACAGCATAGCAATAATCACATAGATCATAACAGATACCAAGAGGAATTAGGGCCCTGCTCACAAGCTTACAATCTATGAGGAAAAAAGGGGAGACACAAAAGGTGGGTGGTAAAAGTTGCCCTGATTGTATGGACCAGCCATAATGTTAAGTGTGTAACAGTACAGATGCAGAGGGCTAATGGATGCATAAAACATGTGTGAACATAATGCGGGGAACCTGGTTATGGTAAAAAACTTTTGGCTGTGCCACACAGGGATAGATTAGGTTAATGTGTTGAGGCGGTAGGCCAGTCTGAATAAATGCGTTTTTAGGGCACGCTTAAAATTGTGGGGATTGGGGACTAATCGTGTTGACCTGGGAAGTGCATTCCAAAGAATTGGCGCAGCACGTGTATAGTCTTGAAGACGGGAGTGGGAGGTTCTGATTATTGAGGATGCTAATCTCAGGTCATCAGCAGAACGGAGGGCGTGGGTAGGATGGTATACTGAAACAAGGGAGGAGATGTAGGGTGGTGCTGAGCCATGAAGAGCTTTGTGGGTGAGGGTAATAAGTTTGTACTGGATTCTGGAGTGGATGGGTAGCCAGTGTACTGACTGGCACAAGGTAGAGGCATTGGTATAATGATTGGTGAGGAATATGATCCTGGCAGCAACATTCAAGACAGATTGGAGGGGAGAGAGTTTGGTAAGAGGGAGACCGATTAGAAGGGAGTTACAATAGTTTTGGCGAGAATGAATAAGAGAAACAGTCAGAGTTTTTGCGGAGTCAAAAGTAAGAAAAGGTCGAATTCTAGAAAAGTTATTGAGATGAAGATAACAAGAGCGAGCCAGTGATCGTATGTGGGGGATAAAGGAAAACTCGGAGTCAAGTATGACCCCAAGACAGCGGGCATGTTGCTGGGGAGTAATAGTAGAACCACACACGGAAATGGCAATGTCGGGTATAGGTACATAGGTAGCGGGAGGAGACACAAGGAGTTCAGTCTTTGACAGGTTCAGTTACAGATATAGTGAGGACATGATGTTAGACACAGCGTTTAGACAATTGCCGGTGTTTTCTAGAAAGGCTGGCGTGATGTCAGGAGAAGAAGCGTATAATTGGGTATCGTCAGCATAGAGATGGTACTGGAAACCAAATCTACTGATTGTTTAACCAATAGGGGCAGTATACAAAGAGAAGAGGAGGGGGCCTAGGACTGATCCTTGAGGAACCCCAACAGTAAGGGGAAGATGAGAGGAGGAGCCAGCAAAAGATACAGTAAAGGAGTGGTCAGAGAGATAGGAGGAGAACCAGGAGAGAACGGTGTCCTTGAGGCCAATGGAAAGGAGCATAGTGAGGAGGAGCTGATGATCCACAGAGTCGAATGCTGCAGAGAGATCCAAGAGAATTAGCATGGAGTAATGACTATTTGATTTAGCTGTTAGTAGATCATTAGAGACTTCAGTGAGGGCAGTTTCAGTAGAGTGTAAAGAGCGGAAACCAGATTGGAGAGGGTCGAGAAGAGAGTTTTCTGAGAGATAGCGGATAAGACGGGAGTGGACCAGGCATTCCAGGAGTTTAGAGATGAAAGGAAGATTAGAAACAGGTCTATAGTTAGCGGCACAGTTTTGGTCGAGGGATGGTTTTTTAAGTAGTGGATGTATGGTGGCATGCTTAAATGAGGAGTGAAAGATACCAGAAGAGAGAGAGAGGTTAAATAATTTAGTTAGGTGAGGGGTGACAGCAGGGGAAAGGGGCTGGAGTAGATGTGATGGAAATGGGTCACTGGTGCAAGTGGTTGGGCAAGAAGATGCAAGGAGCCTGCTTACTTCTTCTTCTGTGACTGGTTCAAAATCATAGAGTGAGCTAGATGCAGTGGGGGAGGGAGGACAGTGCATGGTATGAGGTGACTGGGAGATAATTTCCTGTCGGATATCATCAATTTTTTATTTGAAGTAATTGGCCAGATCGTCAGCTCGAAGCTCCGTGGTTGGGGCCTGTACTCTTGGGTTGAGTAAAGAATGAAAAGTGTCAAAGAGATGTTTAGGGTTGTTGGACAGTGAAGTGATGAGGGTGTTGAAATAGGTTTGTTTTGAGAGGTGAAGGGCAGTGTTGTATGTTCGAAGCATAAACTTATAGTGGATGAAATCTTCGGGTAGGTTGGATTTTCTCCACCGACGTTCGGCGCACCTGGAGCACCGCTGCAGGAAATGTGTTTGCAGGGTGTGCCAGGGTTGTCGCCATCTGTGTTGTGGTGTCCTATGTATAGGAGGAGCAAATTCATCCAGGGCACTTTGAAGTGTTTCATTGTAATGCTTCAATGCAGAATCAGGACATGAAAGGGAGGAAATAGGGGCCAATGAAGACTGCAAGTTCTTCATAAGTTTCTGGGTGTTAATGGCCTGTATGTTTCTATAAATATGGACAGTGGGGGTGACCTGAGTGTCCTGGCAGTTCTTGATAGAGAATGAAAGAAGATTGTGGTCAGAGAGCGGGAGAGGGGAGTTTGCAAAATCATCCACTGCACAAAGCCGAGAGAAGACCAAGTCGAGGGAGTTTCCGTCTTCATGCATTGGAGAATTAGTAAGCTGCAAAAGGCCAAATGAGGAGGTTAGAGATAAGAGGTGAGTAGCAGATGGGGAGAGGGGAAGAACAATGGGGATGTTGAAATCACCCATGATGAGGGTAGGGATGTCACAGGAGAGAAAATGTGGAAGCCAAGTGGCAAAATGATCCAGGAACTGATGGGAGGGGCCAGGAGGACGATATACCACCACCTTTCGCATGGAGAAGGGGGTGTAGAGTCTGACAGCATGGACCTCAAAAGAAGGGAAGACAAGTGAGGGTACTTGAGGGATAACCTGAAAGGTACATTTTGATGATAGGAGCAGACCAACGCCTCCACCTGCTCTATTGTCTGATCTTGGGGTATGAGAGAAGTTTAGTCCCCCGTCTGAAAGAGCAGCAGCAGCAGTAGTGTCTGACTGCTGGATCCAGGTTTCAGTCAGAGCCAGGAGGTTAGGAGAATTAGAAAGGAAAAAGTCATGAATGAAGGAGAGTTTGTTACACACTGAGCGAGAATTCCAAAGTTCACAATTGGCATAGTTAAAAGTTATTTTTTCATACCTATTATTATTGGGATCTTAATAGCACTTGTTTTACCATCCTGCTTGTCCTATTGCAAGAGGATTGTGAACACTGCAGCAGGGTTTTTTATACTTTCATTCGTTAAATGAGATTTGGTTCAGGTGATCACCTAATCAGAAGCAAATTAAGTAGAATGAGGTGTACTCTGTTTGGAATTCAACTGACACTGAAATGGAATGGCTGTCAGACAAGAGGAAAAGCTGATTTTTTAAAACTGTGCATGTGCAGTGGTCTCTTAATTTTTGCCAGAGCCGTATATTATATATATATATATATGTCATATATAGTAATTCTAGAATATCATATATATAGTATTTCTAGAAAGATAGGAGGACATCCTAATTGCATTCAAAAACCTTTTTGGATGTGCTGCCTCATGGGCGGACATACCGCCGGTTCAACAGGTGCGACTGCACCGGGGCCCAGAGCCCCCAGGGGGCCCTTCAAGGCGGCTAATGATGAGGGCAATTTGGCCGGTTTCTCCTGGCCCAAGTCTCCTGGGGCCCCTGGCCAGATTGCCCTCATCTGTAGCGGCAGGCAGGGAGTGATCCAAGCAGTTCCGCTACCTGCAGGAGAAAATTGCAGTAGTGGAGCTGTAAGGATCCGTCTTGCTTCCTGCCAGCCGCCCGTGCTTCCTGTCTCTGACACAGCGAGCAGCGCCCCGCTGAATGACATCATCATTCAGCGGCCGCTGCTGTATCAGAGTGAGGAAGCGTGGGCGATGCTGCAGACAGGTGAGAGGCGAGAGTTGGTGTGTGTATGTATATGTGTATGTCTGTGTGTGTATGTCTGTGTATGTATGTGTGTGTATGTATGTGTGTATGTCTGTGTGTATGTATGTATGTCTGTGTGTATGTATGTGTGTATGTCTGTCTGTGTGTGTATGTATGCGTGTATGTATGTGTATGTCTGTGTGTGTGTCTGCGTGTGTGTAGGTGGAGCCTGGCCCTGGAAGAATTGGGGACATGAGAAGAAGACCATGATGGGGAGAGAAGGCCATGATGCCTGGGGTGATGGGAGAAGGCCATGAGAGGTAATGGGAGATGGCCATGAGGGGGTAATGGGAGAAGGCCATGAGGGGGTAATGGGAGAAGACCATGATGGGGGTGATGGAGAGAAGACATTGATTGGATCATGGGAGTGATGGGGAGAAGGCAATGAAGGGAATGATGGGGACAAGGCAATGATGGGGTGATGGAGCAAAGATAGTGGTGGGGGAGAAGAAAATGATGGAGGTGGTGAAGAGGGCAATGATGGGGTGGGGGAGAGGACAATAATGGGATGCGAGGCGAGGAGGACAATGAGGGGTGTGGGGGATTGGGATGGGAACAAGGGGGACATATAATTGCCTTAGGAGGCAGGGGGAGGTGGAGGAAGACATTATTATCGCTTATTATATCTAACACAGTCCCTTAGTATATAGTGTACTCACTATGTCTAACACAGTCCCTTAGTATATAGTGTACTCACTAATTCTGTATAACACCATCCTTAGTTACATAGTTTCTTCTTTTATTATGTATAACACGTCCTTATTACGTACCATCCTCTCTAGTTACATATGGTGCCGTCCCTTATTATATAGCTTCCTCTGCTGTTATGTATAGTGCTGTCTCCTACATAGTGTATTCTTGTTAATTTTGTTATTTACAGTGCCCTCTTTTATTACATAGGCCCCTCTCTTTTTAGATATAAAATGACTGCTGATCGAGGAGCCGGTGACCAAACTACCAGTCCATCAGCTCCTCCGTTAGAATGGAAGCTTTCCCATGCCCCATCAGCCATCATTGCATTATACAGCTAACAAGACAAGACGGTATGTAATAAAAATCAGGGCTCTATATAATTCAATATGTAAGGGACGGTACTGTACATAACAAGAGAGGGCACTGTGTAAGGGACAGCAATATCCATAATAAAGGAGACTATGTAATATATATACATGTATGTGTGTGTGGCTATATAATATCAATATATATATACTGTATATAGTATATAGCTTTGACACCATAAAAGGATGGGGGCCCAGACACATTTCTTGCACAGGGGCTCCAAGCTGTCAGTGTCCGCCCCTGTGCTGCCTTATTTTTTTGGATATATTTATTTATTACTTATGACACATAAACCGATGTACTCATGAACATTGTGCCTTGATAAAAGTGAAGGTGATATTACTTTTACAGTATCTTTTCAGACAGATGATGTTCAACTCTGTAATATAGGTTAACTTCTTCTGCATTTCACTCATGTATACTTATGATAAGTCAGTCTGCAGAGACTTTGACAGCTTGATGTGGTATGCCTCTTGTAATGAAATTAGAAGCTTGTCAAAATCATGTAAATGTAAAATATGGTCTGTCACTTTAGAGTGACAATGGTTAAGACAATATTTTGAATGTTCATATGGTGGTTTATGCAGAGGTCTAAAATAGCACATTTCGACATCCAGTGACTTGACACATAATTAATCATTAATGTTTTATAAAAGAGTTTTATTTTAAAAATTAATATTTTTTAAATTATGATGAATGTTTTTTACAGTTTATTACCTGTTTTTAAACTTAGTATATGATAATAAAAATATGTACATGACTATGCTCCCTTTTATCTCAGCCGGTATAATAATAATAATAATTACTAGCTTGGCCCATGCGAAATTTTCCCACATTGGTCTTTGGGGGCACAGGCAATTTTAGAAAAAGCAAGCTGGTCAAATGTAAATGTATTTAATAAGATGATGGCTCTTTTCTTGCTGAAAGGAGCAAGTTTACCTTTCAAATAGTGTATCATTTGTGTGTGGGGGCGAAGTAATCAGTGAAAAAGCAGTGTATGTTTACAAATGTTTTTGCAAATGTGACTCACCATTTGTGTGTGTGGGGCAAAGTAATCACCGAAAAAGCAGCGCAAGTATACAAATGTGTTTTCTTATGTGACTCACCTACAGTGAAGTGTGAAATCATCCAATGTGCCTGAAATAGGCTGGGCAAGCACTTGAGCAAGCTGGAAAGACCCCAAGGCAAATGTTTGGATTTGTTTGTGATGTGTGTAAGCAGATTTGTGGTAGTGTGCTTTGGGTAGTGTGATGCCACCTGCAGGTAATTTGACCTTTCAAATGGTGAATCATTTGTTTGCGTGGATGGAGTATGAACGGAGCAAGTTTGCAATTCAATAGGCAGTGTATGTTTACAAATGTGTTTGCATTTGTGCCTCACCAGCAGTAAAGTGTGCAATCCTCCAATTTGGCTAAATAGGTTGGATAAGCAGTTCAGCAAGCTGGAAAGCCCTCATGGCAAATGTTTGGATTTGTTTGTGATGTCTGTAAGCAGCTTTGTGGTAGTGTGCCTTTGGGTTCTGTGGTGCCAGCTGCAGTTCATTTTTCCTTACTGCAGGTTTATGAAAATTAATGTTTAAACTGTATTTTGGGATCAAATTGTGGATGCATGGTTTGTTTAGCTATTTTCTTGCTGAAGGGGGCAAGTTTACTTTTCAAACGGTGTTTCATTTGTGTGTGTGGGTGCAGTGTGAACGGAGATACAAAGTAATCACGAAAAACAGTGTTTAGAAATAATAGAATAGATTATTATATCATCATCATCTGGGGCCACAACAATTTTTGCTTAATTATAATATAGAGACAGAGACTTTAATTCCAGTGAGGTTGCTTGCTGTAGTTTTGTATCACAGTTTTATTCACAGGATATTATCACTATGGGACTATTAAATCTGCCTCGTAGTTCTTCATATTCTTGAGTTTTGTATAAGTCCATATTCACCATTGATTGTCAACTTTCTATCTCTGCAAAATTTACACCCAAACGGTCAATCAGTTGTATGGGCAAGGTTATACAGATCTCAACATTCATCAGATCTGCAGCAAATTAGTTATTTTATCCAGCAAACAGCCCAGTAAATGATACTTTACTGGAATTATGGTCTGTGCCAAAAAACTTCTTGGTGCTTCTAGATGGGGTAGCACAAAATCTGGTGACATATTCTCTTTAATAGAGTATAATGATTTGTCATTATCCTGCTTCTTGCCCATCAGGCAACATTATACATAAAGTTAATGACTACATTAAATTTGTAGATCACTTTAGTGGATCAAACAGAATGCTTAGAACATTGATAATGAAGAACAGATTGTGAATTGCTTTGTGAATCAGATCAATTTGCTAATTTCTGGTTGACATAAAAGCCACAGTGCAACTCTCCTTAGATAGCAGTTGTGCATTTTTTATACCAATAAGACTGTTATACTCACAAAGATATAAATAAACCTATCTATGTTATATTATTAAAGGATCATTTACACTGGATGTATACTTATCTGTGTTAAGTGACACATTTCAATACACATAAAGAGGTTGTCTAACATTTTTTTTTTGCCGCATGCATAGATAAAAAATAATTCTAAACAGAATCCTAATCAACTTCTAGCACCTTTACAGACCCAGTGTAATTTTCCTCCAGCTTTGGAAGTGGCATCTGCACTGTTTGTCAATAATTACAGGCTGCAGTGGCCTTGTCACTATAAGAGTGTGCCATTAGAAATTTCTTTGATGACATGTTCTTTAAGGAATCTGATCAATGTAACCAAAGATAGGCCGCAGCATTGCTGGGACTTTTGAAATTGACAGAGAGTACTCCCAGAACTGGCGGAGACCTCTGTAGCAGACTGCAGTTGATTTACCGAAGCATTGGATGGTCAGCTATTACTTCTGGTTGCTGGATCGCGTATCATAGGCGCTGACACACACACATCACTTCCGGTATAAGCGCCCACAGTAAGGATGACTGCTCTTCCCCAAGCAGTTACCAAGGAGACCATTAGATGACGAATTGCACCAGTAGTCTTGGTAAGTGAATTTGAGCTGCTAATTAAGTGAAACAATCAAACCTGGGCAGATACTGAACAGACCATGAACACCAAAAGTCCTGTGAAGTACCTATGAGTAGTAATAAGCGAGTATACTTGTTGCTTGGGTTTTCCCGAGCATGCTCAGGTGTCCTTAGCGTATTTTGGTGTGCTCGGAGATTTCGGCTTTGTCAATGCAGTTGCGTGATTTGTGGCTGCTAGACAGCCTGAATACATGTGGGGATTCCCTAACAAACAGGCAAACTTCACATGTATTCAGGCTGTCTTAGAGTCGCAAATCATGCAGCTGCATCAACAAAAACTAACTCTCCGAGCACACCAAAATACTCAGAGATCACCTGAGCAACGAGTATACTCACTCATCACTACCTATAAGGCTTAGTGTCATCTCAATAACAGGCAATATCTTGTAAGTGGTAACCAGTATAAGAGGATCAGACAGAATCACACAGAAAAAAGACATCCTATTAATTGACATTAATGTTAAACAAATACAGTACATGACATGGCAGATCCCCAGAGACAGAGGACAAAAACAATAAACCAGGGTGGGTAATGAAAAAGGAAAAATTAAAAAGGAAAGAAGAAAAAGGAAAATGAGGTGTAATTTCATTAAGATTACCTTAAGCCTAAAGTAACCTTATCTATCATGGAGGTTGGCACCCTAGGAGTCTTGCACAGTAGTGCCCCCACTCAATGATGGCTTTCCCCACTTAGACTCCCTGGTGTGCCCTATCAGAGGAAAGAAGAGAAAGACAACTATTCATTCAAACCTGTGGGATGAACTATTTTGAGACAAAAAATCCACTGCATTTCTCTCTGCAATCGACTATTTTTTGTCCCAATCACCTCCTCTGGGATGTGGGACAATTTTGTCAATCCCCATTAATAGGTTGGTGTATTAGAGCCAATGCAAACACCATAATTGGTATATGTGGGATACCACTGGTTCTAATTGTATCCAGAATTACTTCTAAAAGATGGACTTAGCGGGACACTAAAAAAAAACTTCATTCTGTGAAGTACAGTATTCAGGTGTACAGGACATCTTGTTCTCCAGGATCCATTTTTGTGCTTGCGACACCATTTTGTAAGTCACAGCCCCCACCTTTTCTTTGTTAAACGCTCACGGTATCTATTATCAGCCACCGCTGCCAGCCTCAGTCCCCGCTATGCCTAATAATGCTAGTGGTTACGAGTATCTACTCCCTCCTATTTTAATCACCTGATCCAGAGAGGAAAAAAAAAGTTTTTAGAAGAATTTAACCCGTCTGTGCAGCAGAGAGAGGAAAAAAAAAGCAAACTAGTAGCTGCTCCAGACCCCACCATCACACTCAGTGCGGCTGCGGGCACACAGTTTGTCCCTTATCAGTGTGCCCTTTAGCCCATACAGCAAACTCTGACCCCCCCTCAGACTTCAGCTCCTAATCCTATGACTAGGAACCTTTCTCCCCAGCCCCTCCCTGCCAATTCTGGCACTGTGCCCGACTTGGACACTTTCAGAGAAATTGTCATACTCCCACTGTTTTAATCGGGGTAGATGGCAGACCCAATTAATATACTTTTATAAACCCCATAAAACCCTTCCCCGAGGTTGCTGTTCAGTTCGTAATCTCTCCCACATGCCCTGTAAATTTACTAGGGGGCAGATTTATTATCACAGTTCCGCTCCAGAATACAATTCCAAGATGATGGTCAGATGGCTCTTACGTTATATAATCCCTATGTAGATGAAGACAGTGAGGAAATCTGTATTTTGCATGCCTTTCCCACAGATGCCACAAGGGGCCCAAAACAGTCCCAACCAGTTTGCAAAAAAAAAAATATGAGCAGGTGTCTTTTGCCATTGTTGTCATTGTTAGCCTCCTTAAGTATCTGGCAGCACTGAACTGTCGGGTTTCGGCCTCGAGACTTCAGTTCTGCCTTGGTCAAGTGATATTCTTGGGTCACTGTCTCCTTCAGGGTGCCAGACACCTTGCAGAAGAAAGAAAAACAGCTGTCAGCTCCCTTCCTTTCCCAAAAGATGAAACTGAACTCCAGTGTTTTCTTGGACTATGCACTTATTTTTGTCAGTGGATATCGGATGCATCCTGCATAATGTAACCTCTTTACAATGCCTTAAAAGACGGTATAATGAACTATAAGGAAAGATGGCAGTGATGAGGATTACCTCCAATATGACTGTTCCCAACTTCTGATAGAAGAAACAGCTACTCCACCAAATGTCAGTGAGAATCCACTCCCAAATCCCGATCTGGTGTTATACACAGATTGTTCAAGATATGCTGACGAGTTTGGTAGATTCCACACGGGATATGCTGTTACCACAGAGGACACTGTAGTGCACGCAGCTGCGCTCCCACCCTCACAGTCAGCACAAGAAGCAGAACTCCAGGGTATGTCTACTGCATGTACTTTGGCCAAGAACAGAAAGGCTAATATATACATGGACTCACGTTATGCATTTGGTATTGCTCACGATTTTGGGGCTCTATGGGCCAATCGAGGGTTTATTACTACTGCCGGAACCCCAGTGAAAAATTCTGAAGCTGTTAAAACCCTCATGGACTTGATCAAATTACCTACTCAGGTGGCCATTATCAAAGTTAAGGCGCACGGTCCTAGGACCAGTCCACAGACTGTTGGCATCACATTTGCGGATATGCAAGCAAAAGCTGCCGCTCTCTTACCCATTGAACCAACCATACCAGCTATGGTGGCCAAACGCTCTCAGCGTAAACAGTTACAAGAAACACTAACCCTACAAGAACCTGAGGATCTACAACAGACTGAAGTTTTCTGTCGGACCCCGCGAGACCGCTTAATGACGATGCAGAGAATGACTCCAAAGGAAGAGATGAAGCAATGGAAGGCTGATAGGGCACAAATGGATAATGGTCTCTGGAAGAAAAAAATGGACCAACTCGTGTGTCTCCCTAAGCGGATGTACCCTGCTATTGCCACATGGGCACATGGACCTACACATCGAGGAAAGAATCAGGCCCTCACACTGGTGCAAAAATTATACTGGGCCCTGGTTCTCTAGTTGGCCGGAAGCATTCCCTGTTACCAACATGACTGCAAAGACCATAGCGAAGAAACTGGTGATGGAAGTCATATGCAGAGATGGGGTTCCAGAAGTTGTTGAAAGTGATCAAGGTCCGGCCTTTTCTTCTCATGTGTACCAAAAAGTTCTGACAATACTTGGATCCACTGTAGCCCTCCATACTCCGTACCACCCTACAATCCAGTGGGGAAGTTGAGAGGCTGAACGGCACACTGAAGGGACAATTGACCAAAATGATGCAGGAGACTACGGCTCCATGGCCAGAGCTCCTACCCATTGTACTATACCACATTTGCACTACCCCTATTGCAAAATATGGCCTGTCCCCACATGAGATATTGTTTGGTACTAGGCCCCCTGTTGCGAATTTCCAGCCTCAGCAGTTATCAGAAGAAACTGACCGTGCTGTTCAATGTGTTATTCAGCTTAGTAAAAATCTTGCTAACACCTATGTTCTAGTTTCCTCTTCTTTTCCAGATTCAGCAGAAACCAACACCTGTTATAACCTGAAGCCTGGTGATTTGGTAGTCGTGAAAAGGCATGTCAGGAAGCACGGACTAGAACCCTTGCATGACGGTACCTATGAAGTCCCCCTCATCACCCAACAAGCCAATAGCAAATAAAGGGGGCATAATGTTTTGGTTTTTCACATTTTCCATATTATTGGTAGAAGCTAAAATTTAAAGTTAGAAGATATTCAAAGACTCAGAGATCAATACGATAAAGACAATGATTGTCATAAGGACAGTTGGTGGTCAGACACCTTCTCCTTTCTCAATCCAGTCAATTGGTTTAAGGGAATTGGGGGCTGGATAGCTGGGATCTTACAAAGCTTGTTGCATATTGCTACCTGTATCCTTGTTGTATATGTGATACTAAAACTTGTTCTTTGGTGTATTCCTGTATGTATTAGGAAATTCTGCACTAAGACAGCTAATGATGATACCAAAGGTGTCATTGCCCCTGCTTTTCTCTGCACCGATCTCAAAAGGCTACTTGATGAAGATGTTGAAGCCAAGCAAATGGCTACCTACAAAAGATCTTCACCACCGCTATCAAAAATTGTTATTCGTAAATTGTAGTATACAGGGGTATGGGTGCACTGCGACAGCCATGACTGATAACACGGCATCAGTCATGTGAGGAGCAGTACCCCTCGAGCTTATGTCTTGGGATAGCACCTCTGATGCTGCATATGTGTTAACAAAATTTATCTAGGGGGGACTGTGAAGTACAGTATTCAGGTGTACAGGACATCTTGTTCTCCAGGATCCATTTTTGTGCTTGCGATGCCATTTTGTTCTTTACAAGATAAATTTCGTAATTAGGTGAAAGTTCGCAGCTGTTATGAAACTAGACTGTTCTAGCTTGTACAATATATGAGATATGAGACCCTAAACGAATGTGCTATTGTTCTATTCTCTACATCACGTAACTAGGGACATATTCCGGTTTTCTTGCAATATTATTGGCTTACAAAGGGAAATGAAGTTATTGGTAGTTCAGAACTTTGCATAATTAAGCAAAATGTTATAAAAGAAGTGACTAAAATAAAGGGCTTAGTGATCTGCCTGGATCCTTCCGTACAGAGACCCCCGTCTCTGTGTGGTCATTCCCAGTTGCTAGCAACACCCTGTGAATTAATTTGGAATTCAATGGATCAACCGTGAAGGGTAAATTTAGCCCTCCCTAAATAGCTACCCCAACAATTCTAACACATGGACAAGTGATATCATCTATTTGTGTTACAACCCATATACTAATAGTAGTTGCGCCCATTTTTTCACAGTACACTTTTTTTAACCTTTTTACAGCTTAATTCAAACAAAAGTTATATTTTACTTCAAATGCTACTTTGTAAACTTCCATTGGCAAAATTATCCTAGCGAAATACTAATGTTTTATTATCAGTTAACCCCTGTAATGCACTCAAAGTTATCTGCCTACTAAATTCTAAACCTCTCCAAGACTCCACTAAACTTGTGAATACTCAGCTCAGCTGTGAGATCATGCATTTTCTATGAGAAGAGGAGAGAATGTTGCAGCCAGACAGCTTTGTTAGGTGCTTATTGAGCAGGAAAATGAGGATTGAGCATTTTATTTTGCAAGGATGGAGCTTTATTTTTCCTTATACTGTATCATCTCTGGGTGGAGAGGCAAGATACAACTATACAC
The DNA here is from genome assembly GCF_039654945.1 of Dendrobates tinctorius. Classification (NCBI taxonomy): domain Eukaryota; kingdom Metazoa; phylum Chordata; class Amphibia; order Anura; family Dendrobatidae; genus Dendrobates; species Dendrobates tinctorius. Next base: position 19,136,532 of record NW_027361693.1, read on the forward strand.
TTTGGTTGCCTGGTCATAGCACTGCCGTGAGATTCGCCAGCCTTAAAGTGATTGTCTGGCTTTAGGTTACATTATATGACTGCAGAATAGTTAATATTAACAGCATGCACACTGCACACTGTGAAGATTCTTCAGTGCTAGCGCTGGAAGTGGGAGAGAGGGCGTGCATGTATGCAAGTTCCATACATGCGGTCACTTGCCCATTAGACATGCATAGCCTCACTGAATGTAAGTATATTGAATTAGGTTAGACACGTCTAGTCAGAATGTGTTCACAAGTATGCAAATTGCATACTTTGTGGTCACATAATCACCTGCTTCTTGCGCTAACACAAGAAAATCCTCATAGCGCATAGTGCTCATACAGTGAGGATTCACAAGTCTGCAGCATGTAAAGTGACTGCAGACCTGTAGCTTAAGGTCAGAAAACCCCTTAAACTTAATGGGAACATTAGGGTCATTTCTGGAGAGCTTGATAATTTAGTATTTTTTAAGCCAAATTTCATGAGACCTCATTTTTGGTTAATTAATAACTCTATATAAAGATTAAAAACTTAAAAAAAAACTAAAGTCACCTCACTACTTACCTTTGTGTCTTCTCTGCTCCTCACCATCACCAATCTGATCCTCATCACATCTTCTGATAGGCACAAGAGGACAATATGGTGGATTTGTGCACTTGACCACAGCACTAATGGCGGCTATCAGAAAATGTGATGAAGACTGGAGGGCTAGCAGTGAGGAGCAGATGGACCAGAAACATGAGTGGTGAGGTGAGTATAAGTGTTTTTTATCTTTTTAAATATTATGTTTATTAAACTCTGTTATCTGCAGAGATCCCAAAGCATGATAAGGGAGATAACATTTATGGAGAATAAATTCTCGGCAAATTGAATTTTTTGGGAAATTTGGTGCAGGCAGGTGAACTGGAAATTTGCCTAATTAACTTATCTGTAATTATATCAATTATTACAATGATGCTGTAAATGGGTGCCCTGTACTATGTAAGAAACCCATATGGTTCTTAAAGGGAACTTGAAAGTATGTGTTACTCGGGAATGCTGAGATATTTCAGAGAGGGCATTCTGTGAGAAGCAGGACAGGGACCGTGTGTCTCAGATAGCTAGTCCCCAGCATCTTCTCTTTGCCTTGCTCACCTAGATGAACAAGTATATCCCTATGTGTGTATAATGTGAGTCCTGTCAGTATAGGATAGCAGAGAAGGAAGAAGTCACTTAGATCTGCCTCATACTAGTGATTGGAGGCACATAGTCCCTGGCAGACTTCTCAAAGTATGTTTTCTCTGCAATGCAGTAGCATTACAGAACATGGTTGCAAAAACGCTGTGGTTCTGGCAACATGAATCTCCTGTCAGGTTCTCTTTAAGGTTAAACTTATAACCAGTAATGAAGGAAAAGCTTTTCAGATAATTCTAACATTTTTGACAATTTATTGCCAGCCTATAACTATTTTTATGTTAAATTGAAAGTCTAATATTTTATAGCATGTCCTACCTAATTATATTCAATATGGAAACTGCTGTTGTAGACAGTTTTTTTGTCTGTTTCTCAAATGTATCTGAAAAAGACAGATCACATCCCATTGTCAGTGTTTCATTAATGTTTTTGCTTTGGACTACTTTGCAAAATCTATGTCCGCTGGCAATCCTTACAAATGCAGTCTCCCAAGATATTCCATTGACGGTTAGTTTGAAATTATTCTCTTAAATCAAACAATTAATATTGTCATGGAAATAATAAAAGAGAATTTCATATACGTGTTGCTACTCTTTTTTTTCTCTGTAGTTTAGGTGATTGCGGAATATCTGCAAGCCTTTTAAATGGATGATTGCTCCGCTATAAGCTTTGTAATGTGAACTAATTTACACTTCCAGTAAAGTGTCAGACAATGATATAAGTTTACAGCTTTATTTTCTTCATGCTCCAACAACACAACTAGTGTCTATTAATAGTTCCTAAAGATACAATATTTTTTCTTGACACTTAATTAAAACTATACTATATCTTTCGTTTTTTATTTAATTTATGGATTTCATAGGGTTTCTATTAGCAGATCTCTGAGTGTAATGTACCATTAGTGCTGACAACAAATAAAATGTTCCAGTAATACATCACCTTGACACATCATTTAATAAATTAAACTGACTGCTTTTACCCGTCATAAACAATTGTAAAGTCATTCTAATTTATCTAGATGTGTGTTAGTTTATTTGGATCATTCCACATCCCTGAAGTAATCCATAAATAATGATTCATAAAATTTGATCTTACATATAATGCAGCGAAGAAGAATATGATGGCTGATAATAAAAAAAATTAACTGTTTCTTTTTTTATGTATCTTTTTGTTCAGTTGTCCTTGTAAAATTAGGGGCATACCAATTCTTTGCATTATCCAGCAATATTGAATAATCATAAGGCCTTAAAGCAACACCTAGATTTGGATTTCTCTTAATTATGGTTTATGACCACCTTCAATCTCAGGAATGAACACGGATAATGAGAGGTAGACTCTATTGGCTAAGAATAAGAGAATATATTCAAGTGGAGTTAAAGGGGTATTCTGATCTCCAAGATCCTATCCCAATATGTAGTAGCTGCAGTAATAATATTGGCAAATACCTTCAGTTAGAAATGTAGTATAATATTTCAGATACACTTTGTCTTTTTCCTCAGGTGCAGGCATTGCAGGACCTTAAAGATCAATGGTTATGACCATTAGCAGCTAGCTAACTTTGTCACTATATCAGTGGTTATAACCATGGATACATAATGTCCTGCAATGCCTGCACATGAGAAAAGGGACATAGTGAATCAGAAGAACTAAACTGCATTTCTAATTGGAGGTATTTGCTAATATTATTATTATTACACCTACTGCATATTGGGACAGGATCATGAGCATTGGAATACCCTTTAAATTCTTCTCCTGTATTGCAAAAGTCTGCTTTCACCAACATGCAGATTTTTGGTAATTTGCTTCTAATCGGATTCATCAAAATGGCTGCTAATAGCAGCCATTTTGCGAAACCATAAAGGGACATTTAAAGATTAAATTAAAAAATAAAGTACTTATATTCACCTTACTACTCACCTCTCCACCTTCTGCTACCTGACCCTCACCTCTTCGGATCTTCCACCTCAGATATGACCTGGGAAATTTACACTTATGTCTACACAAGCTAACAGTGCAGAAATATAATCACCATCTTCAGAGATTAAAGGGCCTGTCACACTAAGCAATATCGCTAGCAATATCGCTATAACTTGTGACGTTATAGCGATATTGCTAGCGACATCGATATGTCTGATACTTATCTACGACCCGCTCCCCCGCTGGTTATCGCTGATCGCGCCAGAACGTTCAGGACCGCTTCTCGCCGCCAGCTTCCTGCGGCGCTTCCTGTGGAGAGACGAGCGACACTTGGATGCGGGCGGAAGGACGCAGGATCGCCTAGTGTGACAGGTAAGTAGCAACCCCCATCCCCAGCGATGTCGCTGGTGAGATCTGCCTGTGTAGCTGCTCACTAGCGACCACTTAGCGATGTACCAGCAATCCTGACCGCGTCATATTGCTGGTCGGGATCGCTGGTACATCGCTAAGTGTGACAGTACCTTAAGTCCTTACCTTGCTTGAAGAAGCCTGAAGATTCAGTACTCACACAGATCATAGATAAGAGAAGAGGACCAGCTGGGGATTGGTGAGTAGAAGATGGTCTGAAGAGGTGAGTGGTAAGGTGATTATAAGATTTTTTTTATTTTTTAGATCTTACACTTATTATGCTGTGTGGTCTTCAGAGACCTCAGAGCATACTAAGGGGCACTCAATTCATGAATGAAAACATCTCTGCAAATTAAATTTCCTGGTCAAAATCTGCACAAACAGGCAAATTCAATGTTTGCCTTGCTATTAAATAGCTCAGCAAACTTTATATCTTTAACAATTTTCCAATATCTGTGAGGCAATCCACGGAATCAATTAGATTTTTCATGTAATCTAAAGGACAGTAAAAACTAATTTTAAAATTATAATGTTTTTTCTTGAATAGTAGACCAATATGAAACTAAACAAGCTAAATGCATTGTTTGTTGGCACCTGATAAGCCCGTTACTGAGAAATTTCAAAACGCAGATGATTATTGTGCTACTCATGTGTCCAGACTACAGCGCTGGGCTCTGTGTCCTTTTTCCCCAGAGAGTCCCATTTGTGTCAGTATAAAAATCATAAATGACACTCCGGAGGGGATAGATGAGGTACCTGGGTAGGGTTCCTTCTTGACTGTGGATTTCAGACACCATACCCCAGCGCAGACATACCTCTCACCACCTTCAGTCCATTTAAATTGTCATCACCTATGAGTATTGGCTTCTCATCTTCCACTTCAACAACACAGCATTTATCTGATGAAGGTCGATGTGCGCTGAAACATTATTCAATAGTTAATATAGCTATACACTGGCACTACCAATAGAAAGAACGGGCTGCTGGTACCTAGACAGAAGCTGTGCTATTTCTGTTGTCCTATGCTATTTGGAGCATGGTACCTTCCTCTATTTACTCATTATTCAATAGTTGTTGATTAGTGATGAGCGTGTATACTCGTTGATTGGGTTTTCCTGAGCATGCTCGGGTGTCCTCCGAGCATTTTGGCGTGCTCGGAGATTCCGTTTTCATCGTCTCAGCTGCATGATTTGCAACTGCTAGACAGCTTGAATACATGTGTGGAATGCCTGTTTGTTAGGGAATTCCCACATGTATTCAGTCTGTCTACAAGTCGCAAATCATGCCGATAAGATGACAAAAACTAATTATCCGAGCACGCAAAAATACTCGGAGGACACCCGAGCATGCTCGGAAAAACCCAAGCAACGAGTATACTCGCTCATCACTACTGTTGATCCATGGACTGTAAATAAATTCCCCTTGTTTAGCAACTTATCTTTTGGAGCTCAGAGTTTCATTACTATACTATTTGTGTCAGATTACTTGTGTATGAGGGATCATTTCTGTGTGTGGGAAATACCAAATGGTGAATTCTGGGAATGATCATTCAGCTGACAGCTATCTAAAATGTATATTTAATGTAAGTGTCCAACAGTTTGAGGTCAAAACCATAAGTATACAGAAATATCAACCTAATATAAAAGCACTAGGTAGTTTCCAAACTACAGTAATTAGCACTGGGCAAAGGACCATGGAAGCTTAGATGTAGCAAGGATTGCAGAATGATTGCTGTGTAAACCTTCTGTTTGGTCCATTAACTAAAGTCTCCGATTGGTTAGTCAGTTGGGCAAACTAATTTGCTAGGCGATGAGAAGTCAGTTTCATTTGAAAAGACTGGCGTGTTTGGCAGAGAATCGGCAAGTAAGTATATTATAGTTAACTAGTATTCTTAAAAGTAAGAAAATCAAAATTTGTAATAAATCTAAATTCTAGAAGATGTCTTACCACAAAGTATAAACATTTACATTTCAGTTTCTAAAGGACCTGTCACACTAAGCGATATCGCTAGCAATATCGCTATAACGTCACTGGTTTTTGTGACGTTACAGTGATATCGCTAGCGATATCGCTATGTCTGATACTTACCTCCGACCGCTCCCCTGCTGGTTATCGCTGATCGCATGAGAACGTCCTGGGCCGTTTCTCGTCGTCAGCTTCCTGCTGGACTTCCTGCTGTGACGATGAGCGATGCGTGGACGCGGGCGGGAGGACGTCTTCATCACCTTGTCTGACACGTAAGTAGCGATCCCCGACCCCTGCGATGTTGCTGGTGAGATCTGCCTGTGTGGCAGCTCACTAGCGACCACTTAGCGATGCACCAGCGATCCTGACCGCGTCATATCGCTGGTCGGGATTGCTGGTACATCACTAAGTGTGACAGTACCTTAAGTCGCAAAGTGAATTCATGGGGGGTCAGCTATCATGAAAAGAAAGAACTTATGCTTGATCAAACTATCACATGCTGTTTTAAAAATTTGGCTTATCTGACGTAATTACACTTCTGTCTGGAAATGTTATTGCACTTTTCACACTACACTCTTACTAGAGTGATTTTTGAATTTTCTGGAGTTTTTTTTAATTAAAGTTGCGATTTATAAACCTTGCTTAAATGTCCTTCGCAAAACTGGCCATGCTCACTTTTAAAAAGTGTCAAGAGTTGCATAAAATCAAACAAATTGCACATTTGTGTGCTCAAAATGTCAAAAATGTACAGTATGACTTTTTATATGTCAAAAAAAACAAATGCAAATAGATTCTCCTCCGCTATATTTACATGGTATAATAGATTTCTCCTACTTTTACTGTAAGTTCATTACAAAAGACAAAAGTATAGATGCCTTAAAGCTACCCACAATGCTTTGCAGTTTTAGCAATGCGAAACTCGTGACCTGCAGACTTAACTTGTCAGATGCCATCATTTTTCTATAACATCAAAATTGATGAATGAGTGACAGGTTAGTGTAGATGAGATTGTTGAAGTCAAAGAATAAAGTGTATCAGAGAAACATGATGATTATTATATCTACCTGTCACAGATAGTCATATCAGATGTTTCAGGCCAGAATATAATTACAATTTCCTGTCACACTGAATATTCTATTCAGATTCAATGCTTTTATTTTAGGCTCTGTCCATATTTAGATATGGAAGATAATATAATAAAATAAGGACATTATAAGGTCACTATTTTAGAATGACTTTGCCACACTATATTTTTACCAATAGTCCCAATAGTCAAGTCTTCATTTTCAGATTTATTTGACAAACAGTAAGCGAATATATCAAGTATGAGTTGCAATGACAATCATACTTAAAGATTTACACATAAGTAAATCATGTTTAGGTCTGATCAGATTCTGACTGTAGGACATACAGTACAGTAATCATGCAAATTATCATTAATATCTCTTTTTATAGCTTGTTATGTATATTCTGTACGATATAGTATACAATATAGTATATTTCGGTTTCGAGTTTATTTAGTCACGAAAAAGTGCAAATATTTTCAATGTATATTTTCCTTCATGCTGAAAGTATAGTGTGCAATTTAACAAAAAAAGAACCAAAATGGTATAAAGTTTCTTGTCTTCTGGAAATGTTACAGTTACAGCGCACATGAGAAGACTGGTATTGATCTAGCCCCTGGGAATATAAATGCATGGATCCTTTGCAAATCATTTAACCAGCCTATACTTGGCTTGGATAAATTGTCTTGGGGAAGCATTAATCATTACGGACAGTGCATTAATTCCATAGTGGTCGGTATGCCTTCCAATTACATACACACATAGAAAAAGTTGTGGTCCAAAAAAGTTGCAGTCCGTTTCACAAAATATAGTATATATATTTAGAATGCTTTTATGATTATAAGAAATGGAGGATGTAAAAGCATTACCTTTCAGATGCTTAGGTGGTTCCGCCTTTATTATGAAAATCCATTGGAAAGTTATAGTTTGTAAAACATTTTCTTGTAAAAAAAAAATCATTTAAACTTACTTCTGTGAGACCTGAATAGAAAGGTCAGCATCATGGTAGAGGAGATAAACGGAAAACCTAGTTTTAAAGTTAATGAATCCTACAACATCAAACATATTACTGTACAATTATGGTCAGGAAGAGCGAACTTTTTATGCAAAAATTATGCATGTTATGCAGAATGTTCTCCAGTAATTTACATGGGATTATGACCTGAAAGCTCTAGTTTTGTTGAGCTGTAGGGTATTTAATGTCTTTTTAAACAAGAGAACACTTTTATTTATCAGTATCTGCTTAAATATATGCAAGCAAATTCAGGAAAAAGATCATAATAGAAATGGAATATACTAAGTAAATTACATTAGTAAATTACCTGTCAATTTTTTTTCTATTCTAATAGGAAAAATATATTTCTCTAAAAAACATAGTACCATATCTCTATTAATTACAACATTTAATTTACATTTTTTATATTGTTTTATGTACATTTTTATTGCCTATATCGCCCTGAAACTGGGGTTAGCATACAAGCCCCTGTTACAGAGTAAATTCTAACCATGTATATTCACAACTGCTTCAACATTATGCATAGAGCATTCAGGAGGATAGAGATAATAATAAATAATCACTGCTTTTTCTATGGGGAGTTTGGCAATCTTTGATAGCCGATTCCTACATCGGCATGATCTCTGTGCAGCTATTGACTCTTGGATGTTCGAAGAAGTCATTTCCTCTTCATATACAGTCTGGACCAACAACGACCGACTTTGAGTGAGACTCAAATAGCTAATTATTGAATGTTTATTCATTATTACATTACTGTGTCAAGACCAGCGGTGTAAATTGAATCTTCTAGGCTTTAAAAAGAAAACAATAGCAGGACCTACCGGTGCTATTCTTAATACTAATGAATATTGTGTACTAAAGAGGCAAATGACCCCCCTCAGGAACTTGGACTCTAATGCGATTACTACTTCTGCACTATGATTTTTTAAGCACTCCTGATCCACCTACCACACAAAAACATATTGTTAGTGTCTTATTTTCTTCTGAGAAAGGACTTTAAATACATAAACATAATGTTGATTCACAACAGATACCTCCTGAATTTGGTTTTCATATTTAAAATTATATATTTTCTTCAATGAGGTGTCTCATCAATAACCCCTTGTTGACATCCACAGTATACAGTATGTACAGCGCATATGTGCATGTGTTTTACAAATAGCACAAGATAGTAACTGTTGCAAGTGAAGTTAGTAGATGCGTGAGCCAGTTAAGCACTATAACCTTCACTTAAACAGTGTATTGCTATCTGTTCACAGTGCATAGCAATGAGCACATCAACCTGCTGAGCTCAATGCTGGAGAACTCACATACTGAGTCAATTATTATTATTATTATTATCTATTGTTATAGCGCCATTTATTCCATGGCGCTTTACAGGTAAGGAGGGGTATACATAAAAACAAGTACAATAATCTTAAACAATACAAATCATAACTGGTACAGGAGGAGAGAGGACCCTGCCCGCGAGGGCTCACAATCTACAAGGGATGGGTGATAATACAGTAGGCGAGGGTAGAGCTGGTCGTGCAGCGGTTTGGTCGATCAGTGGTTACTGCAGGTTGTAGGCTTGTCAGAAGAGGTGGGTCTTCAGGCTCTTTTTGAAGGTTTCGATGGTAGGTGAGAGTCTGATATGTTGTGGTAGAGAGTTCCAGAGTAGGGGTGATGCGCGAGAGAAATCTTGTATGCGTTTGTGGGAAGAGGAGATAAGAGGGGAGTAGAGAAGGAGATCTTGTGAGGATCGGAGGTTGCGTGCAGGAAAGTACCGGGAGACGAGGTCACAGATGTATGGAGGAGACAGGTTGTGGATGGCTTTGTATGTCATGGTTAGGGTTTTGTAATGGAGTCTCTGGGCAATTGGGAGCCAGTGAAGGGATTGACAGAGGGGAGATGCTGGGGAATAGCGGGGGGACAGGTGGATTAGTCGGGCAGCAGAGTTTAGAATAGATTGGAGGGGTGCGAGAGTGTTTGAGGGGAGGCCACAGACCACAACCCATTCTCTGTCTAAATATTTTCTGTTCACTGAAAGCAGCCAATACTATTGTGCTCTGTATGTTAGGTAAGATCCAGAGCACAACAATATAGATGAGAATAATTTTACTATAGTTCATAAAAATAGTCAAAAAGGACTATTCTGCGAGAAGAGAGAAAGCGGAGCCCTACTATCAAGAAATGAAACCACTTATACTTTAGAAAGACAATCTTCATGCTCAGATAACTCTACCCAGTTCTCAGTCTTTGCCTTGCAAGATAGTTTGAGCCCGATTAGATGATCGGGATAACATATTGTTAGGGTTAGCGGATCGCACTGAATATAAAAGATGGTAAAGTGTGATCGCAACCTGGGTCCACCGTGCGGTGATGGGAAACCACAGCTATTGAACAATGGCCGAGCGAAGCTGCAAGCAAGCAGCGTAAACACACTGAGATAAATGTCACTCAGTGTGAACAGAGTGCAAAGCACCTGACTCTGTTACTTTACAGAGCGGTATAAGAAGAGGAAGCACCCGATACTATACCCTGTTGGACGTCACAGGAGAATAGAGGTAATGACACTAGAAGGGATCACTATGCTACCCCCCAGGGAAGACTGGGCTGGTGGTTGTACTCACTCTGACACTCAGCTGTGCAGCTGCACATGCCACTTAGGACACCCAGCATAAGATGTTGAGTCAAGCGCGAGTTCCCACCCTACACTGCCTGCCTAGACACACAATTGCCATGCTAGCAGCGGCACATGTACACACAGGGTGGTAGTGTATCCACCAACACACCGAACACATATGATCTTAGCGCACTGATGCGCACTCAAGGGAACCTTTTATATGTTTCTGTTAGAATCCAGTCAGACAGGATCTTTCTCGCGGACCAATCTGGACCTGCCACTTTTCACTTTTAATGCACTTTTCACTTCTGCTTTGTCACTCCCTAATGAAGCAGAAGCAAAACGTGCATTGGAGTGGTGTGTGCAGGGGGCAGGAAGGAACCTGGGTCAGTATGATTCTCATTGTGATCTTCACTTTTATAATTTAGCAAGCTCTATTTATGGATGTTATTTAGAGAGGTCCAGGAGACCTTTAGCACTGAGCACTTTATTTGGTTTATATGCTCCAGTTGTATGGAGATTATACATTAGATTTTAGCGCTGTTTACAGCTGTCATCCGGAGAGGTGAAGGAGACCTAGAGCACTTAGCGCTTAAAAAAAAAAAATTCACATGCACTATTAAATGGAGATTATTCATTGAATTATTTTTAGTATTTTGGGCACTTGTTATGATTATTGTACTGCACTTTAAATTAATGAGGATGAATTCTTATGTATGATATATCACTTGATAATCATGTGCACATAATTTCATTATATTTTGTGTAGATCTCATTTAATCTCCCTCCCAGCTATTGAGGTCCCTCTTTGTGCCCCCTGCACATATTTTGTTTTTAATATTTTTAACATGAATTTTTTATATATGGTTACATGATTTTTGTGAGATTAGAAATAAAAATTATTTATATTACATCTTGTCTCTGCTGTCATTAATAAGTATTTTATATAATATTTTATATTTTATATTCTATACTATGTAAAATATTTTTTAGCATTTTATAATAAAATTGAGTCGATATTTTGAATATCTTTATTTGTGGGTTTTAATTTCTGAACTTAGCCTCAGGAAATGTCTGTTCACTGCTGCCTATTGCTAGTTACTATAGCTTTGGCTGGAGAGAAAAAAGTAACCAAGCAAACAGCATGAGTCTGGGCAAGATGCTGAGACTGACATCTCTGCTGAGCAGCTCCCACTGCAGCCAAAGCAGAATGGGAGACCGCAGAGGTAGAAGAGGCTTGGAATCTACCCTGTGAAGAGGGAGAATCCCAACGCCTAACACATACAGTCATATGTAAAAGTTTGGGCACCCCTATTAATGTTAACCTTTTTTCTTTATAACAATTTTGGTTTTTGCAACAGGTATTTCAGTTTCATATGTCTAATAACTGATGGACTCAGTTATATTTCTGGATTCAAATGAGGTTTATTGTACTAACAGAAAATGTGCAATCTGCATTTAAACAAAATTTGACCGGAGCAAAAGTATGGGCACCCTTATCATTTTCTTGATTTGAACACTCCTAACTACTTTTTACTGACTTCCTTAAGCACTAAATTGGTTTTGTAACCTCATTGAGCTTTGAACTTCATAGCCAGGTGTATCAAATCATGAGAAAAGGTATTTAAGGTGGCCACTTGCAAGTAGTTCTCCTATTTGATTCTCCTATGAAGAGTGGCATCATGGGCTCCTCAAAACAACTCTCAAATGATCTGAAAACAAAGATTATTCAACATAGCTTTTCAGGGGAAGGATACAAAAAGTTGTCTCAGAGATTTAACCTGTCAGTTTCCACTGTGAGGAACATAGTAAGGAAATGGAAGAACACAGGTACAGTTCTTGTTAAGCCCAGAAGTGGCAGGCCAAGAAAAATATCAGAAAGGCAGAGAAGAAGAATGGTGAGAACAGTCAAGGACAATCCACAGACCACCTCCAAAGACCTGCAGCATCATCTTGCTGCAGATGGTGTCACTGTGCATCGGTCAACAATACAGCGCATGCATAACGCCTTTTTGTATGACCAAACAACTCAATCTTTGTTTCATCAGTTCACAGGACCTTCTTCCAAAATGTAACTGGCTTGTCCAAATGTGCTTTTGCATACCTCAGGCGACTCTGTTTGTGGCGTGCTTGCAGAAACGGCTTCTTTCGCATCACTCTCCCATACAGCTTCTCCTTGTGCAAAGTGTGCTGTATTGCTGGCCGATGCACAGTGACACCATCTGCAGCAAGATGATGCTGCAAGTCTTTGGAGGTGGTCTGTGGATTGTCCTTGACTGTTCTCACCATTCTTCTTCTCTGCCTTTCTGATATTTTTCTTGGCCTGCCACTTCTGGGCTTCACAAGAACTGTACCTGTGTTCTTCCATTTCCTTACTATATTCCTCACAGTGGAAACTGACAGGTTAAATCTCTGAGACAACTTTTTGTATCCTCCCCCTGAAAAGCTATGTTGAATAATCTTGGTTTTCAGATCATTTGAGAGTTGTTTTGAGGAGCCCATGATGCCACTCTTCATAGGAGAATCAAATAGGAGAACTACTTGCAAGTGGCCACTTTAAATACCTTTTCTCATGATTTGATACACCTGGCTATGAAGTTCAAAGCTCAATGAGGTTACAAAACCAATTTAGTGCTTCAGAAAGTCAGTAAAAAGTAGTTAAGAGTGTTCAAATCAAGAAAATGATAAGGGTGCCCATACTTTTGCACCGGTCAAATTTTGTTTAAATGCAGATTGCACATTTTCTGTTAGTACAATAAACCTCATTTGAATCCAGAAATATAACTGAGTCCATCAGTTATTAGATATATGAAACTGAAATAGCTGTTGCAAAAACCAAAATTGTTATAAAGAAAAAAGGTTAACATTAATAGGGGTGCCCAAACTTTTACATATGACTGTATATCTGCAACAATGTTATGTTTTTATCTTCTGGAGTGCAGCCTACACTTTATTGTGGCATTCACTACTTTTTTGTCAATAATAATGATGACCATAACTCATGATTGTGACCATAGATCATGTTTTAGCTACCATAATGCATACTAAATTATATACACTATAGCACAGACAATTTCATTTTATGGTAGATCAGAGCATGTGTACTAGTATAACAAAATCTACATGAATACTGTGTCAAAGACAACAAGTAATCTTAGCGAAAATATGCAATATATTCTTGTATTAAGATTGTCTGTTAGTTTAATATGTGAAGTATCTAAGGGCCAAATCATTAAGACTGGTGTTGTACTCAGCAGTCCTAATAAAGGGGTTTTGTGGGGTATTCTATGCCAAATTCATTAAGAGATGCATGGCACTTAATGAATTTAGAGCATGTAGTCAGTGGCATTTGCCTCAATGTGTGTTACCAGAAACATTACTCCAGTAATGGACTAGAATAGCATTTCTGGCATAACTTATGTTACTAGATTAGCTTACTTATAATGAATTTGGTGAGCATGGACCATGCCCCACCCATATTTCCCCAAATTGGTCTGAGACTGGTGAACTTTTTTTGTGCAACTATCTTTTATAATTTTTTTTACACCAGACAACTAGCCCATGTGAGACTAGTGAATAAAACTAACCCTCCAGGTTTACATCAAAATGTAATAGTAGCAGTAGAATGCTTAATACATGTGCCTTGATTCATAGACCCCTGTTGTGTCACCCAAGATGGCCACTTATTTGACATATTGATGCATACTGTACTTTGGCAGTCTGAGACAACCCTAGGTGTTCTCAGATGGGCTAGAGCTGCTCATGTAAAACCAGACTGATGCACTAGATATTAGTAATTAAATATTAAGCAGGTTAATAATTATTTGGATTATTGGATTTATTCTATTTTGTGTGTCTTGCTAATGGACACAGTGATTAACTGAGTCATTTTGTATACCCAAATAAAGTATGGAATGTGTTCCAAAAATAGATAGCAATATTTCTGCAACTGATATTTTTTTTGATCTTGCAAATCCTGTATTCTGCCTATAAAGCAAAAAAAAAAAAAGTAATATTGTAAAATGTGAAATAGTTAAGGGAAGCTTTATATCTGCAATGTGCAAAGATACCTAGTATGCAGCACTGGGTTGACCTATGTGATCTCACTGCTCTCATTTAAGGGCCTGTCACACTAAGCGATATCACTAGCAATATCGCTGTAAAGTCACTGATTTTGTGACGTTATAGCGATATTGCTAGCGATATCGCTATGTCTGATACTTACCTCCGACTGGCTCCCCTGCTGATTATCGCTGATCGCGCTAGAACGTCCTGGACCGTTTCTCGTCGTCAGCTTCCTGCTGGGCTTCCTGTGGTGCCAACGAGCAACGAGTGGACGCGGGCGGGAGGACGTCAGGATCGCCTCGTCTGACAGGTAAGTAACGACCCCCGTCCCCTGAGATGTCGCTGGTGAGATCTGCCTGTGTGGCAGCTCACTAGCGACCACTTAGCGATGCACCAGCGTTCCTGACCGGGTCATATCGCTGGTCGGGATCGCTGGTGCATCGCTAAGTGTGACAGTACCTTTAGGGATAAGTTAAATGATAGACATTTTCCTATTCGACTTTTCCAAAGTCACATAAACCAATTTCTTAATCATTCTCTTATAGTAGATGTGAATTTACGTTTTTAGGCAGAGGCCACTTTCTGTGAAATTTCAGTGTGGTCCTGATATATTTAACAGCCTCAACTGGATCAAGATCCACACACGTAGCCATGTTAAGACAGTGACGATAGATAGGTAAAAACAACATTTCAAAATGACACAAAGGTAGTCATAGTATAAATCAAACATGGAATCAAGCAGTGAAAAAAATCCCGATGATGCTATATTCAAAAAAATCTGAATTTAAAGGCATATCCCCAGAAACACATTATTTATTTTACATAAACTGCTGTCAAAGTGTATCAATCTACACTATTCATCAGATGCTGTATACTGCAAAAAATAAAAGCTGAGTGTGTGGACACTTTATATTTATTTAGCAAAGCTTTTTACTATCTAGTTTAGGAGATTATCACTAACAAAACCTAATTAGCATTATTCTAAATTATAAAATAACATTACACCCACAAGCAGTCATCTTCAGTAATTAACAAATGAAAAACACCCCACAGAAAGGGAACTCGAAACTGCTGAAGCGTTTCCAGGCATAACGATTTGAAACTCTCAGCTATTAGAATGGATAATAAATGACTCTTAGTATTAACATATATCATTGAGTAGTGCACATACATGACATCATCATGTCTTCTTTCTAGGCAGCAATATCGTGTATTTGTACTGCAATGCAGCTAAAAATCAATACCCTTTCTAACTTACATGCATTGTCAGCAGACAAGATTAATCAAGAGAGGATCAGGGACTTCTATTAAGATTCACTTTAGATTATATCTTTTAAACAGCACTGGTAAGCATTCAAAGAGCTTTAGTAATGATTCTTAACTTTATTTTTATAAAAGTATAATAAACTACAAATTTAATGTCCCAATTTACCATTACATAGCTATTCTATATGGCCATAATAGAGATTATGAGAGTTATTCAGTGTTTCCAATTTCCACTCTTCACCTGCCTTCCCCAAGTAATTTTCAGTCTAACCAAATTGACCAACCCAATCTCATAATTAATTTGAGGCAGTAGATAATAGAAAAAATTGCAATGCTAACAAAAGAATAAATACTAGTAATATTAAAAGTGATCACCACCAGTTCAGAAAAACATAATTTTCCTATTTCTTATAATGTTAGATTATTGTGAGTTTATCATGGCGGGCTGTTTCATAGGATTCATCCATTAGCAAGAGTGTAGAATGCTTATACAGAATAGCAATATCTTTGGAGGACCTTTCCTGCCTACATTACACAGACAGCTCATTGAGTTGAATGGGCCCCATGTAAGGCTACATTCACACAGCAGTATTTTGGTAAGTATTTAAATTGTTGTGAGCAAATACCATAAGTGGGTCAAAATGCAGAAGTGGTGATATGTTTCTATTATACTTTTTCCGGATTGTTCATCTCCTTGGTTTGGCTAACAAACACTGATGTGCAATAATGACCAAAATATTGCCTTATGAACATAAGTTAAGACTTATTTTTCTCTATGGTGAGGCTGCAGAGAAGCTGATCACTTATTGTCTATTTTTCCCAGCTAACAACTGACTGTTCCAAGAAGAGGAAACGTGATCAATCTATTGTTTAGGGTTTCTCCTTAAAAGTAAGGACTGCCTAAAGCAATTAAACTTTTGTAATAACCACAAATCATACTATTACATTATACAGCTCTGGCAAAAATTAAGAGACCACCACATCAAAACCCTGTCATGGGCAGCCCATTCTCCAGACCTGAACCCCAATGAAAACCACTGGAATGTAATCAATAGGATGATGGATAGTCACAAGCCATGAAACAAAGAAGAATTGCTTACATTTTTGCGCCAGGAGCAGTGTGAAAGACTGGTGGCAAGCATGCCAAGACACATGGAAGCTGTGATTAAAAATCATGATTATTCCACAAAATATTGATTTCTGAACTCTTCCTGAGTTAAAACATTAGTATTGTTGTTTCTAAATGATTTTGAACTTGTTTTCTTAGCATTATTTGAGGTCTGAAAGCACTGGTTCCTTTATTTAATTTTGACCATTTCTCATTTTTAGAAAAAAAATACAAAATTTATTGCTTGGAAATTTGGAGACATGTCAGAAGTTTATAGAATAAAAGAACAAGTTACATTTTACTCAAAAATGTACATATAAAGAGAAAAGTCAGACAAATTGAAAATTGTACAGTGGTCTCTTAATTTTTCCAGAGCTGTATATACTGTAGTTAGGATTAGTCTAATTTTCAATTTAGGTTAGATAGCAGCAAGTCTACTCTCTTGTAGCAAATTTTGGATAAATATTGTGACTAAATACTGGGTAGAATCTTAACAAAAATATGATGATCGCTTCCTAGAAAATCATCAAAATTGTCAGCTAACTAGAAATGATTGGATCTTTTTAAATTCACTATAAATATAAATTCAATGTAAATATATGCAAATCTCAAAACTGGAAAGCTTGTAATTGCAAGGAAACTACACATGGGAAGAGCAGAGGGAGTTAAATTTTAAAATGTTCACATTTGTGGGAAACAGCAAATTTCAGGAAATTCATTCTTCTGCTAATTGATCAGCTCACCTGTAGTTCCGGTTACATTTTTTTTGCTTGCAGACCATGAGTCAAATGTCAAAATCATAGAATCATAGAATCGTAGAGTTGGAAGGGACCTCCTGGGCCATCTGGTCCAACCCCCTGCTCAAAGCAGGATTCGCTAAATCATCCCAGTCAGATGTCTGTCCAGCCTCTGTTTGAAGACTTCCATTGAAGGAGAACTCACCACTTCTCGTGGCAGCCTGTTCCACTCATTGATCACTCTAACTGTCAAAAAGTTTTTTCTAATATCTAATCTGTGTCTCCTCCCATTCAGTTTCATCCCATTGCTTCTAGTCTTTCCTTGTGCAAATGAGAAGAAAGTTGATTCTTCTACAATGTGACAGCCCTTTAGATATTTGTAGACAGCTATTAAGTCTCCTCTCAGTCTTCTCTTTTGAAAACTAAACATTCCCAAATCCTGCAACCTTTCCTCATAAGACAGGGTTTGCAGACCGGTCACCATTCTGGTCGCTCTTTTCTGAACTTGCTCCAGTTTGTTGATGTCTTTTTTAAAATGTGGTGCCCAAAACTGGACACAATATTCCAGATGAGGTCTGACCAAAGAGGAGTAGAGGGAAATAATGACTTCACGTGATCTAGACTGTATGCTTCTGTTAATACATCCTAGAATTGCATTTGCCTTTTTTGCTGCTGCATCACACTGTTGACTCATATTCAGTCTGTGATCTATTAGTATACCCAAGTCTTTTTCACATGTGCTGTCACTTAGCCCTATTCCTCCCATTCTATATATGCTTTTTTCATTTTTATTGCCCAGATGTAGTACTTTGCATTTCTCCCTGTTAAAAACCATTCTGTTAGTTGCTGCCCACTTCTCCAGTTTATTTAAATCTTTTTGAATCCTCTCTCTCTCTTCGCTAGTATTAGCTATCCCTCCTAGCTTTGTGTCATCAGCAAATTTAATCAGTTTACCCTCAATTCCTTCATCTAAATCGTTGATAAAGATGTTGAACAATACAGGGCCCAGGACAGAGCCCTGTGGTACCCCACTTGAGACATTCTTCCAACTGGATGTGCAGCCATTTACGACCACTCTTTGGGTCCAATCACTAAGCCAGTTATGAATCCACCTAACAGTTGCCTTGTCCATTCCATACTTAGTCATTTTTTCAATAAGGATTGTATGAGAGACTTTGTCAAATGCTTTGCTGAAGTCAAGATATACTATATCTACAGCATTTCCTTGATCCACCCAATCAGTGATACCCTCATAGAAGGAAATTAAGTTAGTCTGACATGACTTATTAGTTACAAACCCATGCTGACTCTGTTTAATCATTTCATTCTTATCCAGGTATTGACATACATGTTGTTTAATAATTTGTTCAAAGATCTTTCCTGGTATAGAAGTCAGACTCACCGGCCTATAGTTGCCTGGGTCCACCTTCTTCCCCTTTTTGAAGATAGGAACAACATTTGCTCTTCTCCAGTCTTCTGGCACTTCTCCTGTTCTCCAAGAATTTTCAAAGATTATGGAGAGGGGTTCAAAAATTTCTTCTGCTATCTCCTTCAGTACTCTGGGGTGTAATTCATCTGGACCTGGAGACTTAAATTCATTTAGGTTAGCTAAGTGTTTCCTCACTATCTTTCTGTTTATAGATATCCTGGATTCTTCTATTCCCTTAATAGGACAGTGAATAACAGTTGATGTTGCATTTCCTTTCTGAGAGAAAACAGATGCAAAATAGGAATTTAAAAGTTCAGCCTTCTCAACATCCTGTCTTACCATTTCATCATTTTCATCCTGTAAAAATCCTATAGCATCTTTGACTTTTCTTTTAGTTTTGACATATCCCCAAAATCCTTTATTATTGCTTTTGACATCTCTTGCAAGCCTCAGTTCATTTTCAGCTTTAGATAATCTGATTTGTGCCCAGCAGGTTCTGCAGACAGCATTATATTCTTCTTTAGATATGCCTCCCTCTTTCCATTTTATAAACATTTTTTTCTTCCTTTTTAGCATGTGCTTAAGTTCTGTGTTCATCCATCCTGGTTTCCTTAAATGCTTCCTATTCTTCCCTCTTTTCGGAATTGTTAACAACTGTGCTTTGAGAATTTCATTTTTCAAGATTTCCCATCCTTCCTGGACATTTTTGTCTTTAAGGATATCCAGCCATTGGATCCCTCCAATTCTCTTTCTGAATCCCTTAAAATCTGCCTTTCTGAAATCTAACCTTGACGTCTGAGTCTTCACAGGTCTTCCGCCTCTAGTTATCCAAAATTCTAAAATAGCATGGTCGCTACCTCCTAGGGTCCCAGCCACTTTTACCTCCTCAACCATTTCCTCCCTGTTTATAAGGATTAGATCCAAGGTAGCAGTTCCCCTTGTTTTCTCCCTTACCTTTTGGAAGATAAACTTGTCAGCAAGAGAGGATAAGAATTTCCTTGACCTGTTAGTTTTGCCTGAGAGAGATTCCCAACAAATGTCTGGATAGTTGAAATCTCCCATGACAACCATGTCATATTTTTTGGAGAACTTGGCCATCTGATGCATAAAGAGTTCATCCATATCTTCGGCTTGCACAGGCGGCCTGTAGTAAATGCCTACAATGGTGTCCTTTCCATTGTTCTGTCCTTGTATTCTTACCCAAACAGTTTCCACAGAACTCCCAGTCTCTGAAGCTTCAATCTCTGTGCAGATATACGCGTTTCGAACATACAATGCGACACCCCCTCCTCGTTTATCAAGTCTGTTTCTTGCAAATAAGTTGTATCCTTCTAGTCTTGTATTCCAATCATGTGTATTGTCCCACCAAGTTTCAGTGATTCCAATGACATCATATTTCTTTTCCTGTGTTAGTAGTTCCAATTCTCCTTGTTTGTTGCCCATGCTTTGTGCATTAATATAGAAACATTTTAGTTTGTGATTGGTTTCTCTTTCTCCAATATTTTTATTAATTAGATTCTTTCGTCTTTGTTCTTCCTTTCCACTTCTAATAGCAGAGTTCTCAATAGCATTTGTCAGGTGTATGGCTTTTTCTGGTCTTTTTCTTCCCTTCCCATGTTGTTCTAATTTAAAGCTCTCCTTACAAGTGTAGCAAGGCGACTTCCAAATACATGCTTTCCAGTCTTCGTAAAGTGCACCCCATCTCTAGCAAGTAGTCCATCGTATAAGTAGTTCACTCCGTGATCCAGAAATCCAAATCGTTGCTGACGGCACCATCGATGTAGCCAGTTGTTCAACTGCAGAATCTTATTCCACCTCCTTGTTCCATGGCCATCCACTGGGAGGATGGAAGAGAATACCCCCTGCGCTCCCAGTTCTTTCACTTTCTTGCCTAAGTCTTCAAAGTCTCTGCAGATGGTTTCCAGGTCGTTTCTTGCGGTGTCCTTTGTCCCCACATGTAGTAGCAGGAATGGGTAGTCATCTGTAGGTCTGAAGAGTCCTGATATCCTGTCAGACACATCTTTAAATTTTGCACCTGGAAGACAGCACATTTCTCTTGAAGTTATATCCGGTCTGCAGATAGCGGCCTCTGTTCCTCTCAGCAGGGAATCCCCCATGACCACCACTCTCCGTTTCTTCTTCACAACATTTTTCTTTCTCCATCCAGGAGGACTCTGAGGGCGTACAAGGTTGCTGTTTGTTGGCAAAGTCTTATCCTGATGTATTTTTTCATCGTTTTCCTGCGTGAGAGCCTGGTACTGGTTTCTGAGCAGTATGGGTGCTGACTGCCTCCTGATCCTCCTGCTTCTCTGGGTCACATGTCTCCATTCCTCTGTTTCTTCAGGTGCACTTCGAATTTCTTCTCTTTCTGTAACATGAAGAGATAATTCTGCTCTGTCCAAGAACTCTTCACCTTCCTTAATGATCTTCAACGTAGCTAACCTCTCTTTGAGATTTTGCAACTTTTCCTCCAACAGGGACACAAGCTTGCATTTGTGGCATGTGAAGTTTGGCTTTTCCACTGGTAAATCTGTGAACATGTAGCAAGAAATGCAGCTCACCAAATGGCTCCTGGCCTCTTCCATCTTGAGATTTCTTAAAAACGATGAAAGATGAGCCAAATTTCGCGTGCCGATAGGCGTGCGGTTTTTCCGATTTCCTCTTTTCAGCTGCAACGGCCAAAACCCAGTGATCGTTGAGCTCGCGGAGACTCTTCACTTATCCCAGAAGGCACTGGGAATATGCAAATGATCTCCTCAAGACTCTTCCCCTGGTCTGTTTACATTACATTACATTACAAAAAATGTTTACATTATATTTAAACCTCAAATTTCAGGAAATTGAATTTGAAGTTGATCCTCCACAGATCGATCATTTTATTTATACTGCTAAACTAACAAGCATAGTATCTAGTTCATATAAGACCATTGGGTAACATGACCCTCAAGATGTACATCAAAATGTCACAGTAGCAGTAGAATGCTTAGTACATATAACAGAACCTGGTTTATAGACTCCTTTTCTTTCATGAAAGTTGACTACATCAGTTCTCTAATAATGATGAACGAGTATACTCGTTACTTGAGATTTCCTCAGCATACTTTGGTGATCTCTGAGTATTTGGATGTGCTCAGAGATCTAGTTTCTGTCGCCATAGCTGCATGATTTGCGGCTGCTAGACAGTCTGAATACATGTGGGGCTTTCCTATCAAACAGGCAACCCCCACATGTATTCAGGCTTGCTAGCAGCCCAAATCATGCAGCTAAGGGTACCGTTACACTAAGTGATGCACCAGCGATCCCGACAATGATATGGATCGCTGGTGCATCGCTAAGTGGTCGCTAGTGAGCTGCCACACAGGCAGATCTCACCAGCGACATAGCAGCGGACAGGGGTCGCTACTTACCTGTGAGACGCAGTGATCCTGACGTCCTCCCGCCCGTGTCCACGCGTTGCTCTTCGGCCCCACAGGAATCCCAGCAGGAAGTGCCAGACGAGAAATGGTCCAGGACATTCTCACATGATCAGCGATAGCCAGCGGGGGAGCCGGTCGGAGGTAAGTATCACATGTAGCGATATCGCTAGCAATATCGCTGCTATGTAACAAAACCAGTGACGATATTGCTAGCAATATCGCTATGTGTAACGGGTCCTTAAGGGACAGAAACTAAATCTCCGAGCACATCCAAATACTCAGAGATCACAGGAGCATGGCCAGGAAATCTCAAGTAACGAGTATACTCGCTCATCACTATTCTCTAACTAACCAGTTTATTATGTACATTTGCAGTCTGAGATACTCCTATGTGCTCTTAGATTGGCTACAGTTGCTCACTTAAACCAAGACTGTCACCTTAAATATTAGTGTTTAAAATATTTTGAGAAAGTATTAGAATTGTATTATTCAACTGCAAATATTATGTTTAAATTTTCTATTTTGCTATGTCTTACTGATGAACAATACTGAGTTAAGATTAGCGAATACATTGAAATGGAATGGATTTCAATTCAAAAATACTTTTGATTGGATTCAGTGAAATCACAGCCAATGACCACCATTATTTTGAACCAAGAAAATTCAGAACTGGAAGAATCAGCCTATTGTGAGAGAGGATATAGCATTTGTGACAGAAATAAGATGTGTCGAGGACTGGACAGAAGATGATAAAGAGCGAAGGGCATGGAGAGGGTAGGAGTATGGAGAGTATACGTATTTTTTTTATTTTTTACATCTTACATTTTTTATGCTGTGGGTCTGAGAAGACCACAGAGCATAAGGGGAACTTAACTCATAGAGAACAGCTTCTCTGCAAATCAAATTTTGCTAGAAAATCCACATAAACAGGTGAACTTGTTCATTTCAAAGACTGAGTCATATATAAGACAACTGAGACAAAAAAGACCATATATTAGACCTACATTATATGAAAAACAGGTAGTTTATAATTTGGGAAAAGGCAGGTATAGCAAATCATTACTGATGTCATCCTTTCTAAAAATATAAATTTTGCTCATTAAAAACTGCTATTTACAAAATAAAAAGGTTTGCCTCAAATGTACTAATAATGAATGAGAAATTAGAATAAATGTGAGTATTACATCATTTTAATTATACACAGGATGTACAGAATGTTCAAATAAGCTATTCTGTGTTGGAATAATGCTGCAAACTCAATTAAATTAGTCTGCTTACGCAAATGCGTGTAATACTTCACTTATTCACAATATGACACATCTCTATACCCTCTGATTTTTTATATTGAAACGTTATGCATGATCTGTTCTCCAGAAGAACTGCTTTGTTAATCTAAAAGGATAATAGAGATTGACCCATCATAGAAAATAAAGAGCATGTGTAAAAAAATATATATTTTGGGGATATGTCAAAAGTGAAAGAAAAGTCAAAGATGCTAAAGGATTTTTACAGGATGAAAATGATGCAATGGTAAGACAGGATGTTGAGAAGGCCGAACTTTTAAATTCCTATTTTGCATCTGTTTTCTCTCAGAAAGGAAATGTAACATCAACTGTTCTTCACTGTCCTATTAAGGGAATATAAGAATCCAGGATATCTATAAACAGAAAGATAGTGAGGAAACACTTAGCTAACCTAAATGAATTCAAATCTCGAGGTCCAGATGAATTACACCCCAGAGTTCTGAAGGGCATAGCAGAAGAAATTTTTGAACCCTTCTCCATAATCTTTGAAAATTCTTGGAGAACAGGAGAAGTCCCAGAAGACTGGAGAAGAGCAAATGTTGTTCCTATCTTCAAAAAGGGAAAGAAGGTGGACCCAGGCAACTATAGGCCGGTGAGTCTGACTTCTATACCAGGAAAGATCTTTGAACAAATTATTAAACAACATGTATGTAAGTACCTGGACAAGATTGAAGTGATTAAACATAGTCAGCATGGGTTTGTAACTAATACGTCATGTCAGACTAACTTAATTTCCTTCTATGACAGAATCACTGATTGGGTGAATTAGGGAAATGCTGTAGATATAGAATATCTTGACTTCAGCAAAGCATTTGACAAAGTATCTCACACAATCCTTATTGAAAAAATGGCTAAGTATGGAATGGACAAGGCAACTGTTAGGTGGATTCATAACTGGCTTAGTGATCGGACCCAAAGAGTGGTCGTAAATGGTTGCACATCCAGTTGGAAGAATGTCTCAAGTGGGGTACCACAGGGCTCTGTCCTGGGCCCTGTATTGTTCAACATCTTTATCAACGATTTAGATGAAGGAATTGAGGGTAAACTGATTAAATTTGCTGATGTCACAAAGCTAGGAGGGATAGCTAATACTAGAGAAGAGAGAGAGGATTCAAAAAGATATAAATAAAGGAACTAACAGAATGGTTTTTAACAGGGAAAAATGCAAAGTACTACATCTTGGCAATAAAAATGAAAAAAGCATATACAAAATGGGAGGAATAGGGCTAAGCAACAGCACATGTGAAAAAGACTTGGGTATACTAATTGATCACAGACTGAATAAGAGTCAACAGTGTGATGCAGCAGCAAAAAAGGCAAATGCAATTCTAGGATATATAAACAGAAGCATACTGTCTAGATCACGTGAAGTCATTATTGCCCTCTACTCCTCTTTGGTCAGACCTCATCTGGAATACTGTGTCCAGTTTTAGGCGCCACATTTTAAAAAAGACATCAACAAACTGAAGCAAGTTCAGAAAAGAGCAACCAGAATTGTGACCGGTCTGCAAACCCTATCTTATGAGGAAAGGTTGCAGCATTTGGGAATGTTTAGCTTGCAGAAGAGAAGACTGAGAGGAGACTTAATAGCTGTCTAAAAATATCTCAAGGGCTGTCACATTGTAGAAGGATCATCTTTATTCTCATTTGCACAAGGAAAGACTAGAAGCAATGGGATGAAACTGAATTGGAGGAGACAGATTAGAAAAAACTTTTTGACAGTTAGAGTGATCAATGAGTGGAACAGGCTGCCACGAGAGGGGGTGAGTTCTCCTTCAATAGAAGTCTTCAAACAGAGGCTGGACAGACATCTGTCTGGGATGATTTAGCGAATCCTACTTTGAGCAGGGGGTTGGAACAGATGGCACAGGAGGTCCCTTCCAACTCTACGATTCTATGATTATATATAAGGATGGAATTGGGGTGGAGTTCCTACAAGTGTTTTCAGCTTATTGTTTTAGGATGTACCTTTTGAGCTCATTGCGAGAGAACTTGAATCTACTAGAGGATCCTACAGTCCTTTCCTTGTATTAAGATAGGCCCAGTAAACTCCTGAAATAATCGGTCAGCCCCACAGGTTCCAACAGAGCCAACCTTGTTTGAAGGTTTATTTAAAGAAGCACTCCTATCATAATTTTATCCTCTTAATAAATTGGAATCATCATTTTATATAGCACGGTGTACTCACAATTACTCATTTTGCCCTTCTACCCAGCTAATTCTTGTCTTATTCATTAGGGCTTTGATATCACATAGACTGACTAGCTGAATTCTTCTAAGCTGTATGAAAAAATAGGATATCTATATTCCGTGCATGAGTCATGAGTCACTGCAAAGGTCCCTAGCAGGGGTAAGAAGGATCAGCTGGGTGAGAAGTTGAAGAAGAAAATGATAAATGCAAGGAAAAGAGCCTTCCTGTTTCTACACAGAGCAGAGAAAAGAGCAGAGTTTTCTGGATAGAAAGGCAAAATGAGCACTTGTAAGTACACAGTACTAATAATATGTTGATTGCAATATATAAAGAGAATAAAAACATTGACAGAAGTGATTCCTTAAGGCTGAATGTCAAAAAATAACTTTTTGATCCCAATCATATTGGAGAAGTGCTATATGTGGTTCTCACTGATAGCATTCGTACCTCTGTTACTGTATGGGGCTGTGCACATCTGATTTTGTCCTCAGACCAAGTGGTCGGAGGAAAAAAATTGGTGACAAGTTCAATTTTGCTCCATGTGTTGGATCAAACTTGGCAGTGCAAGTGTATGGGTTTGTGGAAGACATTGGACCATACTCGAATGGCATCGGAGTGCTGTCTAATTTTGCAAGCTGACAAAATGTGGAAGGTAGAGAATTTTTTTTCTCTTGCCTCCACTGTGAAAAACTGATCCCATTCTGATCAAACTATGATCAAACTCTGACCAGATTCTGATCACAAAAATTTAGACTGTTTTTCTTGGATGCAATTAAAATGGCCATGTGCACCTATCCTAATGCATGGCGACAAATATTGTGTTGAATAAGCATTTTGTATGGGTATAGGGCATGCATCCAGGATAAATTCTTTTGGTAGTCTCAAAGAAACCAAGTGTATAGCTCTTCAGGTGAGCTGGTCCACTCTTATTCATAATATTTTCTTTTTTCCCCAACAAAAACGGATTGATCCTTACTCAATGACTGTAAGTACATATTTGTAACTAATATTTGAGGACATATATAATTATATAATTACTTTCAAATATGATATGTTTGCTAACAGTAATTACTAATATATAAATATAAGTTAAAGTAACCTCCTTAAAAATAGATTGGGTGAAATGGTGGATGAGGATGAGGAAAAAGCCAATATGCTAAATGACTTTTTTCAACAGTATTTACGCATGAAAATCCCATGATGGATAACATGATCAGTGATAAAAATTCTCCATTAAATGTCACCTGCTTAACCCAGCAGGAAGTACGGCGGCGTCTAAAAATCACTAAAATTAACAAATCCCTGGGCTTGGATGGGATACACCCCCAAGTACTGCAAGAATTAAGTACAGTCATAGATAGACCATTATTTTTAATCTTTAAAGATTCCATAATAACAAGGTCTGTACCACAGGACTGGCATATGGCAAATGTGGTGCCAATATTCAAAAAGGGGACAAAAACTGAACTTGGAAATTATAGGCTAGTAAGTTTAACTTCAACTGTGGGTAAAATCCTGGAGGGTTTTCTAAGAGATACTATACTGGAGTATCTGAAGAAGAATAACCTCATGACCCAAATCAACATGGGTTTACTAGGGACCGTTCCTGTCAGACTAATCTGATAAGCTTTTATGAAGAGGTAAGTTCCAGACTGGACCAAGGGAATGCAGTGGACGTGGTGTACATGGACTTTTCAAAAACTTTTGATACGGTGACACACAAAAGGTTGATACTTAAAATGAGAACAATGGGTATAGGGTAAAACATGTGTACGTGGGTTAAGAGCTGGCTCAGGGATAGGAAACAAAGGGTGGTTATTAATGGAGCACACTTGGATGACTCCGGTCACGGTTATCAGTGGGGTACCACAGGGGTCAGTATTGGACCGGCTTCTTTTTAACATATTTATTAATTACCTTGTAGGGGGCATAGAGAGTACAATTTCAATATTTACAGATGACACTAAACTCTGCAGGGTTATCAATACAGAGGAGAACAATTTTATATTACAGGAGGATTTATGTAAACTAGAAGCTTGGGCTGATAAATGGCAAATTAATTTTAATGGGGATAAATGTAAGGTCATGCACTTGGGTAGAACAAACAAGATGTATAATTATATGCTTAATTGTAGAACACTAGGCAAAACTGTCACTGAAAAAGACCTGGGTGTATGGGTGGATGACAAACTCACATTTAGTGGCCAATGTCAGGCAGCTGCTGCAAAGGCAAATAAAATAATGGGATGTATTAAAAGAGGCATAGATGCTCATGTGGAGAACATAATTTTACCTCTATATAAGTCATTAGTGCGACCACACTTAGAATGCTCTGTACAGTTCTGGTCTCCGGTGTATAAGAAAGTCATAACTGAACTGGAGCAGTTGCAGAAAAGAGCAACAAAGGTTTTTAGGGAACTGGGGGGTCTGCAATACCAAGACAGTTTATTACACTTGGGGTTATTTAGTTTGGAAAATCGAAGGCTTAGTGGTGATCTTGTTACAATGTACAAATATATGCGGGGACAGTACAAAGACCTTTCTAATGATCTTTTTACTCTTAGACCTGTGACGGGGACAAGGAGGCATCCTCTATGTCTGGAGGAAAGAAGGTTTAAGCATACTCATAGACGTGGATTCTTTACTGTAAGAGCAGTGAGACTATGGAACTCTCTGCCATATGATGTTGTAATGAGTGATTCCCTACTAAAATTTAAGAAGGGACTGGATGCCTTTCTTGAAAAGTATAATATTACAGGGTATATACACTAGTTTCCTTAATATTGCGCTGATCCAGGGAGCTAGTCTGATTGCCGTATGTGGAGTCGGGAAGGAATTTTTTTTACCCAATGTGAAGCTTACTGTTTGCCACATGGGGTTTTTTTTGCCTTCCTCTGGATCAACATGTTAGGGCAAGTTAGGATAGGATATGGGTTGAACTAGATGGACTTAAAGTCTTCCTTCAACCTTAATACCTATGTTACTATGTTTCTATGTATATGGCATTGGCAAGAAATAAAAAATGCATGGTATTTTGTGTTTTATTTAATGTACACAATAATGCATTAATATATTATGTATTATGCAATACTAACCAACAAAGAAGAAAAATAGGAATATTACATTTCCTAAGGACATTGTAGCTTCCTTTACTCATCTTTTTGCATTTTTGTGGTTTGAAATTACACTGTTCTTAAAACTTTAATTAATTTTACATCTCAGTGATTCTATTTGCCATGTGTTCTGTTTCACTGTTGTGATTCCAACAAGCAAAATTGCCATTAAGATAAGCAAACCTACCCATGGGAATAGTAATGTTTCTAACAATTTGTTAGAGTTCAAAGAGTGAGAAATGTGAGATTGGATGGAATAAATCATTTTAATAAGTTGTGGAGGATTATTTATTATCTTGCTAATTTCTATGTCGACCGTTTAGTAACTAGAAAAAAAACCAATCGGTTTAGTAATTTTATATCACATGAATTGCAGATAGTTTTACATGTCTGATCTCAGAAACTGTACAAATTCACGCTGATTTGTAAGCTTTTTACTATGTAAAAGAAAAATGTATACAAAACATGGCAATGTTCATACTCAATATTTGTTTTAAGAGTGAAACATTTTAATATTGACCTGTCTTGTATCAGTATATGGTTTGCTCACTTTTGTCAAAAGCGTTTTAAGTGCAGTTTGCCTGCGTTGACACATTAAAGTAGAATCCTAAGAAAATGGAGGTTTTTACCAAACCTGAACTTTTTTCTTTTTCTTTGAGTTGGGGGCATAGAATATATGCAGCTCACCTCTACCCATTAGGAACACATGCACACTCTGCTAAGCTAATCGTGCACATCAATGGTAAAGGTATGGGAGGAATAATTGTCAGATACTCAGGTATCTAAACTGTGTAGCTAGGTTTAAGGGCCTGTCACACTAAGCGATATCGCTAGCAATATCGCTATAACGTCACTGGTTTTTGTGACGTAGCAGCGATATTGCTAGTAATGTCGCTATGTCTGATACTTTCCTCCGACCGCTCCCCCGCTGGCTATCGCTGATCGCGCGAGAACGTCCTGCACCGTTTCTCGTCGTCAGCTTCCTGCGGCGCTTCCTGTGGAGAGACGAGCGACGATCGTGGACACGGGCGGGAGGACGTCAGGATCGCCTCGTCTGATGGGTAAGTAGCGACCCCCATCCTCTGCTATGTCGCTGGTGAGATCTGCCTGTGTGGCAGCTCACTAGCGACCACTTAGCGATACACCAGCGATCCTGACCGAGTCATATCGCTGGTCGGGATCGCTGGTGCATCGCTAAGGCTAGTTTCACACTAGCGTTTTGGAGCGCAGCGACGGCCTGCGCACGGCTGCTGCTAAGCCCCGCCCCTGCCGCGCCCCACCGGTAGCTCCGCCCACCGGCGCATGACGCTGCATGCGCCCTGCGTCCCCTATCTTTATCACAGGGGGCACAGGCCGTGCGCAGTATGCGTTTGGCGGCGCATGCGTCCTTTTGACGGTGCGCCGACCAGCGCCAAACGCAACCTGCTGCATTTTGTTTGCGTCGGCGCACCGTCAAAAAGGCGCATGCACCGCCAAACGCATACTG
Organism: Dendrobates tinctorius; assembly: GCF_039654945.1. Classification (NCBI taxonomy): domain Eukaryota; kingdom Metazoa; phylum Chordata; class Amphibia; order Anura; family Dendrobatidae; genus Dendrobates; species Dendrobates tinctorius. The sequence continues at coordinate 19,166,817 of NW_027361693.1, forward strand.
CGCACGGCCTGCGCCCCCTGTGATAAAGATAGGGGACGCAGGGCGCATGTAGCGTCATGCGCCGGTGGGCGGAGCTACCGGCGGGGCGCGGCAGGGGGCGGGGCTTAGCGGCAGCCGTGCGCAGGCCGTCGCTGCGCTCATAAACGCTAGTGTGAAACTAGCCTAAGTGTGACAGTACCTTTAATCATCTGAATTAGGTGAGAATTGAACACAAAATGAAGAAACAAACAAAAAGGTTACTCATCATACATAAGAAGAAGACTGTCTTTATTTTAGTGGTTGTCATATCAAAATACTGCTGACAATCAGATGAATGCTTCGAGGAATGCAAGTAGATTTGCACATCCAGCCTTATTTAAAATCCTAACTTTATTTGATAACGATTATAAATTTAGAATCAACATGTGGATGGTATAAAAACCTTTTATTCCTTTCACATGCTTTATTTTAAATCAAAATGAAATAAAGTTTGAAGAGTTTAACTAAGGCTGAATTTGATCTACTTACCTTCCTTGAGCAAAAAAATTACCGTGGTTGAAAGTAAATTGCTCCATATTTCTAATCCTCAAACAGAAGATTTTGCTTTGCAATCTGCACTATAGACCCTTAGGATATCTGATTTCATTGCTCCACTAAAAAGCCCTGAACACTCAACATTTTAGGGTATGTGCACACGTTGCAGATTCGTCTGCGGATTCTTCAGCGCAGAATCTTCAGAATACGCAGGTCAAAATGCATGCGTTTTACCTGCGGATTTACTGCGTATTTCTAGCGGATTTAGTGCGGATTTCGCGTGCGTTTTTACACCTGCGGATTCCTAGAATGGAATAGGTGTTAAAAGGCTGTGGAATCTGTACTAAGAATTGACATACTGCAGAAAATTAACCGCTGCATTTACGCCCGGATTTTTCCGCAGCATGTGCACAGCGATTTTTGTTTTCCATAGGATAATATGGTACTGTACATCCCTTGGAAAACTGCTGCTGATCTGCAGGGCAAAATCTGCTGCAGATCTGCAGACGAATCCGCAACGTATACACATACCCTTAGTGCTGGCAAGCTAGTTTTAATCAATTAACCTTTCATTAGTGTTTCACACCTTCTTTTTATCAGATTATTCTTTTTCTCCTCCTCTATGAAGAACCATGGCATATTAATTTCTTATTCACATATATATGCAAATATATTTCTTCTACACATCATTGCCAATACTGCATTTATCATCAAATTTTCAGGCAAATATTTAGTACCTGCATATGACTCTCATCTACAGACACAAAATGCACTAAATCTCAAAACTATTTACTTGTTACAAGAGTTGAGCGACTTTGGTCGGATCGGATTTCATGAAACAAAATTTGTTTCAGATGAAACTGGTCCGACTAGGGCAAAAAAAGTCAGAGTTTCGTCCGAAACCCGACCCCAAAGCAAGTCAATGGGGATTAAAAGTCGGCATTGAATGTATGAATGTCATCCGCTCAATGCCGACTTTTATTTCCCATTAACTTGCATTGGGGTCGGGTTTCGGGCAAAACTCTGACTTTTTTTGCCCTAGTCGGACCAGTTTCATCTGAAACAAATTTTGTTTCATGAAATCCGATCCGACCAAAGTAACTCAACTCTACTTGTTACCCATGCTTGTCTCTTCCTCATTTACAACAATATCTAACAAATAGTGCTAACCTGGTTATTGTGTTGTCTTTTTACAGTTTTGCTTCCTTCAATAATGTCTTCACTGTTAAAAAATCTTAGCAACAAACTACTTATAGTCAGTCCTTTTAACAAGAAATAAACATGGTGGAGAAGTTACCATTCTAGTACCAGATAATTGCTATATTTGTATTCTTTTCTCAATGAAACAATCACATCAAAGTTTTTATCATCTTAATATATTGCAATCATCATATTATATAGCACTGTGTACTTACAATTGCTCATTTTGCTATTTTACCTACTAAATTCTTCTTTTTTCTCTTTTTAATGTAGAAACAGGAAATCTCCTGTTCCTGCAATAATCATTCCCCTCTTCAAATCCTGACTAAGATGCTCGCTCTTCCTTTCTGCCATTGACTTTTATAGTGACTTATGACTCATAAAGGGAAAATTGACCTCTTGTTTTTGCATAGCGCTTAGAAGAATTCCACTAGCCAGTTTTCAGTCAGTCAGTTTAATCAGTTTTTAATCATATGATGTTATAAACCTAATGGAAAACAGATTAATTAGCTGGGTAGAAGGGAAAATGAGCATTTGTTAGTACACTGAGCTACATAACGTGATGATTGCAATATATGATCAGGATAAACATTTTTATTGGAGTGCTCCTTAAACACTGAACATTTGTGACCTACTCTGACCGAAGCTTCAGCTTTAGAAACATCATCCTGCAAGTCATTAACCCCTTAACCCCTCGAGGCTTTTCTGGTTTTGCATTTTCGTTTTTTGCTCTCCTCCTTCCCAGCACCAAATTTTTTTTTATTTTCCTTCATTATGGCCATGTGAGGGCTTATTTTTTGCAGGATGAGTTGTACTTTTGAACAACATCATTGTTTTTACCATGTTGTGTACTAGAAAACGGGAAAAAAATTCCAAGTGTGGTGAAATTGCAAAAAAAAGTGCAATCCCACACTTGTTTTTTGTTTGGCTTTTTTGCTAGGTTCACTAAATGCTAAAACTGACCTGCCATTATGATTATTCAGGTCATTAAGAATTCATAGATACCAAACATGCCTAGATTCTTTTTTATTTAAGTGGTGAAAAATAATTCCCAATGCTGCAAAAAATGCATCATTTTCCAAGACCTATAGCGTCTCCATTTTTCGTGATCTCGGGTTGGGTTAGGGCTTATTTTTTGCATGCCAGGCTGACGTTTTTAATTATATGATTTTGGTGCAGATACAATCTTTTTATCACCTGTTATTGCATTTCAATAAAAATTTGCGGCGACCAAAAAAACTTAATTCTGGCATTTTGACTTGTTGATACCAAATATGTGCGTGTTTGATTTTATTGTTTTATTTTTAATGGGGTGAAAAGGGGGTGATTTGAACTTTTATTTTTTTTTATTTATTATATTTTTAAGCACTTTTTTTACTGTTGCCATGCTTCAATAGTCTCCATAGGAGGCTAGAAGCTGGCACAACCCGATCGGCTCTGCTACATAGCCAACTACTGGGTGGTACTCGCAGCCAATGCAGCATTCACAACCATAGAGGTCTCCAGGAGGAATCAGGTTGTCGTGCTGACACACTGGTGACCTGCAATCACATGACACGGGGTCACCAGTGTGCGTATTTCCGGCGCATTTGCCGGAAGGTCCATTTAAATGCCGCTGTCAGCGTTTGACAGTGGCATTTAACTAGTTAATAGCCATGGGTGGATCGCTAATGAAGGCACATGACAGCTGTTCAAAACAGCTGACATATAATGAGAAAGATGTGGGCTCACCGCCAGAGCCCACATCAAAGGGAGGGAGTTCGACATTGGCATAAATGTACGCCCGATGTCCAAAAGGGGTTAACAGTTGCAATTACCTGCTCAAAGTTTATACCTGTCTTTAAAGCTGAAAAATCCATTATAAGTCATCCTGAGTTTAATGCCAATTTACATCTTGTACAGGGTCCACAGTCCTGTTTCAAAGCTGGATCATGTCATAAATAAAGCTATAATGCCTACAATAATACATTGCAAGAGTAACCTGCACTTAATTTTAGAATTAAATTAAAAGTAGTTTACACTTTACTATACTGCACACAATAAAGGTCACCACAGTCTTGACATAGTACTCATCTTAGGGCTAAGTCAACTGAAAACTTTCTCTATTGAGTACCCCATACAGATGAACATTCCATTTTGTCCTAGTGTTCATGTGTTCACAATGGAGAGTACAGAGATATCCACTACCAGACAACTTGAAAACAAAATTACCAGCAATAAAATTCAAAATGTTGTCCTTCTTTTCCAATTATCTGTCAAGAGGGGAGGCAGGAGGCCACCCTATACACTGGATGGATAGCCAGTGCTAACAAATTCTGTAAGTACTGTCATGTTTAACTTATTATTTATAGCAACTATTATTAGTATTTTAAGCTCGTATATCAACTATTCCTGTAAAATATATTTAGAGTTAATTACATTAATGAACTGCCCATAGTGTTAACCACTTCATGAACTTGGACGTACCCAGTACGCCCTGGTTGGGAATGATTTCGCTGCCTTTTCGTACTGGGTACAACCTAGCAATTTTGTGGCACAGAAGCTGTGTGTGAATGATCGCCCACAGATGTTTAGCTAACATAGCTGACAACCTTCTCTCACTACCAGGAGCAGTGCCTTCACCACTCCCGGCATTTTAACCACCTAAATTTTGCAAACGATATTGATTGCAGCATTTAGAAAGCAAAGAGAGGTAGGGTGCTCGCTCTCGCTTCCTATTGGAGCTCCGCCATGACGTCATTGCTGGGGTACGATCATTGCCAATGGTGATCTGAGGTTGTCATGATGACATCTGGGTCACTAAACTGTAGCAAGCCCCTTAGATCATGCTCAAAGCATGGGCTAAGGGGCTTGTGTCAGTACAGAACTGACAGTTATAAACCAGTGCAATGCTCTTGCATTTCAATGGTTTATAACAGCGATTAGACTGTTGAAAGTGAAAGTCTCATAGAGGGACTAAGTAAAACAATAAAAAAGTAAACAAATTGAAAAATATTTTTTTAAAATCACAAAATAATAAAAAAGTATATTTTACCCACAAATTTGTATTTGCATGTAAAAAGAAAGATTAACACAAAAATTTCACATTTTGGTATTGCCGCATCTGTAGTGACTCACCCCATAAAATTATTAAACTAGTTAAACCTTTAGGGAAAACCTCATAGAAAATGAATTAAAAAATGGGCCAAAAAACAATGCATTTTCATAATGCAGAACAAAAATTAGAATAAAACTTCATCAAAAAGTCAAATGTAAATAAAAATGGTATAGCTGAAAATGTCATCGAGTTCCATGAAAAACCAGTCACTATACTGCTCCATCAGTGGAATAATAAAAAAGCTACAGCTCCCAGAATACAGCAATGCAAAAAATATATTTTTTTCTATAAAATAGTTCTTATTGTGTGAAAGTGCTAAAACATAAAAAAATATAAATGTGGTATTGCTATAATCGTACTGACCCGAAGCATCATAATGCCTTATCAATATTACCAAATGCGTGACGGTATAACCCCCCAAAAAAAAAAATAATTCCTGTATTGCTTGTTCTTATTCATTCTTTCATTCTGCCTTCCAAAAATTAGAATATAAAGCGATCTAGAAACTTTCAGTGGCCAAAAATGGTACCAATATAAAGGTCAACTTGCTATGCACAAAACAAGCCCTAACATAGCTATGCAGAAATAAGGAAAGTTATAGCTCTCAAAAACTTTTTTTTGCAATAAAAAGTATATTTTTGTGTGTCACAGCAACCAAACAGAAAAAATACATAAATCTGGTAATCACTGTAATTGCATCGACCCATAGAATAAAGTTGTTTAATCCCTTGTACCGCATGAGGAACGCTGTAAAAATAAATAAAACAATTTCTTCTCCTGCTTTTCATTTTTTTCATTCTGCCTCCCAAAGATTGTAATAAGGCTCGCTGCACATTTATCCTGAGCTCTGCACTATATCTTTGATATACATGATTCACATGGACCCCTATTGGAAGAGTCCTTATCATTAGACAGATGGAGAAACTGTAGATGCAGTTTGACCTGTGATCCGGCGGCATCCGTCTTTATAGAAGTGCATAAAAGTGCGGCCTGCCACAGTTTTGTGCACTTCTGAAAAGAAGTACAACTCTGAGCAGAGGCCGGACAGAGTCCAGAGTAAAATTGCTGCCTCATTATAGTGAATTGATCTCTCTGGGTTTTCATATGAATTATGTCACTCAGAGATATAGATGAAGACCCCAAAGTAAGTGCTCAGTGTAGAGCACAAAGATAAATGTGATCCAAAATGTTATGTAAAATTTTCCCAACAAAAGATATGAATCAATCTACAAAAAAAGCAAGTATCCATTCTGGTACGTCATATATTAATGGAAATATAGGAGGTTTCAATGTTACTGTAGTACAAAGGCTCTGGAAAAGAAAAATGTCTCCTTTTAACCCGAAAAAAGTCAGCAAATTCTGTGCTCCCAAATCCAAATGCGCCAAATCCTTTGTGAGCCCCAGTGTGTCTAATCCACAATTATCATCTACATGTTTGGAATTTCTGTAACGCTGAGAGACCATCTAATTTACAGTTGCATGTCTACAGAAGCATAAACTGGCCACTACAACTAATTGGAACAACAACAGGACTTTTCCATTTTCACCCAGCAACATTCACTGCTGCTTGTTTTTGGAAAGCACCTATGGAGTCAAAATGGTAACCACATTTCTAGATAAGTTCCTTGAGGGGTCTATTTTCAAAAATGAGGTCACTTTGTTGGGAATTTTTTTACTGTTTAGGCCCATCAGGGGCTCTCCAAATGCAACATGGCATCCGCTAATGATTCCAGACAATTTTTTGCTCCAAAAGTCAAACGGTTCTCTATCCCTTCCGAGTACTGCTATGCACAGTGTTTTTCCACACGTATGGGTTATCTGTGTACTCAGGAGAAATTGCACAACATATTTCAAGTTCCATTTTCTCTTCTGGAGACAAGGGAGGGTCAGAAGATGCTCTTGCACACTGGCCTAAGACTGCATGGACCAGGACTCCTCTCACTGAATGCCTGCTCTCCTTTACCAATGGCAGAATACTGCTCAGACAACACAGGGTGAGGATAAAAAAATGCAATACTTTATTGAACCACCAGCAAATAACATATAGAGCATTCCCAGCAAAATACCCAAGATGGTGCAAAATTACAGTCTCACTTTACCACTTACAGCTGCAACTTTAGGGAATTCAGAGTTCACTACCCCCGTGCCTTCCTGCTCTTGGTGGGCACTCACATAGACGAGGTAATTGCAGTATTTGGAAGCTGACAGCCCATTGATGCATATGGCAAGGTCACCCGATAGTCCCAAACTGGCTTCTCTGAACATCTCCATGGAGCCAGGTGTCTGGATGGTCCCAACCTAGCTTCTCCAAATGTAGCCATGGGGGTCAGGTGACCAGAGGGTCCTAACCTTCCTTCCCAATTGTATCCATTGGTTCTGCGATAGTAAATGGAGCAGATCTGTATTCTTCCAGCCAGGGCAAATATCCTTTAAGCTGGTATCCTGTAGAATCAACAAATATGTGTCCCTCTTGATGGTGCCATGGTGTCCTGACAGCTATCCTATAGATTATACCTGGTTGTAGTTTTCTAAAAAGCTTTTCTGATACAGAGACACATTCCCCTTTTATATTTCACAACCCTTATTCAGGCATTTTTCCACCGGATTGGGAGGAAGATGGCAGGGGCTCATCTATAATTGCTTGAGTATTTAATCAATCACGTTGTTTGTTGTACTCTCTTTTACAAGTCCACAAGCTACATGGACTAATACAAATGGATAATCAACATATTAGCAAACATTGATTGTTAAAGGACCCAGTGTCTCTGTCTTGCAAAGATATCAGATAACCTGTAGCAGCAATTCATCAATTCAGAAACATCAATTCAATACTCAAATGATCAAACAATAGTCTATGATTCTTGACCTACCTGAAAAAAACACATCAATTTTAGAGTCAACATTGAAAAATTATGAAATTGTGAATCTGCGCTTAAAGCCCCCGTCACACATAGTGATCTCGCTAGCGAGATCACTGCTGAGTCACAAGTTTTGTGATGCAACAGTGATCTCACCAGCAAGATCACTGTGTGTGACACCTATCAGCGACCGGCCCCCCTGCCGGTATCGCTGATCATTGTTGGTAAGCCCTGGAGATATTTTTGATTGCTGGTCTCCCGCTGGCCAGCACACATTACTGCGTGTGACAGGCGGGAGACCAGCGATCAGCGCGCTGGTAACTAAGGTAAACGCAGGGTTTCTAAGCAGCGCGCTGTGCTTAGAAACTCTCTGTGTACCTTAGTTACCAGCGCGCTGATGCAAGGAGCTGGTAACCAAGGTACACATAGGGTTTCTAAGTGACACGCGCTGTTTAGAAACCTGATGTGTACCTTAGTTACCAGCTCCCTGCATCAGTGCACTGGTAACTAATGTACACAGCGACGCGCCAGCTCGGCGTCGCTGGTGCTGATCGCTGGTGAAGCTGCCTGTCTGGCAGCTCACCAGCGATCATGTAGCGACACATCAGCGATCCTGACAAGTTGATATAGTTGTCGGGATCGCTGGTGATTCGCTATGTGTGACGGGCCCTAAGAAGAGGTGCTAGAATTAACTAAGTGCTCCCTCTCATGGGGATTCTAAAGTAATATGTATAGAAACCAAATAATAGCCAATTTTCATTGACTTGCTGAAAATAGATATCTTGATAATTAAGATTAGATGCTGTATTGTCACATCTCCTGTTACCCTTGTGAAAATAAAAAAGATGTGGGTCTAAAATAATATTTTTGTGCAAAAAAGTAAAATGCTTATTTTTTTCTTCCATATTTCCTTAGTTCCTGTGAAACCCTTGAAAGGTTAAAAAAATCTTCTTGAATGTGGTTTTGAGCACTTTGAGGGGTGTAGTCATAGTCCCCTCAAAGTCATTTTAAATGTTATGTGGTTCCTAGAAAAATGATTCTGCAAATGGTGTTGGAAAAATCACTGGTAAACTATTTAACCCTTCTAATTTCCTAATAAAACATATGTTTCAAAGATTTGTGTGAAATAACTCTCTAGTTTATGGGCAAAAAAATTGAAATGAAAAAATTGGGAAATGTTATCATTTTTCTTGAAATTTCAGTTTTTTTCACAAATAATAGAAAGTTTTAGCACTATCATGAAGTACAACATGTCACAAAAACCAGTATCATAATCAATGGGATCCGTTGATGCATTCCAGAGTGATTACCACATAATGTGACACTGGTCAGAATTGTAAAAATTGACCTGGTCATGAAGGAGTAAACAGGCTTTGGGGTGAAGAGGTTACAGATTCATAATAAACATTTATCAAATGCAACATATACCTTAATTAAGTGTCACATAAATAAAGTGTTTACAAAAATGGTTTCAAATGTTTATAACCATGCAGGATTATCTAATGAGCAGAGATGAGTGAATAAATCCACAGAGAATTGTGTTTTTTCATACAAATTTTAGCACTTTGAAATAAAAAAACAAAAAAAAAAATCACCATTTCCCACACTGCTGAGGTATCAGAGAGCAGTGTAATGTAATTTTATTTGGCTGCACCAGTTTTTCCATATTATTCTGGGCTATCACAGATTAGCGGATCCAAGTGGAGCATGGTTTATATGGCATAGTCATTTTCCAACTGCAGAGCTACTGGGTAAGTATCTGTCTTCTGTACTATGTAAGCTCTAGAGGGTAAGCTTTTATGAATAGCATGGTCCTCTATGTCTCTTTTATGGCTGTAGTGTGTAAGCTCTTTTGGTCAGTGAGGTGCTCCCTATTTCTCTCTTCTATAGAGTAGTAACTCTTAGGCTGCGTTCACACGTCGCTTTTTTTGCGTTTTCGTGGCATTTTTTAACGGGCAATTTTGCTGCGAAAACACAAAAAAACAGCATCCCATGCTGTTTGACTATGTTTGACGTGTGTGACCAACTTGTCAATCAGTTCTTCAAGCGATGCTACAGATCGCTTGGAAAACGCTAGCATTCTGCAAGCTAATTACGCTTGCAAATCGCTAGTTTTTCCACGGGAAAATAGCGGGAATTTAAAATGCGATTTTCCCCCGGAATGGAATTCGGGAATTTTTGCGGTAACTTCGGCAAGAGTTCCGCTACGTGTGCACATAGCATTATTGTCAGTGAAGTCCTTTCTATATCTTTACTGTAGAGTTTAAGCTCTTATGATCAGTGCGGTTCTCTCTCTATCCGACATAGTCTAAGCTCTGTCAGTGGAGTTCTTTCTCTCATCTTTGTCCCAAGTATATTTTCCTAGCAATTTTAAGTATTCTAGTATTGTGATCCACGCAACTTAAATTTTTTGGGAAAATTTGGCATAACCAGTAAATTTAAATTTCAAAAGGTCCAAAATTGTCTTTGTGCACAATTTACTCAACTGATGTATACATATCAAAATCTGAAATGGCTGCATGATAGCTAGAGTATTTTATAGAATATATTGGAACTTTGAATCATCACTTAAAGAATAAGTCTATTCAAGCCTACAACCTGCAGTAACCACCGATCTACCAAACCACTGCACGACCAGCTCTACCCTCACCTACTGTATCCTCACCCATCCCTTGTAGATTGTGAGCCCTCGCGGGCAGGGTCCTCTCTCCTATACCAGTCATGAATTGGATCGTTTAGGATTACTGTACTTGTTTTTGTTATGTATACCCCTTCTCACATGTACAACAACATGGAATAAATGGTGCTATAATAATAATAAATAATAATAATATTTTGTATGAGAAATAATTATAATGCAGTGATGGCTGATCTAATAAAAGTAATATTACACCTCTTCTTGAGGATTCATAATAGAAATAATTTCATACCAGAAGCATCAGTTTACTTCACATATTTTAAGTAAAAAGTTTTGTGTTGTTTCTGTATCCAATACCATAAAATCCTCAATGCTTATAAGATGTACTAATTGGTCATTTCTAATATTGTACACGTGTCAAATGAATCTTTATGTTTTGTGATATTTATTGAGCTTCAAAATATATGAAATGAAATTGGTATAAAAAATGAAAGCCTAAAATGACAGGACAGGTGTGAAAATTGACTTTTTACACTTCAGTCATGAAGTAAAAAGAAAAACATCTCTATTTTTCCCCAGAGAATACTCAATCGACTTTCACCTTTCAGGAAGGACATCAATTACAAGCTGCAGTCATCAGCATACAGTACAGGAGTATTAAGTCTCGAGCACACAGGAACCCTTTCAAAGTGCTTAAGACATTGCTTTCTTCTGATAAACTTGGGAAAACTAATCTATGTCTTGAATAAATGTCAGCTCAAATTGTTTTGTTTGAAAACTGTAGGTATCTTATAGTTGTTAATGGCATGTGAAAATGCCACAGTAATTATTTTTATGGCACATATTGTGTTTTTATTATATGTATAATTGTAGAAACACCACAGGCATATGAATATAAAGATTCCTGGGGCTAGTTTGTTATAGTCACATTTCTTGCATTATGTATACAAATTCTACAATATGTGTGTGATTTATGTCACTTGCAATGAATAGGAGTTAATGGTCAAAATATATCAATAGGCTGATACAATATTTCCAGAAAGTTGGGATAATGCCTCAACTTCAGATAGTGGAAAATGACAAAAGGGTTGCATGCAAATTTTTACACATTTTTACAGTACATTGTTATTATTATTAAAATTATTAATAATATTTCATACTGACTCATATCTTTCAGCAGCTAAATAGAACTTTTACTTATTCTCCCACCTTAATGACAAGGATGTGACTCTGATGCTCCAATCTACACAACATATCAGAGATAAGCTTTTGACAGTCAATTTAAGAGGAACTTAAACAAAATTTTTCACATTGAACTGGACTTATGATGTAATAGTAGCTGTAAAGTGGAATAAATTGTTTGTTTTTTATATTGTCTCTCCGTTGTGGAGAAAGTAGCTAAAGCATTTTACACCTAATGCATTCATATTTGTTAAGTCCAAGTGGATGTTATCAGATATTTTCCTTGGTGGCATGTACTTCTTTTCATTGTATGAGTTGCTTAATCATAAGCAGGCAGTAGCACAGCAGAAAGGGAACACGCCACAAAAAAAATAGGTTGGTTGTAATTATGCATCTTTAATCTCCTGATCTAACCTCCTTCATAATTATAAAATGCTGGTAGTTCAAAGTACAGATGACTCACATTGTTCAGATAAGGTCCCTGTGGGAAAAGTGACAGTACAGCTGAGCTTAGCTGTGTCATATAACCAACATTTCTAACAGCTTTCCTCTTAGTACTGTCATCTCTGCTGTACTACCATTCCCCCACACTGCCTATCTGAAGTTGTCAGTAATCACTCTTGTGTCTTTTGTTCTCAAAGTTGCTAAATTCAGCTGTGCTGCCGCTTCTCTGACAGGTACCTTATCTGTATAGTGTTATGGCCCCATCAAACACAGCGAGATCGCCAGCAAGATCGCTGATTTTGTGACGCCACAGCGATCTCACCAGCGAACTCGCGGTCTGGGCCATTTTTTGATTGGTGATCTCCGGCTGGCCAGCGTTCATTGCTGCATGTGGCATCGAGAGACCAGCAATCAGTGACGCTGGGAGCTGGTTTCCAATGTAAACAGCGGGTATCTAAGAGCCGCGCGGCTCTTAGTTACCCGCTGTTTACCTTGGAAACCAGTGTGCAGTGACCAGCATGGCCCCCCGGTCACTATATGCCCCCTGCTGGCACTCTTATGGCCCCACTCTCTCTATATTCCCCCTGCTGAAATCCACCCGCCCCCGTTCCTATATTCCCCCGGCTGGCACACATTGTCCCCCCATCCATATATTCCCCCCTGCTGGTACACATTGTCCCCCCATCCATATATTCCCCCCTGCTGGCACACATTGTCCCCCATCCCTATATTCCCCCCAGCTGGCACACATTGCTCCCCCATCCATATATTCTCCCCCTGCTGGCACACATTGTCCCGCCATCCATATATTCCCCCCTGCTGGCACACATTGTCTCCCTGTCCCTATATTACCCCCTTGCTGGCACACATACCCCCCATCCCTATATTACCCCCTGCTGGCACACATGGCCCCTCATTCATATATTCCCCCCTGCTGGCACACATTGTCCCCCGTCCCTATATTACTCCTTGTTGGCAAACATTGTCTCCCCGTCCCTATATAACCCCCTGCTGGCACACATGGCCCCTCGTTCAAATATTCCCCCCTGCTGTCACACATAGCCCCATCCCTATAGTTCCCCCCTGCTGGCAAGCACATGATAAAATAATAAACAGTTAACTCACCTTCAGATGATGGCTCCTGCTCCCAGCTCCCCTGTGGCTTTTCTGTGTCTGCTGAGATCCTCCTCCTGCAAGGGCACACGCAGCTGCTGCTCATTCAGGAAGCTCATTGTAGCTACAGGACCTTTCATGATGTGACCAATAGGACCTGCGGTCACGTGACTTGCAGTGAACACTGGGAGTCACGTGACTGCAGGTCCTATTGGTCACATCATGGAAGTTCCTGAAGTGATGAGCTGCCTGAATGAGCAGCTGCTGCTGCACGCCCTGCAGGAGGAGGATCTGAGCAGACACAGGGAAGCCACAGGGGGAGCTGGGAGCAGGAGCGATCATCGGTAGGTGACTATAGTGATGGGGTGGGGGGAGAGTGCAGGCACATGTAATATGCACTGTTCCCCTGTCTACCAACTCGGCGCTGCTTCAGCACTGAGGTGATGGACAGCAGGTGCAGTGAATATTACATGAGACTAATGAGCGGGAGCACAGGACCTCCCACTGTCTCTGCAGCCCGCAGCCAGCCCACCCCAGCACTCTGACACCATGCCAGAGCCGCCCCCCACTCTATAGCACAGCAGCACACAGATTCGCATTATAAGACACATCCCCCACTTTCCCCAAAAATTTGGGGGAACAAAAGTGCGTCTTATAATCCAAAAAATACGGTATATACTTAGATGGATAATAGATATATTATATTCAATTGTGTTTTTTCACTTTGAATTAAAAAAAAATAAAACTATTAAAATATTTAGATCTTCTCTATTGTGACAGCTTTTTGCAATATATATTCTCACCCTCCCACATATTCAGATACTCTGACAGACAGAACTTAAACATATACAAGCCGGTCATGGCTATGCTTGACAAGAAGAGACAGGATACATTTTTTTCTTTAAGCAGATATCCTTTGCTTGAAAAATATAATGATTAAAGCATAATACCCTTCCTTTAGATATACAAAGACATGCAATGCAATGCTGATCTATTTCTTCTCTGAGAACTAAAGGCATGCTTCAGCGCATAAGCTAGCTTATCCATTTCTTATTTATAGCTCCTATCTGTGCTTGTGGATAATTCACAAGGACTAAAAATGAAAAATATTGGTTACATTGTTTTTTAAAGACTGCCAAGGTCTGCAGTGTTCTGACATGACACCACACTCTCAGTATTCATGCTGCTCCAAACAACAATATATTCATGAACTAGCTGGATTTCTTGTTCAAAGCATATGTCATTTCACATAGCCAAGATCATTTAATTTCCCTCATCAACTTCTGTTTTCTTATAAAATATGCAGATTAGTGCTTTGAATTAGTTCTGAAAGGCTTGGTTTCTTCTTTTTTCTCATTCATCAGGCATCTCAAGGAGGAAAGAAACATATTCTCCTTGTAAACTATATATAGCAGAACCAAGAAAATGTGAATATAACTGGAGATGAGGACATTAATTTATAAACTATATCTAAATGCATTTTACTGTTATATTAATTACAGATAATTAGCATTACACACTGGTTAAAGATGTCACATATCACCATAAGAATTTGCAGATGTAAAAATTTATGGCCATATAAGGACATGCCCCTGCCAAGTCTAGGATCCATATGCACAAGGTGATTACATAAAATGGAACACTCCATTTACATGCATGTATGCTCCATTCACATTTACTTTCTGCTCCAGATGCATTTGTAAAGAGCTAAGATCCTATGATTTTAGGCTCCAGTAAGGGGTGGCGAACACGTTATTGATGCAACATGCGCACAGGGTGATAGGGATGGTAGATCACACTAAATAAAATAAATAAGTGCGATCGCAACCCGGGGTCCACCGTGCAGAGATGTAAAACTTCTGCTAATGTGAACAATGATGAACTAAAGATAGCAAGTGAACGCCTTGAAAGGACTACATTAACTCCACGCAGTAGGAACAGAACGCATGATACACAGCTCTGTTAGTTTCACAAAGAGGTAGAGCTAAAGGGTTGAGCTCGCTCTGTAACTGACCAGTGCCAATCTCACATGTGGCTGAAACAGATGCTGAGTAAAAGAAAATCACAAAAGTTGATGCAAACTAAAAGCCCTGTTGACTTCACAGGTGGGCACAGCTCTTTGGTTGGTTCTTGCTCTGCAACTCGTCTGTGCTTACCGCGCACAAAATGTAAACAGATGCTAAGCCAACTGGGTACAAAAAGCCCTAATTGGCTAAAACCCAGGAGGTAACTAACACAGACACACACCATGAATGATACTAGAGCGTCCGCAGGTGTCACTGGGAGCCTTTTATACACAAAGCTCCACCCCAAACACTGACATTGCCCGCTGGCCAATCCGAAGATACCACATCACCAGAGCAGCTGATGTCTGACCACCAATATGAAGATGCCACATCATGGACATGCTCAGCACAGTGATCTCTGGACTTAGACTCCAGGATTTGAGGCTGCACCTGAATAACACTGGTTACCATAGACTTAGCTGCAGAGCCAGCAGTAACCAAAGGTACACCATGAGCCTGAGCAAGACACTGGGTCCAATGTCAACGCTGAGCAGGACTCGCAGCAGCCGGACCCGAATGGGGGACCACAGGGCCAGACAGTGCCTGGGATGTATCCCAAACAGCGAGAGAATCCAGACACCTAACACAGGGGCCTAAAAGTTATTGGGGCCCTTTTACACATACATCACAGGTGGAATGCTGCATTATGGTGAGACATTGCACTGAAATGTGCCCAAATATTTCTCTTGCACAGAGGCAGTTTTCTGTCTCTGTCCGCCAGTGGATCCAGTGTTTCAAGTATGCGGCAATAATATTTTTTCAAAATTTTGTATTAAATGGAATAAAATTCAGGCAGAATAAAAAGATGTGGGGATTTTAGTTTCAGTAATACCAAGCAGCAGTATTCAATATTAAGCTCTTTTTCTTCTAACCACTCTTACTACTGGAATTCATATTTTATATGGGCTACGGGAAAACTGGAATAAGTTTAATATACATAACTAAATAGGATAAAGGGATAAATCTCTTGGAAACAAAATGCCTTAAATGTAATTTTGTTAATTTGCCTAAAAAAGTATTATTATTTGTAAAGATAAGTGGATGCAGCATAATTCAGATTGTTATGATTATTTGGATTTTCTTGGGAAATTCGCTTCACAGAGAAGTTATTCTCAGCCAATTGAATGACAGTTATTATGCTTTGAATTCTCACATAACTCCAGACCATATTAATCATATTAATCTTAAGATGTAAGTATATATATATATATATATATATAGACACACTCCGCTTACCGCTCACCTCTCCGGCCTCTCCACTGCTCACCATCATTCATCTCATCCTCGACGCACCTTCTTATTACTGCCGCTCATGCTGAAATCTCCGGGCTACTAATGAGACCCAGAAGGATTTTGCACAAATGCGCATAAGGTCACATTGTCCTGATGCCATAACTTGTGCCATGACCTGACCCTGTGAGTGCATATGTGGAAATGAGTCAAAATTCCCATTTGGCTGGGAATTCTGATTTTGATGAGGTCTGAGATATCTACATGGGATTTCAGCTCGACTGGTCATGATAGAGATTGAACAAAGACTAGATGATTGCAGTGAGGAGTCAATAGGCCGAATAAGATAAAGGAAATGTATTTTATTTTTTTAATCTAAGGATTTTCTTTAATGGTTAAAGGGGTTTATTATTTTCAAGAAAGTTGTGTCTTTATGTCCTTTTTGTAGTAAAAAGAAAACATTTACTTAACCATTATCCAAATTCCAGTACTGAGAATTCATGGCTTTCTCAGTGTCTGTTGTTGCCTTCAGTGGTGACATCACGTTGGTAAAGCTGCAGGCAATAACTGAGTTTTGCAGCTTGTGACATCTATGTGGGAAAAGCTCACCAGAAAACTGTCATAATAAGCTTTGAAATGTCATAAAATGGGTCAAATTGGGGCAAGACCGGGCACAATGCATTAATGACACTACAGCTTTTCTAATTTATGATGAACTGTGATGTCGCTTATACTAGAAATCTTACTATAGTCACCATGTGAAGTAAGATTTGTAGCGAGGGGCATGAAGACATATGCCACTTGCTAGATTTGCCTGATTCATTATGATGTGCACCTCTTAATAAATCAAGTGACTCTGACTCCAGCACACTCCCTTATCAAGAGTGCCATGAAAATAGCTGATCCTCAAGCTGAGGAATAAAGCCCTCTGTAGGTCTTAGTACGAAAATAAGCAATACAGGTTCTGCATCAGTGAACTACAAGAACCTTGAAATATTATACCTCAAATAGCTTGCTTGTTTACTAGTCAGATTGAAAACTTTTGCATGCAATAAATAGCCATGAACTGGAAAGGTGTGTGCCTCAGGGGAGACTCAATCAATGCAGAAACATCCTTTACAGTGTAATTAACCTTCATGACTAAAAAGCTTAGCAAATTTGTTGTTCTGCTACTTTTATATCTGAAATATGATCTGTTTATTCCATGTAATATGACATTAGAATTATTTTAAACCTTCACTAAATAAGAATCAATCTTAAAGGGAACATGTTATATCCAGAAACACTATTTATATGCATATACTACATATATAGGGTTATTTTGAATTTAAATAGCATCAAACACATGTCTGCCTGCATTTCTGGATGCTGGTTTTGGTGATGCGTGCATGTTCTGATTGTGGTATTGATTCTGTATTAACTCCTTTATGATTGGAGGTATTTTCATTTTTGCATTTTCATTTTTTGCTCCCCTTCTTCAACACAAAGACTGATAACAGCCATCAGAATGAGGTCAATTGAGCAACTGTTTGACTAATGCTTTCATACACTAAGAATAGCAATTCAATAGTTTGGCAAGCAGCAATATTGACTAACTCTCAGAAACTTAGAAGAGTGCAAGTGTTCCTGTGTTTTCTATGAGAGAAATGCCAATAGTCATAAAGGACAGTGACTTATTTTAGAGACCAAAAGGATCTGCAAATCACACCCATTCCCACAATTATGTGGGAAAACAGAATTGTTTGAACACAGAAATTAAAATTAAAAAAGTAGTAAGTGTAGAACTTTATATGCCCCCTGGAAGAAGCAACAGCGAAACACGCATTAGGGAGAGGAGAGGCAGCATGCAGTCATCAGCTCTGAACCAGCTATCTTCCTACTTTTACGTAAAATATACCTTTTTAAATCTTTGCAATAATGGCTCGTTATATAACATAGAGTATGATCTGTGTAATCAATGATATAGAAATGTGCATTATGGTGGGATTTAAATAGTAACTATATAGGTTTAAACATATAAACCTTTTCTCATCCATGACTGGCTATGAATACATTTTGGTACAGTATGTACTCTTTGTAGATAAGCAGCAATGTTTTGCAAATTTTTGATCAATAACTTTGTATGCCTATGATGCTGTCTATTTTGCTTTTACTCCCCCATGAATTTGACATACTTTATATCCACATATGTTGTTTGAAAATGTTGAAATCTTTACCAGAAACATTCTAAGCTATACAGTATATTTCTTTGACAGCAGATGCCTCTACTTCTTTGTTTGATTTGAGACACATTTTGATATATGTGTTTTAAGTTGTTCCAATAAAAATAGAGGTGCTTCTCACAAAATTACAATATCATCAAAAAGTTAATTTATTTGAGTTCTTCAATACAAAAAGTGAAGCTCATATATTATGTAGCGTCATTACAGAGTGATCTATTTCAAGTGTTTATTTCTATTACTGTTGATGATTATGGCTTACAGCCAATGAAAACCCAAAATTCATTGTCTAAGTAAATTAGAATACTTTATAACACAAACTTGAAACATGGTTATAAAATCTGAAATGTTGGCCTACTGAAATGCATGTTCAGTAAATGCACTCAATACTTGGTAGGGGCTCCTTTTGCATCAATTACTGCATCAATGTGGCGTGGCTTGGAGGCAATCAGCCTGTGGCACTGCTGAGGTGTTATGGAAGCCAAGGTTGCTTTGATAGCAGCCTTCAGCTCGTCTGCATTGTTTGGTCTCTTCTTCCTCTTCACAATTCCCCATAGATTCTTTATAGGGTAAAGGTCAGGCAAGTTTTCTGGCCAATCTAGCACAGTATTAGTGTTGTATTGGTACTTTTGGCAGTGTGGACTGGTGCCAAGTCCTGCTGGAGAATGACATTTCCATCTCTAAAAAGCTTGTTAGTAGAGGGAGGCATGAAGTACTCTAAAATTTCCTTGTAGATGGCTGCACTGACTTTGGTCTTGATAAAACACAGTGGACCTACACCAGCCGATGACATGGCTCCACAAACTATGACTATTTGTGGAAACTTCACAATAGACCTCAAGCAGCTTGTATTGTGTGCCTCTCCACTTTTCCTCCAGACTCTGAGACCTTGATTTCCAAATGAAATGCAAAATTTACTTTCATCGAAAGCAACACCTTGGATCACTGAGGAACAGTCCAGTTATTTTACTCCTTGGCCCAGGTAAGATGCTTCTGGCGTTGTTTATTGCTCATGAGTGGCTTGACACAAGGAATACGACACTTGTAGCCCATGTCCTGGATACGTCTGTGTGTGGTGTCTCTTGAAGCAATGACTCCAGCAGCAGTCCACTCCTTGTGAATTTCCCCAAAATTTTTGAAAGGCCTTTTCTTAACAATCCTTTCAAGGCTGTGGTTATCCCAGTTGCAAGTGCACCTTTTTCTACCACACTTTTTCCTTCCACTCAACTTTCCATTAAAATGCTTGGATGCAGCACTCTGTGAACAGCCAGCTTTTTTAGAAATGACCTTTTGTTGCTTACCCTCCTTGTTTAGTGTGTCAATGACTGCCTTCTGGACAGTAGTCAAGTCAGTAGTCTTCCCCATGATTGTGGAACCTACTTAAAGAGACTAAGGGACCTTTTTAAATGCTTAGTTTTTACATTTTTTTGGTAATTACTCTGATTTACTGAGGTAATGACTTTTGGGTTTTCATTGGCAGTAAGCCATAAGCATCAACATTAACAGAAATAAAGCTTGAAATAGATCACTCTACTTTTAATGACACTATATAATATATGAGTTTCACTTTTTGTAATGAAGAACTGAAATAAATTAACTTTTTGATGATATTCTAATTTTGTGAGAAGCACCTGTATATAATTTTAATTTCTGTGTTCAAACACTTCTTTATTCCCACATAATTGTGGGAATGAGTATGATGTACTATATAGGATAATGGGTTTTGGGTAGTATGCTTATCTGCAGTCTGAAATTGGACATATAGGCTACTTATGTCCCCTGATAATCATTTGTCAGAAACATTCATAAACAATAAGCTATGAACTGAACCTGTCAATATCAGGCAGTGTTAGTATACTGTGTACAGGGAACTTAACAACTATCTAGTCACACATTATTTTTGCAAAGCAGTTGTCTCTTTACTTTTAAAACAGCAAACCAGTTGCTGCTCCTAAAAAGTGCATAATTTTTGGGTGGATTGTTAAGAAGCCATTGATTATTCATTCTCCAACTTAAAAAAAGATTTTTTTCACTTCTTTTTAAAAAGCTACTATTTGCTCATTTTCCAAACAGCAAGCCTATTGCTGCTCTCAAAAAATAATAATTTTAGAAGACTTGATAAATAATAAAAGATTTTTCATTTTCAAAACAAAAAAACTTCTGCTACCTTTTTAAAAGGAATACTTTTTGGACCACCAAAAAGCCATTTTTTTGTGTACAAAACCAGTTTTAAAACAGTGGCATGCTAAGCATATGCACACAAAAATTAATAGTTTTTTAATAATTTTTACATTTTGAAATGCATGAAAAGATTGTTACTTCAGCATCTTGCTAAAATTATTTTTTATTTCCATCAGATACTATCTCTTTACTCACAGCCATTTATGCTAAAGGGAACCTGTCACCAGGTTTTTCCTCTGTTGTAGCATACTAGAATTCTATGGAATGTCCCCAATCCCCAATATGCTTTGCAAGGTATAAAAAAGAGCTATTAGTATACTTACAGTCCAATGGGCATCTCTGGTCGTGATCCCTTGCTTCATTTCGACTTACAACCATCATGCTCCTTCCCTTCTTCATGTGGATGAAGCTTCTGCACAGGTTAATTCTCTCTACCCTGCCAAGGGCATTGCAAAGTATTGTAGTGCGCATGCTCTGGCACTCTTTGACCTTTCTCCCCCCCATGCATATTACAGTACTTTGTTCTGCCCTCAGTAGGGCATAAAACAGTACTTCTGTGCAGGAGTGTGATGGATGACACTGTGCAAATGACATGAACACATCATCCACATGAGACAGGGAAGGAGGATGGTGATTATAAGAAGACAGGATGTGTTGGATCAAGATTAGAGACACCAATCAGACCAGACAGCGCCACCTGTAGGTATTTTTTGTGCCATACAGAGTGGATTGGGGACATATATGCAGCATTCCAGTTGGCAACATGGTGGCTCAATGGGCTGCACAGCTGCTTTATGTAGCTGGGGTAATGGATTCAAACACCTTAAGGACAACATATGAAATGATTTTGCATGTACTCCCCCTGTTTGCGTTGTTTCCTCCCACATTCCAAAGGCATAATGATAAAGAATGTAGATGAGAGCAATGACAATGTCTGTAAAGCACCATGGAATATGATAGTGCTCTATAAGAAAGAATAATGAATAAATATGCTGTAACAGAGGTGCTGGCTGTACTTTATATGTGGAAAACCGGGTGACAGGTTCCCTTTAGGTTTACATTTATGTAAGATTTTATTTGCACTCAAGAGGTTGAAATGTGTTAAATACATTCTTAGGAGCCCTAAGAGTGTTATATCCATCTTTTCTAGGCAATTAAATGTTTTTGAAGGGAACCTGTCAGCAGGATTGTGCACAGTAACCTGCACACAGTGTCAGGTTGGTGCCGTTATACTGATTAAAATGATACCTTAGTTGATGAAATCCATCTTGTGGTTGCTGTTTAATCTTAGTTTTCAGTTTTCAGTTAATGACATGCTCGCACTCCAGGGAAGTTTGTGGGGAGGCTGTCATGTGTTGCTCTTCTTATGTATTCATCAGTATGGCTTCTCGAAGGTCACTTATCCCTCAGTGACCTATCCCTTAGTTAACATAATGAATATTATGTGTAGATACTGGCATCAGCTGTGGCACCTGTGCTTCAGCATAATCGCATGAGCACTGCATTTATAATTAATAAGGTTAAGGTTACCCTGATATTAAAGAAAAAAAATCCATGTGAAAATGGCACCGTCTGCGCCTGCACAGTAGCAACTATTGGTGTATATAGAGGTGATCAGATAGCTACTATTGCTCAGGTGCTGGTGACCCCATCTTCCTAGAGAAACAAAAAATCCTCCCCAAGATGGCGTCGCTAGTTCTGTGCAATAGCAGCTATCGACGATCGCCGATAGCTGCTACTGAGCTGACGGTAGTAGCACCATCTTGGAGGAAGAAATGTTTTTTTCTTCTCTAGCAAGATGGCACTGCTTACGCAATAGCAACTATCCAATCACCTCTATATACACCGATAGCTGCTACTGCTATGGTGTGGCAGGTACCATTTTCAAATGGATTTTTTTTATATCAGAATAACCTCAACCACATTAATGATAAACACAGTACACATGCAACTATGCTGCAGTGCATGTGCCATGGCTGGCTTCTGCCTGCAGAAAGTTTTTTTTTTAGTATGTGCATACAGCATTCATTATGTAAACTAGTGAGAAGGTCACTGAGGCATCAGTGACCTGTCAGCTGTGTTCAGTAAGATAGCTATTAAAAGCACCACATGAAGACCAGACACAGGCCGCTCTAGAGCACGAGCATATTATTAAAGGGGGCTTCACACATAGCGATATCGCTAGCAATATCACTAAAGCGTCACCGATTTTGTGACGCAGCAGCGACATTGCTAGCGATATCGCTATATGTGACACTTACCTCCGACTGGCTCCCCTGCTGGCTATTGCTGATCGCACGAGAATGTCCTGGGCCATTTCTCATCGGCGGCTTCCTGCTGGCGCCAACCAGCGACGCATCTACGCGGGTGGGAGGACGTCTTCATCGCCGCGTCTGACAGGTAAGTAATGACCGCCGACCGCTGCTGCATCGCTAGTGAGATCTGCCCGTTTTGCAGCTCACTAGCGACCATTTAGCAATGCACCAGCAATCCTGACCGGGTCGTATCGTTGTCGGGATCACTGGTGCATCATTAAATGTAACGGGACCCTAACTCAAAGTTGAAAATAAAGATTAAACAACAACCACACGATGGATTTCATCAACAAAGGTTTAATTTTAATCAGTATAATAGCGCTGACCTGACACTGTGTGGAGGTTACTGTGCGCAATCCTGCTGACAGGTTCCCTTTAAGGACCTGTGTTGAAGAAATTCAAATTTCAAAAGATTTCCCACTCTCAAGAGCTTGCTGTACTTATTGCTTGCATGCACTATTCTCTTTATTCATTGGAATTGTCTCACATTTCCAGAGACCAGGGTTTTTCAAATAGCACAGGAAGTTGAACTTGTGAAAACAAGTTACTACAGAATAACTGGATAGCAGAAATTAAATGTAATGCTGGCTTATACAGACATGTAAGTTGGTTTTTTAATTGCTTATTAAGCTAATTTCTAAATATGAGCAGATGGTTTCCTAAATCCTCAATACACATGGGACCCCTAGACAATTTATTGAAGAAGAATATATCGATTAGGCATGTCCAATTTTAGATTACTGACTTTATCATTATTCAGAGATAAGCCATCACCATACGTGAATGATGACAGCTTTATCAGAGAACACAGGAGTGCTCAGCCAATGGAGCATTCTTATGTATGAAAGAGCATGCCAAGATGCCCATTGGATGAACATTGGCTGGACCATTGATCAGCTGACAGCCATCGGTCTTTATGTCTTATGCGCTTATTGGGCTAACCCCTGGGGAATTAATGTAGAGCAAGAATTTAGAAAAAATATTATAAACAATGCAATGATCTTAGCTATCTTGTGATATAGCAGAGCTTTACTTACTGTCTGTCAGTAGGTGAACATATAGCAAGTCAAATAAAGTCTCTCATGACTGATGTTGTGTTAACTTTACCAATGATAAAAAAGTGTTTAGCTAAAGTATATTTCCAGATTTCTAGCAGTTTCCTCAGCATAACTTCTTTATTTTCTAGATATCGGTCCTACACCATAATTAAACCTTGGGTAGGGGGCATAGTTAGAGAATAACATGGTAATTGTTCTGCCAGCTGAGTCATCTAGCTGCAGTCAAGAGTTTGTCAACTGTTGAGATACAATTACAGAAAACTTTTTTTTGTAGAGTTCTGTAGATTGCTCAGAACTAAAAGAAAATAAAGTGAAGGCTACTTCTGATATACATTTCAGGCCGTTATTTTTCCAAATTATAAATTGCCATCACACACAGTATAGATATGAACATCACAATACTGAAATTTGCTTGGGAAACAAACAGTTAAGTCATTATCAATTGCAGAATAAATAAATGAAATACATAAAAATAGAAATAAAATACATTTTGTAGAAAGCATTAATGAATCAAACAGGTGCAGTTTACATCTGAATTGTAAATCCCCAAAACATATTTTTATTCCATTAAATATGCACAGAAAGAATGGAACTAACCAGTAGTAATCCCTGAGGTTTTCTCCATATGGAATTCTATCTACCCTGCATAGTGAACTGCAATATTTAGTACCTCACACAGAGAATTCTATGTAAACATGTGCAATGTGGCGATAAAGCAAAACCAAATACTTTCTAATAAATCAGCCTAATCCTGTATATAGCAAGAGACACAGTGAGCAGTACAATGAGGGAAAACTCATTTGTACAAGCATGGCCTTTTAAAAATAAAGAACCAAAAAGCGAGAAATTCGTTCATACAAGAATGCAGACACAAGAAATGTAATCAAAGGCAAGAGAGGCATCAATTAAAAATAAATAATATTTCAAATAGCAGGCCCAATTTGCAATTCACTGTAGAGTTTAAATTGTACTTGCATTTTAATGTTTGCTTATAAATTGCCAATGTCTAATAATGTAAAGCATGATGTTTTTTAATTTTTGTACTTAGTAATGTTAATTTATGTAAATTTAGTCTAGACCTTTGTCTTTCAATATATAGTTCAGTCGTAAACCACTAGAGATGAACTGAATGATCTGCAAAGGTTTAGCTTCAAGTCGAATTTCCTAAAATTTGCATGCTAATAACATTTTGCACAGCTGCATGAGCTGCTCCGTGATGTCTGGCAGGTATGGCATTACTTGGTTCTAGCACAGCCAATCAGCTGGGGGCTATCTCACACTTTTCTGGAAATTCTTTCTTTTCTAAGTATTGCGATTTGCAGCAAATTATTTCAAACGTCATTTGTGGGAATAATTCAGCGAAACTGAAAAATTCGAATTTTCCAAGATTTTTTTGAAAATCCATAGTTATTCTTCATTAAAAAAAAGCTTTTCTACAGAGGCTCTCTCAAAGAAGATGGCCAGTATGAATGGTATATAATGTAACTGCAAATATGCATGTGACAGTACATGGAAATGTGTAATTTAGATAATAAAGTTAAGAATTTAAATGCCATGTCACAAATAGCCTAAAAGTTTTTTTCTTTTGAATCTGATCTGCAGAAACTCACATTTTTTTCAACATTTTTTAATTTTTTTAATTCAATTTTTTTGTTCAATTTTTATCGTGAGACAAATTACATTAATGTGATAAAATATAAAATTGTTTCATAAGTATATTGATAACTTAGAAATAAATAGATTTAGAAACATAGGTCAAATGTTAGTAATTAACATCACAGGTACATACAAGACTAGGAGAAAAAAACTAGTTGTTTTGAATTTTAACAATCCTTTAATGACCATGATTTATTTTCATTTTAAGATTTCATTTTTTCATGATCGTATTAAAAGAGCATTAACAATTTTATTAATTGTCTGCCAAATAGAAGTAAAATTTGCAAAAGTTTTCTTTTACTAGTTAAGAGAATAAAGAATAAAAAAAATTTGGAAAAAAATATTTCATGTCACCAATTTCAGAGACCTATAACATTTTTATTTTTCCCTTGGTGGAGCAATATCTTGAGAAAACGTGAAAACACACATTGGCTACTGTGACATCGGCGGCTATGCCCGCCGATGTCCCTTCTGTTGCAGCGTGCACCGCAGCGTTTCACTACCTGCGCGCTCCCATCCGGGCTCGCGCCCGTCGTCCATGCTCCCTCACGGCGGCTCCTGGCTCCAGCTCTCTGTCGCGCGCACGCCCCCTCCCGTCCTCTCTCTCCAGCTGTGGGCGGCGCTGATGGGCTGGCCTGGGGCACGCACTTCCGGGGGTTGGTATATTTCAGGCGTCCTCGCTGTTAGGAGGACGCCTGATGATTGTGTAGCAATCTGGCCCCTACAGTTCTCCTGTAGTTAGTCCAATCTCTGCCTTATCCTTCCTGCCTTCCTCTGTGTCGTTCCCTCTCGCTCTCCCCAGTCTGTCCAGGCTCTCCTTTCCTTCCATTCCTTGTGGCCGTTCCCTGTCTCCAGTTCGCCCTGATCCTTCCTCTTGCCATTCCGTATTGTGTCCTTCCCTGAGCCACCTGTCCTGCTAGTATCTCTGTCCGCTGCCTTCCCAGGCCTTTTGTTCGTGGAGCCGTCCCTCTTGGTTCCGGCTATCGCGCCTCCGTCCTCTGTGGTCCTGCCCCAAACGGTCCCTGTATAGGGGTCGGTCTTCACCTGGCGTGCTCGGCCCAGGGGCTCCGGATCCGCGATCCAGAGGGTCCACTCTCTGACATAGTTCTCGTCAGCATTACAGTATCATCAGGCCATGGACCCCGCCGGTGCCGCGACGGCCACTCAAAAGGAACTGCTTTTCCTAAGAGAAAATCAGACCCGTATCATGTCATTCATGAAGTCCATGGACACCCGGCTCTCCACCTTGCAAACCGCTGACCCAGCGCATGCACCTCTCTTAGTCAGTCTTCAGCAGGAGCTCGCACAGCAGCGCGATGCGCAATCTCACATTTTGGGGTATATGGCGTCCGTGGATGATCGGCTGCTTTCTTTGCAGTCCTCTGCGGCCGCTTCTAACCTAGCCCGGGACGCTGTCTCTTTCCCTCCTCCCCGTCTTGGTAAGCCGCCTAGGTACTGTGGGGACCCAAAATTGTGTAGGGGATTTTTAAACCAGTGCAGATTGCACTTTGATCTTCTGCCCCAACAATACCCCACGGACCGTGCTAAGGTGGCCTTTATAATCTCCCATCTAGAGGGGGAGGCGCTGGCTTGGGTGAATCCGTTGTGGGAGAGGGATGACCCTGTGGTGACTAACATCCAGAGTTTTTTGGAAACATTCCGTAAGGTTTTTGATGAACCCGGACGCCTTGCTTCCTCTACAGAGGCCCTTTTTAACCTCTGCCAGGGGTCCCTTACTGTAGGGCAATACGCCATCCATTTCCGGACCTTGTCCTCGGAGCTGGGGTGGAATAACGAAGCCCTGGTTGGTGCTTTTTGGAGAGGCCTTTCTAGTAAAATCAAAGACGAGTTGGCCGGGCGTGACCTTCCTACCACCCTGGAAGATCTCATCTCCCTGGCTACCCGTATTGACCTGCGTTTTCAGGAACGCGCTAGAGAGTCAGCCAGGGAGAAGAGGTCCTTTAGATTATACCAAGCTCCCATTCCGCGCACCGTTGCCCTTCCTAGTAACACTGTCCCCGAGCCTATGCAGGTGGATCGCATCAAGCTGTCCGAACAACGGCGTAAGGAGAGGATGACTAAGGGACTCTGTCTATATTGTGGAGGGGCCAATCACTTCGTACGCACTTGTCCTGAGAGACCGGGAAACGCATCCGCCTAGGCCAGGTAAGAGAGGACCCCCTAGGTGATCTGACCCCCTCTCTCCCACTTACTCTTTCAGCTCTGCTTATTACAGGTCGGGGGCGTGGCTCTGTGGAGGCGTATGTGGACTCGGGCGCAGCAGGCAACTTCATCCGCCAGGAGGAGGTTGACAAACTCCAGATTCCCGTGGTCGTCTTAAATAACCCTCGAGCAATCACCTCCGTCGATGGCAAACCTCTTCCTGGGCTCATCACCACGGTTACCATTGAAGTAAAGCTACAAATTGGCGCACTTCATTCTGAGAAGATTGCCTTCTATGTCCTGCCTCAATTATCCCATGCCATTCTCTTAGGACTTCCTTGGCTTAGGCGGCATGAGCCAGTCATCGACTGGCGCTCCGGAGAGATCCTACGCTGGGGGCACACCTGCCATGCTAGCTGTTTACGTACCTTGGTTCGTTCCCATCCTCAGCTTAGGCCAACGGACCTCCCCGGTCTTCCTGCTCCATACCACGCCTATGCTGATGTTTTCTGTAAGAAGGAGGCGGATTCCCTGCCTCCGCACCGGTCCTATGACTGCCCCATCGACCTGATTCCTGGAGCGGTTCCTCCCAGAGGTAGAACTTACCCTCTTTCTCCTGCCGAAACCTCTGCCATGACGGAATATATCCAAGAAAATCTGTCCAAGGGGTTTATCCGGAAGTCCTCCTCTCCTGCGGGCGCGGGTTTCTTCTTCGTCCGGAAGAAAGACGGATCACTGCGGCCTTGCATTGATTACCGGGGTCTAAACAATATCACCATTAAAAATCGTTACCCCCTTCCATTGATTCCTGAGCTCTATGACCGTCTGAGAGGAGCCCGGATCTTCACGAAGTTAGATCTGCGGGGAGCTTACAATTTTGTCCGGATCCGTGCAGGGGATGAGTGGAAGACGGCCTTCAATACCCGTGACGGGCATTATGAATACCTGGTTATGCCCTTCGGCCTCTGCAACGCTCCCGCTGTGTTTCAAGAATTTATCAACGAGGTATTCCGGGATCTACTCTATTCCTGTGTGGTCATCTATCTTGACGACATTCTCGTTTTCTCGCCCGACCTGTCCTCCCATCGCAAAAGCGTACGCCTGGTCTTGCACCGCCTTCGAGAGAACCAACTCTACGCCAAGATTGAGAAATGCCTTTTTGAGCAGTCGTCACTGCCCTTCTTGGGATATGTCGTCACCGATTCCGGCCTAAAGATGGATCCCGAAAAACTCAGTGCGGTACTCAAGTGGCCCCGTCCAGTGGGGATTAAGGCCATCCAGCGGTTTCTTGGGTTCGCAAATTATTACCGTCAGTTTGTGCCTCATTTTTCTACGGTTACCAAACCCATCACGGCCTTGACCCGCAAGGGAATGAAGCCCAACAGCTGGTCCCCTGAAGCTGAAAACGCTTTCCAAGCCCTGAAACGTTCCTTTGCATCAGCACCCATTTTGCATCGGCCTGTGACCAGCAGGCCCTTCGTCCTGGAAGTGGATGCCTCCTCCACTGGAGCTGGAGCGGTCCTGTCCCAGCAGGCTTCATCCGGACGGTTGGTTCCTTGCGGCTTCTTTTCTAAAGTCTTCTCACCTGCGGAGTGCAACTACTCCATTGGAGACCGAGAATTACTGGCCATTAAGATGGCCTTGGCTGAATGGCGGCATTTACTCGAGGGGGCTGTACATCCCTTTACCATCCTCACTGACCACAAGAACCTGGCTTACCTGCAGTCTGCCCAAAGACTCAATGCCCGGCAAGCCAGGTGGGCCCTGTATTTCTTCCGCTTTGACTTCCAACTTCACTTTCGACCTGGTAATAGGAACATCAAGGCCGATGCCCTTTCCAGGTCATTACAGTCATCGGAGAGGGATGAAGTCCCATCCCATATTATCGAGCCTACTAAGATGATCACCGTGGCTCCTGTGAATTTTGCTATTCCTCCGCCCGGTAAGACTTTCGTCCCTCAAAACAGGCGTACAGAGGTGTTGGGCTGGGGGCATTCCTCCAAAATTGCAGGACACGTTGGGACCAAAAAGACTCTCTTGCTGCTGTCTCGGTATTACTGGTGGCCCACGCTTCGCCAGGATGTGATGGACTATGTTGCCTCGTGCACAATCTGTGCCCAGAACAAGGTGGCTAGGACTTTGCCCGCCGGTCTTCTTCACCCATTGCCAGTTCCTGAGGTCCCCTGGCAGCAGATCGCCATGGATTTTGTAACTGATTTACCCCGCTCAGCCGGATGTACCACCATCTTAGTCGTGGCAGATCGTTTTTCCAAAATGGCCCACTTCATTCCCTTACCGGGACTACCATCCACCCCGAAGTTGGCCGAGATCTTCATCCACCAGGTCTTCAGGCTGCATGGTCTTCCTCAGCGGATTCTGTCGGATCGGGGGGTCCAGTTCACCTCCCGCTTCTGGAGGGCTCTCTGCCGGCTTATGGGTACATCTCTCGACTTCTCCTCCGCATACCATCCTCAAACCAACGGGCAAGTGGAGCGAATTAATCAGGTGTTAACCACCTACCTACGTCATTTCGCCAACGCCCATCAGGACAATTGGGTCGCACTCTTACCTTGGGCTGAATTCTCGCACAACAATCATCCCAGCGAATCTACCACCAAGTCACCTTTTTTTGTGGTAACCGGTCAAAACCCAGGTATTCCGTTACCTTTCTCCACGTCTACAGGAGTACCCGCAGCCGATTCTCTTGCTAAAGAATTCTCACAGATTTGGAGAGAGACCAGGGACGAGCTCAAGGGTGCCAACAACCGAATCAAGAAGCATGCAGACAAAAGACGGAAGGATGTGCCTCCGTACCATCCAGGTGACAAAGTCTGGCTTTCTACTCGACATATCCATCTGAGAGTTCCCTCTTATAAGCTGAGCCCTCGGTACATTGGGCCGTTTGAAGTGATTGGACGCATTAATGAAGTGGCTTACAAACTGAGGTTGCCTGCTTCGCTCCGGGTTCCCAACGCTTTCCATGTCTCGCTCTTGAAACCCGTAGTCCTGAATCGGTTCCAACCAGTTTCCATCGTCCCTCCTTCACCTGTTATCTTGGACAACGTCTTCGAGGTCAAGGACATCTTGGCTATGAAAAGAGTCCGGGGTAAGACCCTTTTTCTTATCGATTGGGTGGGTTTTGGTCCCGAGGAACGGTCCTGGGAGCCCCGGGAGAATGTCAATGCGCCCCGGATTCTGAAAAAGTTTTTTGCCAATCTCAGTAAGGGAGGACGTAAGGAGAGGGGTACTGTGACATCGGCGGCTATGCCCGCCGATGTCCCTTCTGTTGCAGCGCGCACCGCAGCGTTTCCCTACCTGCGCGCTCCAGTCCGGGCTCGCGCCCGTCGTCCACGCTCCCTCACGGCGGCTCCTGGCTCCCGCTCTCTGTTGCGCGCACGCCCCCTCCCGTCCTCTCTCTCCAGCTGTGGGTGGCGCTGAGGGGCTGGCCTGGGGCACGCACTTCCGGGGGTTGGTATATTTCAGGCGTCCTCGCTGTTAGGAGGACGCCTGATGATTGTGTAGCAATCTGGCCCCTACAGTTCTCCTGTAGTTAGTCCAATCTCTGCCTTATCCTTCCTGCCTTCCTCTGTGTCGTTCCTTCTCGCTCTCCCCAGTCTGTCCAGGCTCTCCTTTCCTTCCATTCCTTGTGGCCGTTCCCTGTCTCCAGTTCGCCCTGATCCTTCCTCTTGCCATTCCGTATTGTGTCCTTCCCTGAGCCACCTGTCCTGCTAGTATCTCTGTCCGCTGCCTTCCCAGGCCTTTTGTTCGTGGAGCCATCCCTCTTGGTTCCGGCTATCGTGCCTCCGTCCTCTGTGGTCCTGCCCCAAACGGTCCCTGTATAGGGGTCGGTCTTCACCTGGCGTGCTCGGCCCAGGGGCTCCGGATCCGCGATCGAGAGGGTCCACTCTCTGACATAGTTCTCGTCAGCATTACAGCTACTTGGGTGGACTTGTCCTATCATCTTTTTACCTGCTTATGCTGAAGAATTAAAGTTGGATTTTATGAACCTTGCAGCTGCTATACATCTTGTTGCATTGTAAGATTCTACACAGCAACTTAGGCTGAGCACTATCAATTACAATAAATAATAATCGTACGGGTAAGTTGCAGAAAAAAATGCAACTAATACCCTTGCTGTTCACTATCCCCTGTAAGATACTTGATGAATCTTCTTTCTATTACTGCACATTGCATATTAAGGATGTCGCCACTGCCTTGTAGAGATGTTTCAGGCCTAACCGCACACTCTAGGCCAGGACTTCAGAGTACCATATTGGTGAGAGTATGGCTAGTTTCACACTACCATATGGAGGAGCTGCGGAGTGATGCATATTTCCTCCATGAAGCACCACACACGGTCGCACTTCCTCCGGTCAGCTCCGCCTCATCAGCATGCGGATGGCATACCCTATCTTTAGCATTAGGTATGTAGGCCATGCTGATGTACGCGGATGCATCCGCATGTGTCGTTTTGAGAGTGCGGCAACTGCACCAAAATGCAACACGTTGCGTTCGGCGCAGGTCGCCGCACCATCAAAACGACGCATGCGGAGGCATCCGCATACATTGGCATGGCCTGCATACCTAATGCTAAATATAGGGTATGCCAGCCGCATGCTGATGGAGGCGGAGCTGACCGGAGGAGGTGTGGTCGTGTGTGGTGCTTTACGGAGGAAGTCTGCATCCCTCCGCAGCTCCTCCATATGCTATTGTGAAACTAACCTTAGCAGCAGAGGTGACTGGAGAGATGAGAGGTGAGTAATAGAATTTCTTAACCTTACAC
This sequence comes from Dendrobates tinctorius, assembly GCF_039654945.1. NCBI lineage: Eukaryota > Metazoa > Chordata > Amphibia > Anura > Dendrobatidae > Dendrobates > Dendrobates tinctorius. The sequence continues at coordinate 19,199,533 of NW_027361693.1, forward strand.
TAAGGTTCAGCAAAATAGCGTCCATTTTGTTAAATTTGTGTAAAGCAATTTACAAAAGATACGCTTTATACAATGCAATTCAATTCTACTAAAATAAATTTACTAATTTCCAGTGCAGTTCTTTTCATATTAACAACAAAATCATCAACCTGTTCCTTTGTGGATAACATGAATTTGACTTCTACAACCCACATAAAGTTTTCAAGATATAAACCATGCTCTATTAAATGTAAAACGTATCATAATTTTAAAGTTGTGACATAAATTCTTCACAATTACTCAAATACCAAAATATAAATATTAAACTAAACCAAACAATACAGACCTTGCCTACATATTGATAGTCCAATCCAGTATACTCCTCCAGCAAAAAGAATTGATTCCACATCCATCCACGTTTCTGCCGATTAAGCAGTTTGCCATCGTTTACAGGGAAATGATGCAATATTTGTTTAGGCTGATCATCTGAAGTCCTTTTAAAGTAGAGTTCAGCACAGTAAGGATTTGGTTTAGAAATCCAAAGCAAAAGCATCAACACAGGACAAGGTATCATAGTTTCAGTCTCCCAAGAGATGTTAACTAAATAAAATAAAGTTTTGACAATATTTCCAAATTTTCTTTAGTTCACATTTTCCAGCAATAATAAGTTCATCTTTATTAACCCCATGATTTCAGATCTGAAAGAAAGAAGAGAATGGATTTTTTTTAGAAATTGTAATACTGTGTTAGAAAAAACTTCCAGGCATGTTCATAGTTAACATTTTATAGCTTTACCAACTCATAGAGGAGATTTTAACAAACTTGCACTAAACATATGTATTTTATACGTTGATACTTTTGGTGAATCTCAGAAATGTATACAATTATTGCTTTTCTAAATCCCTTGCTTAGTTTGCTCTTAATAGCTGCATTGTTAACTTTAGTTTTTGCCACTATATAGATGAAGTTAATGAAAACATTTATTATTCTCATCATTGTGCCATAATAGCTTTTCAGTATAATTGGAGGTATACTATTCTCTCCATGTTTCTGTTTTCTGTTTTCATAATCCTTAGTTAGCTAAATATATTAAATGTTTAGAATATGTTTTACTCATACTCATCTACTCATAGAATGGTGCCAATGCAAAACCATATGGTTCTAAATATGGGTAAAAGCTTGTCCTTATTGTGCGCTATATTCAATCATAAAAGTTTTGTTTTTGGAAAATAAAGCAATAAATGAAGCACTGCTGACATAGTATTTAGGTACAGCATTCTGCATATAGTACATTGAAATCAAGTAATAACACAGTAAATTGAAAACCTCTATTAGTTATAAACTTACAGTGAAGAGCAAAAGGGTGACAATGTTTTAAACTTTTGACTTTCAGGTTCCATACCTTACCATCCATTACTGCTTTGATCATTAGGCTACCATCATTCTATAGACAATAATCTTGGCCATCTCATACATAAATTTGACTTGCAACTATTTTGCATATGATTAGTTATACAGATTCTTTTCATGTCACTGCATGTTGCTGTTTTGCTTCTGGTGGTGGAAAAATATTTTCCTTCCTGAATATTACAAAATACAACCTGTTCTCACATTATCTAATAGCTCAGTGCATTATTAGGTTGATTCTCAAGTAAAAGGTTTGAAATTAAGGAGCTACCCTTAAGACAATTTACCAAGAAAAGAGCTCATCATCCAGCTCATCGATATTATTCTTTTGGCCAAGAAAATTGCCAAACTGCAGAATGTGAGTGCCATGGCAGTTGGAAGAATACAAAACAAAATCCAGCAATCCATTTATAAGCCAAAAAGTGGACATCCAGGCAAAATATCAGAGTCAACAAGTCCGCTCATCCCAAGATCTATCTGGCACAACAAACAGGGCAGTGGAGGTGGTGCATATGCTTCATAATAATGAGATCACAGACATCGATGCAAGAACCATGTGACACACATTACACAATTCTGGAATGGTGGCTCGAACAAAGGTGAAGAAGTCTCAACTAATTTGAGATTGCAAACAAGTACGAAAAGTGGACATTTAAATATTTGAAAAGGGTGATTTGGAGCGATGACATGAAAGTCAATAAACTAGGCTTTGATCGGTGCAAATGGATCCAAATGAAACAATCCATGCTAACGAATTGAGAAATTGAAGGAAATGTCAAGTCTCAATGTTGTGCTTATGTGAGTATCCTACAGGATGAGTTACTTTGTACATTCAAGTACTATGGGTATGAAAATGACAACGACAATAACAAGAAGCATAATTCGAGTTTGGTGAATAAATGGTTCAATGACAATGAAGTAGAGGTGCTGGAATGACTACCAGACCTTAACCAAATCTGACACTTGTGCACTGTTAGCAGCAAGAGCAGGTGAGGCTGATAAGAGTATTCACCTGCCAGTGCCTGTGCTATAAATAAAAAAAATTATGTGGGGTTTCTTCTGTTCTTGGTAACCAGTGCAGGCTAAACTGCACTGGTTACCAAGAATAGAAGACACCCCACATAATAATAATAATAATAATAATAATAATAATAATAATAATAATAATAATAAACAACCATATTCCTCATCTGTCTGACAAGAAGATAATCCTCCTATTCCCATGTCACCTGTAAAAAAATAAACAACTATATTCCTGTCCTACAAGAAGGTATTCCAGTTGTCCCGCAACGAATCTAGCTCTGATACACCTAGATGCCATGATGCAAGCGTTCAGCCCGGCAGTGTCATGACTCTGTTTTTGGGTGTCAAAAGATGAGGGGCTACTTCCCTGTCCATACTACTATGGGCTCTTTAGCACACCCTGTTCCCTGGATTTCTTCTCATGATGAATATACCAGGCCCGCGAACCTTGCCTTAGCTCTGTAATCCACTCTCGGTGTGTACCCTTCACTCACCCAGTAAAGAAGGGAGTAGTAGTGTATCATAATACACCAACCAGACTATCAAGGTAATACAAACAAGGATAAAGAAAAATACAAATCACACAAATTTTCACACATAAACATCAGAGGTAAACACCAGGGAGTATAAGATGCATTTAAACCAAAGTAGGAGAAGAAAGGGAATTATCACACACTCAAAACCTAGCAACAGTCATAGATAAATTCACCAAATGCCTTCTCCAACAACAACCACCAATAACCTGCAGCCAAACAGCATAGCCTAGCTCTGGCAATGAGTGCTAGCCAAGACCCAGTTTATAAAGTAAATGGGAGTGGTTAGCAGTGCACATCTGAAAGCTTCCAGGAGTTTTCAACTGAGATTAATCCCTGCAGTGCTAAAATAAATTTACACCATTTTATATAAAGGTGAAGTGATACTAATTAGTGCAGGAGTAGGAGAAATCAGACTCCGCAGTCTTCTGGCTCCTGTCTGTAGCCGTACCTGTGACAGACAGCCAGCAGAGACACTGAACTGCATATCATAGCACAGCATCAGTGTCTAGTGGTAACAAGAATAAGGTGAGCAGTGTTCATATCCAATGAATTCCATTCACTTCATTGATGTCACTGCTAGCATGAGAAAGTTTGCACACCCAAGTCACGATGAAAATGAAGTGAACATAGTTCATCGGCTATGTTAAAATTGAATTTATTTAATGTGAAATCAATTAATTTCACATATAAAATGTATTTGCGGCACTCACCAATACAAATATATAACTTGTCCTTATCTCAAGCGCATAAGCATGACAAGGAGTACCCATGAACAACACATGACCATTTCACATCATCCATAACAAGTTTGTCGGGACTTAATTGAATGCGTATTTTTATGCTCTTAGATCTCTCCAGACCACAAAGCATATTAAATATAATGTAAACAAAGAAAAAATACTCGGCTTTCACCTGTCATGCCTCAGAGGAAGCCCCACAGTAGTTTGGACTTATGTTTTAGTTCAATCATGGATGTGATGTTCACTGACATATTTTATCCATTTCCTAATCTCTGCCATCTTTGGTGTCTATTGCAAAGAGTAAGCTATGTGGCATAGGTTTTGCAATCTTATCACATTGTAATCTAGCCTGCACAGGAGATAACAAAGATAGCACGTGCCAAAAGATGCCAAAGAGGAAACAATGAGGACAGCTCTGGGTATTGAACTGAAGAAGATAATTGGACTAGCGTGGAATTGTGTGTTGGGATAGGTGAGGGTCAGTTGAGTATAATGTGTTCAAAGTTAATTTGTCACAAATTGATCTAGTTTATTTCTCTCTCTATTTCAATTATCTCTATTCCCACCATATTAATTAGAGATCTCAACAGTCAAGAATTCATTTTCTGACAAATTTGGGATATTGGCATTCTCAGGAAAAATTCCACAGAAAATTTTGTCATGCATTTTCTCCTGTTACTCATGTGAAAATAAAAATGGGGCTAAAATATTTTTTTTGTGGGAAAAATTTGATTTTTTTTATTTTCACAGCTCAACATTATAAATTTCTCTGAAGCCTCTGAGGGTTCAAGGTGCTCACTGCACATCTAGATAAATTCCTTGAAGGGTCAAGTTTCCAATATTGGATCATTTGTGGGGGGGTTTCCACAGTTAAGGCACCTCAGAGGCTCTCCCAACGAAACATCGCATTCGGTATCGATTAAAGCCAAAAAAGTCAAATGGCGCTTCTTCACTTCTGATCCCTGGTATTTCCAAACAGTAGTTTTTCTCCACATATGTGGTATCAGTGTATTTAGGAGAAATTTCACAACAAATTTTTGCATGAAAAATGTGTTTTTTAATTTACACAGCTCAACATTATAAAACTCTCTGAAGCCTCTGAGAGTTGCACATGCTCACCACACATCTAGATAAATTCAAAAAGGGGTTTTGTTTCCAAAATGAGGATATTTGCAGGAGTTTCCACTGTTTAGGCACTTCAGGGGTTCTCCAAATACAACATAGCAACAACTATTCGTTCCAGCTAATTTTGCATTTCAAAGCTGAAATGGTGCTCCTTCCTTTCTGAGCCCTGCCATGCGCCCAAACAGTAGTTTTCCACCACATGTGGGGTAAGACACACTCAGGAGAAAATGTGCAACAAATTTCATGGTACATGTTCTCCTGTTACCCTTTTAAAAATGAAAAATTTGGGGCTAAAGTTACATTTTTGTGGGAGAAAGTTAAATGTTCATTTTTTCCTTCCACATTTATTCAGTTCCTGTGAAGCAACTGAAGTATTAGTAAACTTCTTAAATGTGGTTTTGAGCATGTTGATTGATGCAGTTTTTAAAATGGTGTCATTTTTGGGTATTTTCTGTCATAGAGGCTCCTCAAAATCACTTCAAATGTGATGTGGTCCATAAAAAATAAGGTTTTGTTAATTTTAGGGAACAATGAGAAATTGCTGATCACCTTTTAATCCTTCTAACTTCATTGCAAACATTTCAGATATTTTCAGATATAAACACAGATTATATCGAACAAATTTTAAGACTATCATAAATTACAATATGTCACAAAAAACAGTCTCAGAATCAGTGCGATACGTTGACGTGTTCAAGAATTATTACTAGAGATGAACGAATTTGTTCAGGTCCCTGCTTGTTCGGAAAGCTATAGCGCTTACTGAATAAGCTGCAGAGGAAACCAAGCTACTGGCTGATCAGCTCTCTGGCGCCGCTGCTGCATGTGTCATGGCTGTGTCACTGTCACAACACATGCATGCAGAGCCCAACAAACAGGCTCTCCATGCATGTGTTGTGACTGTGACACAGCCACGACACATGCAGTTGCGGAGCCGAATAGCTATTCAGCCGGAGCGATCCAGTTGGCCGGGTTCCCTCTGCACTTATACGGTAAGCGCTATAGCTTGCCGAATAAGTGGGGACCTGAACAAATTCGCTCATCTTTAGTTATTACCTCATAAAGTGACACTGGTCAGAATTGAAAAACATTGGCCTCATCACGAAGGTAAAAGCAGGCTTTGTGTGAAAAGGTTAAATAATATTTTTTGTGCATGTGGGTATGTGTTGGTGTGCATAAATATGCAGTTTGCTTGTATGTATTGTATGTATTGTGTATATAGTGCTTTTATATTTTAATTGGCATGTATGATGTTCATAAGTTGTGTTTTTTCTTGTGCCTTTGTGTTTATGTAGTACAAGTTGAATGTAAAAACACATAGCTATATGTGTATTTGAGTGTGTATGTGCAATATAATATTGATTAGGTGCACATATGAATAACCAATTTATTTTAATAGCCTGGGGATATTCCTCTTGGTGAATTGTGTTTCTAATTGTATACACACGTAGACCATCCTGAGTCAGTCTCAGATCTTTTAATGAGAATGAATATTCATTAGTGTTAATCAGACAAATAATAATAAACAAGGCCTTTAGAGAGAGCCATTGGTATGCACCGCACTAATACATCAGTTGACAAACTGCTTGAGTTCGGGAACATTAGAAAACATGTTAAATGAACAATAACAATGGCTTCTTCTATCTGTTTCCCTGTCCTCCAATCCATCTGTCTATCACACATCTAAATTTTTTACTGAATTTTCAAAATGTTCACATAAACATCACACATTGTTATGGTTAGTTCATAGTGGTATAGCGCAAAAATTTTGTTTGATCATTTAACATTTTTGAAAAATTGAAATAAATGAAAATGCTTCTGAAGGTGACATTGATCTGAATCTAACACCAAAATGAACAGGTTTCGCATGAACATAGATGATAATTAAAAGATCAATAGAGATTAGCAGTATGTTTTATAATCTGATTTATCATTTCACCAGTCTGTAAAGTATAATGGAACAATTCTCTGATGAATCGCATTCCCCAATGAAGTTTTAAGGTTGTCGCACCAAGCCAGATTGAGAAGTGAAGAAATGCAATATAAAAAAGTATTCTTCCCTGTCCAAGAAATAAAACAGATGTAACATTTCTTAACCTACGGCAAAATAGGTTAGCTATACCATGTCACAGAAATCTGCAGAACTCGCTAGCTGGATACTTAACACTACACAAGCCAATGAACATGTCAAGTCTGGTGTTCAGTTACAATTTTTTGCATCAAGATATCTTGCTGCGTCTTGATATGTATGTCATATAAATAAATGCCACATCTATAGAATACTGTAAGGGTACCGTTACACTTAGCAATGCACCAGCGATCTCGACAACGATATGACGCGGTCAGGATCGCTGGTACATCGCTAAGTGGTCGCTAGTGAGCTGCCACACAGGCAGATCTCACCAGCGACATAGCGGGGGTCGGGGATCGCTACCTACCTGTCAGACGCGGCGATCCTGACGTCCTCCCGCCCACGTCCACGCCTCGCTCATCAGCGCCACAGGAAGCGCAACAGGAAGTGACCGACGAGAAATGATCCAGGATGTTCTCGCGCGACCAATGATAATCAGCGGGGGAGCCGGTCGGAGGTAAGTATCACATGCAGCGATATCGCTAGCAATATCGCTGCTGCGTCACAAAATCGGTGACTTTACAGCGATATTGCTAGCGATATCGCAGTGTGTAACGGGGGCTTAAGGGCTTATTCTCTAAAGTCCATATGAGTCGCAATGTTATTGTTTTCCCATGAGTCTTCGATCTGTCAAGTGTCTATTCAGATTTAAAGGGAAGGTCACAACCAGTTTCTTGTTCCTAAAAAAAAACATTAATTAACTTTACAACTAATCTCACTGACCCCTTAATTCTGAGTAATTCTTACTAATCCAAAGAAAACAAACGTTTTTCTTATGGTTGAACGTTTTTCAAAAGGTTAATCAATGTATACAATGGTACTGTTTAATGTTATAATCAGGGTTATTAACCGCTATCATTTTAGTCAACAAAAGGGTAATAAAGAAGTTAAAAAAATGTGAAAATAGTTGTAGGAGCCAACACAAGCAACCAAGGAAAATCAATAATAGAGCAAATGACAAGGTTTGACAGAAAGGACCATCAACATGAAAAATGTCAATAGTATAATAAAAAAGGATAGCATGAGATGAGGGGAAAATATTAAGAAATCATGGGAAACTAAAGTAATTGGAGTCAGGTAAAAAGGGATAGATTGTGAATAAACGACATGAAATGTGTCACGGATGTGGTTTGTGGAACCACTGTGCCATGGACCATGGAGAGCCTGGAGGAGCTTAACTAAGCGATCACCTGACTGTTAACTAGAGCCTTTGATGGTGAGGTTGCACTTGGCTCCCGATGAATGTCAGGTGCCACTTTAGGACAGACCAACGGTCGTGTAGCAGCTGGATGGAGCTGCAGGCAGAGCTTGCATTAGAATGCAGCTGACCAACTATGTATATGAGTGCAGCAAACAGAGTTTGTGTCAGAGTGCAGCAGACAGACTTTGTGCCAGAGTACAGCAGACAGGGTCTGGATCAGAGTGCAGCAAGCAGGATTTGCACTTAGAGTTCAGCAGGCAGGAATAGCACTAGAGTGCAGTAGGCAGGATTTGCATCAGAGTGAAGCAGGCAGGATTTGCATCAGAGTGCAGCAGGCAGGAATTACACTAGAGTGCAGTAGGAAGGATTTTCATCAGAGTGCAGCTGGCAGGATTTGCATCAGAGTGCGGCAAACATGAATTGCACTAGAGTGCAGCAAACAGGACTTGCACTGGTATGTGACCTAACACAACGTAGATTGTAAACAGGAAGGTAGATCAGGCATCTCCCCAGTGGTGAGAAAGAAATATATACATAATTTCCCACAGCCATTGGCTGGGGAGGAAATAGTAATAGCATGTGTTGACCCTTTAAGAGGGCGGGAGCGCACACGTGTATGCCCTAAGGACATGGCTAGCGAACTGGCTGGAAGCATGTAGAGCATGGGGAAGGGAAGAACTGTCTGCAGCATGGGTGAGTGAAGAGAAAAACCAGAGACCCTGTGTGTCAGAACAAGAATCTGGCATGGTGCCAACAAAATGGAAGTTGTGTCATTGAAAACGCAGTTTGCTTAAAAGGGAAAAGTAAAAAGTAAGACATCAGAAGTAAGATGATTAATTCAGAAGTTATGGTATATGTACAGTATATTTGATATACCATTAACCCATTTCTGACATATGACATACTATCCCATCCATGTGCCCTGGGCCTTAATACCCATGGACGGGATAGTATGTCATACCCCATCAGCTGTGCTCGTGCGGGAAGCGTGGCTGATCGCAGAGGGGTGTCAGCTGATTATCACAGCTGACACCCGGCACTAAGTGCCAGGAGTGGTCACGGACTGCTCCCGGCACTTTAACCCCTGGCACACTGCATGCAAACATGACTGCAGGGTTCTGGAAGCAGGCAGAGGGGCTGTCAGCTCTGACCACCCCTCTGCCTTTGGATCGGAGACCCCGTGGCATGACGCAGGTCTCGATCGCTGCCATGGAGACCCAGAGCCATCATGATGACATCTGGGTCTCCAGGCCTGAGAGACTTCCTGTCTTGCGCAGTGCATGTCAGGAAGTCTCACAGGTCAGTGCACAGAAACTGCAGCATTGACAGCTTCAATAGCATGCAGCCCTGTACACTAATAGAAGCAATCAAACTGCACAAAATGAGTGTCCCATAGTGGGACAGGGTGTAAAGCTAAGAATTAAATAAAAAAATTAAATAATTGTAAAAATAATAATAAAAAAATCAATATTTATTCCACCAATAAATCTAATATATAAAGCTCAAAGTGTGTATGTATGTATGTATGTATGTACTAGCTGAAGAGCCCGGCGCTGCCCAGGCATAGTAACTAACTGTGGTTAGTTATAGCAAATTATAATTATCCTACATCCCATAGTCCCGTGCCCATATACCCATCATACATATCCTCCATCCCATTGTCCCATGCCCATGGGTGCGTATGTATGTGAGTATATGTGTATGTCCGGGATAGGCATCCGCACCATCGCAGCTACAGCCACAAAATTTGGCACAGTCACACGTCTGGACCCCGAGAGCATCCTAAGCTATGTTGTGAGGTGAAATTTTAACCCTGCGCATTCCAATTCACCAAACAATTTTGCCCCTATCTACATACTGGGGAAAAAGTGTAAGCGCGTCAAGCCCTGCCCCTCTTCATGATGTCACAATGGTTGCCATGGTGACCCTGATGTCATCATAGGTTGCAAGCCTCGCCGCTCGTTATGATGTCATAATGGTTGACTAAGGGATGGAGGATGTGTGATGGGTATATGGGCACTGGACTATGGGATGGAGGATATGTATGATGGGTATATGGGCATGGGACTATGGGATGGCGGATATGTATATGGGCACGGGACTATGGGATGGAGGATGTGTGATGGGTATATGGGCACTTGACTATGGGATGGAGGATATGTTTGACGGGTATAAGGGCATGGGACTATGGGATGGCAGATGTGTATATGGGCATGGGACTATGGGATGGAGGATGTGTGATGGGTATATGGGCACTGGACTATGGGATGGAGGATATGTATGATGGGTATATGGGCATGGGACTATGAGATGACGGATATGTATGATGGGTATATGGGCACAGGACTATGGGATGGAGGATGTGTGATGGGTATATGGGCACTCGACTATGGGATGGCGAATATGTATGATGGGTATATGGGCATGGGACTATGGGATGGAGGATGTGTGATGGGTATATGGGCACGGGACTATGAGATGGCGGATATGTATGATGGGTATATGGGCACGGGACTATGGGATGGAGGATATGTATGATGGGTATATGGGCATGGGACTATGAGATGAAGGATGTGTGATGGGTGTATGGGCACTCGACTATGGGATGGCGAATATGTATGATGGGTATATGGACATGGGACTATGGGATGGAGAATATGTGTGATGGGTATATGGGCATGGGACTATGGGATGGAGGATGTGTGATGGGTATATGGGCACTCGACTAAGGGATGGAGGATATGTATGATGGGTATATGGGCAAGGGACTATGGGATGGAGGATAATTATAATTTGCTATAACTAACCATAGTTAGTTACTATGCCCGGGCAGCGCCGGGCTCTTCAGCTAGTATTTAAATAAAACAATATCAATAAAAATGCACATATTTAGTATCGCCGCCCCCGTAATGACCCAACCTATAAAACTGCCCCACTAGTTAACTCCTTTAGTGAGCACCATTAAAAAAACAAGGCAGAAAAACATTGCTTTATATTCATACCGCAGAGCAAAAAATGGAATAGCATGCAATCAAAAAGACATATAAATAAACGTGGTACCACTGAAAACATCATCTTGACCTGCAAAAAACAAGCTGCCATATAGTTCCATCACTGGAAAAATAAAAAAGTTATAACTCTCAGAATAAAGCGATGCAAAAATAATTTTTTATTATAAGATAGTTTTTATTGTATAAAAGCTCCAAAACATAAAAAAAGGTGCCATTTTGACCAGTGATGCCTATGTGGTGTCATGACTTTAAAGCACCCCTGCGGGTCGGGTGACCGGGGTCACTGAAAGATCACCCGACCCGCAAAAACAGGGGGCTTTGTACTTCACCACAGGGGGCATGGCTTCGCCCCCACGTGGCTACGATTGCTCTGATTGGCTGTTAAAAGTGAAACAGCAAATCAGAGCGATAGTAATATTTCATCAATGAAAATTGATGAAATATTACAATCCAGCCATGGCCGATGCTGCAGTAGCATCGAACATGGCTGGAGAAAGTTACCTGAACCCCCACACCGTCTGGCAGGGGCAATCGGCCCCCGCCACTGAATGACAGCGGCGATGTGCCGCCGCTGTCATCTTCTGCCCCCCGGCCTTCCCTCTGCTCCCCCCACAGTCAGATAACCCCCCTCCCACCCCCAGGTGCTTACCGAGTGCCGCTGTCACTCCCGGTGTCCAGTAGTCCCCGATCATGGACGCTGCCTTCTTGGAAAATGGCGGACGCATGCGCAGTGCGCCCACCTGAATCTGCCGGCTGCAGATTCAAATCATTCATTTTGATCACTCTCACAGTGATCAAAATGAAATAAAAAGTAAATAAACCCCCCTCTATCACCCTCATAGGTAGGCACATATAATAAAATAAAGAAAATATTTTTATTTTAATTTTTCATTTAGGGTTATGGTTAGGTCTAGTGTTAGGGTTAGGGCTAGGGTTTGGGTTAGGGTTAGGGCTAGGGTTAGGGCTAGGGTTAGGGCTAAGGCTAGGGTTAGGGTTAGAATTAGGGTTAGGGTGAAATTAGGGTTAGGGTTAGGGTTGGAATTAGGGTTATGGTTAGAATTAGGGTTAGGGTTGGAAATAGGCTTAAGATTAGGGTTAGGCTTGTGGTTAGGATTATAGCTAGGGTTGGGATTAGAGTTAGGGGTGTGATGGAGTTAGAGTTGTGGTTAGGGGTGTGTTGGGGTTAGAATTGAGGGGTTTCCACTGTCTAGGCACATCAGGGGGTCTCCAAACGCGACATGGTGCCACAATTGATTCCAGACAATTTTGCGTTCAAAAAGTCAAACGATGCTCCCTCCCTTCCAAGCCCCGACGTGTGCCCAAACAGTGGTTTACCCCAACATATGGGGTATCAGAGTACTCAGGACAAATTGCACAACAACTTTGGGGGTCTAATTTCTCCTGTTACCCTTGGGAAAATAAAAAATTGGGGGCTAAAAAATTATTTTTGCGGGAAAAAATGATTTTTTTTCTTTTCACGTCTCTGCATTATAAACTTCTGTGAAGCACTTGGGGGTTCAAAGTGCTCACCAGACATCTAGATAAGTTCCTTAGAAGGTCTAGTTTCCAAAATGGGGTCACTGGTGTGGGGTTTCTACTGTTTAGGCACATCAGGGGCTCTGCAAACGTAACGATGACCGCAGACCATTCCATCAAAGTCTGCATTTCAAAATGTCACTACTTCCATTCCGAGCCCTGATGTGTGCCCAAACAATGGTTCCCCCCATATATGGGGTACCAGCGTATTCAGGAAAAATTGGACAACAATTTTTGGGGTCCAATTTCTCCTCTTACCCTTGTGAAAATAAATAATTGCGAGATAAAAAATCATATTTTGAAGAAAAAAAAGATTTTTTATTTTCACAGCTTTGCGCTATAAACTTCTGTGAAGGATTTGGGGGTTCAAAGTGCTCACCATACATCTAAATAAGTTCCTTGTGGGGTCTAGTTTCCAAAATGGGGTCACTTGTGGGGGGTTTCCACAGTTGAGTCTCATCAGGGGCTCTGCAAAGACAAAATGATGCCCGCAGACCATTCCATCAAGTCAGCATTTCAAAATCTCACTACTTCCCTTCCAAGCCCCGACGCGTGCCCAAACAGTAGTCCTCCCCCACATATGGGGTACCAGCATAATCAGGACAAACTGGACAACAACTTTTGGGGTCCAATTTATCCTGTTACCCTTGTGGAAAAAAAATTTGCGGGTTGAAAATCATTTTTTGGAGGAAAAAAAAATATTTTTTATTTTCACGGCTCTGCGTTATAAACTTCTGTGAAGCACTTGGGGGTTCAAGGTGCTCACCACACATCTAGATAAGTTCCTTGGGGGGTCTAGTTTCCAAAATGGGGTCACTTGTGGGGGGTTTCCACAGTTTAGGTACATCAGGGGCTCTGCAAATATAACATAACGCCTGCAGACCATTCCATCAAAGTCAGCATTTCAAAGTCTCACTACTTCCCTTCCGAGCCCCGACGTGTGCCCAAACAGTGGTCCCCCCACATATGGGGTACCAACGTACTCAGGACAAACTGGACAACAACTTTTGGGGTCCAATTTATCCTGTTACCCTTGTGAAAATAAAAAATTGTGGACTAAAAAATAATTTTTTGAGGAAAAATTTTTTTTATTTTCACGGCTCTGCTTTATAAACTTCTGTGAAGCACCTGGGTGTTCAAAGTCCTCACTATGCATCTAGATAAGTTCCTTAGGGGGTCTAGTTTCCAAAATGGGGTCATTTGTGGGGGAGATCGAAAGTTTAGGCACACAGGGGCTCTCCAAACACAACATGGTTTCTGCTAACGATTGGAGCTATTTTTCCTTTCAAAAAGTCAAATGGCGCTTCTTCCCTTCTGAGCCCTGCTGTGCGCCCAAACAGTGGTTCCTTCCCACATATGGGGTACCAGCGTACTCAAGGCAAACTGGACAACAACGTTTGTTATCCAATTTTTCATGTTAGCCATGTGAAAATAAAAAATAGCGTGCTAAAAAATCATTTTTGAGGAAATAAATGATTTTTTTTTATTTTCACTGCTCTGCGTTATAAACTTTTGCGAAGTTCCTTAAGGGGTCTAGTTTCCAAAATTGTGTCACTTGTGGAGGGTTTTCACTGTTTAGGCACACAGGGGCTCTCCAAACACGACATGGTGTCCGATAGCGATTGGAGCTAATTTTCCATTCAAAAAGTCAAATGGAGCTCCTTCCCTTCCGGACCCTGCCGTGCGCCCAAACAGTGGTTTATGACCACATATGAGGTATCAGTGTACTCAGGAGAAATTGCCCAACAAATCTTAGGATCCATTTCATCCTGTTGCCCATGTGAAAATGAAAAAAACTGAGGCTAATTGAAATTTTTTGTGAAAAAAAGTACTTTTTTTATGGATCAATTTGTGAAGCACTTGGGGGTTCAAAGTGATCACTATACATCTAGATAAGTTGCTTGAGAGGTCTAGTTTCCAAAATGGGGTCACTTGTGGGGGAGCTCCAATGTTTAGGCACACAGGGACTCTCCAAAAGCGACATGGCAACCGCTAAATATTCCAGCATATTTTCCATTCAAAGAGTCAAATGGTGCTCCTTCCCTTCCGAGCCCTGCCGTGAGCCCAAACAGTGGTTTATGATCACATATGAGGTATCGGTGTACTCAGGAGAAATTGCCCAACAAATTTTAGCATCCATTTTATCCTGTTGCCCATGTGAAAATGAAAAAAATGATAATAAAAGAAAATTTTTGTTGGAAAAATTAAAATGTCCATTTTTTTCCTTCCACGTTGCTTTAGTTCCTGTGAACCACCTGAAGAGTTAATAATCCTCTTGAATGTAGTTTTGAGCACCTTGAGGGGTGCAGTTTTTAGAATGGTGTCACTTTTGTGTATTTCCTGCCATATAGACCCCTTGAAGTGACTTCAAATGTGATGTGGTCCCTAAAAAAAATGGTTTTGTAAATTTTGTTGTAAAAATGAGAAATCACTGGTCAACTTTTAACCTTTATAACTTCCTAACAGAAAAAATTTGTTTCCAAAATTGTGCTGTTGCTCTTGGAGGACATTTGGTATGATCTCTCTGGAGTTAGCAAAGTTCCTCGCTTCTTGTTTGTCTCCCTTGTTGTCTTTAGTTATCAGTGGGGACTGTCCAGTGCCCAGATCTCCCCCTCCCTATGCAGGGCCTAGCTCTAGGGATATACAGGGCTTAGGTTTCCTGCTTTGTGATTGGTGTGGTACCAATATATGAAGGAAGGGTAGGCAGGTTATTATAAGATATGCCTAAGGGTATCCACTTCCACATTCCCTAGTGTTTGGGCTTCCTTCCCCTCATCCCTTCGCGTTGCACTTAGTCTATCCCACACTGTGCATGTCAGTATATCAACATACTCTTGAGAAATGGCACAAATTGTACTGCTCATTTTTTACTGTTACCTTTGTTAAAATGCAAAATTTAAGGCTAAAGGAACATTGTTATGGGAAAAATTAAAAAGTTCATTTTTTCCTTCCACATTGCTTTAATTCCTCTGAAATACCTAAAGGGTTAAATAAACTTTTTGAATGCGGTTTTGAGAACATAGAGGAGTGTTTTTAAAATATTGCTACTTGGGCTATTTTCTGCCACATAGGCCCCTGTAAGTCATGTCAAATATGATACAGTCCCTAAAAAAATATTTTGCAAATTTTGTTAGAAAAATTATACATTTCTGATTAATTTTTAACACTTCTATCTTCCTAGCAAAAAAAATGTTTTAAAAATGATACAGATGTTGTCATTTATAGAGCATGACTAACTAGTTTAAGGATCCAACGATTGAAAGTTTAAAAATTGCAAAATTTAACTGAAAAATTCCAATTTTCCTATATTTTCACAAATAAACTTAAAACATTTTCCCTGAATCTACCACTATCATAAAGTACAATGTGTCACAAGAGAGATTCACAGAATCACTGTGATTATTGAAGCGACCCAGAGTTATCTCATAAATTAACAGTTACAATAGTAAAATTTTAAGATTAGACTTTTTGAATACATTTTTTTTAGTGATTTTTGTAAAGATTTACACTAAGAAAAAAAGGAAAACAACAATAACCAGACAAACATTAGAGAAACACAGTTCTCGACCCTCCAACCTTATGAAGCATTAAACATGAGTTATTTTTACATCTTGCCTCTGCAAAACTAGCATAATTAAATGAATAAATATTTGAACATAGTAGCAATAGTCAAACCAATTACATATACCTTGCAGAAATACTAATAACATTTTAATTAATTTTCAAAGAAGTTTAATTTGAGGCATCATATAACCATGACTCAAAGCAAGCCAATGCAAAGTCTTCTCAGGTCCCTATGTTAGGGTTGGTGGATCGCACTTTATCAGTTATTTTATTTAGTGCGATTGCATCCCGAGGTTCACCATGCAGAGATGTTATCCTGCTGCTAGTGAAGAATGGCCGAGTTGTGCGGCAAGCGGTCACTATGAACATAATGTGTCATCTCCACCCAATGTGAACTGAATGCAAGATACCAAACTGATAACATCTCAGAGAGGTATACACTGACTGAGAAATACCAGCTAAGCTAACCGCCGAGTGGAAAAGAAAATATAAATAGCTAACTTACTTTACCACCGAGTGATGCAAAAATATGAATACCAAGCTCAGCTAACACCGAGCGGTACAAAATGAGGTGTGTGCAAACCCACTGGAAAACCAAAATGATTTAGGCACATGAGTTGACTGTGCCCCGTACCTGACCTGTGCTAACCACACACATGGCTGAGACATGTGCCAGGCCAAGCCGAAAGAAAAACCTGCCTCTCTAAGGAAAACTAAGGCACTCATACTAGCTGACAGAGCAGCAGCATCTCCACCCGCACACAAACGACCGCAAATTACACTAGAGCACCTGCGTGTGCCTCAGAGGACCTTTTATATGTTCAGGTCATGTCCAGTTGGACAGGATCTTGCTTGTTGATCAATCTGGAGCTTCCACATCACCGGAGCAGATGACAACCGACCACCAATGAGACATTGCCACTTCACAAGCATGCTCAGTAGGATGATTTCTGGACTTAGCCTCCAGAGTGTTGTGTTTGTTGCTGCCTATTGCTAGCTACCATTGACATGGCTGGAATGTCAGCAGTAACCAAGCAAACAGCATGAGCCTGAGCAAGATGCTGGGCCCAATGTCTCTGCTCAGCAGCACCCACTGCAGCTGAAACCGAATGGGAGACCGCAGAAGCAGACAAGTTTTGGGATCTTTTTTGGGATCTTCCCTGTGCAGAGGGAGAATCCTGCATCTAACACCTTAGATGTCAAACCAGAGCCATCAATCCATTGGAGATCTCATAATCTGTATTTCATTAGTCCCTGTTCTCATTAGTCTGGGCACATATATTATTTTACATGAGTTTCATGTTATAAATGAACCACCTTTGTACAACATATAGAAGCAGAATCAATAACATTCACACAATAAATGAATAAAAAATATACAAAAAGAAATTGTGAAATTTTTTAAGAAATTGTGAAACTTGGACTTCTTTGTAAGACTTCTAACAAGACATATAGATGCAACTCCATGATTAAGACCTGTTTGGGTTGAAACTTGTTGGTTTCCATGTCTTTTTAACAATCATGAGTGTATCCAAACTGCCTAACATTCTTTTTACCTGTTTTAATATTAAGAAATAAACGGATGTTTTAAGAAACCTTGGAATTCCTGGGATTAATCGCCCAAAGAGACACTGGATGTTAATTATTTTGTACTGTTTTATCCTCACCCTGTGTTTTCTGAGTAGCGTTTTGTCCATGTTAAAGGGACAGCTGGTAGGACGATCCCTGGTCCATGCGGTTTTGGTTAGCGGACCTGGGCACCCACCAACCCCCTTGTGTCTCCAATATGGTTTATTAACCCCTTCCTGACATC
The DNA here is from genome assembly GCF_039654945.1 of Dendrobates tinctorius. Classification (NCBI taxonomy): domain Eukaryota; kingdom Metazoa; phylum Chordata; class Amphibia; order Anura; family Dendrobatidae; genus Dendrobates; species Dendrobates tinctorius. The sequence goes on from NW_027361693.1 coordinate 19,217,599, forward strand.
CGACGTACTATCCCGTCCATGGGACCCGGGCCCCTATGCCCATGGACGGGATAGTACGTCTACTGCGGTCAGCGGCGCCCACGTGGTGAGCGCCGCTGATCGCGGCCGGGTGTCAGCTGATTATCACAGCTGACACCCGGCACAATGTGTCAGGGGCGTCATGGACCGCCCCGACACGTTAACCCCTTGCACACCGCGATCAAACATGATCACGGTGTACCGGGGGTTAAAGGGAAGCATCGGCAGGGAGGGGGCTCCCTCCGTGCTTCCCTGAGCCCCCCATGGCAGCGCAATGTGCAGCGCTGCTGTGGGGGGCTCCTTTCCTGCAGGCCCCCGAATCCAAGATTGCGATGGGGGCCTTCGGGGGCCTGCAGGAAGCTGGCTTCCTCAGTGCCTGCAAAGCGCAGGCAAGAGGAAGTCTGCGTCTATGCCTGTGACAGATCGCTGATAAAATAAAAAACGAAGCAAAAAATAATGATTTATTATCATACCGCCAAACAAAAAGTGTAATAACGTGCGATCAAAAAGACGCATATAAATATCCATGGTACCGCTGAAAACGTCATCTTGTCCTGCAAAAAACAAGCCACCATACAGCATCATCAGTGAAAAAATAAAAAGTTATAGTTCGTAGAATAAAGCGATGCAAAAATAATTATTTTTTATATAAAATAGTTTTCATTGCATAAAACCGACAAAACATAAAAAAAGACCTAAATGAGGTATCGCTGTAACCAAACTGACCCGAAGAATAAAACCGCTTTATCAATTTTACCGCATGCGGAACGGTGTAAACGCACCCCCCCAAAAGAAATTCATGAAACGCTGGTTTTTGTTCATTCTGCGTCCCAAAAATCGGAATAAAAAGCGATCAAAAAATGCCACGTGCCCGAAAATGGTACCAATAAAAACGTCAACTCGTCCCGCAAAAAATACGACCTCACATGACTCGGTGGATCAAAATACGGAAAAATTATAGCTCTCAATATGTGGTGATGCAAAAACTATTTTTAAAATAAATAGCGTCTTTAAGCGTGCGACAGCTGCCAAACATAAAAACCGCCATAAATAGTAAATCAAACCCCCCGTTATCACCCCCTTAGTTAGGGAAAAATAATAAAATAAAAAAATGTATTTATTTCCATTTTCCCATTAGGGTTAGGGTTAGGGCTAGGGCTAGGGTTAGGGCTAGGGCTAGGGTTAGGGCTAGGGTTAGGGTTAGGGCTGAGATTAGGGTTAGGGGTGTGTTGGGGTTCGGGTTGGAGTTAGAATTGGGGGTTTCCACTGTTTGGGCACATCAGGGGCTCTCCAAATGCAACATGGCGTCTGATCTCAATTCCAGCCAATTCTGAGTTGAAAAAGTCAAATGGTGCTCCTTCCCTTCCAAGCTCTGCCATGCGCCCAAACAGTGTTTTACCCCCACATGTAGGGTATCAGCCTACTCAGGACAAATTGCAAAACAATTTTTGGGGTCCAATTTCTCCTGTTACCCTTAGGAAGATAAAAAATTGGGGGAAAAAATATCATTTTTGTGGAAAAAAATTATTTTTTTATTTTCACGTCCGAGCGTTATAAACTTCTGTGAAGCACTTGGGGGTTCAAAGTGCTCACCACACATCTAGATAAGTTCCATGGAGGGTCTAGTGTCCAAAATGGGGTCACTTGTGGGGAGTTTCATTAGTTTAGGTACATCAGGGGCTCTCCAAACGCATATAACACTCGCAGACCATTCCATCAAAGTCTGCATTCCAAAACTACACTACTTCCCTTCCGAGCCCCGACGTGTGCCCATACAGTAGTTTTCTCCCACATGTGGGGTGTCAGCGTACTCATGACAAATTGAACAACAACTTTTGGGATCCAATTTCTCCTGTTACCCTTGGGAAAATGAAAAAATTGGGGACTAATTGATGATGTTTGTGGAAAAAATACGATTTTTTTTATTTTCATGACCGGGCATTATAAACTTCTGTGAAGCCCTTGGGGGTTCAAAGTGCTCACCACACATCTATGTAAGTTCCTTAGGGGGTCTCGTTTCCAAAATGGGGTCATTTGGGGGGCTTCCACTGTTTAGGTACATTAGGGGCTCTCCAAAGGCAACATGACACCCGCAGAACATTCCCTCAAAGTCTGCATTCCAAAACGTCACTACTTCCCTTCCGAGCCCGGACGTTTGCCCATACAGTAGTTTTCTCCCACATATGGGGCGTCAGCGTTCTCAGGACAAATTGGACAACAACTTTTGGGGTTCAATTTCTCCTGTTACCCTTGGGAAAATGAAAAAATTGGGGACTAATTGATCATATTTGTGGAAAAAATACGATTTTTTTATTTTCATGCCCGGGCATTATAAACTTCTGTGAAGCCCTTGGGGGTTCAAAGTGCTCACCACACATCTAGATAAGTTCCTTAGGGGGTCTCGTTTCCAAAATGGGGTCATTTGGGGGGGGTTTCCACTGTTTAGGTACATTAGGGGCTCTCCACAGGCAACATGACACCCGCAGACCATTCCATCAAAGTCTGCATTCCAAAACGTCACTACTTCCCTTCCAAGCCCCGACGTGTGCCCATACAGTAGTTTTCTCCCAAATATGGGGTGTCAGCATACTCAGGACAAATTGGACAACAACTTTTGGGGTCCAATTTCTCCTTGTACCCTTGGGAAAATAAAAAAAATGGTGACTAAAAGATCATGTTTGTGGAAAAAATAAGAATATTTTACTTTCACGCCTGGGCGTTATAAACTTCTGTGAAGCACTGGGGGGTTCAAAGTGCTCACCACACATCTAGATAAGTTCCTTGGGGGGTCTAGTTTACAAAATGGTGTCATTTGTGGGGGGTTTCCACTGTTTAGGTACATCAGGGGTTTTCCAATCGCGACATGATGTCCGATCTCAATTCCAGCCAAAAACGACAAATTGCGCTGCTTCCCTTCCGCGCTCAGGCATGCGCCCAAATAGTGGTTTACCTCCACATGTGGGGTATCAGCGTACTCAGGACAAATTGCCCAATAACTTTTAGGGTCCTGTAACCTTTGGCAAAATAAAAATTGGGGTGAAAAGATCATTTTTATGGAAAAAATATGATTTTTTAATTGTACCGCTGTACCTTATAAACTTCTGTAAAGTCCTTGTGGGTTCAAAGTTCTCACCACATATCTAGATAAGTTCCTTGGGGGGTCTAGTTTCCAAAATGGGGTCACTTGTAGGGGGTTTCCACTGTTTAGGTACATCAGGGACTCTCCAAACGTGACATGGCGTCCGATCTGAATTCCAGCCAATTTTGCATTGAAAAGTCAAAAGGCGCTCCTTCCATTCTGAGCTCTGCCATGCGCTGAAACAGTCATTCTCCCCCACATATCAGGTATCAGCATACTCAGGACAAATTGCACAATAACTTTTGCAGTCCAATTTCTCCTGTTACCCTTGGTAAAATAAAAAAAATTGAACCTGAAGTATTTTTTTTGTGAAAAAAAGTTAGATGTTCATTTTTTTTAAATATTCAAAAAAATTCCTGTGACGCACCTAAAGGGCTAATAAACTTCTTGAGTGTGGTTTTGAGCACCTTAAGGGGTGCAGTTTTTAGAATGGTGTCACTTTTGGGTATTTTCTATCATATAGACCCCTCAAAGTGGCTTCAAATGTGATGTGGTCCTAAAAATAAAATGGTGTTGTAAAAATGAGAAATCGCTGGTCAATTTTTAACCCTTATAGCGTCCTAACAAAAAAAAATTTTGGTTCCAAAATTGTGCTGATGTAAAGTAAACATGTGGGAAATGTTAGTTATCAAGTTTTTTGTGTGCTGTATCTCTGTGATTTAATGGCATAAAAATTCAAAGTTGGAAAATTGCAAAATTTTCAAAATTTTTGCCAAATTTCCGTTTTTCTCACAAATAAACGCAAGTTATTTGAATGAAATTTTATCACTATCATGAAGTACAATATGTCACGAGAAAACAATGTCAGAATCACTGGGATCCATGGAAGCGTTCCAGAGTTATGACCTCATAAAGGTACAGTGGTCAGAATTGTCAAAATTGGCCCTGTCATGAACGTGCAAACCACCCTTGGGGGTGAAGGGGTTAATGTTTTGAATTAACGGACACCAGGTTAGTTGTGCAATAATTACATTGTTCATCAAAAATCATATAATAATAATAATAATAATAATAATAATTATTCACACAGCATAAATATCTGGATTTTGGAAAACTTTCTTTGTATTTTTTAAAAATCAACTACTCCTCCTTTCAAAAAAATAATTGCAAAAACCACCGCAACAACTCAGTAAAGGTATGTGTGACAAGCAAAGACACAATCTGATGCTGATTTAAGATGTTTTATGTAGAAACTATTTGTATTCTTGTTTGCTTTTCAGTGTATTAAATGTAAAAAATATGCAATTGTTTTTAAAATACAGCAGGACAGATGCCATCTATATGATATTACTGGTCATTCACCCTTAGTATTGTTTCACAGCCGGTTGGAAAAAGCCAGCTAACCAAAAGGTGCCTAGTCCCTCTGGAGCACAGAATGCTGCCAACAATGATGATGATAATGTAGCTGAATAAATCCTGTTTAAAGATCAAAACAATTTAAGTTTATTTGTATGTGATTAAAACATCTTTACTTGCATCATTAAACCATAGCTAAGATTGTACCTTTCCTATTAATTGAATTTCTGCAGAATTCAAACACTATCCCTGTCATATTTTTCACAGGTGTGGTTATTACTGTCTGAAGTAATTATGCAATGTTTTAAGGCTTTCTATTCCCATTTTTGAGCTGGTATGTACTCCTAATATTCTAAAAAAACTAAATTACTTGTTGCTTTTGCTGCTTAGACCTTAATACAGGCTATTATATTCCATTTTAATTGCTTGCCTTATACCATGCAATGTGATAGCTGAAAGGCATTATGAGGACACATCTGAGGTTACATCAGGCTTCTGTCACTGATTCAATCATTTCCTATGAGTAAAATGGTGCCTGACATTTTTTTATTCATGTAAATCAAATCACTGGTTGTTCGAATTCTCAATAAAGTGTGAATTTAAAAAAAAATGTACTTTAAGTCCTGCAGAATTGATTCAACCATCTCTACTAAATACATGATAAATTATATTTACTGATGCCTTGTTGTATTTAAATGTGTGTATAAAAGTTAAATTTGAGAGTACTTAGTTGTTGATAACTTTTAATGGCTAACTGAAAAGATGGTAATAAATAGCAACCTTTCAACTGGTGTCTTCATCTGGCACAGTACTACTGCTACTACTGTGCCTGAAGAAGAGAACTGAGTAGTCTCAAAATCTTACGGTGCTATTTGTTTCAATCTTTTAAAGGGAATCTGTCACCTATTTTTTTGGGCTATGAGATGCAGCCACCACCATCAGGGGCTTATCTACAGCATTCTGTAATACTGTAGATAAGCCACTGATGTAACCTGAAAGAGAAGAAAAACGAGTTATATTACACTCACCCAGGGGCGGTCCGGTTCGGGTCAGGAGGGTGTTGCGGTCCGGCGCCTCTCATCTTGTAATGATGACATCATCTTCTTTGCTTCCCGGTGCAGGCGCACTCCTCTGCCCTGTTGAAGACGGAAGAGGTCCAGCATCTGCACACTGCAGTACTCAACAGGGCAGAGCAGTGCGCCTATGCTGGGAAGCAAAGAAGAGGATGTCATCGTTACATGATGGGAGGCGCCGGAACGAACCGCTTGAGTATAATATAACTAGTTTTTCTTCTCTTTCAGTTGCATCGGGTGCTTATCTACAGCATTACATGGCTGCATCTCATAGTCCAAAAAATAGGTGACAGATTCCCTTTAAGTTAGCCATTAAAGAGTATCAACCACTGAGGACTCTCAAAGTTTAATATTTTTCTATCTACTGGCTAACACAGTACAAAGATCTGTTTTTCCTGAATAATAGAAACAATTCAAATTTGAAAATTTGATACTATTTTATACTGCAGTAACACATTTTCCTTTGTGTCCAGTAATCTGTATGGATAGGGCATTGCCAGTTAAAACTCCCAATTAATGCATTGATAGGGAGTTTGTCATTTAATGGAATGTCATCATAGTACCCAATTAAACTGCAGTTGTGCTAATGTGCAACTGCTATTAAAGATTATTGTTAATTAAATCACAAACTTAAGGAAATAAATGCATAATTAAAATATGCAATAGTCAGCAAATGCAAAATATTATATTTCAGGTTTAAAAAAACTAGTGATGGTTAAGTGGGATATGAAAAGGTCAAATGAGATAATGAGAAGTTAAATTGCCTATTGTACACTACTTTTCAGGATGCAAACAGTTTCAATATTTAAATCTCTGTCGGAGTATATTATTTTTTGTGATATCCATTTTATAACTCCTTAGCGCAATATCACGGTCATATGCATGGATTGTGGAGATGATCGCAAATGGCTGGGGTTCAGGAGCAGAGCTTTCATTCTACACTTGAGAGATACTGTCTGTATTCACCTCTTCATGACCTTTGACATATTTTTTTGTCAAAATCATCATGTCCCTGCCTTTAATGCTGGCTTAACAGCCGCGAGTGGAGTGGTACTCTGCCCATGTCTGTTAATCTGTTAAGATATGCCAGCCAGACCACAAATATTGCCCATCAATGCCTTTGTCATGTGATCACTTGAGGCTGGCCTTCATAGGAGATCATGATTTTTGCTATACTTAACAGTCCTATATATAGCGCAGGCGATCAGATGATCACAACTTCAAGTCTCCTAAGGGGACTACTGAAGTCAGTAAAATTGTGAACATTTATTTTTTAAAATATAAAAAAGTAAAAAACCACAAAGGTTCAAATCACACCCCTTTTGCCCCATTGAAAATAAAACAATTAAAAAATATAGAATACCCATATTTGGTATTGCTGCATTTGTAAATGTCTGATGTATCAAAATATTAAAACAATTAATCTGATGTCACGATCCATTTTTGGATCTGTGGCAGATTTTGCTTTTCTTATTAAAACTTTTTTCCTTTCAGGTCATCGGGGGTTAGTCAGTTTTTCCCCCCGGTGGCCTGCAGGTGTAATTATATTGCTGCTGAGTTTGCTGATGTCTGTGGTGACCACTCCCACCTTCCTTCAAAAGGTCACCTGATGCATCTGCTGACTGTTGGTGATACAGGTCCTTTTGGATACCAACCATGCTGAAGACAGGAGACTGCTGGTGCAGTGGTGCTTCAGCTGTTGGTGATACTGGTCTGTCTTGCCTTACCTTGTGTTGTCTTAGTGCAGCGGTGGGACCAGTGTCTTCACTTACCAATTCCCTACTTAGGGATAGGAGCAGGGCAAGTGAGGGTTTAGGTATCCTGCTCGGCCACCGGTTGTAAAAACCCATGTAGGGATGTTAGGGATAAGAGCAGGGCACATCCTCAGTTGAGTGCAGGAGGTGTCCATTTCCCCATTTCCTATCTCAGGGCCCACCATTGTTAAAGTTTCCTTGGTATTTCCATGTGTGTTTTTTGTTTTGCCGTTTAGTGACCGACCGATTGGTGGGTCGTGTCACACTGGGCCAGTCACTTTAACAAGAAAAAAATATCTATGCTTTCTTGGTATCAAGAACATTGCAATAACATGCAATAAGGGGCAATCAAAACATTTTATCTACCCCAAAATGGTATGAATAAAAATGTTAGCTCAAAACACAAAATGCAAAGCTCAAAAGTCGATTCATTAACATTACTTTAATGTGGGCTTGCACTCAAAGCCCACATCTTTCTCTAATAATGGTGGCTGACTTAATTGGTCATCATGTGCATCTAACAGCCTCGGATGGAGCAAACATCCACCCACAGCTTCAAAACTGTTAAATCCCGCTGTCAATTTCTGACAGGCATTTAGTACATGGTGGCAGGCAGGGCAACATTTCACCCATCAGCGCACCCATGATGTGGTCATCGATCGCTCATGGGTTGCTATGATAGTCGAGAGTCTACTGATGACCCCTTGTGCCTGTCATTATGATCTTTCTGTGAAAGCTAGTCTGTGGCTTACATTCATAGGAGATCGTGATTTAAAGCTGTAAATAGTAGTGCTGATGCACTGCTGCGTATAGCACAAGTAATCAGACAATTGCAGCTACAAGTCCCCTAAAGGGGGCTATTAAAAACAGTAACAAGTTGAAAATTGTATTTAAAAATATGGAAAAAAACACAAAAAGTTCAAAATACCCCCTTTTGGCCCCATTAAAAATAAAACAATTTAAAAAAAGTAAAAAACACATATTTGGTGTTGCTGCATTTGTAAAAATTTGATCTATCAAAATATAAATTATATTAATCTGATTGATAAGCGACATAGTGAAAATATAAATCAAAATGCCAGAATTATGTATATTTAGCTGCCACAATATTGCAATAAAATGCAATATGAGGCGATCAAAACATTGTATCTATCCCAAAATGGTGTCAGTAAAAAAGTCCCCACAGGGTGCAAAAGATAAGCCCTCACACAGCCCTATATCCCTAAAAAATGAAAATGTAACTGGTTTTGGAAAATGGGGACCCTATCTGATTGGTCAAAGTCACATGGCACAACAACACTGGGACTACTACTGTTGACACTGTGGGAATGGCGTTGGCAAGGGAAGTGAGTATAGGCTTCTTTGTTTTACCTAGGTCAAACATTTAGATCAAAAAGAAGTTGTCCTAGTAGTGGACAACCCCTTTTAATAAAATTACAATTATACATGTTGAGTCTCTGAGTACTCTTACTGACCTGGAGAATCATATTGACAGGCCAGTTTAACCATATAGTGAACATGGTAAATAAAAAAAAAATAACAAATTGTGAAATTGCACTTTTTTTTAAATTTTGGCACACTTGGATTTTTCTCCCTGCTCTCCAGTACATCACATGATAAAGTGAATGATGTCATTCAAAAGTACACCTCGTTCCACAAAATACAAACCTTCTGGCTATATTAATGGAAAAATAAAAAAGTTATGACTGTTGGAAATTTGGAGGAAAAATTAAACCAAAAACGGAAAATTGTGGGGGGTTAGAGGGTTAAATATGTGTCATTTAAAAAATTTGAACTTCTATCTATATAATAAATTGTAATACCAGGCATTGCTTAATAATTACCATTTCATAAATATCTATTTTACAAAGATATCCTTTTCTATTTTCTTTTTATATTTTTACAGATATTAGAAAGCAAGCTAGTGACATATTAATCTTCCCATCAACTCTATTAAGCAGAAAAATGATTATAATGTACGCAATATGAATGGCCATTGTATAGCTGAAAAAGTACAGTATTTGTTAAGGATCCCTAATGATGGACATTACTTAAAAAAAATGTTTCCATTAGATAGATTGATAGATAGATTTAATTTTTTGAAAACAAGTATTTGAAGGTTGAAAAGATCTTTAGTATCTAAAATGCATCTGATTTTATGAGCATACAAAGAATCAACTTTTTTGCCTTGACTATATTATGCTTTGATTTATTCATTTTTTTATTATTTATGCTATTTTTGCAAAAGTTATGAATAAATAAAACAGACAATAAACTTTTATGTTGAGAAAACACTGCTCGCTTGTCTCAATACATCCCACAATACAGAAGCTAATGTCAAATTCTAATGTCAATTCTACATATCCAAATCATTTTCTTTCTGCACGCAAGCATTATTTTCCTGTTCAAAGATTTTGTTATTTATCATGTCATCTTAAATGGTAGATGTTGATTTTTCTAGCCTAGGCAATGTATTTCATTCAATTGCAAATATACACCATATGTCATAAAAATGGCTTTACCTTTGCTCACTATTTTATAAATTTGTTCCCCAAAGGGCTATTATATTTCTTATTTTGTCTATAATTTTGATTTTGAGACTTGTTTTTATGAGTCGGTCAATGATTTGATTGAGAATCGAACTGACGTAAATGACAGTTTGAGTTTATTCATTCTTCACTTTTCTAAGGTAGCCATAATTAACCCTAAAACCATGACATGAAATAAAAATCAAGCTTTATTAACACCAATAAAAACATGTAAAGTATTTGTTTCTTGATACATCCATAATATGACAATCTTGTACCCAGTGGAAAAAGACAATTACAACCTGCACAATAGGGAGACTTTAGTGCCATGAAACCTTTTTTCATTGTTTGCAGCAAAACTAATAGCTGAAAACAAGCTAGATAAAATCAATGAAAAAACTAAGCCAAGAATAGCTGGTTCAGGATCCAGGAGAGTCATGAGTGTCAGTAAAAAAAGACTTGACAAACAGTCCATGTATAAAACCGAAGTAAGCAAAAATAGTTGAGAAACAGCCAAGTCAGAAATCTATGAAAAAGTTTAAAAATATTTAGCAAATAGTTCTTAGAGAAGACAATAACAAAGAAAATAAGCCAGTGAGGCCACTTATCAGATATTGAACCAATTCAACATGCTTTAAGCGAACCTGTAGAAAGGATTTTGCTAAGTAAACTACAGGCATTGTCAGGTTGATGCTGTTACGCTGATTAAAATGATACCTGGCGCAAAAAATACTCCTTGTGGTTCTTGTGTAATCAGTGTTAGATGTTTTCAGTTAATGAGATGTTTGTGGTCCAGGGTGGGACTGTAGGTAGCGTCTTATATTTCTGTTCCAGGCAAGAGAAACCGAGAAAAGACCTGCCTACAGGCCCACCCCAAAGCACAAATATGTTCCTCATCACAGAGACACAGAAACAGACTGTGCTTCGGGGCGGGCCTGTGGGCAAGACTCTTCTTGGTTTTCTGGCCTAGAAAAAACAAGAACTTTAAATGTCTGGGAAGTCCACACTTTACTATGTATTGACATGTTAAAACATCACTGCAAAGTAATCAGCTGATAGTAGATTGTGCAGCTGTGACTGTCAGGCAAACAAACTCCTCACAGAGGAGATAACATGATTTATTATCTTATTTGCCTTCCTGATCAATGTGTACACAACACTGAACAACCACTGTGTATACAGATTGGGAAGCATCGACAGTGCCTCCTTCTGTGGAATCAGTGAGTGATAATGTGAAATAAGGCATGTCCTGATGTTAAAAATTGCAGTCTCAATGGAATATTATATTATATTTTCACTACATAGCCTGGACATTATATATTTTTTAAACTATATATTGTTATTTTTACTCATTTACAGTATATGTAGATTTGATTTATTTTCATCTTGATAACAATGTGACTTATTAAACTCATTAGGCTTAAATGTAAAAACTCTAAGAAATCACTTATGCATTTCATTATATTTAATAAATACTTTTAGTTTTTTTGCATTGTAAGACTTCATGTTGTGATTTAATACAATAATGCTACCACTATCAAATTTGTCTGTTATTATAATATTCTGTGTATCTCACTGGTTTTGCTACTTCTACTCAGATTATTATGAAAGTTAAGCATAATTGATTTGTTTCCTCATTGTTGTAGTTCTCAAGATTATTATTTTTTTTACCTTCCTCACCTATATGACTATGTACTTAAGAATCCTCACATCATCTGCATTATGCACTGTGAGAATTCTCCTGTGCTGATGCCGGAAGCAGGCTATATGGAACTGTGTTGATCTAGTTGGCAAGTGTCTGCATGCATGCATATACAGTTGATACCAGCGAGATTTTTGACTTTTTGAGGAGCAGTGAATATTCATTTCTCTTTAACAGCGGGCACAGGGGTTAGCTGCAGCAGCCAGCTCCTACCTCCTGTGACCCACTGCTCTGCTGCTGCTCCCTGACCTCCACATCCACTGCCACAGCAGGTACATCCAGATTATAAGAGACCCCCCCATTTTCCTCCAAATTTTTGCAGGAAAATTTTGAGCCTTATAGTCCACAAAATATGCATGATTACTTCCAAGGAAAAAGATGAGTTTGCATCAAAAGGGCATTATGGGCAATGACGTTGCAGATTGTATGACTGGCCCTAAATTAACCGTGTATGGGTTTGTGAAGAACTTTAAAGGGAGATATGTAATTGCTGTGAAGATAGCTTTAGGGCACTAAATAAAGTCCAGTAAATGGACTGTCTTCTTAAGAGCTTTCATCTATGGGATCAGTTTAATAACAGTGAAGCGTTTCATTTGGAATAGCAGCAAATAGGAGTCAGTGTATCCTCATGCAAAGTGATGTAAATGGGCAACAAAGAAACCACTCACCTTAAAGAAAAACATCAATGGTAGACTAAAATTTTGCAGAATGTACTGAGATTGGACTCCAGAGGGATGGTGTAAAGTTATTTTCTCTGCAGACTGTTTGGAACATTTGGAAGAATAATTGTCCAGGGAAGAAAAGTTGAGCATAACCATGAGTCTTGTATCATGCCAGCAGTAAAGTATACTTAGACCATTATATGTGGGGTTGCTTGTCATCCAAGGGAAGGGGCTAACTTTCCATTTTGCATGATAGCACTGACATGAATAAAGGATAGTGTCTAAAAATCCTCCAAGTTCATTTTCTCCCAATAATCCATAAGTAATTTTGTTAATGAGCAATACTCTTTCCATCATGATGTAGCACCATGTCACAGGACAAAGTGCTAGCTGAGTGGTTCGGTATACAAAACACTAACAAATACTAACCCCCAAACTCATTAACATTTACAACCTATGGTCAAACTTCACAAAAGGAGAATTAATCATATACTTCTGTACATTGTCTGTTCCTGTACAGTATCATGTGTGACTGATTTTATGCTCTGCCTTCTACATCAGCATAACGCCCTGTGTGGTTTTACATCATTGTCAGCTGGTTGCATGAGTAGCCTGCTGCTGAGAGATCCAATTTCTTTGTAAAACTGGAAATGCTGCTGTTTTGATGCATGCAACAAAAGATAATCATCTTTTATATGCAGCAGCAAAGCAGTATTTCGAGTTTTATATCTCTAATCTGTCAGGGGCAGGTAACAAACACAGATCACCAGATATGAACCCCCCCTAAGCAGAGCCACATCCTGCAGTATGTCCTTTCAACCCCTCTATAGAATGCACCCTTCTGCAATTTATGTCTCCTTTTAGGCTGCTAATGCAGTATATCTTTTGTCTCATCTACATACAGCAACAGTTTGTAATACATCACTACTCTTAGTTATCAGCACACTTTTGCTTCCTTTGCACGGTACTGAATGAGTGACAATTTGTTCCATCATTTCTCAAAGCATATTTCTGTTCTAGTCAAACCCAAAAGTGCATCAATGGCTGCTTAAAGCCAGCTGAGAAGCTGCACTGTGTATAATTAACCTGATCCACTGCAACTACGCAAGAATAGTTTTGATGGTAACTCGAGGATAAATAGAGCATAGAGGGGCATCCTTTGGGGTTTGATATGTGCAGATTGCGGCAGATTTGAAAATGCGTTATATTGACACAATTGACAAAATACACGTGTATATTATTATGCAACTAAATTTGATTTTTGTGAATAGCTCTTAATGACAAGTCATAGATCCTCTTATAATTATATTTGCTATGATAACTTCTTTGCTTGGTTATTATTTATTGTGAGGCTTGAATTGCGAAGTAAAGTAAATGGCTGACAGAAAATGATAAAAAAAAGTTGTCAATTGAAATTTTAGTCATTTGATTTTTGGATGACCTAGTACTCTCAATAACAGTAATAATTTAAAATATTACTTTTTATATATATTTTATTACATTTCTTTAACAATAGGAAGCAAATAAAGTACAAATACAAAGAAACAAATATTTTTTCCCTAGCAATATATAATTAGTAAAAAAGTTAAAAATAAACTAAATTGCGATGAATATCCATTTTCATTATATTTTTAGTTTGGGTTTTTAGTTCCAAAAGCTTAACAAATATCCAAAAATATGGGATTATCTTTCTACAAACGAAGCTTACATATTTAATAGTTCAGCCTGTACTGCTATATTTCTGCCTGATTTGATTTACAAGTAATCCAGTGTTTTATTAATCTTACTACCATGAGACCTGAAAGCTAATGCAAAGTAGTTTTACAAACCACAGAAATAGTGAAATAGTATTTCCCCCGGGTGCTTTAAATGGCAAAAGAGAACATCACATGAATCAGATGAAATTTAACATGACAGATGCAAACTTTTTAATATACATCATTCCTAGTCTATATCATACTAGCAAGCTAATGGATGTAGCAACTTCAAACTTACTAATTTAATACAATTTTTACTTGTTTTTTACCTTATTTTTAATCTCAAGATATAATACTGTTGCACTTATTTAGCTACTTTGTAACATTTATTGAATAATTTCTCTAATAAACTTTCTCTTGCCAGCATACTTTTGTATAGCTATAAAATGATTTTTCAATCTTCCTGGGCTTTTTACACTGATGCATAACTAGCAATTTTTTGCTTTGCATCTCAAAAGTATGATATAGTCTTTTTGCTGAACGCACAAGGCCATACATGTATACTTCCTCAACATGTATCATCAGTACAAGGTATGAGCTGTAACATACAACTGAGTCCTTGCTGTAATGACTGAAATCAAAACTATCTGTAATCTATACCTAATTCTGTTTCCTAAAAAACTTCAGCAACACCAAAATCTCTGTTTGTTTGCCCTCTCCCATGCAATTATGAGTAAAAATAGATTCACAAAGCTGCTGAGAGCCAAACAATGGCATGGTCAAATCCATTTTTGGGGATTGTATACCATGGCAGTACTCTTATGAAGACCAGCCTGTGTTTGGCCTTCATAGGAGACTGATTTATACTACTGGAGGTAAATATTCCCAATGCTATGGAAATAAGTAATTTATTTTTCAACTGCACATGCCAAGTTGTAGCAGAAAAGCCTATGTCATTTTGAAATTGTGGATAGCAAAAGTTAACCATGTAACGTATAGTTTGAAACTTCAGCAAAAATTTTCCAAAGGCGTCTTGATTTTTGCAAGTGAATGCACCCTCCCACAAGACTATATTGTCTTGCAAAAACTTAATGAAATTGGCTTTGAACTTTCCTGTCGATCTACCACCATATTCTTATGATTTGACCCAATTTGATTAATATTTCTTTCTGAAATTCAAAAAATGTTTTAAAAGAATAAAAAGGTTTTAGAAACGAGATAGTTATTGAAGCTTTCAAGGAATGGTTTGCAAAATATTATAACTTTTTTCAAAAAGATTCAAATAATTTTTGATCAATGCATTAAGTACATTAATTTGAAAGGTGATTTTGTGGAATGAAATAGTACTACTACTAAAGCATCGTATCAAAGAAACTGGAGACCTCTATTTAAATTAATGAACAAATCTTCATTACACCCAATATCAATTCATTAAAACATAGGGATTGTAAGGTAGTATATGATTGGACAACACATGGTACATTTGGCAGTGTGAGACGCTTCTGACCAGTATCCAAGGGGTATCGTTTCTCTTTACAGAGAGTGACATTTTAAGCATGCCGAGATAAGGAGACATAAAGACGCAATTCTCCTCTGGAAAATATGCAAATTGTCTCTTCAGAGAGGAAGAGAACTAGAAATCTAGTGCCACCTATAGGAAGTAGCAAACCTAAAAGTCAGTGTTGACCTTTTAAGGAGTCTTGTCACATGACTTAGAATAAAAGCCAAAACCAGAATCTCAATTTGCAGACACTCTGTTTCAGGGTACTGATCCTCATGAGTGAAAATTGTAAGATCTGGCTTTGCTGTGTGAGAGGCATCTGACCGGTATCCAAGGGATAACAATTCTCCTTGCAGAGAGTTACAAATTAAACATGTCGAGATGAGCAGAATTAAAGCCAAAATGCTCCTGTGGGAAATACGCAAATTGTTTTGGCTTTTATCCTAAATCATGTGACAAGGCTCTATAAAGGGTCAACATTGACTTTTAGTATTGCTACTTCCTATAGGTGGCACAAGAGTTTTAGTTCTCTTCCTATCTGAAGAGACAATTTGCATATATACTAGAAGAGCATTGAGGTTTTACGTCTACTAATCTCGGCATGCTTATCATGCCACACTCTGCAAGGGGAAACATTACCCCTTGGATACAAAAAATATTGAATTCTCAGTTTATTAATAGGAAATATTTTTCACTTTCTTTCCTGCATATTTCTTGTATTCGAAAAATTCATAATAAATTTCAAATCAAAATAAATTATAAAATAAAGAATAGCAACAATATTACAAACTTAAATATTTTTATCAAGCCATATGCCGTTTTGAATATAATTGCTTTAAAAATATGCGTTCTTTCCCTATACCTGCTTCAAACACTAAAGACTCCTAGAATAGGATTTATCTTTTACTCTATGTAATAAGCCATAATGGGGATTTGAAAACAGCTTTGCCTTTAGAATGCTTCAGGCAGATGCATGCATATTGAGGTTGGCCTTCAATTATGCAGATGTAAGTAGTTACTTAAAAAGTTTACAGTACAGGATCATCTAAGTTTGTTTTCAAAGAGATTAACAAAAACTCAGCTATTTCTTTAGTTTTTATTTAATGAACAATATTAACATATATAATATACTATGCCAATGCCTCATATGTTCCTTATTTTATTGCAATTTCTATTGTTTAACTTATTTGTTTTAAAATTTGAATCTGGTGTACAAAGTATGCATAAATGTGGTAAAGATGAGTACATATGTTCCAGGCAGATTGAAATTGTATCAAATTAGGATTTCCCTGAATTCAAATTAATAGCAATTAGCTTAATGTGAGTTGAATAAAATGTCAGCCAGATGACATTTCACTGACTTGCAGAGGGCTATTAATGTGTTTAAAAATAAATTAATCCACACCTGTCTCCCTGCTGGTGAAGCCCAAAATCTACTCTGCGGCTCTTTTGTAACATCACTTGCCTACTTGGTGCAGGAATCCTTGGTGCAGAGTAAGAATGGCCAAAAAATCACACACTGGTGGTAGGAGGAAAGAATAGGTCGCATAGAGTGAAGGACCAGATGGTGAGCTGCGGTGGTTAAGCGTTGAAATGTTATAAGGGTTAAAAGCTGACCAGCGATTTCTCATTTTTACAACAAAATTTACAAAACCATTTTTTTTAGGGACCACATCATATTTAAAGTCATTTTGAGGGGTGTACATGACAGAAAATACCCCAAAGTGATGCCGGTCTAAAAACTAGACCCATCAGGATGCTCAAAGCCACATTCAAGAATTTTATTAACCTGTTACGTGCTTCACAGGAACAAAAGCTATGTGGAAGGAAAAATTAACATTTAACTTTTTTTTTGCAAAAAATTTACTTCAGAACCAATTATTTTTACTTTCACACATGTTAAAAGAGAAAATGAACCACAAAATGTATTTTGCAATTTCTCCTGAATGTGCTGTTACCCCATATGTTAGGGTAAACCACTTTTCAGCGCATAGCAGAGCTCGCAAGGGAAGGAGCACTGTTTGACTTTTTCAACGCAGAATTGGCTGGAATTGAGATCGGATGCCATGTTGCGTTTGGAGAGCCCCTGATGTTCCTAAACAGTGGAAATCCCCAACAAGTGACCCCATTTTGGAAACTAGACCCCTTAAGGAACTTATTAGATGTATGGAGAGCACTTTAAATCTTCAAGTGCTTCACAGAAGTTTGTAACGTAGAGCCGTGAAAATTAAAAATCATTTTTTTTCTCAAAAATTATTTTTCAGCCCGCTATTTTTTATTTTCCAAAGGGTAACAGGAGAAATTGGACCACAAAAGTTTTTGTGCAATTTGTCCTGAGTATGCTGATACCCCATATGTGGCGGGAAACCACTGTTTGGGTGCATGGAAGAGCTTGGAAGGGAAGGAATTCCATTTTGAAATGCAGACTTTGATGGAATGGTCTGCGGGCGTCATGTTACGTTTGCAGAGCCCCTGATGTGACTAAACAGTATAAACCCCCCCAAGTGACCCCATCTTGGAAACTAGACCCCGGAAGGAGCTTATCTACATATGTGGTGAGCACTTTGAACCCCCAAGTGCTTCACAGAAGTTTATAAACGCAGAGCCGTGAAAATAAAAATCTTTTTTTGCTCAAAAATGATTTTTTAGCACGCTATTTTTTATTTTCCTAAAGGTAGCAGGATAAATAGGACCCCAAAAGTTGTTGTGCAATTTGTTCTGAGGATGCTGATACCCCATATGTGGGGGAGAACCACTGTTTGGGTGCATGGGAGAGCTTGGAAGGGAAGGAGTGCCATTTTGGAATGCAGACTTTGATGGAATGGTCTGCGGGAGTCATGTTGCATTTGCAGAGCCCCTGATGTACCTAAACAGTGGAAACCCCCACAAATGACCCCATTTTGGAAACTAGACCCCCCAAGGAGCTTATCTTGATGTGTGATGAGCACTTTGAACCCCCAAGTGCTTCACAGAAGTTTATAATGCAGAGCCGTGAAAATATAAATTCTTTTTATTTCCACAAAAGTGGTTTTTTAGCCTCCAATTTTTAGACACCCAAAGTTGGTAAATAGTGGAAACCCCTCAATTCTTGCTGCAACCCTAACCCCAACACACCCCTAACCCTAATCCTAACCCTAACCCTAATCCCTAATCCTAATTCACCCTAACCCCAATTCTAACCCTAGCCCTAACCTTAGCCCTAAACCTAACCCTAGCCCTAACCCTAGCCCTAGCCCTAACCCTAACCCTAGCCCTAACCCCAAACCTAGCCCTAACCCTAACCCTAGCCCTAGCCCTAACCCTAGCCCTAACCCTAACCCTAATGGAAAAATGAAAAAAAAAATATTTTCTTTATTTCATTATGTTTGCCTAACTAAGAGGGTGATAAACGGGGGGGTTACTTACTATTTTTTTTATTTTTATCACTATGATAGTTTATCATAGTGATCAAAATGAATGAGTGGAATCTGCCAGCCGGAGCCTGCAGATTCCCGGCAGGTGCACTGCGCATGCGCCCATCATTTTCTCCGGATCCAAGGTGGCGGCGCCCACTGGAGGACACCGGTGGGACACAGGACCACTGGGAGGGGACCCTGGACCACGGAGAGGTATCGGGGGTATCGGGACCCTATTTCTCTCTCCTCTGATGTGCGATCACATCAAGAGGAAAGAGAAATTAAATGCAAAATCGCAGCTTTTTTTTGCGGTCGCCGTTATAGGGTTAATAACGGCGATCGCAAAAGTGGGGTCGGCAAAAACCGACCCGATTCATGTTCTCTGGGGTCTCGGCTACCCAATGCAGCCGAGACCCTGGAGAAAATCCGACATTGTGGGGCACTATTTACTTACTCCTCAGCGACGTGAATTCACAGTGCTGTGGTTTAAGTACCCTTAATTACCTCCGTTAAAAGGCATATCGGCGGTCGTAAGGGGTTAATACTAATTACAACATCACCTAACAATAGTGGATTAATGAACTAAACTACAAGACATTAGGAATTGTGTAATAAACCAATGCAAATTAATTAAATATAGTTTGCTCACAGTGATTCTACAGTACCTTGAAAAAGTATTCATACACTGTGAACTTTTCCACATTTTTTCACATTACACCCACAAACTTAAATGTATTTTATTAGACTTTTTGTATTATATACCAACACAAAGTAGCAAGTGTTTATGAAGTGCATCAGAAGAAAACCTCTTCTGCGTCATCTCAAAAAAAATCAGCTTCAGAAGTAAACAAAAGAACATCTAACAAGCCTGATATATTTTGGAAGCAAGCCATGTGGACTGATGAGGCTAAAATAGAACTCTGGCCACAATGATCAAAGTTATATGTGTTGAAAAAGGTTACAGAATTTCAGGAAAAGAACAACCCATCAACTATTAATCATGGGGGTGGATCAATCATGCTTTGGCGTTGTTCTGCAACTAATGGCACGGGGGACATTTCACGGGTAGAGGGAAGAATGGATTTAATGAAATTTCAACAAATTCTTGATGCAAACAGAACACCATCTGTAAAAAAACTATTATGTGTGGTAATGCTGTGGGGGGGTGGGATTATGTGTGGTGATGTGGTGAGAGGCAGGATTATGTTTGGTGATGTGGTGGGGGCGGGATTGTGTGTGGTAATGGGGTGGGGGGCAGGATTATGTGTAGTGATGTGGTGGGGGCGGAGCTACTGTGCAGGGGGCGGGATTATGTGTGGTGATGTGGTGGGGGGTGGGATTATGTGTGGTGATGTGGTAGGGGGTGTGATTGTGTGTGATAATGTGGTGGGGGGCGGGATTGTGTGTGGTAATGTGGTGGGGGTGGGATTGTGTGTGGTAATATGGTGGGGGCGGGATTGTGTGTGGTAATGGGGTGGGGGGCGGGATTATGTGTAGTGACGTGGTGGGGGGTGGAGATACTGTGCAGGGGGCGGGATTAGCGAGTAATCACAATGCCTCTTATATATATATAGATACAGTATATATATAGTATATATATATATATATATACTAGCTGAAGAGCCTGGCGCTGTCCGGGCATAGTAACTAACTGTGGTTAGTTATAACAAATTATAATAATCCTCCATCCCATAGTCCCATGCCCATATACCCATCACACATCCACGATCCCATAGGCCAGTGCCCTTATACCCATCATACATATCCTCCATCCCATAGTCGAGTGCCCATATACCCATCCTCCATCCAATAGTCCCATGCCCATATACCCATCATACATATTCTCCATCCCATAGTCCCATGCCCATATACCCATCATACATATCCTCCATCCCATAGTCGAGTGCCCATATACCCATCATACATCCTCCATCCCATAGTCGAGTGCCCATATACCCATCACACATCCTCCATCCCATAGTCCCGTGCCCATATACCCGTCATACATAGCCTCCATCCCATAGTCCCGTGCCCATATAATTGTCATACATATCCTCCATCCCATAGTCCTGTGCCCATATACTCGTCATACATATCCTCCATCCCACAGTCCCGTGCCCATATACCCATCATACATATCCTCCATCCCATAGTCCCGTGCCCATATACCCGTCATACATATCCTCCATACCATAGTCCCGTGCCCATATACCCATCATGCATATCCTCCATACCATAGCCCCGTGCCCATATACCCATCATACATATCCTCCATCCCATAGTCCCGTGCCCATATACCCGTCATACATATCCTCCATCCCATAGTCCAGTGCCCATATACCCGTCATACACATCTGCCATACCATAGTACCGAGCCCATATACCCGTCATACATATCCTCCATCCCACAGTCCAGTGCCCATATACCCATCACACATCCTCCATCCCATAGTCAACCATTATGACATCATAATGAGCGGCGGCAGGGCTTGCAACCTATGATGACATCAGCTTCGCCATGGCAACCATTGTGACATCATAATAAGGGGGCGGGGCTTGACACGCACACACTGCTTCCCCAGTATGCAAATAGGGGCATTATGACATCATAATGAGGGGCGGGGCTTGACGCGCACACACTTTTTCCCCAGTATGCAGATAGGGGCAAAATTGTTTGGTGAATTGGAACATGCGGGGTTAAAATTTCACCTCACAACATAGCTTAGGACGCTCTCGGGGTCCAGACGTGTGACTGTGCCAAATTTTGTGGCTGTAGCTGCGACGGTGCGGATGCCTATCCCGGACATACACACATACACACACACACACACATACATACATACACACATACATACACACTTTGAGCTTTATATATTAGATATACACATCTCAAAAAATAAAGGGGACACTTAAACAACGAAAGACAAATTCCAGCTCACCCGTCAATGCATCCTGATCTTGGAAGCACAGACCCACTGTGTCAAGGCGTGAAACCTTAAAAGAAAAAGGTGTCCAGCTCAACCAACTTAGTGAAATGACAAGTTTCTTCACCAAACTTCATACATAGAGGATAAAAATCTTCGGCACATGATTAAGTGAGCTTAGTCTCCAGAAATGTGTCAATACTATCACTTATCTACCACTGTACCAAAGATTTTTATCCTCTATGTATGAAGTTAGGTGAATAATCTTGCCATTTCACTAAGTTGGTGGAGCTGGACACCTTTTTCTTTGGACACTTAAAAACACATTGTAACTCCAAGTCAATCACACTTCTGCAAAGCCAACCTGTCCAGTTATGAAGCAACACCAATTGTGAATCAATTTTTCCCGCTGTTGTGCAAATGGAAAAGAAATGAGGTAGAAATTATAAGCAATCAGCAAGACAACCCCTATAAAGGAGTGGTTCTGCATGTTGTGATCACAGACCATTTTTCTTTTCTCATCTTTTTTGGTTGTTTTTTGGTCACTTTTGCATTTTGTCTTTACTATCTCAGCAAGAGGTACAGTAGCATGAGGCGGTGTCTACAAGAAATTGGAGTTGCTAAGGTAATGTTGCTCATCCAGGATGGCACATCAATGTGAGCTGTGGCAAGAAAGGTAGCTGTGTCTGTCAGCACAGTGTCAAGAGCATGGAGCAGAAACTAGGAGACAGGCTAGTGGAGGGGGCCATAGGAGGGCAACAAACCAGCAGCATGACTACTAAATCCCTTTTGTGCAAGGAGGAACAGGAGAAACAGTGCCAGAACCCTCTAAAATGAGAATATGGAAATCGGTCTTAGGAGCGCAGGAAAGCAACTCAGACAAGAGATGGGGTTAAACCACAACGCTTTTTGACGGAGGATCTGTCTTCATCAGGTGGATATTAGAACCCTCTAAAATGACTTCCAGCAAGCCACTAACATCCATGTGTCTAGTCAAACTGTCAGAAACAGACTCCAAGAGGCTAGTATGAGGGCCCGACGTCCACAAGTGGGTGTGGTGTTTACAATTCAACACCATGCATGGCAATTTGCCATAAAACTCCAATATTGGCACTTTTGGCATTGAAGCCCTGGGCACTTCATGGAAGGAGATGGAGATGCCATGGAGAATGTTCTGCTGCCTGCAACATCCTCCAGCATAACTGGTTTAGCAGTGTGTTAGTAATTATGTGGTGAGACATTTCTCTGGAGTACCACAAAGTGCTCCATGTGCTAGCCAGAGCTACGCTGTCTGAAATAAGGTATTGGGAATAGATCCTCAGACCCATTGTGAGACCATATGCAGGATCAGTGGGCCCTGGGTTCCTTCTGATGTATGACAATGCTAGGACTCATGTGGCTTAAGTGTGCCAGCAGTTTCTGCATGATGAAGACATTGATACTATGGACTGACCTGCTGTCACGGAGTGACCAGGCCTCTGTGCCACGACCCGCAGGATGGCACTCAAACCAGGACAAACAAGGGGAACACCGGGGAAACAGTTACAGCGGTGGGCCCTGCAATAGGGAATGGGGACGTGGAGACCTCTTGCACTCCCCTGAGGCAGTGTCCCTGAACACTCCTAACGTTCCCTATACAGGCTCTTCACCTGTCGCCGAGCAGGATACCTCAATCCCTAACTCGCCCTGCACCTAACCCTTACTAGTGAACTGGATGGTGCAGACACTAGTCCCACCGCTGTACTAATACACACAAGGAAAATACAACAAAACAGGGAAAACACACGCAGCTTAGCTTTGCTCTGCTGCAATTGCTCCCAGCAACAGAGTACGGCACCAGGATACAGCTTCCACCTGAATAGCTGCTAGTTCCAAGCTCTGGCTGAGCTGCAAGGAACTTCTCTCTATAGCTCCTTTCTCCACCAAGGTTGGTTGGGAATGAACAATATCACCAACAGTGATTGAGAATACCTGATACTCCTTTATACTGCAGGTAGGCGCCAGGGTAATCACACCTGCTTGGTAATTTACATGTAATAACCCCAGCGGCCACCGGGGCAAAACCAGAACTAAAGCAACTACAGTGTAATAACCCCAGCAGCCACCGGGGGCAAGACCAGAACTAAAGCAACTACAGTGTAATAACCCCAACAGCCACCGGGGACAAAACTAACCTTAAGCCAAAGGCTTAAAGGAAAAAAAGGTTATCTGTGCTAAATCTGTCACAATCCAAAAGGGATCATGACACCTGCCTTTTCCCCAGACCTGAATTCAATTGAGCACATCTGGGACATCATGTCTCATTCTATCCAACAGCGCCAAATTGCAACACAGACTGACCAGGATTTTAATGATGTTTTAATCCAAGTCTGGGAGGAGATCTGATAGGAGAACATCGGCCGCCTCATCAAGAGCATGGCCAGATGTTGTATGCTGCCTGCAACATCCTCCAGCATGACTGATTTGGCAATGGATTAGTAATTGTGTGAAACAGCCCTCCATGTGCTAGCTAGAGGTACACTGACTGCCATTTGGTACTGCGATGAGATCCTCAGACGCATTGTGAGATCATATGCATGTGCACTGGGCCAGGGTTCCTTCTGATGCATGACAAGTCTAAGCCTCATGTGGCTGAAGTGTCAGCAAATTCTGTATGATGAAGGCATTGATACTATGGACTAGCCTGCCCATTCCCCAGACCTGAATTCAATCAAGCACATCTGTGGCATCATGTCTCATTCCATCCACCAACTCCACGCTGCACCACTGACTGTCCAGGAGTTGACTGATGTTTTAATCCAGGTCTGGGAAGTGATCCCTTAGGAGAATATTCACTGCCTCATCAGGAGCATAATCAGGCACTGTATGGAGCTCACACAGGCATGTGGAGGCCACATACTACTAAGCATATTTCCTTGTCTTGAGGCATTTACTCTAAATATGGATCAGACTGTAATTATTATTTTTCACTTTGATTTTGAGTATCATTTAAATCCAGGCCTCCATGGGATATTAATTTTGATTTGCATTAATCAGTTTTATGTTTTATTGTTCTCAATGCATTCCGCTGTGTAATGAATAAGAATTTGCAAGCAAAATATTTAATTCAGTGATATCTAGGATGTGGTACTTGCGTGTTCACTTTATTTCTTATTTTTTAGCTATATAAATATATATATATCTATATATATATATATTTATTGTTTATCTGAGCTTCTATTCCAAAGTTGTTCTGACATGGATTTCTAATGCACATACATAAAGGTACTGTCACACTTAGCGATGCACCAGCGATCCCGACCAGCGATATGACGCGATCAGGATCGCTGGTGCATTACTAGTGAGCTGCCACACAGGCAGATCTCACCAGCGACATCGCAGAGGACGGGGGTCGCTACTTACCTGTCACACTAGGCGATCCTGACGTCCTCCCGCCCGCATCCACGCTCATCGCTCGTCTCTCCACAGGAAGCCCAGCAGGAAGCTGACGACGAGAAACGGTCCAGGACATTCTCGCGCGATCAGCGATAAGCAGCAGGGGAGTGGGTCAGAGGTAAGTATCAGACATAGCGATATCGCTAGCAATATCGCTATAACGTCACAAAACCAGTGACGATATAACAATATTGCTAGCGATATCGCTTAGTGTGATAGGCCCTTAAGTCTCATTGATTATAAGATATCTGTTTAAAGAGAACCTCTCAAAAGTTTGAGCACAACATGAAGTAGTAGCTTAGAGGTGAGTTAAGCGCATATTTTTTTGTTTTATTACTTCTCCTCCCCATTGCAGAGATATTAGCTTGTAGAGTTTAGTTATTTTATGTTTTAATTTGTGATGATACATAAATCATCTATCTGTATCTCTACACAGTAGCTGCAGAATTATATGTCATTATAAACCCTTTCACATTTGACCTCAAAGCGCTGTCAGCTCTCCGTCTTCATCTACACTACAGCTATTCTGTATCTTAAACAGTAGCTGCATAAATCAGTGAAGAGAAGAAAGTGTGTTCTCTTCTCCCCTGCATAATGCTGCCAGCTTATGATTGGTCAACCTCATGCAGTAGATGAAGTACCTGCCCCCAGACACCAATCCCTGGTAATGCTCAGTTGAACTATACCATAAAATGTAAACTTAAATTTGACAAGCTATTATTTTCCATCAGAGATGAGAAATAAAAAAACCTGCATTTTACTCTTGTCTACAGTCACTATTCCCATGAGTTGCCCAGTTGAACATGCCTAAACTGGTTACATTTTCTCTTTAATAATGTTTTTAATTTGTATTTTGAATCTGGAGACCGATCCACTTTAAAGTCAAGTATTGCTACAAATATACAGAAATATATAAAAAAAATTGTCACATTATTCAAACAAAATTTCTACTGACAACTCCCATTAAATACATGGTCTACTTGTGTACTAGAAGAACATTTATCAGTAATCAGAAATTAAAATGCTATTGATGTCACTAATTTATATATTTTATTTGCAATGCAAACTTAGCAGTTTTTATATTTTGTAAAAAAATGCTAACTTAAAACATCACCTACAATAAATATCAAAAAAGGAAGGAAGGAAGAAATGAAGTAAACTTAAATAAACAAAAGAGAGGTATAGATTACCTGAAATTTTCAAAACCAATAAAAATCCCAAAGAATTAGAGCCAAAAAAAGAAATAAATACAAGAAAATCAACTGAACTGTGTTAATATTAGTGAAGGTGCTAAAAAAATCTGAGAAATTAAATTACTCATATATGTATACATTGTGCTCGCAAAGTTGACAAAGTTGAGAGATGTTTTTAAGCTTCATTTCACTCATAATAATAATAATAATAATCTTTATTTATATAGCGCCAACATGTTCCGCAGCGCTTTACAGTTTAACAGTTTCAAAACACAAGTCTTAAGTAACACCGCTAACAATACAATAATTAAAGCAAAATAAGACAACCCTGCTTTTGAGAGCTTACAATCTACAATGAGGTGGGGGAGATACAAAGTACAGGTGTGTATTTACAATGGTGTATTTACAATTATGGTCCAGCCGTCTTGAGGGATGGATGGAGATAGTGAATGGGCTATACACAGGCCGCTCTGAACAAATGTGTTTTGAGGAAACGCCTGAAACTATGCAAATTGTGGATAGTCCTAATTTCCTGGGGTAGAGCATTCCATAGGATTGGTGCAGCATGGGACAAGTCTTGGAGTCGGGAGTGGGAGGTAAGGATTAGTGCAGAGGTTAGTCGAAAGTCATTTGCAGAGCGCAGCAGTCGGTTAGACTGATAGACAGAAATGAGGGAGGAGATGTAGGGGGGTGCTGCACTGTGGAGTGCTTTGTGGGTAAGAACAAGTACTTTGAATTGGATCCTATAATGAATGGGCAGCCAATGTAAGGACTGGCAAAGAGCTGACTCATCCGAGTACCGATTATCGAGATGGATGACCCTGGCTGCTGCTTTAAGAATGGACTGGAGAGTGGATAGTCGAGTAACAGGGAGGCCAATTAATAGAGCGTTGCAGTAGTCCAGGCGGGAATGGATCAATGGTACAGTGAGGGTTTTTGTTGTTTCCATGGTGAGAAAAGGGACGATTCTAGAGATGTTCTTTAGGTGTAAGCGGAAAGAGCGGGCAAGAGATTGTATATGGGATGTGAGGGAGAGATTGGTGTCAAACATAACACTGAGAAAGCGTACCTGCTACTGGGGTGTTACTATGGTGCTGCCCACAGAGAGGGAAATGTCAACTTTAGCGACGCTAGTAGAGGGCGGGAGCAGAAGAAATTCACTTTTTGAGAGGTTGAGTTTCAGATAGAGAGTGGAAATAATATTGGAGACTGCAGACAGACAGTCACTGGTGGTCTGTAGTACAGCGGGGGTAAGGTAGGGGGATGACGTCTATAGTTGTGTGTCATCAACATAAAGTTGGTGCTGAAAGTCAAATCTGCTGATGGTTTGTCCAATTGGGGCTGTGTAGAGAGAGAAGAGAAGGGGGCAAGGACTGAGCCCTGAGGTACCCCGACAGTGAGAGGAAGAGGAGATGACGTGGAGCCTGAGAACAAAACACTGAAGGAGAGGTCAGAAAGATAGGAAGAGAACCAGGAGAAAGCAGTGTCCTTAATGCACAGTGACTAGAGCCTAGAGAGTAGGAGATGGTGGTCAACAGTGTCAAAAGCTGCAGAAAGGTCTAGAGGAATGAGCAGAGAATGGTGACCATTATGTTTTGCTGTCAGAAGGTCATTGGTCACTTTGATGAGTGCAGTTTCAGTCAAATGTAGGGGGCGGAAGCCGGACTGTGAAGGGTCTAGGAGGGAGTGAGTGGAGAGGTAATGGGTAAGCCGGGAGTAGACTAGGCACTCTAAAAGTTTAGAGATGAAGGGAAGATTGGAGACTGGTCTGTAGTTGTTTGCTCAGGATGGGTCTAGAGTGGGTTTCTTTAGTAACAATGGCATGTTTGAAGGAGGATGGGAAAATGCCCGAGGAGAGGAAGAGGTTAAAGATTGTAGTTAGGTGAGTTGTGACGACTGGAGAGAGAGACTGGAGGAGATGTGAGGGAAAGGGGTCAGTAGTACATGTAGTTGGACGAAAAGAAGAGAGGAGTCTGGAGACTTCTTCTGTGATGGGATCAAATGTGGAAAGTGAGCAATGGGAAATGCAGGGAGGGACGGGAGTCACAGCACTTGGTGATGTGGGAGCAGATTGCCTGACAGATATTATCTATTTTTTCTATAAAGTGGAAGGCCAGGTTATCAGAACAAATGTCTGTGTTAGTGGCTTGCGCTTTTGGCCTGAGGAGGGAGTGAAAGGTGTCAAAAAGTTTCTTGGGGTTGTTGTCTAGTGACGAGATCAGGGTGGTGAAGTAGGTCTGTTTGGTGAGGTGAAGTGCAGCATTATAGGTTCTTAACATAAATTTGAAGAGGATGAAGTCTTCTGATGTGCGGGTTTTCCTCCATAGGCATTCAGCACTCCTAGAGCATTGCTGGAGAAGTTGAGTTTGCGATGTGAGCCTGGGTTGTTTTACTCATATTTTCTATCTCTTTAAATTTTGGTAGGTTGCCTTTCATATGATGCTACTTCTCAAATACTTAGTAACTTTAGCTCTGCCTCCCTTGTTACAGCAATCTTAAACATGTAAGAAAGCATGTCATTAGAGTTGAGCGAAACAGATCGGTCAAATTCAAAAATCGCCGACTTTCGCCAAAGTTGGGCTTCGACGATCGAAACCCGACCCTAGCGTGAGGTCGGCAATGAGGTTGCTGATCAGCGCGCCAAAGTAGCCTTTCAAATCATGCTTTCAGTGCCTTTTCTCACCCAATGATGGAGGACGCACACTGTGGGCAACGCAATGACATGCGCAGCAGCCAGCACCATCTTAGAGAAGGGCATTGATGTGATTGGCTGGCTTTGTGTGGCGTCACAGTGGGTATAAAAGGCTGTGAACGCAGACCGCCATCTTACTTCTGCCGATCTTACAATAGGGAGAGGTGCTGCTGCTGATTCTGAACAGGGAGAGCGTTAGGCAGGGAAGAAGAAAAAAAACTGCTTCTCCTGATAGCGTTTTTCACTGTACAGTTAGTGTGCAGTGAAAGGGGAGGATTTTTGTTGTGTGAAGCAGCGCTGGTGGTGATTAGGCTGCCTTTTAAGCCTACCTGCTAGCTGCATTGCTGTGTGCGCACTGCTGTTCGAACTGCTTTTTTCAAAGCACTCCAAATTTTATTATTTTGTCCTGGTGAGTTACTGAGCGTTCATTTTTTCACACACTGTCAAAACCTCAGGTAACACATGTGCACCTGCTCCGATCGAAGGTAGCCTAGAATGCTCCATTGCTACCCCCACTGTAAGACCACCGCCACCATTAAGCACACCACCAGCACTAAATGTGGAGGTGTCGTCGCAAGGCCAAAGAACTCAGGGAATCACAATGGTTTTGCAACACAACCCTGAATCTAGGCCATCACCACCAATACCATTACCAACCCCCTCTCCCTCCAACCGGTCCACTGCTACTTCCCCCATATGTAGCTCTCCATTCCAGCTCACCCTACCAGACACTCTGAGTAGGACAAGAAAGTACTCATCCTCTCATCCGCGTACACTGTGTTTGAATGCCTACATTGCCAAACTAATCCCATTAGAGATGATGCCCTACCGTTTGGTTGAAAGCAAAGCTTTCTGTGACCTCATGGCCTACGCTGTCCCATGCTATGACCTACCCTGTCGGCACTTCTTTTCTCGAAAAGCCATCCCTGCCCTCCACCGGCATGTGAAAGACCGCATTGTCCATGCACTAAAACAGTCAGTGAGTGGAAAGGTGCACCTCACAACAGATGCATGGACCAGTAGGCATGGCCAGGGCCGTTACGTGTCCATCACTGCGCACTGGGTTAATGTGGTGGATGCAGGCTCCACTGGGGACAGCAGCGGTGGAACAGTGCTGCCTTGCCCACGGTATAGGAAACAGTTGGCTGTAGGCTTTTGCTCCTCCTCCTCTTCTATCAGCGAAAGCTCGTCCACAGAGCGCAGTCGCATGAGCACTACATCCGCCGCTGGCAGTGTTGTACACAAGGTGTCCCAGTGTGTTAAAGACGATGTCTTTGAGCGATAACAGACACACCACGGAGGTACTGGCCGACTACTTACAGCGACAAACTGAGTCATGGCTGGGCAGTCTACATCTTGAGGCAGGCAATGTAGTCAGTGATAATGGCCGTAATTTTGTGGCAGCCATAGCCCGCGCAAAACTCACACACATTCCTTGCCTGGCTCACACTTTGAACCTGGTGATGCAGTGCTTCCTTAATAATTATCTGGAGTTAACATCCATGCTCCATAAGGTGTGAAGACTGAGCTCGCACATCCGTCGCTTGGCCGTACACTCCAGTCATATGCAGAAGCTGCAGCGATTGCTCCACATCCCCAAGCTCCGCCTAATCATAGACATTGCAACAAGGTGGAACTCCACCCTGTACATGGTTGAGAGGCTGTGAGAACAGAGGCAGGCTGTAATGCATTTGTGGGAGGATACCCGGGCAGGCAGTTTGAAGGAAGACATGGAATTGTAGGGTGTGCAGTGGTCAAACCTGAAAGACCTCTGTAAAGTCCTTCAGTGTTTTGATGAATGCACACGACTGGTAAGCGCAGACGATGCCATCATAAACATGAGCATCCCACTTATGCGTCTGCTCATGCAAAGTTTGACGCACATTAAGGATCAGGCGTCTGCAGCGGAGGAGGAGGAGGGAAGCCTTGATGACAGTCAGCCATTGTCTAGTCAGGGAACTGTCCTGGATGAGGTGGAAGAAGAAGAGGAAGAGGAGGAGGATGAGGGGATGATTATTTTGGGCAGGATGATGTTTCTCAGGGGGCAAGAGAAAATGTTGGCGTTCCAAGGTCAGGTACAGTGTTTGTGTGTGACTGTAGGGATGTGGATTTGCCAGAAACTGCTCCTCCACCCACCACGGGCAGTGCATCATTGACACCTGGAACATTGGCCCACATGTCCTATCATGCCTTGCGGATCCTAAAAAGGGACCCCCGCATTGCCAAAATGATGAGGGATGACGACTACTGGCTGGACAGCATCCTCGATCCACGCTACAAAGGCAAATTACACAACATCATGCCACAGGAGAACCTGGAGATATTATTGCAAACAAGCAAGCAATTCTGGTAAAGTGTTTGTTTGAGGCTTTCCCAGCACCCAGCAGCGGTGCTGATTCTCCCATGAGCCATAGTGGGCACAATGGAAGAGGTGTTAAAGGTGCACACAGCAGAAGTGGCGTTGGAGAAAGGGGTTTAATGACCATGTTGTGGAATGATTTCTCAAGTACCGCTCACACGACTGCTAATATTGCATCGATTAAAAGTGACAGGAGGCAGCAGTTGTCAGCTATGGTTACAAACTACTTTTCCTCCCATATCGATGTTCTCCCTCACAGGTCATTCAACATTGACTATTGGGCCTCTAATCTGGACGCCTGGCCTGAATTGGCGCAATATGCCTTACAGGACCCAAAATGTTGATGATCTAACCTTCATTAAAATGAACCATGCATGGGTTTCAATGGATTTTGTCCCACCTTCCCCTGATGACACATAGGTTACCAGAAAAGTGCCTCAGTTTTTTCCTCCTCTTCCTCGGAATTGCCCAATTATGCCCTTTGCAGCAGCTGAATGTCCAGCCATCACATCAACATATGCCAATTTTTAGAACCTCCCTAACTGGGCTGCCCACCCCTTCCCCAACAGCTGGGGTCAAGACCTGGCGCACCCGGGCAAGTGCCGTTGCTCTGAACAGGTGGATGGGCCCACTGATGGCCGACGGCAATGGCACAGGGCCTCTCATTGTACAATACAGTGTCTCAGACAGTGGGAGGGCCCACTCGCCGTCAGACGCACCAGGATACTATGAGGGGCCCTGTGCGAGTACCGTCGACCATGATTGTGCCCCCCTGCTTGGTCATGGCCACAGCACTTGCAAGTTGCAATACTTACCTCTCCCTGCTCCACCGCTGTGTAGTCTGGGCAGTTAAATCCTTCACAGGGACGGCAACTAGAAATTTGGTGTAATGATCAATGATGGTTAAGATGTAGCTATGGCCTGTCCTGCTGGCCTCTACCTTCAGATGATCAATGGCTACCATTTGTAATGGACGTCAACTTACAAGTGGATGCAGTGGTGCTTTATGATCACCTTTCACAGTTGTGATAGTCACAGATGTGTGACATTCCTGCCACCATTTTTCAATGTCTCCTCTCATGCCAATCCAATAGAATCGACTACGGCCTGTGGCTTCTGTCTTTTGCACTCCAAAATGACCAGACACATCATGATAGGCAGTGAGGACCATGTCTACATCTCTACCTGTGATCACAATTTGATGGAGACGAGTAACGGTGATGTAATCCACTCTACTGCGATAAAACAATCCTTTCTTCACAAAGAACCTTTTTCACTTTCTCCACAGACACAGTAATTGAGGGTCTGCATCGCCTCTGCAACATCTACCGGGAGGTTTTCCCGTGGTGAGTAATTCCAAAATTTCTGCTAACAGTCGACTTTGCATCTATTCTTGTTTCCATGTAGTTTCCAGTAGTGGAGATTCTGGACTGGCTTACTGAGATTGAAATATATACAAAGATTTAAAAGTACCAGAACACTGTATACTGGTGTACGCTATGAATACCTTTCGCTTTTTCTACTTTTTTAATTCTGGTGTAATACATAATGAGCCTGTGAGTGTCTGTGTCTGACTCCGGATGTATAGACGGAAATTTAGCCCTAGACTGGACACACCTGGTATGTGCTGAAACAGTATCTTGTTTCAAAAATTTGTATTAAGGTATCATCTGTAGGATAACCAACTGTGGGGGGGACCCTCTTCTTGCTGCAGACAAACATGAGACTGAGACAGAGTTTGTATTGAACAGGTCCGTTTTTAGTGCCCATCCTTCTGTCGACAACAGCAATTCACCACAGCCATTTCACATTTCTCTGTACACAGGCCCCGGTACCTTCACTTCCTTTGCAACTATAATCGTGGTGTCTTCTGTGGCTCTTCCACTGTGGCTGGCCTAGGCCCAACCACCACAGCACTGCACCAGTCTGAGCACACCGTCCGTATGATAGCCCCAGGCCGTCTTCGTCTGCGGCTACTGTCGTCTGGGCCACCCCCCTGTGACGGCCTCAACTGTCAGTCCTCTCTGGAGCTTTTCCACTGTTTCTATTTCCTCAGCAGAACTTCCTCTTTACTGTGCTCCCTTCGCTGACTGACTCTTCCAGAACCTTCCCTCGGCCTTTTATATTTTCAGTTCTGGTAACTCCGTCCATCATCACCTAACAGTTTCTCTGACCAATGGCAGTTATTCAGTCCCACTCCTACACTCTCCACTGCCCTCCAATGGGAAAGCTAAAGCACTGCACCCTTTCTCTTTATCTTAGCGATTTCACACCTACACTGCGCTACACTTCTGCTTCTCACAACAAGCTGGTTTGTCTGTCAGTCCACCTTCCCTACATCATCCATAGTGAGCGAGCATGTGTGGGTTACGCCTTCTATATATACGGTGAATCGGAGAAACACATTTTTACACTATACTCGATACAGCTTGTATCTTGTTATACAGTACCTTTGTTCGATATTTAGCATTACGGTCAAATCCATACTGTGTAAGCGTCTGAGAGTGACTACAGGACTATTTATATGGAGATTTCAATTGTACCCTAAAAAATATATACTTGCTATCTTGTTATCCAGGACCTTTTTGACACTTTTTATTATGGTCAAAACCAAACTGAGTGAGCGTCTGAGGGTGACTACGGAAATAAATACCGATATTTTCAATTTGGTCAACACTGTATACAGCAGAACACTTCTGATACAGTAACCTTTTTAGCTATTTAGATTCTGGTGCAATCCATAATGAGCCTGTAAACGTCTGTCTGTTACTCCGGCAATATATTCGGAATTTTAAGATTACCCCAACACTGTTTACAGCTGTACGCTTGTGTTACATAACCCATTTACAGCTTTTCATATTCTTGTGTAATCCATACGGGGCCTGAGAGCGTTTGTGTCTGCCTCCTGAAATGTATACGGATAATCAGAAGGTTTACACTATACTATATATAACTTGTATCTGGTGATACTGTACCCTTTTTCAACTTGTTATTTTATTGTGTAATCCATACTGAGCCTGTGAGAGTTTGTGTATGCCTCATGAAATACATACAGAGATTTAATGTTATCCATAGACTGTATAGAGCTGTACGCTTCTGATACAGTACCATATATCTTCTGGTATTTTGGGTCCATTTTCCAAAACATGAGGAAGTATGGTGGAAGAGGATGTGGATGTGGGCGTGGGAGGCCACCTGGTACTGATGGTGGTGGTGCATCTGCTGGTAGTGCCAAAAACACTTTGGTATCGTATGATGGTTGTTCACACTGGGATGCATTGAGGGTGTGCTGGCCAGCCCGCCTAGTTGAATAGTAGGGGCATGACTAATAGACTGTGAGCCAGACACTGTGTAGTTCCCTTGTGTGAACAGTGCCCTATGCGGGCCTTTGTTGTGCAATTTTATACTGGGCAGTCGCCCCCTCCAGGAATGGGTAGGTGGAGAGTGGCTGTTAATCTGGTATTTTGCACCTGTGTTGCTAACATCTTGTGTTATGAATGAGTCACCGTAGGAGGCAAAAACAGAAATGCTAGCTAAGTCCAGAAAACCAGAGAAGTTGGCAGCTATCGGATTGCAGACCCCTGAACCTATCAACAACAACTAGCAGTAGCCGTGGGGGGTTCCTACGATGCCCTAGACCCCTCGATCACAGCCGGAGAACTGTCTAGCCTAAAGACAGAAAGGGAAATATAAACTGCCCCAGAGCAGGCCCCAAAGCAATAGGCAGCCCCCAACATATAATGACGGTGAAGCAAGAAGAAAAAACACTAACACAGATAGAAAGATAGGCTGAGCAAATGATGGGGCCCAAGATAACTAGATAGGACAGGATAGGAAAGCTGCTCTCTGCAATCCGCGAAAAACCCTATAAAAATAAGAGCCAACAGACTGACAGGGAAAAAGGCCCTGAAGACGCTAGGCTTCAAAAAGACTATGTCAGTACTCAGGTATTTTCTGAAGACAGAGCAAACCGACAAAAAAGGAATTCAGCTCACCCCCCCGCAGGGAATGGCAGAATCCAGAAAAGCAAGGCAAACTAAAACCAAAACACAAATGTAAAAAGGCAAAGCAGAAAACTTAGCTTTTGAGGAGCAGGAATCAGACTGGTCTCCTAGAATTCCACAGAGAAATCACCAGCGAGGCAGAAGGGCGTCGGCTGCCTTATATCCAGTCAGAGATCCCTGTCGCCCAGTCATCCTCTCCCAGCTCAGGTGCTTGGTAATCAGCCTTACTACCTTCCTTCACCAGAAGAGGGAGTTCATCAGACCTCAATGGTGAAGGGGAAAATGAACTCATAACCATCTTGCTTTATGGGCTGGCTGCACCCTGCAGTGCATTTGTTCTTAGACCTGGGCAGGCAAGTGTTGCTGCCTTTTTTTCTGCTGTTTAAAAATGAATTTTTGGAGACCTTAAGTCTTCTTTAGTGGCTTTGCTATTTAGTTTAGTGTAGGGACCCGTAAGCGTGAGGAACTTTGGCACAGTTTACGGGCGCAAGTATTTTGGCCAAAATATCAGCTAATACCTCACTAATTGTGTACTTTTTGCACTATGTAATGTTCAGGGTGCAGCTGAGCCCAAACACTTTTGGTCTCGTATGAGGGGTGTTCACACTGGGATGCATTGAGGGTGTGCTGGCCAGCCCGCCTAGTCGAATAGTAGGGGCATCACTAATGGGCTGTGAGCCAGACACGGTGTAGTTCCCTTGTGTGAGCAGCGCCCTATGCGAGCCTTTATTGTGCAATTTTATACTGGGCAGTCACCCCCTCCATGAATGGGTAGGTGGAGAGTGGCTGTTAATCTGGTATTTTGCACCTGTGTTGTTAACATCTTGCTTTATGGGCTGGCTGCACCCTGCAGTGCATTTGTTCTTAAGCAGGAGTTACACATAGCAATCTCGCTAGCGAGATCGCTGCTGAGTCAGAACTTTTGTGACACAACAGTGATCTCACCAGCGAGATCGCTGTGTGTGACAGCGATCAGCGACTGGCCCCCCTGCCGGTATCGCTGATCGCTGCAAGAAACCTCTGGACATATTTTTCGTCGCCGGTCTCTCGGTGACCAGCACGCACCACTGTGTGTGACAGGCGGGAGACCAGCGATCAGCTGTAAAAAAGAATAAAAAAATATATATTGTTATTTTCACCTTCCAACGTCCCACGCAGCCATCCTGCCTCTCTCCACGCTCCCGGTCCCAGTGATCCTTTGCACGAATGACCGCGAGTCGTCGCGCTGCCGTGAGACCGTGACATTCTCGCGGTCATTCTCGCAAAGGATTACTGGGACCGGAGCGTGGAGAGAGGCAGGATGGCTGCACGGGACGTCGGAAGGTGAGAATAACAATATTTTTTATTTTAATTCTATTTTTTTACAGGGATATGGCATCAGCGCTAACGAACACAGCGATGCCGGGTGCTCGGCATCACTGTGCTTATCGCTGGTGAAGCTGTCTGTTTGACAGCTCTCCAGCGATCACATAGCGACTTACCAGCGATCCTGACACGTTGATATCATTGTCGGGATCGCTGGTAAGTCGCTATGTGTGACTCCAGCTTTAGACCTGGGTAGGTAAGTGTTGCTGCCTTTTTTTCTGCTGTCCAAAAACAAAATAGCAGCTAAGGCAGAAGGTGTTGAGCCAGCGTCATGGTGTAGCTCTGGAAGGCCTGTAAGGCTCCCTTTTCTTGGAGTAGGTAGACTGCTTTTAAAGCCGGAGTATCAGGAACTGTTTGTGGCTTACATTGCTGAAACAGCCGTAACTGCAGGCTTCTGGTCAGGAGCAACCCCTTTCTTTGTGTCCTTCACCCATACCAAAAGTGAAGGATGTGGAAGCACACACCTCAGATTACTCCATGGAGCTCTTTTCACATACCATGCCTGGGTTAATTAAAAATAGGGCCCATCATGTACTGGAGCAATGTAAATGGGGCAGATCAGACATTGGAGCAGCATCTAAGGGGCACATTATACACTGGAGCATTACAAATGTGGCCCATTATATATGGAGCATTATTAGGGCCCATGATACATTGGAGCATCATCCATGAGGCCCATCATGTACTGGAGCATTGTAAATGTGGCAGAACAGACACTGGCGCAGCATCTAAGGGGCACATTATACACTGGAGCATTACAAATGGGGCCCATTATATATGGTGCATAATTGGAGCCCATCATACACTGGAGCATCATCCATGAGGCCCATCATGTACTGGAGAAATGTAAATGGGGCAGATCAGACACTGGAGCAGCATCTAAGGGGCACATTATACACTGGAGCATTACAAATGGCTCCCATTATATATGGAGCATTATTGCAGCCCATCATACACTGGAGCATCATCCATGAGGCCCATCATGTACTGGAGCAATGTAAATGGGGCAGATCAGACACTGGAGCAGCATCTAAGAGGTACATTATACACTGGAGCATTACAAATGTGGCCCATTATATATGGAGCATTATTAGAGCCCATCATACACTGGAGCATCATCCATGAGGCCCATCATGTTCTGGAGCATTGTAAATGGGGCAGATCAGACACTGGAGCAGCATCTAAGGGGCCCATTATACACTGGAGCATTACAAATGGCTCCCATTATATATGGAGCACTATGTGGAACTCATCATATACTGTATGGAACATTATATGTGACAAATTATTTGGTATGAAGAAATATATGGGGCTGTTTATTCTGCATGGCGCACAATGTGGTGGCCATAACACTGTATGGAGTAATATACTGTCCTGATATTGAGCTATTGTACAATTTAAACTAAATCAGTCATGTCTTGTAAGCAGTGAAGTATGTGTCATTGTACTGTACCTATATTTCTGTGGTGTATCGAAGCATCATGAGTTGTGGGATGTGTTAAACGGGCGCAATGACACTCTTTGGCCCAGGGCACACGAAAACCTGGAGCCAGCCCAACCCACCTGCAACTTTAGCCAAATAACCCCCAGTTTTCAATACGTAGCTATTATTAGGAAGTAAATTAAGGTTGACAAGCTTCAGTTATAATAATTGATGTTTTTGGCATTGAAATGGGCACTGTAGGTGTGTTTACTGTCTTCCACTCCCTGCCGACTTTGCTTCCCCATTGACTTGCATTGGGTTTCGTGTTTCAGTCGGCCTCTGACTTTTCCCTATAGTCGGCCGATTTCGTTTGACCTGACTTTTGCAAAAGTCGAGTTTCATGAAACCCGACTCGACCCGAAAAAAGGGAAAGTCGCTCATCTCTACATGTCATGTCTCCTTTGTGATTTTTGCAATCTAAGAAAAAATGGCAGCTGTCTTGTTGAGCTCTCAGCTCTCCTTTCCAGCTGTCCCCAAAACCCAGACCCGTGTACACTTAAAGCCAGGCTTTATCATAAAAGCATGCACTGAAGACCACTGCACAAGCTCCAGGGCCTACTCATAGCAAGAGAAACAGGCCCAGAGTGAACACTGGCATAGAGATGTGGCACAACAGAAGTGCAGAATATTGGACAGTGGACAAGGAGTGATGGAAGTTCTTGGAATGTCATCTATCTCATCATCTGTTGCACCGTATTTCAGGCTTGGTGTTCATTGTAGGCTGGAGTTCACTGAAAATTTCATGACAAAATTTAAATGGTAAATTCAAATTTTGTCACACTAATCCCTCTCTCTAAGCAGAATGCAGAAAAGGATTCCAGTTTGTCAAGGAGTGCTTCTGGCTGATTCATTAATTACTCCGAGTATTTCAAGGAATATCCAGAAAAAGAAGGGGAGTGCATATCTAAGTGCAGAGTTTTAATTATGTCAGATAGAGATAAAACATTCTTCTCACCTTTTTGGTGTCTTGTTGCTCAGCGTATAATTCCATGTTTGGGTACTGGAGTAATCGTCTGGAACTGCTGGCCTGCAGCTCAAAACAGGTGGAGCGAACTACCTTGTAGGAGATTCGTCAGAGAATGCAGAAAAGGATTTCCAGTTTGTCAAGGAGCACTGGAAATCTTTCTCTGCTCTCTCTAAGCTGAGTAGTTAATGAAGAGATAAACATTGCCAACCCTACTTGACCTTTAGGCTTGTTGCACCTCATTGGTAAGATGTTTTCTTTGTTTCCTTTCTAGGGCATATACCTTAGAGGAAACAGTGGAGTAAATTATGGTTACAAGTAAATTAATATTCATAAATCAGGTTATTTCTGTTAAGATTAAAACTTCATTTCACATGTATTACTTATTGAAATAATTTTCTAAGGATACTGGCTTCTCTCAATAAAATATTAAAAATTAAGATAATATTAATTAAACATTGACAGAAGCAAGAAAAGTTGCTAGCCAGAAGGTATACAAATCACATATTTGCGGTCACTTGACAACTACTCGAGCAGACAACAGAGGGGAATTCTGAGAGTGTGCATATAAAACACTTTTATACTAACTGCATAATTTTAAGTTAAGCCCCAGAAACCTCATTAAGATTGTGCTCCATTTATTGTTTTCTCAAAATTGTTAAATTGCGGTTTAAAAAAAAATAAAGTAAGAATGCAATATTTAGCTTCCAAACTAGACATGACCAAACTGAGAAATGGCCCTAATAAATCAGTAAATCAAAGTTCATTTGTTATTTAGCCATTTTGTGCTGTGGTATATCCTCTTTTTTTTCGTCACTTTTAGCACATTAAAAATGTTGAGGCAATTTTCCATGAGTCTTTAAAAAGTTATGTTTTTTTGATTGATGCAGCTGCATATTATCTTTTTGATCTCTACGCTCTTTCACAGATGACACATTTCGATCAGTTCTATTCAACATGGAATTTGATGAGCGAGGATGTGACAGAATAACACAGAATTTTATTTTTTTCATTTATATATAATGAGAAATAAATATGCAACCTAACAAATATAGCAGGGAAATGTCAATCGAGCTTAGTCAAACATAGCGTCATTCTTCACTTAACCCCTTGCCTACATTGGACGTACTCTTCCATCCATGTGACCTGGGACCTAAGTCCCAAGGACGGAATAGTACATCCAACGCGATCAGTGGCACTCACGGGGGGAGCGCCACTAATCGCGGCCGGGTGTCAGCTGATTATAACAGCTGACACCCGGAACTATGTGTCAGGGGCGGTCATAAACCACCCCCAGCACATTAACCCCTGGCACACTGCAATCAAACATGATCGCAGTGTACCACAGGCACAGTGAAGAATCGCGCAGGGATTCCCTGCGACCCCCGGAGCGACGCGATGTGCTGGGTCGCTCCAAGGGTCCTACTCCCTGCATGCCCCCGGATCCAAAATGGCCACAGGGGCCTTCAGGGGCCTGTAGGAAGGCTGCTTCCTCAGTGCCTGCTGAGAGCAGGCACGGAGGAAGCCTGTAGCAGTGCCTGTCAGATCACTGATCTGACACAGCACTGTTTAAAGTGTCAGATCAGCGATCTGACATTTCACAGTAATGTCCCCCCAGGGACAATGTAATAAAGTAAAAAAAAAATCCCCAAATAAATAAAAAAAAATTCCATAATAAATTCTTTTTTTCTAAATTAAAAAAAACTATAAAATTACATATATTTAGTGTCACTGCATCTGTAACGACCCGCCCTATAAAACTGTCCCACTAATTAACCCTTTAGCCAACCCCTTAAAAAAAAGCAAAAAACAATGCTTTATCATCATACCGCCGAACAAAAAGTGCAATAATGCGTGAAAAAAATGAGCCGCCACACAGCATCATCAGCGAAAAAATAAAAAAGTTATAGCTCGCAGAATAAAGCAATGCAAAAATAATTATGTTTTTATATAATATAAGATTGGTTATATATAATATATAATAATATATAATATAATTATAAGATTGGTTTTATTGCATAAAAGCCCAAAACATAAAAAATGCTATAAATGAGGTATCACTGTAATCATACT
This sequence comes from Dendrobates tinctorius, assembly GCF_039654945.1. Classification (NCBI taxonomy): domain Eukaryota; kingdom Metazoa; phylum Chordata; class Amphibia; order Anura; family Dendrobatidae; genus Dendrobates; species Dendrobates tinctorius. Next base: position 19,258,856 of record NW_027361693.1, read on the forward strand.
GACCCCAAGAATAAAACCCCTTTATCAGTTTTAATCACATGCAGAACGGTGTAAACGCACCCCCCAAAAGAAATTCATGAATTGCTGGTTTTTGATCATTCTGCGTCCCAAAAATCGGAATAAAAAGCGACTAAAAATTGTCATGTGCCGAAAATAGTACCAATAAAAACGTCAACTCGTCCCGCAAAAAATAAGACCTCGCATGACTCTGTGGGTCATAATATGGAAAAATTATAGCTCTCAAAATGTGGTGCTGCAAAAACTATTTTTACTATAAAAAGCATCTTTTAGTGTATGACAGCTGCCAAACATAAAAACCCGCTATAAATAGTAAATCAAACCCCCTTTATCACCCCCTTAGTTAGAGAAAAATAATGAAATAAAAAAGATGTATTTATTTCCATTTTCCCGTTGGGGTTAAAGTTAGGGTTAGGGCTAGGGCTAGCGTTAGGGCTAGGGTTAGGGTGAGGGTTAGGGCTAGAGCTGAGATTAGGGGTGTGTTGGAGTTAGGGTTGGAGTTAGAATTGGGGGGTTTCCACTGTTTGGGCACATCAGGGGCTCTCCAAACGCAATATGGCGTCTGATCTCAATTCCAGCCAATTCTGCGCTGAAAAATTCAAACGTGCCCCTTCCCTTCCAAGCTCTGCCATGCGCCGAAACAGTGGTTTCCCCCTACATATGGGGTACCAGCGTACTCAGGACAAATTGGACAACAACTTTTGGGGTCCAATTTCTTTTGTTACCCTTGGGAAAATAAAAAAAATATTTTTACGCCTAGGCATTATAAAGTTCTGTGAAGCACTTGGGAGTTCAAAGTGCCCACCACACATCTAGATAGTTCTCTCCCACAAATGGAATATCAGCATACTCAGGACAAATTGGACAACGACTTTTGGGGTCCAACTCATCCTGTTACCCTTGAGAAAATAAAAATTTGGAAACTAAAAGGTCATGTTTGTGGAAAAAATATGATCTTTTTATTTTCATGCCCGGGTGTTATAAACTTCTGTGAAGCACTTGGGGGTTCAAAGTGCTCACCACATATCTAGATAAGTTCCGTAGGGGGTCTAGTTTCCAAAATAATGTCATTTGTGGGTGATTTCCACTGTTGATGTGCATAAGAGGCTCTCCAAATGCAACATGACGTCCGATCTCCATTCCAGCCAAAAAAGTCAAATGGCGCTGCTTCCCTTCCGAGCTCTGCCATGCGCCCAAATAGTGGTTTACCCCCACAAATGGGGTATCAGCATACTCAGGATAAATTGCACAATAACGTTTAGGGTCCTGTTTCCCTTGGGAAAATAAAAATTGGGAGTGAAAACATCATTTTTGTGGAAAAAATATGATTTTTTAATTGTACGGCTGTACGTTATAAAATTCTGTGAAGCCCTTGGGGTCCAACGCTCTCACCACACATCTAGATAAGTTCCTTGGGGGTCTAGTTTCCAAAATGGGGTCACTTATGGGGAGTTTCTACTGTTCAGGCACATCAGGGGCTCTCCAAACGTGACATGACACTCGATCTGAATTCCAGCCAATTTTGCTTTAAAAAAGTCAAATGGCGCTCGTTCCCTTCCGAGCTCTGCCATGCACGGAAACAGTGGTTCCCCCACATATCAGATATCATCGCACTCAGGACAAATTGCACAATAACTTTTGCAGTCCAATTTCTCCTGTTACCCTTGGTAAAATAAAAAAATTGGACCTGAAGTATTTCTTTTGTGAAAAAAAAGTTAAATGTTCATTTTCTTAAACATTCAAAAAATTCCTGTGAAGCACCTGAAGGGTTAATAAGCTTCTTGAATGTGGTTTTGAGCACCTTGAGTGGTGCAGTTTTTAGAATGATGTAACTTTAGGGCATTTTCTATCATATAGACCCTTCAAAGTGACTTCAAATGTGATGTGGTCCCTAAAAATAAAATGGTGTTGTAAAAATGAGAAATCGCTGGTCAACTTTTAATCCTTATAACTTCCAAACAAAAAAAAATTTTGGTTCCAAAATTGTGCTGATGTAAAGTAAACGTGGGAAATGTTATTTGTTAAGTTTTTTGTGTGCCATATCTGTAATTTAAGGGCGTAAAAATTCAAAGTTGGAAAATTGCAAAATGTTCAAAATTTTTGCCAAATTTCCCTTTTTTTCACAAATAAACACAAGTTATATGAATGAAATTTTACCACTATTATGAAGTACAATATGTCACGAGAAAACATTGTCAGAATCACCAGGATCCATTGAAGCGTTCCAGAGTTATTACCTCATAAAGGGACAGTGGTCAGAATTGTAAAAATTGGCCCGAGCATTAAGATGCAAACCCCCCTTGGGAGTAAAGGGGTTAAAATAAATCTGTCACTAGATTTTTGCTACATCATCTGAGAGCAGCATGATGTAGGGACATAATCAATTATTACAGCAATGTATGATTTATTGGGCCTGCTTTCTGGAGTTTTGATAAAATCTCTGTGTTGTCTGCTGGAGATACAGCACTTGACTGAATGCTGAGTTTTATATAACCCGACCCATGCCACTTATTGACTGCTTTCTGTATACGCTGTGCATTGACAAAAAGCTGATAATCACTGGTAGGTTATACAGAGCCCATGAATATTGAGTACTACATGGCAGCAGGTTTACTATTCTTCTAGTGATATTCTCCTGCTGATAAAACAATGTCTTTACGAAAAATACAGAAAGCAGCCTAGTAAGTGATGCATCACTGGAAGAAGGGGTCTCTTTCTTTACTGTGCATGTCCCAGATTAGGTGGCAAAAATCTGCTAATAGATTTCTTTTAATTTTTTAAAAATAAACAGTTGAAAAAAATCTAACAGTTCACTTGATTTATAGGGCAAATGCATATTTATTAAATTTAAAATTTAAAGTTCTAACTTTGTTCTATCCTTTTTTATTAAACTTATACCCTTATACACTTATACTTGTGATGGAAAGATACTAAGACACCCAGCAACCAATTGTCATTTTGGGGGTAACTAAACAGCAAGTATCGAATTTCTCTGCAGTGTCACCACAAGGAACTGGAGGCACTAGTAATGCTAGAGTCAGTCCCACAGAATGAGAGAGGCACCATTCAGATCTTAGGGTGTGCTTTAAGAACTTTGGTATTATAAAATACTGTATAAAAAATTAATTTGCAACCCAAAAAACTCTTAGAATAAGTACAAAAGGCATTAAACATCTCTCTTCACCATTCTATATTCATTTAATTTCTGGTTTTGATTTTAACACATCAAAGAATGTACCAAGTTTTTTCAAGTAAGTCCAAATGTGCATAACGGATTTAAATATCAAAATCAAAAATTCATACTCTTTTACATAACATTCATTAATGGATCTTGGCAAATATCAGTTGTTATTTAGAAATTGGCTGAAGTCCATTGTTCATGTATTAAAAATGTTTTAATTACTAACATCAGAAGACATATTTGAAATATTTTTAAAAAAGCTTAATCAAAATACCAATCTTGACACAATGAAAAAATAGCAAATAATTACAAAAATACACTGGTGAATTTTTAGGAAATGTGCTGCTATTTTCTCACATAGACATATATTTAACCCTTTAGTGACTTGCCAATTTGCTTCTTAATGATCAGGCAAATTTTTACAATTCTGACCACTGTCACTTTATGAGGTAATAACTCTGGAACGCTTTAAAGGATCCCACTAATTCTGAGATTTTTTCATGTGACACATTGTACTTCATGTTAGCGATAAAATTTCTTCGATATGACTTTGCGCTTATGAAAAAAAAGCAGAAACATTTTCACAGTTTTCAAATTTTTATTTTTATCCCCTTAAATCGGAGATATATGTCACACAAAATAGTTAATAAATAACATTTCCCACATGCTTAATTTACATAAGCACAGTTTTGGAAACAATTTGTTTTGTTAAGAAGTTATAAGGGTAAAAAGATGACCAGCGATTTCTCATTTTTACAGCAAAATTTACAAAACCATTTATTTTAGGGACCACCTCACATTTGAAGTCACTTTGAGGGGTTGATATGAAAGAAAATACCCAAAAGTGACATCATTCTAAGAACTGCACTCCTCAAGCTGATCAAAACCGCTTTCAAGAAGTTTATTAACCCGTTACGTACTTCACAAAAAAATGAACCTTTTTCACAAAAATTTTAATTCAGAACCATTTTTTTATTTTCACAAGTGCAAAAATACAAAATGAACCACAAAATTTGTTGTGCAATTTCTCCTGAATACGTGAGTACCCCATATGTGGGGGTAAACCACTGTTTAGGTGCATGGCAGAGCTTGGAAAGGAAGGAACGCCTTTTGACTTTTTCAACGCAGAATTGGCTGGAATTGAAATTGGATGCCATGTTGCATTTGGAGAACCCCTGATATGCCTAAACAGTGGAAACCCCACACAAGTGACACCATTTTGGAAACTACACCCTAGTGAACACTTTGAACCACCAAGCACTTCATAGAAGTTTATAACGTCTCTACGTTAAAATAAAAAATATACAAAAAACATTAATTTCACAAAAATGATCTTTTTGCCCCAATTTTTTATTTTTACCAAAGGTAGCAAAGGGAATTGGAAGCCAAAAGTTGTTGTGTCCTGAGTGTGCTAATAATCTATAAGTGGGGGGTAAACCTCTGGGTACACAGGAGAGGTTGGAAGGGAAGGAGCACCATTTGAATTTTTCCACGGAGAATTGACTGGAATTGAGATCGGATGCCATGTTGCATTTGTAGTGCCCCTGATGTGCCTAAACAGTGGAAACACCCTACAAGTGACACTATTTTGGAAACTAGACACCCTACGGAACTTATCTAAATGTGTGGTGAGCACTTTGAATTCCCAAGTACTTCACAGAAGTCTACAATGTAGAGTCATAAAAATAAAAAATCATATGATTTTCGTAAAAATGATCTTTTTGCCCCAATTTTTATTTTCCCAAGGGTAGCAAGAGGAATTGGACCCCAAAGTTGTTGTGCAATTTGTCTTGAGTATGCTGATACACCATATGTGGGGGTAAACCTCTGTTTGAGTGCACGGCAGAGCTTGGAAGGGAAAGGGCACCATTTGACTTTTTAATGCATAATTGACTGGAAATGAGATCGGACACCATGTGTTTGGAGAGCCTCTGATGTGCCTAAACAGTGGAAACTCCCACACGTGAAACTATTTTGGAAACTAGACCCCCTAAGGAACTTATCTAGATGTGTGATGAGCACTTTTAACCCCCAAGTACTTCACAGAAGTTTATAATGTAGAGCTGTAAAAATAAAAAAAAAATGTTTTCACAAAAATAATATTTTGCCATTTTTTATTTTTCCAAGGGTAGCAAAAGGAATTGGACCCAAAAGTTGTGCAATTTGTCCTGAATATGCTGATACCCCATATGTGGGTGTAAACCTCTGTTTGGGTGCATGGCAAAGTTCAGAAAGGAAGGAGCGTCATTTGACTTTTTCAATGCAGAATTGGCTGGAACTGAGATTGGACACCATGTCACGTTCGGAGAGCCCTTGAAGTGCCTAAACAGTAGAAACCCACCACAATTGACACCAATTTGGAAGCTAGACCCACTAAGGAACTAATCTAGATATGTGAGGAGCTCTTTGAACCCCCAAGTGCTTCACAGAAGTTTATAACGTAGAGCTGTAAAAATAAAAAAATGATCTTTTTGCCCCCAATATTTTTTCCCAAGGGTAGCAAGAATATTGGACCCCCAAAGTTGTTGTGAAATTTGTCCAGAGTTTGCTGATACCCCATATGTGGGGGTAAACCACTGCTTGGGTGCATGGCAGAGCTTGGAAGGGAAGGAGCGCAGTTTGACTTTTTAATCTCAAAATTGTGAGAGCGGATGCCATGTCGGGTTTGGAGATGTGCCTAAACAGCAGAAACCCCCCAAAAACTGACCTCCATATTGGAAACTACACTCCTCAAATATTTTATTCAGGGGTATATAGAGCAATTTGAACCCACAGGTACAACACAGAATTTGATGACATTTGGTCGTCATGTTGAAAAAAATCATTTTTTCACAGAAATCTTGTTTTAGACCTGAATTTCTCACTTTTGTCAAAGATTACAGCAAAAAGTGGACCTCACAATTTGTTACAAACTTTCTTATGAGTGCGGCGATATCCCATATGAAGTCAAAAGTTCTGTTTGGCCAAACGGCAGGGCTCAGACAGGAATAGGCACAATGTGTCAAATTTGGCTTTATTTGAAGTAGATTGTCATATTTGCGTAGCCTGTGTGGTTTAAGAGCAGCAAAAATCTCCCTTAAATGTCTTTTTTATAAATTGCACACTCTAATCTATTTATCTAGGGAAGTAGTGAGTGGTTTGATGCCACCATTTTTTATGCAGTTGTTGCAACACAAGTTTGAAAATTTACAAATTGCATTTTTTTCACTGTCTCTTATGATTCTTTTTTGTACTTTCTGAGGAGTTTTTATGTGTTTGGAAATGTATTCAATATGGCACCAATGTGAGTACTGTGCACACGGCTTTGCCTATAATAATAGATGGCACACCATTTCGTCTTTAGGGTAAAATTGAAGTTCCAGGACCCATTCAAAGATTCTAGAGTCATTCAGCAAACAAGAAAATCCTATCACTCACAGAGGGAGGCATGCTCCTAAAAACACATTGGCCAAATATAAAATTTTGTCGTGCTGACTAAACAGTGGACCCACATTTGCATACATTGTAGCAGGAAGAAAAAACTGTACTGGAATGAAGGACAAAATGTGGAGGAAAATGCAGCCAACTATGTGGCAAAGCTGAGTTTGTTCCAAAGATGAAAGAACACCAGCAGGACTAGAATGGCAGATACTTTCAGAGACTGGTCGTACAACGTCCTTTTAGCTCCATCAATCTCTATGTGAGAGACAAATGTGCCTATCGACATGGTGCATCATAGCAAGCTTCCACCCAACAAGGTCAGAACCACTATATGAACAAAACAACCAGTTCTCTATAGAAAGTAGTGTCTGGTACCAGAGGTTCGACAAGAACAATAAAGTAAAGCACATAGTGTGTAAGTACGGAACTTCTTCATTTTTAGAAATCCTCCAATAAAATGATCATGTCTGTATCACCAACATAAATATAAGTAATATAAATGGAAGCCAAAGTTTAGTGTAGCAAAACAGTTGTAAAAACAATCAAAGTTAGATAAATGGTCAAAAATGTTTGTGAGTAATCAAGTCCTAAAATTAATTTTCAGAAGACTTGACATTTCAGGAACATTTGTGGGGTCCACAATCTGGATCGTACAGACGTGGGTATGTGGATGAGAATTTGATGGAATAGTAATTTGGTATGTGATTGATCAAGTCCTACAATTTTCAGATGACCTGACTTTTCAAAAATATTTGTGGGGTCCACACTCTGGGTGTACAGATGTGGGTATGTGGATGAGAATTTGTTGGAATAGTAGTTTGGTATGGGATTGATCAAGTCCTGGAATTAATTGTGAAATGGGGTAAAATGGTATCTACTAATGAAAATATTCTCTATTACTTGTTCCAAATTACTCTACTGGGGCTACTAAGCAGAAAATAAAAATTACTGAATAAAGGAAACTAATAATTATAGATGGTGTGGTAGTTCTCAAAACAGGGGGAGATACAAAGGCCTGGTTGTGATGGGCATGTAGGGCAGTAGTACCGGGAATCATTCCGCTTGCCATGCTTCCTTCAAACTGGGTATCTTTTTTGAAGATACCTTTGGGTGGGAGTGACAGGTACAGGGTGAATATGGGAAGCAAGGTGTACCACAGTCCGCGCTGCTGAGTCCACAAAATCACCTGGGATGCAAGATGTTGTAACAAAGTACTTCTTCAGAGATCCCTGAGGAAGGTGCCAGGAAGGGTGCCGAAACGCGTAGGAAGGAATAAAGAAGTACTTTGTTACAACATCTTGCATCCCAGGTGATTTTGTGGACTCAGCAGCGCGGACTGTGGTACACCTTGCTTCCCATATTCTCTGGTAGTTTTTCCACATTGGAGTGGTCGTTGGAGGTCCTGCAGCAGCTGATACTGTGTTATGTCTTCAAGCCAGTTGTGGGTCACACAACTGGAATAGGTGAGTGGAACTGCATTACACCACTCACATCGTAGTGTCACTAGTGATAGGGCACTATTGCGTCTCTTGTTCCCCCACCCTTTTTGTATAGGTACAGGGTGAGGAAGATGGTGCTCTGCAAGTCTCTGGGAATCCTCAGACTCAAAGACTTCCCCCCCGGTGCCATTGACTCAGACATGAAGTCCTCATCATTTTTTTCTTGAAATTGGAGGAATATAAGCGGTCCTTGGAACTTTTGATGAGGGATGATGACTACTGGCTGGGCAGCATCATTGATCCACGCTACAAAGGCAAATTACACAACATCATGCCACAGGAGAACCTAGAGATAATATTGGCCAACAAACAAGCAACTCTGGTAAACCGTTTGTTTGAGGCTTTCCCAGCAAACAGCAGTGGTGCTGGTTCTCCCACGAGCCATAATGGGCACAATGGAAGAGGTGTTCGTGGTGCACACAGCTGAAGTGGTGTTGGAGAAAGGGGTTTAATGACCATGTTGTGGAATGATTTCTCAAGTACCGCTCACGCGACTACTAATGCTGCATCGAATAAAAGTGACAGGAGAAAGCAGTTGTCAACTATGGTTACAAACTACTTCTCCTCCCATATCAATGTTCTCCCTCACAGGTCATTCCCCTTTGACTATTGGGCCTCTAAACTGGACACCTGGCCTGAATTGGCACAATATGCCTTACAGGAGCTCGCTTGCCCTGCTGCTAGTGTGTTATCTGAAAGAGTCTTCAGTGTAGCTGGATCAATCCTGACAGAAAAATGGACCCATCTGTCGACCCAAAATGTTGATGATCTAACCTTCATTAAAATGAACCAAACATGGGTTTCAAAGGATTTTGTCCCACCTTCCCCTGATGACACATGGGTTGCCAGAAAACTGCCTCGCTTTTGTCCTCCTCTTCCTCGGACTTGCCCAATTCCGCCCTTTGCAGCAGCTTAATATCCAGCCAACACATCAACATATGCCAATTTTTAAACCTCCCTAACTGGGTTGCCCGCCCCCCCAACACCTGGCACACCCGGGCAAGTGCAGTTGCTCTGAACAGGTGGATGGGCCCACTGATGGCCGACGGCAATGGCACAGGGCCCCTCATAGTACAATACAGTGTCTCTGATGGTGGGGGGCCCACTCGCTGTCAGACACACCAGCGTACTATGAGGGCCCTGTGCAAGTACCGTCAACCACAAGTGTGCCCCCCCTGCTTGATCATGGCCACAGCACTTGCAAGTTGCAATACTTATCTCTCCCTGCTCCACCGCTGTGTAGTCTGGGCAGTTAAATCCTTCACAGGGACGGCCACTAGAAATTTGGGGTATTGATCGAGGATGGTTAAGATGTGGCTGTAGCTTGTCCTGCTGGCCTCTACCTTCAGATGATCAATGGCTACCATTTGCAATGGATGTCAACTTACAAACAGATGCAGTGGTGCTTTATGATCACCTTTCACAGTTGTGATAGTCACAGACGTGTGACATTCCTGCCACCTTTTTTCAATATCTCCTCTCATGCCAATCCAATAGAATCACCTATGGCCTGTGGCTTCTGTCTTTTGCACTCCAAAATGACCAGACACGTCATGATAGGCAGTGAGGACCATGTCTACATCTCTCCCTGTGATCACAATTTGATGGAAATGTGTAACGGTGATGTGATCCACGCTACAGCGATAAAGCTATCCTTTCTTCACAAAGAACTTTTTTGCTGTCTCCACAGACACAGTAACTGAGGGTCTGCATCGCCTCTGCAACATCTACCAGGAGGTTTTCCCGTTATGAGTAATTCCCAAATTTCTGCTAACACTCAACTTTCCATCTGTACTTGTATCCATCTAGTTTCCAATAGCGGAGAGTCTGGACTGGCTTACTGAGATTGAAATAAATGCGAAGATTTAAAAGTACCACAACACTGTATACTGTTGTTCGCTTCGACTACCTTTCCTTTTTTCTACTTTTTAAATTCTGGTATAATACATAGTGAGCTTGTGAGTGTCTGTGTCTGACGCCGGATGTATAGACGGAAATTTACAATTACCCCTAGCCTGGATACACCTGCTATGTGCTGATACAGTACCTTTGATCCAAATTTTGTATTACGGTATCATCCATAGTGAGTGAGCATGTGTGGTTTACGCCTTCTATATATATGGTGAATCGGAGATACCAATTTTTACCCTATACTCGATACAGCTTGTATCTTGTTATACAGTACCTTTGTTCGACATTTAGTATTACGGTCAAATCCATACTGAGTAAGCATCTGAGAGTGACTACGGGACTATGTATACAGAGATTTAAATTGTACCCTATAATATATATACTTGCTATCTTGTTATCCAGTACCTTTTTTACAACATTTTTTATTTTGGTCAAACCCAGATTGAGTGAGCGTCTGAGGGTGACTCTGGAAATATATACTGAGATTTCAAATTTGGCCAACACTGTATACAGCTGTACGCTTCCGATACAGTAACCTTTTTAGCTATTTAGATTCTGGTGTAATCCATAATGAGCCTGTGAACGTCTGTCTGTTACTCCAGCAATATATTAGGAGCTTTAAGATTGCCCCAACACTTTATACAGCTGTACGCTTGTGTTACATTACCCATTTACAGCTTTTCATATTCTTGTGTAATCCATACTGGGCTTGAGAGCGTTTGTGTCTGCCTCCTAAAATGTATACGGATATTCAGAATGTTTACACTATACTATACACTCACTGGCCACTTTATTAGGTACACCATGCTAGTAACGGGTTGGACCCCCTTTTGCCTTCAGAACTGCCTCAATTCTTCGTGGCAGAGATTCAACAAGGTGCTGGAAGCATTCCTCAGAGATTTTGGACCATATTGACATGATGGCATCACACAGTTGGCGCAGATTTGTCGGCTGCACATCCCTGATGCGAATCTCCCGTTCCACCACATCCCAAAGATGCTCTATTGGATTGAGATCTGGTGACTGAGGAGGCCATTTGAGTACAGTGAACTCATTGTCATGTTCAAGAAACCAATCTGAGATGATTCGAGCTTTATGACATGGCGCATTATCCTGCTGAAAGTAGCCATCAGATGTTGGGTACATTGTGGTCATAAAGGGATGGACATGGTCAGCAACAATACTCAGGTAGGCTGTGGCGTTGCAACGATGCTCAATTGGTACCAAGGGGCCCAAAGAGTGCCAAGAAAAGATTCCCCACACCATGACACCACCACCACCAGCCTGAACCGTTGATACAAGGCAGGATGGATCCATGCTTTCATGTTGTTTACGCCAAATTCTGACCCTACCATCCGAATGTCGCAGCAGAAATCGAGACTCATCAGACCAGGCAACGTTTTTCCAATCTTCTACTGTCCAATTTCGATGAGCTTGTGCAAATTGTAGCCTCAGTTTCCTGTTCTTAGCTGAGAGGAGTGGTACCCAGTGTGGTCTTCTGCTGCTGTAGCCCATCTGCCTCAAAGTTCGACGCACTGTGCGTTCAGAGATGCTCTTCTGCCTACCTTGGTTGTAACGGGTGGCAATTTGAGTCACTGTTGCCTTTCTATCAGCTCGAACCAGTATGCCCATTCTCCTCTGACCTCTGGCATCAACAAGGCATTTCCGGCCACAGAACTGCCGCTCACTGGATTTTTTTTCTTTTTCGGACCATTCTCTGTAAACCCTAGAGATGGTTGTGCGTGAAAATCCCAGTAGATCAGCAGTTTCTGAAATACTCAGACCAGCCCTTCTGGCACCAACAATCATGCCACGTTCAAAGGCACTCAAATCACCTTTCTTCCCCATACTGATGCTCGGTTTGAACTGCAGGAGATTGTCTTGACCATGTCTACATGCCTAAATGCACTGAGTTGCCGCCATGTGATTGGCTGATTAGAAATTAAGTCTTAACACACAGTTGGACAGGTGTACCTAATAAAGTGGCCAGTGAGTGTATATACCTTGTATCTGGTGATACTGTACTTCAACTTTTTATTTTATTGGGTAATCCATACTGAGCCTGTGAGCATCTGTGTATGAATCATGAAATATATACATAGATTTACTGTTATCCCTAGACTGTATAGAGTTGTACGCTTCTGATACAGTACCATATATCTGCTGGTATTTTGGGTCCATTTTCCAAAATATGAGGAAGTATGGTGGAAGAGGATGCGGACGTGGGCGTGGGAGGTCACCTGGTACTGATGGTGGTGGTGCATCTGCTGGTAGTGCCAAAAACACAATAGCAGCTAAGGCAGGAGGTGTTAAGCCAGCAACATGGTATAACTCTGGAAGTTATGGCCTGTAAGGCTCCCTTTTCTGGGAGTAGGTAGACTTCTTTTAAAGCCGGAGCATCAGGAACTGTTCTTGGCTTACATTGCTGAAACAGCCTCCAGCTCTATCGCCTCCTCTACTGGAGTTTAACAAAATGCAAGCACTGAGTCATAACTGCAGCCTTCTGGTCAGGAGCAACCCCTTTCCTTGTGTCCTTCACCCACACCAAAAGTGAAGGATGTGGCAGCACACACTTCAGATTACTCCATGGAGCTCTTTTCACATACCATGCCTGGGTTAATTAAAAATAGGGCCCATCATATACTGGAGCATTCCGAATGGGGGACATCAGACACTGGAGCAGCATTTACGGGGCCATTATACACTGGAGCATTAGAAATGGAGCCCATTATATATGGAGCATTATTAGGGCCCATCATACACTGAAGCATCATCCATGATGCCCATCATATACTGGAGCATTATGTGGAGCTCATCATATACTGTATGGAACATTATATGTGACAATTATTCTGTATGGAGAAATATATGGGGCTCATTATTCTGTATGGCGCACAATGTGGTGGCCATAACACTGTATGGAGTAATATACTGTCCTTTTTTTGAGCTATTGTACAATTTATAATAGATCAGTCATGTCATGTAAGCAGTGAAGTATTTGTCATTCTACTATACCTATATTTCTGTGCCATATCGGAGCATCATGAGTTGTGGTATGTGTTAAAGGGGCGCGCTGACACTCTTTGGCCCAGGGCACACGAAAACCTGGAGCCAGCCCTACCCCCACACAACTTTAGCCAAATATGCCCCAGTTTTCAATGCGTAACTATTATTATGAAGTAAATTAAGGTTGACAAGCTTCAGTAATAAGAATTGATGTTTTTGGCATTGAAATGGGCACTGTAGGTGTGTTTACTGTTCTCCACTCCATGCCGACTTTGCTTTCTCATTGACTTGCATTGGGTTTCGTGTTTCAGTCGGCCTCCGACTTTTCCCTATAGTCGGCCGATTTTGTTCGACCCGACTTTAGCAAAAGTCGGGTTTCATGAAACTCGACTCGACCCTAAAAAAGGCAAAGTCGCTCATCTCTACTCATAATACATAAATTTAGTTTTTATATACGGAACTATATTCATATGGTATAGCACCCTGCCTTGAGATGCTTCAGAAACATCTATATTGTGTCATGCATCTGCCAAAAAAGTGAAAAGATTACAATAATAAGCATAACATTTCCTGTTAAAAAAGGACGCATTGATGAGGTTGCATCTCAAATATTGAAAACCAGAGTACAAATATTTGAATGTTTATTTGCCCATATGTAATATGTTTGCTTTAAAATAGCTTATTGTAAAGGTTAAATAATGTAAAGCTAGAATTGTCACTAAAATCCTTATGAACAATATATGGATTTTTTTGGTTAGGTACCTGATTTATTATTATTATTATTATTATTATTTGCATGGCTATGAGGAGACCATAGACTGATTTCTATGCATTAAAAATGTTTTTCACGCTTTTCTAGTTATTTATCGGTACATCAAAACAAAAAATATTATAATCTAATTTTGGACTAATATCTGCCCTGTAATAATATTTGTGAAGCTCAGCTTCTGAATTTCCATTCTTCAGAATGTCAGACTGATAAAATTTTAGAAGATTTTTAATAGATTCATTCCCATGACATATCCTCATTCATGAATAAAATATTAACCTGTAAGTTAGACCTCTGGATCTATTTGGACTTTGAATGCAAATGATAAATGGCTTACATCAGTCCATTAAGTTGTTAAACCTTTATGTCTGTGATTTACTTGCAAGCTTTTACGCCTGTCCACTGGAACTAGTGCAAAAAAAAGATGTAAGATATCATTAGTGGCATTTCTGAATCTTGTCTAGGTTGGGTTAATATTCTCGAATTATCTCCGTAAATATTCTCTTATTTTTTTTTTTAGAAATTCTATTGAATCATCTATGCTGTCTGTGGACTACTATAGTCTAGGATTTGACACCACAAAACAAGTTTCTTCAATACAGGAGCATGAACATGTGTGAAAAAAAAGATTCATGTAGCAAATCTTTAGAAAAGAAGACATATACACACAGATTCACTCACTTAACAAGTAAACATCAGCATGGAGGAAAACTGATAAACCCTGGCACATACTGGCAGGCAGCAAATCGATGTTTGGTTTCAGTATGTTTTGTAGCTCACATCCTATAGGGTCTCTTACAAAATCTTAGGGGAGCCCACTAGAATTATTTTGGACAATTTGACAAGCAAACAAAAAGAAACAGCATTCTCCCGAGGTACTGCTTGAATGGCATAATCAATAATTTTATTGAAGCAAGAAGGAATCTAACATTCATTCTGTCATCTACAGAGTATTTCAGCTTCACAACACTGAATAGCCCATAATAGCCTCCCGATGCTGATCAGAAGAAGAAAAACAGAAGAGATAGGCAATCCAATCTTGTATTTTTTTATAGATGTGTTTTCACTATATATACAGATACAGCAAAAGATATAAGATCAATTTCTCATGAAATATGCTCCTGTCTTACTGTAAACTCTAAGAATGAAGACGCTATAGGAATTTTTGACCAAAATATCAACTTTTTTTATTTATTTAAAAAAATAATCTGATGATCTCAGATGCTATACAGATATCTTTTAAGAGGAATATTTTGCCAATTGCTTAATTAACCTTTCTGCTTTTATTAAGGGCTTCAAGATGTAGAAATTGGGATTGTGAATATAATCATGCAGAACTTTTTTAGTGAGGTGAAGATGACTTTACTGTCAGTCTATCTGTCAAGATATTGACATGAAGCTTCTCTTACTTTAAAAAAAAACCCTTTTTTTTATAAATTGGGGAGAGTGTTACAATATACCGCAGAAGGTCCAGAAAATATTTTGGTTTCCATCATTTTTAATAGCCACCTATACTGAAATGTACTTAAAGAATGTCCTTTTATTTTTTAACCTCTTGTCACTGTAGTCAATTTTCCTTTATACATTTGCATTTTCCTTCCTCTCCTTCCGACTTAACTTTTTATTTTTCCTTTGCTATAGTCATATGAGTTCTTTTTTTAGAGATGCGTTGTAGCTTTGAGTGACACAATTTACTGAAAAGCAGGAAAAAAAGTCCAAATGGCATGAAATGTTGAAAAAAGGCATTTGTGCCATTGTTTTTTAGATTTTGTTTTTCACAGCATTCCTTTTTTTTTAAATGAAACTACCATAACACCTGATTTTTCCAGTCAGTATGATTATGGCAGTACCAAACCTGCATAGATTATTTTTTTATTAAATAAGTGAAAAAAATTAAAATGTTTGTTTAAAAAAACCCTAACTTTGTTTGGCATCACCATTTTATGATAACTGTACTATTGCTATTTTTCTATCAACAGAGATATATGAGAGCTTTGTTTCGAATGTTGAGATTATGGATTCATCGATAAAAATTTGGTGTATGAATACATTTTAATCAATTAGACTTTTATTGTGTTTTTAGGGAGGTATTGAGGTAATCAAAAAGCCATGATTTTTTTTTATTTAATAGCACTTGCTGTGTCAGTTAATTTTTCCATTTGATAGACCTGATTTTTTAGAAATAGCAGTACCAAATATTCTTTTTTCTTTATTAGATTCTATATTTTCCATGAGGAAACATTTTTTTTTATTTTGCTCTTTTAGTCTTCTTAGGGGACTGCACCTGCAAACAGTCTGATCATTTATACTATATACTGCAATATATGGTGTTGCCCACATTGTTTCCAGTCCAAAATTTAGGTATCATTTCCAGCCAGATAATAGCAGGAACCATTGTTGAAAGACCTGTTAGACCTCCATTTCAGACTCCATTGACATCTTGCTCTGCTCTGATAGCATTAGAGAATGATGGCATTTGGCCAATGGAACACCTTTTGCTGGACATCTGGGAACATCTGGGACTTCCCCAAAGCCTTCTAACATCTTATTTATGCAGTGTTTAATGCCTTAGGCTTAATATGTGATATCTATTATTACTTCTAATACAGAATGAATCACTTGTATGATCATTTCTGACAAGTGTCACATGAATCATTTTTTAACACGACAACACCAGGCTTCATGTTGCACAAGATTCTACATGAACTACAACACCAGGCTTCATGTTGCTCATGCTACTACATGCACAACAACACCAGGCTTCATGTTGCTCATACTACTAAATGCACGACAACACCAGGCTTCATGTTCCTCATGCTACTACATGCATGACAACATAAGGCTTCTTGTAGCTCACACTACTACATGCATGACAAGCAAAGGGAGGAGATTGGAACAAAACAAAATCCTGTAAACTGCATGCTCGCAAACGCCAGAAGTCTGACAAACAAGATGGAATAACTAGAAGCAAAAATATCTACAGGTAACTATGACATAGCAGGAATAACGGAGACGTGATTAGATGAAAGCTATGACAAGCCAGTTAACTTGCAGGGTTACAGTATGTTTAGAAAGGATTGTAAAAATTGGAGAGGAGCATGGGTATGTCTTCATGTAAAGTCTTGTCTAAAGTCCACTTTAAGGGAGGATATTAGTGGAGGGAATGAGGATGTCAAGTCCATATGGGTCAAAATAAATGGAAGGAAAAATAGTAACAAAATTCTCTTTGGGGTCTGTTACAAACCTCCAAATATAACAGAAATCATGGAGGTCTACTACTAAGGCAGATAGATGAAGCTGCAACCCATAATGAGGTCCTTGTTATGGGGGACTTTAACTACCCGGATATTAATTGGGAAACAGAGACCTGCGAAACCCATAAAGGCAACAGGTTTCTGCTAATAGCCAAGAATAATTATCTTTCACAATTGGTGCAGAATCCAATCAGAGGAGCAGCACTTTTAGACCTAATACTATCTTATATACCTGACAGAATAACAAATCTGCAGGCAGTCGGGCGTCTAGGAAATAGCAACCACAATATTGTACAGTTTCACTTGTTTTTCTCTAGGGGGACTTGTCAGGGAGTCACAAAAGCACTGAGCTTTAGGAAGGCAATGTTTGACCAGCTTAGAGATGCCCTTAATCTGGTTGACTGGGACAATGTCCTCAGAAATAAGAATACAGATAATAAATGGGAAATGTTTAAGAATATCCTAAATAGGCACTGTAAGGGGTTTATACCTTGCGGGAATAAAAGGACAAGAAATAGAAAAAAACTCGCTGTGGCTAAACAAAGAAGTAAGAGGGGCAATTAACAGTAAAAAGAAACCATTTAAACTACTAAAGCAGGATGGCACCGTTGATGCTCTAAAGAACTATAGGGAGAAAAATACTTTATCTAAAAAACTAAATAAAGCTTCCAAAAAGGAAACAGAGAAGCACATTGCTAAGGAGAGTAAAACTAATCCCAAACTGTTCTTCAACTATATCGATAGTAAAAGAATCATAAGAAAAAGTGTAGGCCCCTTAAAAATTGTGAGGAAAGAATGTTGTAGATGATGAGGAAAAAGTTAATATATTAAACATCTTCTTCTCCATGGTATTCATGGTGGAAAATGAAATGCTAAGTGAAATGCTGAGAGACAAAGAAAACCCTATATTTAGGGTCACCAATCTAACCCAACAAATGGTGCAAAACTGGCTAAATAAGGTTAAAATAGATAAATCTCCGGGTCCGGATGGCTTACACCCACATATACTAAGAGAACTAAGTAATGTAATAGACAAGTCATTATTTCTTATATTTGGGGACCCTACAGCAATGGGGTCTGTTCCACAGGACTGGCGCATAGCAAATGTGGTACTAATATCCAAAAAGGGCTCTTAAAGTGAACCTGGAAATTATAGACCAGCAAGTCTAACCTCTATTGTTGGTAAAATATTTGAAGGGTTTCAGAGGGATGTTTTCTGGAATATTTCAATGAGAATAACTGTTTACCTCCTTATCAGCATGCGTTTATGAGTAATCGCTCCTGTCAAACTAATCTAATCAGTTTTTATGAAGAGATAAGCTATAGACTGGACCAAGGTGAGTCATTGGATGTGGTATATCTTAATTTTTCCAAAGCATTTGATACCGTGCCACACAAGAGGATGGTACACAAAATTAAAATGCTGGGTCTAAGGTAAAATGTGTGTAAATGGGTAAGTAACTGTCTTAGTGATAGAAAGCAGAGGGTGGTTATAAATGGTATATTCTCTAACTGGGTGGCTGTGAACAGTGGGGTAGCGCAGGGGTCGGTGTTGGGACCTATTCTCTTCAACATACGATCTGGTAGAAGGTTTACACAGTAAAATATCGATATTTGCAGATGATACAAAACTATGTAAACCAGTCATTACAAGAAAAGATAGTATTCTGCTACAGATGGATCTGGATAAGTTGGAAACTTGGGCTGAAAGGTGGCAGATGCGGTTTAACAATGATAAATGTAAGGTAATACACATGGGAAGAAGGAATCAATATCACCATTACACACTGAATGGGAAACCACTGGGTAAATCTGACATGGAGAAGGACTTGTTGATCCTAGCTAATGATAAACTTACCTGGAGCAGCCAATGCTAGGCAGCGACTTCCAAGGCAAACAGGATCATGGGGTGCATTAAAAGAGGTCTGGATACACATGATGAGAGCATTATGCTGCCTTTGTACAAATCCCTGGTTACACCACTCATGGAGTACTGTGCACAGTTTCAGGCACTGGTGCTCAGAAAGGATATAATGGAGCTAGAGCGAGTACAAAGGCAGGCAACAAAATTAATAAAGTGGATGGGGGAACAACAATACCCAGAGAGATTAGCAAAATTAGGATTATTTAGTCCAGGAAAAATATGAATGAGGGGCGATCTAATAACCATGTATAAATATATAAGGGACAATACAACTATCTCTCCGAGGATCTACTGTATTTATACCAAGGAATGAGACACTCACAAGTTGGCATTCTCTGTGTCTTGAGGAGAGAAGGTTTATCCACCAAAATAGAAGAGGATTCTTTACTGTTAGGGCAGTGAGAATCTAGAATTCCTTGCCTGAGGAAGGGGTGATGGCGAACTCAGTCGAGGGGTTCAAGAGATGCCTGGATGGCTTCCTGGAGTGTAACAATATTGTATTAAGTTCTTTAGAGGGACGTAAATCTGGGGACTTATTTTGATCGAATATAGGCTCAACTGGATGGACAAATGTCTATTTTTGGCCTTGCTAACTATGTTACTATATTACTATGTTGCCAGGCTTCATGTTGCTCATGCTACTACATGCATGACAACACTAGGCTTCATGTTGCTCAGGTTACTACATGGCTCAATGTGCTAAATTGGCTTGAAGCATCTCTGGAATTATCCCATATCGATCATATAGAGCATGGGATGTCATTGATCTACAATTGCAAAAAGAACTTCCTGCAGCGGATCTCGATTATCAGTGTACCCAAGTGCATTCAGGTTGGCAGAGCATTTCTAAGACAAACATTAATAACTTCATTGATAGCAAGACAAAGCAATTAAGTGTGTAAATTTCTGCACATGTCACCCCTACTCTTTACAGAATAAATTGGGATATTTAAAAAATGTTTTCAATTTCACCATTTGCATATCATTATCAAGTGTATTATTCCAGTGATTTCCATAATTCCATGAAGACTACTTCTTGGTATCGCAATTTCAATGTTGAGGAGTATTTAATTACAGGATTATCAAGTTGATCCGAAATTGATAAAAGGAATACACCAGTTGCAGGCATTCTCCTCTCCCCAATAAGCTGTTTGAGGCAAGTTACAAGCATCACTAGATCTGCACTGTCATTACATTGCTAAGCTCTAAGCCCAATCTATTGCAGTCCTTCTAGAGCTGCCATGATGATAGCCTTGGGCCCCAATTCAGCAAACCTTTTTCACCAGAATTCTGTAGTAAAATATTTTGAAATGTCACTAGATTTTTGCACAACTCATGATTGTGCAAAAATGTTGTAACATTTGGTGCTTTTACTCCTGTTCTTTGCAGCCGAGCCAACTTTTTGGAAAGTGGGTAGATCTTTCCAGGGTGACAGTGTGATCTGGCAAATTAATCATAATTTACTCCAAAGAAGTCACATAAATCAGAAATCAAAACACATAAGAATTTCTGTCTCTAATTGCAGTACATTTATTGTTGGATGCATGGTAGTTCAAAGATCCTCCAAATTTGTTAAGAAGTGCTTGCCTCTTAAAGGCAATTTCACATTTTAATAAATTCACAACAATGTGTGTTTCACCGGTGACAAATGCATTACCAAAAGCTATGGACATTCAAGGTTAAAAATGCTTTGAATTTTTGGCAATTTTCATTTATGTACTTAAGAAGCACAAAAAGAAAGTGTGAAAATCATTATAGTCTTTGGGCCAAATTACATTAATCAATTTTCAGGAATTTGCAGCATTCTTAAGGTTGCTATTTCCAATAATTAGAGAGTGCAAACTCGTGGTCAACCACACGATATACATCAAAACACTCATTTAACAGGTGAAATGATTTTTAAGCATCTTTAAAAATCATCATTCTTAGCACTACATTGTCTTGTTCAAACTAGACATCTCATGCTGGTAACAAGATATCTGATGAGAAAATGATGATTTTATTAGTGATCATTCTCTACACATGGAACTGTACATGGCTGGTTGAAAGGACTATTAACCCCTTCATGACATTCCCCATACATGTACTGCTCATGTTGGGTCTCTCCCTTTGATGTAGGCTCGGCGCTGAGCCCACATATTTTCCTGCATATGTCCCTTGTTTTGAACAGTTGACAATGTGCCCTTAACAGCCAAGGTAGAATCGCCAGCCACCCCTGGTTTTTAACCTGTTAAATGCTGCTGTCAATTTCTGACAGTGGCATTTAATGTGATTGCACTGGAAGCGCGTCACAAATTCCGCTCATCGGTGCCCATGTCACATGACCGCAAGTCGGTGATGGGTTCACATGATAACCCGAGGTCTGCAGCAGATCCTTGTGGTTGTCTTTGTCGGATTGCTATGAGGGCCGCCCAATGGTCGGCAATCATAGCAAGTGAGCATTTCTGCTGCATCTCATCATGGCCTGAGTGTAGGAAAAGCAATCGGATGATTGCAACTTCTATTCTCCCGTGGAGACTATTGAAGCAAGTGAAAAGTAAAGAAAAAATGTTTTTAGAAATGTAAAAATATAAAAGTTCAAATCCCCCCATTCGTCCCATTCAAAATAAAACATTTAAAAAAAATTAAAAATGCATATATTTAGTATTATCGTGTTCAGAATCACACGATCTTTCAAGACATAAAAAATAATTAATCTGATCGGTAAACAACGTAGCGAAAAAGTCAAAATACCAGAATTACTTTTTTTTTGTAGCCGCAACATTGCAGTAAAATGCAATAACAGGCGAACAAAAGATCGTATCCACACCAAAATGTTATCATTAGAAACGTCAGCTTGGCACACAAAGCATGAGCCCTCAACCAGCAACAGATCACAAAAAATGGTCATGCTATGAGTCTTGGAAAATTGCTCAATTTTGTTTATATTTTTAACAAATTATGGATTTTTTTTCACCACCTAAATGAAAAAGTATCTATATGTGTTAGCTATCTATAAACTCGTCACAAGCTGGAGAATCATAATAGCAGGTCAGTATTAGCAGTTGGTGAATACGGCAAAAAAATATCAAAAAAACTTTTGCAGAATTACACTTTTTTTGCAACTTGACTGTATTAGGAACTTTTTTCTAGCTTCTCAGTATGTGATATGGTAAAAACAATAGAATTGTTCAAAAGTACAAGTTGTCCCTCAAAAAACAAGCCCTCACATGGCCATATTGATGGAAAAATAAAAAAGTTATGCCTTTGGGAAGAAGGGGAGCAAAAAACAGAAACGCAAAAAAAAAAGGCTGTGACGTGAAAGGGTTGATAGACTGCTGAATGGGTTAAATTTATTAAATTGGGGGTTTACAGCCGAGATGAAGCTGTTAAAATGCAGTTTTATGAAAAAAATTAAGAACCAAAATGTGCATAAATCATTTACTATAGAAAAAAACAACAACGCAGGAGAAACCTGCTGCTGGACAAAGTCTAAAATTACCTGCCTGTAATAGAAAAATTATTTAATTTTGAAAATGATTTAAATTTGAAAAATATGTTACTTTTCCTTAGTCCTTTACAAAGAATTGCTTCATTATTATTAACCCCTTCAATCCCTTCACAACCTTGGGGTTTTCCGTTTTTGTGCTTCCTTTTTTTGCTTCCCTTCTTTACAAAGCCATAACTTTTTTATTTTTTGAACAACATAGCCATGTGAGGGCTTGTTTTTTGTGGGGCCATTTGTAGTTTTGAAAACCACTATTGGTTTTACCATATTGTGCACTGGAAAGCAAGAAAATAAATCCAATTGCAGAGAAATTACAAAAAAAGGGGAAATTCTACAATTTTTTTATTTTATTTTTTTACCTTGTTCACTAAATGCTAAAAATTACCTGCCGTTATGACTTCTATGGTCATTATGATTTTGCAGTATGAAATCAGCTGTCAAGTGCAGGAGAACATGCGGGCTCAGCGCCACAGCCCACATGGAGTGCAGGGCCACAAGCTATGACATACCTATACGTCATAAGTCGTGAAGGGGTTAATGAATCTGGTGCATTTTATTTCAGATTTCAGTTCATGAAGGCTGGTCTATAAAACACTAGTCTTGATTAACCCCTTCACCCCCTGGCGATTTTCCATTATTCCAAGAGCTATACTTTTATTTATCATTTCAGCCATATAGCCGTATAAGGGCTTGCTTTTTTGCAGGACAAGTTGTACTTTTGAATAACATCGTTCATTCTGCCACATAGTGTACTGGAAAATGGGAAACAAATTCCAAGTGCGGTGAAACTGCAAAAAAAGTGCAATTCCAAAATGTATTTAAAAAAAAACAAAAAAAACTGCAATATAATTCATTAGGTTAGCATGAGTGCACAAATACCAACCATGTATCATTTTTTGTATTTAAGTGGTGAACATATTTTCAGAAATTTGAAAAACAAAATTGCTTTTGTAACCATTTTGTGATACCCATAACATTCTCATTTTTTAAGCTCCGGGGCAGTGTGAGGGCTTATTTTTTGCATGCTGAGCTGGTTTTTACTGATACCTTGTTGAGATAGATACAATGTTTTGATCTCCTTTTATTGCATTTTATTAAAATGTTGCGGCAACCAAAAAAGCGTAATTCTAACGTTTAGATTTTTTTCTCGTTTTACCGATCAGATTAATGTATTTTATATTTTTGATAGATCAGAGTGAATGCAGCTACATCAATTGTTTTTAATAGTTTTATTTTTAATTGGGCTATGGGGAGTGATTTGAACTTTTGTGGGTTTTTGTATATTTTTTAAACTATTTTTAGTCTTTCCTGTATTAGTAGTCCCGTTGCTAGACTTGAAGCTGCTATTGTCAGACAGCATGTGTTACACATTGCAGGGCTTCAGCACTGCTATATATAGCAAACAGAATAATATCCAATCATATTACATTTTTAATGACAGGCACAGGGGTCTTCAGCAGACACCCAGTTTTTTATGACATCCCATTGGCACCCTGCTATCATGGGTTCGGGCTCAATAAATAACACGCTTCCTGTCTTCGCTTGTTAACAGCTGCAGGTGGATCTCAGTTGCTAGAGGCACTTGATGGCTGATTAGATCAGCTCTAAAATGCAGGGACAAGGCCAAAGGTGTAAACATAGTTAAACTGTTGTGAATGGGTTAATTGGCATTTTGGTGTCCAATTAATGTACAGAATATTTTACCTTTCCACTTAATATAATGGTCTAGGAAAGTATAACATTTGCAATATGCAATAATGTCATGCCAAATAATACTTAATCAATATAAATAATTACCAGCACGTTTTGTCTATCCAGACTTGCCCAATCTGTTCCAACACTAACTTATAGATTTTGTGCATAGCTATTATAGCATTTGCAGAGCAGCTTGCAGTGGGGGATAAACTAAAATATATATTTGGACCTTTATTCTCCATCATCATAGAATTTAGTGTAAGTGGGGCATGTTACACATATTCAATATCACTATTAGGGTTGATCGAATAGCTTCGGCTAAGTGCTTATCTGAATAGCTATAGTGCTAGTCGAATAGCTGCATCGGTACCTGGATACCTGGAGCATCATCCATGAGGCCCATAATATACTGGAGCATTATAAATGGGGCAGATCAGACACTGGAGCAGCATCTATGGGGCACATTATACACTGGAGCATTAGAAATGGGGCCCAATATATATGGAGCATTATTAGGGCCCAACATACACTGGAGCATCATCCATGAGGCCCATCATATACTGGAGCATTATAAATGGGGCAGATCAGACACTGGAGCTGCATCTATGGGGCACATGATACACTGGAGCATTAGAAATTGGGCCCATTATATATGGAGCATTATTAGGGCCCATCATACACTGGAGCATCATCCATAAGGCCCATCATATTCTGGAGCATTATGTGGAGCTCATCATATACTGTATGGAACATTATATGTGACCAATTATTCTGTATGGAGAAATATATGGGGCTCATTTTTCTGTTTGGCGCACAATGTGGTGGCCATAACACTGTATGGAGTAATATACTGTCCTTTTTTGAGCTATTGTACAATTTATAATAGATCAGTCATGTCATGTAAGCAGTGAAGTATTTGTAATTCTACTATACCTATATTTCTGTGCCATATCGGAGCATCATGAGTTGTGGTATGTGTTAAAGGGGCGCACTGACACTCTGTGGCCCAGGGCACATGAAAACCTGGGGCCAGCCCTACCCCCCCACAACTTTAGCCAAATATGCCCAAGTTTTCAATGCGTAACTATTATTATGAAGTAAATTAAGGTTGACAAGCTTCAGTAATAAGAATTGATGTTTTTGGCATTGAAATGGGCACTGTACAGACCTTTCAGCCCCCACCCAAAACCACATGCAGGGAGATATGCTATAAAATGTATTCAGACTGATCCGTTTATATTCTTGACATTATACCTGAGGAAGACTCTTAGCAGTCGAAACCTGTTGTATTCTGTTTTGAATTAAAAATAAAAATCATCCTTGAATCTAAATATCAAGTTCCATCATCATCCTTCAGGAGCGCATATTGCTGGGAAAAACATTCACCAAGTGTTATAACCTATGAAAGCACTGTCAAGTGCTCTCACTAGTTCCCAGATCTTTGAATGGAAAGAGGAATGGAGTGATCCAGGGACTGGATCTACATGCAGTATCTCAAGACACCAAATGGGTGAGTGTATTCACACTGAGTATATACCTTTTATAAATAACTACTACACTTAGAAGCTTGCGCTTTCCATTTTTCTCCCTATAATCCCCTCTTGTTTCATGAACAATTTATTTTAATTAAAGTAATGAAATTATAGACAGGAAAAGAAACGAATTTCAATTTTTCAAATTTTTGCAACTGTTTTCTTATCTAAAGAAAAAAATAATATGAAAAATTGTTTTGGTATCACATTAACCCCTTGGATATATAGGTACAACCAAGGTCGCCTCTCCCTGTTTTATGCAGGCTCTGTCAATGAGCCTGCAAATTTTCAAGCACATGTCAGCTCATTTCATCAGTTGACATGTGAACCTAACAGCCGTGGGGGGAATCATAATCCACCCTCTGCTGTTAACATGTTAAATGTTGTTGTCCATCTCTGAGAGTGGAAATTAACTTGATCACGCCAGAAGTGCATCACAAGCTTTGCCCATCAGCACCTGTGTCATATTACAGCAGGTTGCTGATGGGTTGGCATGGCAACCCAGGATCCACAGAAGACCCCTGTGGTTGTCATCGCCGTACTGCTACGAGCACCACCCATTGGTTCCTGCTCATAGCACATGAGCTTTTCTGCTACACATAGCCCTTCTATGTGCAGCACAAGCCATCAGAAGATTACAACTTCTAGTATCCCATGGAGATGATTGAAGCCAGTAAAAAGTAAAAAAAGTTTTAAAAATATTAAAAAAGTTTAAATCACCCCCATTTGCCTCATTCAAAAACAAAGCAAAATAAAAATACACAAGTTTAGTATCATCACTTTTTGATTCACCCAAAATATCAATATATAAAAATAATTAATCCAATTGCATAGCGAGAAAAAAATAAAAACGCCAGAAATACATTTTTTTGGTCACCTCATCATGGATTATAATGCAGCAATGGGCAGTTTAAAGGCTGTATCTACACCAAAATGGTATCAATAAAAACATCAGCCAGGCACCCAAAAAATAAGCCCTTACCCAGACCCAGATCAAGAAAAATGGAGATGCTCTGGCTCTCGGAAAATGGCAATATTTTGTTTTTTTTTACCACTTAAATAAAAAAGAAATTATACATGTTTGGTATCTACATACTTGCATTGACCTGGGAAATCATAATGGCAGGTCAGTTTTAGCATTTATTGAAAAATGGTAAAAAAAAAAAAAATTGTGGAATTGCACTTTTTTTTGCAATTTCACTGCACTTTGAATTATTTTCCCATTTTCAAGTTCTCATATCGCAAAAAAAACAAGCCGTTATACGTTATATGGGTATATTTATGGAACAATAAAAAAAAGTTGTGGCCCTGGGAAGAAGGGAAGAAAAAAATGAAAACTCAAGAACAAAAAAAAACCAAGGTGGTGAAGTGGCTAAGGATCTATGGCTATGTCTCACTCAATGCAAGGTGTAAAATTCCCAGTATTAAAAATAATAAAAAGAAACACCTTTAGAATATATTATTTTATAAGGTGGAATTTTGGTTTTGATATTCAGGTATGAAAAAGCCTTTGTCCTGAAAGAGTTTAATATGCTGAAGAAATAATTTGTCAAAATGGCACATATTTATTTTGCGCTACCCATGTGGAAAAAAATGTAGGCAAAAGCAGTTCTCTTGATACAACCAAATGATTAATATTAGACAAGGAGTAGAAACCATATGGAGCACTCATAACACAGTAGTGTTAGCTCTCCTACTATTAAAAAGACTGAACTTTATGCATGGAATAAGACATTTATAAAAACCAAAGACCTATGGCAAAAAACCACAGGTAAACAGATGGGCATATAATATAATTAATTACAGACATTTGTAAAATGACTGACTATGGAAGGATGCGCTAGGAGATCTTTAATTCTACAAACAGTAATTAGAGAAAATGGTTTTGTAAGTAAATCATCTATAACTAAATGGAATCAATATAGATTGACCCAAAATGAATATTAAGCTTGTGCTAAAGAATTGCTGAAGACGAACCCGATGCAAAAAGAGGTTTATTAAACCCTAAAGACAGTATAGATCTTTATTAAAAACTGTATGTTGCTATTAATTATTATGTCCATATATTAATATGCTGCATAAGAGTTACTTCATGTACTGTACATATCCAATGTATATCTATTGTATGATAACAGTTTATTTGACACTTCCTTATAATGCATGTCACTGCATTAGAGTTCATTCATTCATACCATAAATGTCTGTGGCCTGAATTTCCACAGCAATAGCAAAATATAAAAAAATGCAGATTAAATGAGTAGTAGCTCATACATATTGCTTAGACATAGGGAAGAGGCTTTTTAGTGCTAAACTGAGTCTGTACAACTATAATATGGATCGATAGTTATTCTCACCCAATAGAGCCTCTATGGCACAACATATCGAATATTACTGAGATATTCTTCCTAAAAAGAATTGCATAGAAAAGTTCTGCTACAGTGCAACATTTCATCAGAAGTGTAACACCCGTGCCCGCAAGAGGGGTTCTCGTCGGGGTCCCCGTTCCCCTACTGTGGTTCCCGTACCTCTGCGGGGTCAACGTTGGTGTCCTCTCGTTCAGTCTGCTTTCTTCCACTCTGCCTCTACTCCTGCTTCCTGGCGCGCGGCTAGCACATCCCCGGGTATGAGACTAAGGTCGTGCGCGCGCTCTCGGTCTCTAAAAGAGACAGCGCACATTTTTCAAAATGTGTTTAACCAATGATATCTTTGTGTGCACTATTTCTGGCCCCTCTGCCATAGAGAGGGAGCCAGAGCAACAAGTGGTTCCTGTTGCTTGTTTCCGGTTCAGTGTTCTGTTGTGTCAGTGTTCTGCTGTGATCTGCCAGTGTTCTGTCAGTACCCAGCTAATACCATTTTTCTTCTCAGACTTCCTGCAGCTCTCTACTCTGTACCCAGTACGATATCAGTGCTACCTGTGCAAGTGTCTTCCTGCTCAGCTGTCCGCCACTTCGTTACTCAGGATGACATCAGTACTGCCTGTACAAGCTCCATTCCGTGCAGCCACTTCCTGCCTGTCAAGTGCAATGCTACCTGTTATCCCTGCCTGATCTCCTGTCCCACTGGGCCAGCTTCCACATGTCTGGGGTCTAACTGGAGGTAGCACCTGCACCTCCTAGATATCCCAATCTGATCCTGTTCGAGGGGTCTTGCTACGGGTGTCTGGGGCTCGCATAGTCACGCCCCCTTCGTAACCCCCCAGTCCGTGGTCCAACAAAAGTAGTAATAAATGAATGTCCTCTTTAACATCTGTGCCTCCGCTTCCATTCGTTACAGCAATATTATTGTTTATCTTAATCCGATTATATTTTCTGAACCAAAATCAAAATTTTCATTGTTCGCTTTGAACATTCAGTATTGTCATGATTGAATCATTTTAAATACAACCATATGAGGCTAGTGTCACATGAGCATAAATTCTCTTATGCTAGATAATTGAGGCAATTATGCAAATCACTCTCTGAGAGTTTAGTCAGTGTTATCTTAGTGTGATCCGATTCTCTTGGATGAGGAGAAGATGGAGGATAAACATTTCTACATCTTCTCCATCTTGTCAGTCTGTGAAAATTGGAGCAGACCGATGTTTTACATGCACTTATAAACATGCATGACCGAGTGCGATCAGAATATTAGATCAAACTCAGACAGCCAACAGTTTATTCCCCGGACAGACTCTGTCAAAGGAAAAAATCAGATATGTGCAGGCAACGATAGACTAACAATGGTCCGAGTGTGACCCAATGTTTTGTTGAATTGCATTCGGACCATTAAAATCATAGTCTGCATGAGCAGCAGGTTAAGTGCACATATTTTAACTTGGGAGCTTTTCCTGACATCCTGATACACACAATATATCATTTAGCAGATAGATGTCAAAAGAATGTTCTATTGGACTCCATCTGTTCAGTATACTGTATATCTACAGACCATTTGTTCAACCATATTGGAAAAGGAAATAGACTATTTTTTCCCATATATATGGGCCACCGTAAAAAATGCAGTTTTTTGCAATGGGTCCCTATGTTGGATAAACGTCTACTAGAGATAGTGTGAATTAATTCACAGGAACTTGTCCATTGTGGATGTCAAATTAGAGCCCTGGGAATCACCTCCCATCTACTAGCATTTTCAGCTCTTCTTTTGATTAACTGGCACTGTACAACGTCATTACTTGAGTGTGATACCCATGTGGTGTCACACCAGATAATTAAAGGAGAAGTCAGGGATGCTATCAGGTAATGATCAGTTTGCAGAAACAGTCATCCAATGGTCATAAATTAATGACTTTGCCGCTTGACCAAGCACAGAGAAATGATTCATGCCATCTCTAATGCCTGGGCGTCTATCCTGATTTAGGCACTAGTTAGGAATATATTTTCGGGACAGAGATGTATGAAAAAGTGTTTGCTGCCTTTCTGATTTCATTTTCATTTGCATGTTTCTCACATGTAAATGTTTCAGATAACCAAATAAATTAAAATTCTGGGCAAAGAAAACACAAAATTCAGTTTTTAGATGAAGGTATTAATTGTTAAGGGAAAAAGAAATCCAAACCTATAGAGCCTCATGTGAACAAGTTACTGCCTCCCCCCTTAAAACATAAATTAACTATGGTCTGTCACATCTTTGGGAAGCTGAGTTCAAATTCCCTAGCCACACACAAGCCTGATTACTGTCACAACTGTTCTTAATCAAGAAATCACTTAAATAAGACCTACCTGACATAGTGAAGTAGACCAAAAGATCCTTAAAAGTTAGACATCATGTTGCTATCCAAAGGAATTCTGCAACAAATGAGAAACAAAGTAATTGAGATCTATCAATCTGGAAGAGGTGATAAAGATATTTCTCAAGCTTTTGGACTGAAGCAAACTACAGTGACAGCCATGATCCACAAATGGTGAAAACATAGAACAGTGGTGAACTTTCCCACAAGTGGCAGGTCAACCAAAATTACCCAAAGAGAGGGGCGATGACTCATTCAAGAGGTCACAAAAGACCCCACAACAACATCCAAATAACTACAGGCCAAACTTGCCTCAGTTAAGGTCAGTGTTCATGACTCCACCATTACAAGGAGTCTGGGCAAAAATGGCATGTATGTCAGAATTTCAAAACAAAAACACTGCTGAGAAATAAGAATATAAATTCACATCTGAGTTTTTCCAGAAAACCTCTTGATGATCCCCAAGACTTTTGGGAGAATACTGATGAGACAAAAGTGGAACATTTGGAATGTGCATGTCTCATTACATCTGGCAAAGAAGTAACAAAGCATTTCAGAAAAGGAACATCATAATAACAATAAAATATGGTGGTGATAATGTGATGGTCTGGGGTTGTTTTGCTGCTTCAGGACCTGGAAGACTTTCTGTGGTAAAAGGAAACATGAAATCTGCTTTTCACCAAAAAAATCCTGAAGGAGAATGTCCGGCCATCTGTTCATAATGTCAAGCTGAAGCGCACTTGGGTTATGCAGAAGAACTATTATCCAAAACACAACACTCTGAATGGCTGGACAAAAGCAAAATTAAGACTTTGGCGTGGCCTTGTCAAAGTCCTGACCTTTTTCCAATTGAGATGATATGGCATGACCTCAAAAGGTAATTAATGCTCAAAAACCCTGTAATGTGGCTGAGTTACAACAGTTCTGTAAAGATTAGTGGGCCAAAATTCCTTCAGAGCAATGTAAAAGACTCATTGCCAGTTATCGAAAATGCTTGATAGCAGTTGTTGCTGCTAAGGGTGGTCCAACCAGTTATTAGCTTTAGAGGGCAATCACTTTTCACACGGGACCCTGTAGGTTTAGATTTCTTTTTTTCCTTAATAATAAAGGCCTTTTTTAAAAACTGCATTTTGTGTTTAACTGTGTAATCTTTTTTCTAATATTTAAATTTTCTTGGTTATTCGAAACACAGTAAGTGTGTCAAGCATGCAAAAGAATAGGAAACCAGGAAGGGAAAACACTTTTTCACACAACTGTATGTGTAAATCTAACAGATAAAAATTTGAAAAGAAAGTCAAAATATAATTTTTTTACAATTTTAACTATCATAATACATTGCCTTTTATGCACAACTTATTCATACACTTCACAATGCAGAGGACAGAAGGTTTGCTGATTTGACTGCAGTTCTGCATGTTCCAAGATTTCTTTTCAATATACGTTGATAAAATAGGCTTCCTGAGAAGTAGATATGCAAAATAATCACCAGTGATATTAGGGAGTTTAAAGAAGCCGACTAGACCCTTTTAAGCTCTTTAAAGCACATTTTGCAATTTCAGGAATTCTGTAAATGTCTTTAAAACCTTTTTTTAAAGTAAAATCTTGTTTTGGCTGCAAACAAAAATGTTTTCAGAATTTGTGACCTTTCTCTCATTACACCAGTGTTTTTGATTTCCACTAGGAATTATCCAGTCTTTCCCTTACTATTGAAAAAGTGAAGCACAATTTAATTGCTAAGACAATGCACACTATAGAAGATGCCTTTTTAGAAATGTCAAAAACCATAGTTCTACATGTGTACTCTGCATACACTGCTTTCAAGGTTTCTTAGTTGCAAAAGTTTACAGAATTTATATAAAACATAAGGGACCATTTACACAACAAAATGAAATTTAATTCTAATCAAATTTTACAAAAATCTGAATCCTGCTCATATAGGTACTATACACATGTTCAGGTTTTTAAATGCATTGGTTAGGACTGCTCTGATATGGGTATACCTTGACATTTGGTACAGCGGCTTAGTATATATTTTTTACAAAAAAACATATCAACCAAATACCCTATTTTGTTATCATCTTTTTACTAGCACTTGATGTTTACTGCAACTTTTTTTACAACAGAGTATTTTTATATGTTTGTTATACTGTGTTTTTCTGTGTTTCAGTCTTTTGGTGGCGTGAGCATTGTCCTACAGACTTGTTCACTGTGTGCATGGCCCATGTGTTTATATTCAATCGGTTCCTTGTTTTTGCAAGATTAGGGAGGTCTCCACCCCTCCCTTGTGGGCCATGCACATATAAGACTTCTTCTACAGCATGTCCACATTGGACATTACCATTCTGAATCCTGCTCATATCGGTACTATACACATGTTCAGGTTTTTAAATATATCAGCTAGGCACTGCTCTGATATGGGTATAACTTGAAGTTTGGTAGA
This sequence comes from Dendrobates tinctorius, assembly GCF_039654945.1. Classification (NCBI taxonomy): domain Eukaryota; kingdom Metazoa; phylum Chordata; class Amphibia; order Anura; family Dendrobatidae; genus Dendrobates; species Dendrobates tinctorius. The sequence continues at coordinate 19,291,715 of NW_027361693.1, forward strand.
GCGGCTTAGTATACATTTTTTGCAAAAAAAAAGTATCAACCAAATACCCTGTTTTGTTGTCATCTTTTTACTAGCACTTGCTGTTTACTGTTACTTTTTTACAACAGAGTATTTTTATGCAATTGTTATACTGTTTTTCTGTGATTCAAAAATCTGGGTTCTGTAGAATATATATATTTGTGGATTTAGCTCTGCACTAATTCAGCAAAGTGGCAGCCACACACAGCTGTCCACTTTCTGGACATGAAAAGGCCAGTAAATAAAAAAAATTACCTTATTGCTCACCTCCGGCCATCTCTGCTGCTCACTGCCTGCTGCCTGATCCTCTGTGCTTCCATATCACTACATCTTCCGTTCAGTAATCACTCTAGCCCTGCCTGTTACTTTTGCTTCTTGTATCTGGGTCTTAGGGGGATTGTGCAGCCCTTTATGTACAGCATTATTCTTGCACAAATGTTCCATCATTCCCTCCTGCCATTTCCTATGTAGATCTATATATATTTTTTGTATGAATTTTAACTAATAAATATTTGACTGAATTACACTACTATTTTTGGACTAGTACATCTTTTTTGAATTTGGCAACTGTTTTTTCTTGACAATGTTTTGGTGTCTCCAACACTACGGTCCATCACACTGACTTAGTTCTTATTACAATTGTAATGAAATATATCATGTGTGTGCGTTGGTGGAATATATTGTGACTAATTCAGCAAAGTGGCAGCCACATGCAGCTGTCCACTTTCTGGCCATGAAAAGGCCAGCAAATTGAAAAAAATACCTTATTGCTCACCTCCGGCCATCCCTGCTGCTCACTGCCTGCTGCCTGATCCTCTGTGCTGCATCTTCAGTTCAGTAATCACTCTAGCCCTGGGCTTACCATGGCAAACAAGCCCTAGGGTTCACTGTACAGGATCGATGGCCTATTTACAGCTTAAAGTCCTGACCAAGAGTGCACACATAGCTGGTTGTTATGAATGGGTCACCGAGGAGGAAAAAACCTAAACATGCTAAGCCCAGAAAAACCAGAGAGGTTGGTAACTATGCAGATTGCAGATCCCTAACCTTACCACACAACAAGCAGCAGCCGTGGAGCATGCCTACAATGAACCTAGATGCCTCGTCACGGCCGGAGGACTAAATAAGCCTAAAGCAAGAAAAGGGAAAACTAACTGCCCCAGAGCAGACCCCAAAGGAATAGACAGCCCCCACACATGTATTGATGGTGAAACAAGATGAAAACACAAACACAGGTAGGAAATTAGGCTGAGCAAACGATGGGGCCCAAACTAACTAGAAAGGAGAGGAAAGGAAAGACACTGTCTGCAATCTTCCCGAAACCCTACAAAATAATGTCCAACACTTCTGATAGCAAAATTAACCCTGAAGTCACTAGACTTCTCCCACTATATCAGCACTCTGAAATATTCTGAGACAGAGCAAAAAGAGACCAAACTAGTAAGGGATAAAAAGCAAATTGGCAAAATACTGATAAATAAGAGTGGAAATTCAGCACAGCCCCCAGCCGGGGCTGGCTGAACACAAAAAAACTGAAGAGACCAACAAAATCAAGTGTGAACATTAGCAGAAAAACTTAGCTTTAGATGACTGGAACAGAGCTGAAAACAAAGAGCAGACAAGCCAGAAGGAATCACCGGCAACTGAATAGGGCATCGGCTGTCTTAAATCCAATCTGAGATTCCTGAGGTCCATTTGTCATCCTCGTTCTCAGGTGGCAGATCTCCACCAATCAAATCAGCCTCACTACCTCCTGTTACCACTAGAGGGAGTCTGGAAGGAGAACTCACAACTGGTGAACCAGAGAATGAACTCACAACAGTACCCCCCCCTGAGGAGGGGTCACCGAACCCTCATCCACGCCACCAGGCCGATCAGGATGGGCCCGGTGAATAGCACGAACCAATCTAATCTATTTGCATTAATATAGGAGGCAGAGACCCAAGAATTATCCTCCTGACCATAACCCTTCCATTTGACCAAATACTGGAGTCTCCGTCTAACCAAACGAGAATCCAATATTTTCTCTAAATCATATTCCACATTGCTTTCAACCAACACAGGGTCAGGAGGTGCTGCCATAGGAACCCTGGCTCAACAAACCTCTTCAACAGAGATTTGTGAAATACGTTATGGATCTTGAACGTAACTGGAAGAGCCAATCAAAATGAAACAGGATTAAGAATTTCCAAAATCTTATAAGGACCAATAAATCTTGGCTTAAATTTAGGAGATACAACCTTTATAGGAATATTCTTAGATGACAACCAAACCATATCACCCACTTTAAACCGGGGACCAATGGTCCTATGCCGGTTGGAAAATTGCTGGGCCTTTTCCTGAGAGAGTGACAACTTATCCACCACTTGGTCCCATATCTGCTGCATTCTCTTAACCACAGTGTCCACACCTGGGCAGGTCGAAGATTCCACTTGCCCTGAAGAGAATCGAGGATGAAACCCAAAATTACAGAAAAAGGGTGACATCAAAGTGGCAGAACTAGCTCTATTGTTCAGTGGCAATTCGGCCAAGGGCAAAAATGAGACCCAATCATCCTGATCAGCAGATATAAAACATCTCAAATAAGACTCCAAGGTCTGGTTTGTTCTCTCAGTCTGTCCATTGGTCTGGGGATGAAACGCGGAGGAGAAGGATAACTGAATTTCCAGATTGGAACAAAAGGCTTTCCAGAATCTGGAAACAAACTGGACTCCTCTGTCCGACACAATGTTCTCAGGAATCCCATGTAACCGAACCACCTGTTGTAAAAAGAAGGGCACCAACTCAGCGGAAGATGGCAACTTTGGGAGTGGTACAAGATGGACCATCTTCAAAAATCTATCACAAATCACCCAGATAACAGTCATTCTCTGAGAGACAGGAAGATCAGAAGTAAAATCCATTGAGATATGGGTCCATGGCCTCTTGGGCACCGGCAAGGGCATCAGCAACTAACTAGAACAAGAACAGGGTTTAGACCGAGAACAAGTCCCACAGGACTGTGCAAAATTCCTGACATCACGAGATAAGGCAGGCCACCAAAAGGACCGACTCACCAAATCTCTGGTACCAAAAATACCTGGATGACCAGCCAATGCGGAGCAATGAATTTCAGACATCACTCTCTTTCTCCACTGGTCAGGAACATACAATTTTCCCATAGGGCAATGCTCAGGTTTATCCTCCTGAAATTCCTCCAGGGAGCGTCTCAAATCAGGCGAAATGGCAGAAAGAACTACCCCCTCACCTAAGATGGTAGTAGGCTCGGTCACACTAAGAGAATCAGCAAAGTAACTCCTAGAAAGGGCGTCTGCCTTAACATTCTTAGTGCCCCGGAAGAAAAGAAACCACAAATTTAAAACGCATGAAAAACAAGGCCCATCTAGCCTGTCTAGGATTCAAGCATTTGGCCGACTCCAGATAAATCAAATTCTTGTGATCAGTGAGGGCCACAACTTGATGTCTAGCTCCCTCCAACCAATGTCTCCACTCCTCAAATGCCCACTTCATGGCCAACAATTCCCAATTCCCCACATCATAGTTGCGTTCAGATGGGGAGAGCTTTCGAGAAAAGAAGGCACAGGGATTCATCTTAGAAGTCACAGGGTCTTTTTGGGACAAAACAGCTCCTGCACCAATCTCAGAAGCATCTGCCTCCACCTGAAATGGAAGTGAGATATCAGGTTGCCGTAAAACTGGAGCTGAAGTAAATCTCTGCTTAATCTCCTGAAATGCTGAGATAGCCTCAGGAGACCAATTCAGCAAATCAGCGCCCTTCTTGGTCAGATCAGTCAGTGGTTTGACTATACCAGAAAAATTACCTATAAATTTATGATAGAAATTAGCAAAACCCAGAAACTTCTGGAGGGCCTTCAAAGAAGTAGGCTTAACCCAATCATAAATGGCCTGTACCTTGGACGGGTCCATTTCAATAGTCGATGGAGATAAGATAAATCCGAAAAAAGAAATCCTCTGTACACCAAAGAGGCATTTCGATCCCTTAACAAACAGGGAATTCTCCCTCAAAATCCAGAACACAGTCCGGACGTGTTCCACATGAGAATCCCAATCACTAGAAAAGATCAAAATATCATCCAGATAGATGATCAAAAACTTATCCACAAAGTCACAGAAAATATCATTCATAAAGGACTGGAAGACAGAAGGGGCATTAGTGAGCCCAAAAGGCATCACCAGGTACTCAAAATGTCCCTCCGGAGTATTAAAAGCCATCTTCCATTCATCCCTGTGCTTGATGCGAATACGATTATACGCCCCCTGAGGTCAAGCTTAGTAAACCAGCAGGCACTCTTAACTCTGGAGAATAAATCAGACATCAGAGGTACCGGGTACTGATATTTATCAGTCATCTTGTTAAGGGAGCGATAATCAATACACGATCTTAATGAACCATCTTTCTTGGCCACAAAAAAAACCCCAGCACCTAAAGGTGACGATGATGGTCTAATATGACCCGTCTCCAATGACTCCTTAATATAGGATCGCATAGCATCATGTTCGGGTACTGATAAGTTGAAAAGCCGACCCTTGGGAAATTTACACCCAGGCATCAACTCAATTGCACAGTCATAATTCCTATGAGGAGGCAAAGACGCAGACTTGCTCTCACTAAATACATCAGAAAAATCGGCTAGATAATCAGGAATATCATGAGACTGAGGAGAGGTGGAGAAAACAGGAGCGTCCCTAAGAACACACTGACAACCCCAACTCACCACAGACCCAGATTTCCAATTCAAAACTGGATTATGAGTTTGCAACCAAGGAAAACCCAGAACAATAGTATCATGCAAATTATGCAGCACCAAAAATTTACAATTTTCTTGGTGGTCTGGGGCAACTCGCATTGTCACCTGGGTCCAAAACTGAGGTTTAATCTCAGCCAAAGGAGTAGCATCAATACCCCTCAAAGGAATAGGCAGAGGCGTCATGGAAAAACGACAACGTTTAGCAAAGTCCAAATCCATCAGATTCAACGCTGCTCCTGAATCCACAAAAGCCTTCGTGGAAAACATGGATAAGGAACAGATCAGAGTAATTGCCAAAAGAAACTTAGGTTGTATACTGCCCACAGAAAATGTGTGTGCAAAACGTTTCTCTCGTTTTGGGCAGACAGAAATAGTATGAGAGACGTCTCCACAGAAAAAACACAGTGTATTACGCCTTCTAAACTCCTGACGTTGCGCCCTAGACAAAACCCCATCACATTGCATAGGTTCAGACATTTGTTCAAAAGGTGGCAGCGCCTCCCGTGTAGTTTTACGTTCACATAAACGCCGATCAACTTGAATGGCTAATGACATAGAATCATCCACACCAGAGGGAACAGGAAATCCCACCATAACATCTTTTACGGTCTCTGATAAACCCTTCCGAAAGAGAGCTGCCAATGCACTAGCATTCCATGTAGTAAGGACCGCCCACTTTCAGAATTTTTGACAGTTTAACTCTGCAAAATCCTGACTCTGGTTTAATGCCAACAGGGTTCTCTCAGCTTGATCAACAGCATTAGGTTCATCATACAACAACCCTAAGGCTTGAAAAAATGCATCCACATTAGTCAGAATAGGATTTTCAGGTGTCAGAGAAAAAGCCCCATCCTGGGGATCGCCGCGCAGCAAGGAGATCACAATTTTAACCTGCTGTGCAGAGCTCCCCGATGAGTTAGGCTTCAAGGCCAGAAATAATTTATAATTATTCTTAAAATTCAGAAATTTAAACCGATCCCCAGAAAACACATCAGGAGTAGGGATCTTAGGTTCAGCAGCATGTGACTGAATGAGGTAGGTGGAAATTCCCTGCACTTCAGCAGCCAGCTGCTCCACACGACCAGACAATTGCTTAATCTCCATTAGGAAAAAGAAAAAAAAATCTTCCTATGGCCCCAGAGAAAAAGAGGAAAAAATATTAAAAAAAAAATTCTGACACTTTTTCTTTTCAACAACTTTTTCCTGCTTTTGAGTACCCTAGAATCTGTGGTATGGCTGGTGATTCTGTTATGAATGGGTCACCGAGGAGGAAAAAACCTAAACATGCTAAGCCCAGAAAAACCAGAGAGGTTGGTAACTATGCAGATTGCAGATCCCTGACCTTACCACACAACAAGCAGCAGCCATGGAGTGTGCCTACGATGAACCTAGACGCCTCGTCACGGCCGGAGGACTAAATAAGCCTAAAGCAAGAAAAGGGAAAACTAACTGCCCCAGAGCAGACCCCAAAGGAATAGACAGCCCCCACACATGTATTGACGGTGAAACAACATGAAAACACAACCACAGGTAGGAAAATAGGCTGAGCAAACGATGGGGCCCAAACTAACTAGACAGGAGAGGAAAGGAAAGACACTGTCTGCAATTGGCCCAAAACCCTACAAAATAATGTCCAACACTTCTGATAGCAAAATTAACCCTGAAGTCACTAGACTTCTCCCACTATATCAGCACTCTGAAATATTCTGAGACAGAACAAAAAGAGACCAAACTAGTAAGGGACAAAAAGCAAATTGGCAAAATACTGATAAATAAGAGTGGAAATTCAGCACAGCCCCCAGCCGGGGCTGGCTGAACACACAAAAAAACTGAATAGACCAACAAAATCAAGTATGAACATTAGCAGAAAAACTTAGCTTTGGATGACTGGAACAGAGCTGAAAACAAAGAGCTGACAAGCCAGAAGGAATCACGAGCAACTGAATAGGGTGTCGGCTGTCTTAAATCCAATCTGAGATTCCTGAGGTCCAATCGTCATCCTCTGTTGTGAGTTCATTTTCCCCTTCACCATTGAGGTCTGATGAACTCCCTCTTCTGGTGAAGGAAGGTAGTGAGGCTGATTACCAAGCATCTGGGCAGGATGATGATGACTGGGTGATGGGAATTGCTGACTGGATATAAGGCAGCCGACGCCCTTCTGCCTTGCTGGTGATCTCTCTGAGGGATTCTAGGAGACCAGTCTGATTCCTGCTCCTCAAAAGCTAAGTTTTCTGCTCTGCCTTTTGCATTTGTGTTTTGGTTTTGTTTTTCCTTGTTTTTCTGGATTTCTGCCATTCCCTGCTGGGGTGTGCTGAATTCCTTTTTGCTCTGTCTTCAGAAGTTACCTGAGTGCTGATATAGACTTTTTGAAGCCTAGCGTCTTCAGGGCTTTTTTCCCTATCAGCTGTTGGCTCTTGTTTTGATGGGTTTTGGCGGATTAGAGACAGCAGCTTTTCTATCCTGTCCTATGTAGTTAGCTTGGGCCCCATCTTTTGCTCAGCCTATCTTTCTATCTGTGTGAGTGTTTTTTCATCTTGCTTCACCGTCATTATATGTTGGGGGCTGCCTATTGCTTTGGGGTCTGCTCTGGTGCAGTTTAGATTTCCCTTTCTGTCTTTAGGCTATGCAGTTCTCTGGCTGTGATCGAGGGGTCTAGGGCACCGTAGGAACCCCCCACGGCTACTGCTAGTTGTTGTTGATAGGTTCAGGGGTCTGTAATCTGATAGCTGCCAACTTCTCTGGTTTTCTGGACTTAGCTAGTATTTCTGTTTTTGCCTCCTACAGTGACTCATTCATAACAGAATCACCAGCCATACCGCAGATCCTAGGGTACTCAATAGCAGAAAAGAATTGTAAAGAAAAAAAGTGTGTATATTCTTTCCTCTTTATCTCTGAGGCTGTAGGGGGAATTTTTTTTTTCTCTCAATGGAGATAAGGCAATTGTCTGATCGTGTGGAGCAGCTCGCTGCGGAAGTGCGGGGAATTTCCGCCTACCTTGCTCATTCACATGCTGATGAACCAAAGATCCCTACTCCTGATGTGTTTTTGGGGGATCGGTCTAAATTTTTGAATTTCAAAAATAATTGTAAATTATTTTTTGCCTTGAAGCCTAACTCGTCAGGGAGCTCCGCGCAGCAGGTTAAAATTGTCATCTCTTTTCTGCGTGGCGATCCCCAGGATTGGACATTTTCTTTGAAACCAGATGATCCTATTCTGACTAATGTGAACGCATTTTTTCAAGCCTTGGGGTTGTTGTATGATGAACCTAATGCTATTGATCAGGCTGAAAAGACCCTGTTGGCATTGAGCCAGGGTCGAGATTCTGCAGAATTGTACTGTCAAAAATTCCGAAAGTGGGCGGTCCTTACTACCTGGAATGATAATGCCTTGGCAGCTCTCTTTCGGAAGGGTTTGTCAGAAGCCGTAAAAGATACTATTGTGGGATTTCCTGTTCCCTCTGGTCTTGACGATTCTATGTCATTAGCCATTCAGGTTGATTGGCGTTTACGTGAACGCAGGACTGCACGAGAGGTGTTGCCACCTGTTGAATAAGTGTCTGAACCTATGCAATGTGATAGAGTTTTGTCCAGGGAGCAACATCAGGAGTTCAGAAGGCGTAATAAGCTGTGTTTTTTTTATGGAGATGCCTCGCATATTTTTTCTGTCTGTCCTAAATGAGAGAAACGTTTTGCACACACGTTTTCTGTGGGTGGTGTTCAACCTAAGTTTCTTCCGGCAATTACTCTGATCTGCTTCCTGTCCACATTTTCCGCCAAGACTTTTGTGGATTCGGGAGCAGCCCTGAACCTAATGGACTTGGATTTTGCTAAATGTTGTGGATTTCCGATGACACCTCTGCGGACGCCTATCCCTTTGAGGGGGATTGATGCTACTCCTTTGGCGAAAAACAAACCTCAGTTTTGGACCCAGGTGGTAATGCGGGTCACCCCAGACCATCAAGAAAATTGCAGATTTTTGGTGTTGCATAATTTACATGATACCATTGTTCTGGGGTTTCCCTGGTTGCAAATTCATAATCCAGTTTTGGATTGGAAATCTGTGTCTGTGGTGAGTTGGGGTTGTCGGTGTGCCCTTGGTGAGGCTCCGGTTTTTTCCACCTCTCCTCAGTCGCATGATGTTCCTGACTATTTGGCGGATTTTTATGATTTATTTAGTGAGAATGAGTCTGCGTCTTTGCCTCCTCATAGGAGTTATGACTGTGCATTTGAACTGAGCCCGGGGTGTAAATTTCCCAAGGGTCGGCTCTTCAATTTATCTGTACCCGAGCACGAGGCTATGCGATCCTATATTAAGGAGGCGTTGGAGAAGGGTCATATTAGACCATCCTCTTCACCCTTAGGTGCTGTTTTTTTTTTCGTGGCCAAAAAGGATGGTTCATTAAGGCCTTGTATTGATTATCGTGCCCTCAACAAAATTACTATTAAATATCAGTATCCGTTACCCCTGATTTCGGATCTGTTCTCCAGAGTTAAAGGTGCTTGCTGGTTTACCAAGCTTGACCTCAGGGGGGCATATAATCCTATCCGCATTAAGCATGGGGATGAATGGAAGACAGCGTTTAATACTCCGGAGGGACATTTTGAGTACCTGGTGATGCCTTTTGGGCTCACTAATGCCCCATATGTCTTCCAGTGCTTCATGAACGATATTTTCCGAGACTTTGTGGATAAATTTTTGATTATCTATCTGGATGATATTTTGATCTTCTCCAAGGATTGGGATTCTCATGTGGAACATGTTCGGACTGTGTTCCGGATCTTGAGGGAGAATTCCCTGTATGTCAAAGGATCGAAATGCCTTTTTGGGGTACATAGGATTTCTTTTTTGGGGTTTATTTTGTCTCCGTCAACTATTGAAATGGATCCGGCCAAGGTACAGGCCATTTATGATTGGGTTCAGCCCACTTCTTTGAAGGCTCTCCAGAAGATTTTGGGTTTTGCTAATTTTTATCGGAAATTTATAGCAAAATTTTCTAGTATTGCCAAACCATTGACTGATCTGACTAAGAAGAGTGCTGATGTGTTGAATTGGTCTCCGGAGGCTGTTTCTTCCTTTCAGGAGCTGAAGCAAAGATTCACTTCTGCCCCGGTTTGGCGGCAACCTTATGTCTCACTCCCGTTCCAGGCAGAGGTGGACGCTTCTGAGATTGGTGCAGGAGCTGTTTTGTCCCAAAAGGATCCTGTAACATCTAAAATGAATCCCTGTGCTTTCTTTTCCTGAAAGTTCTCTCCATCTGAACGTAACTATGATGTGGGGAATAGGGAACTGTTAGCCATGAAATGGGCATTTGAGGAGTGGAGACATTGGTTGGAGGGAGCTAAACATCAAGTCGTGGTCCTCACTGACCACAAGAATTTGATTTACCTGGAGTCGGCGAAACTCTTGAACCCTAGACAGGCTAGGTGGGCCTTGTTTTTAACACGTTTTGATTTGATTTTGTGGTCTCTTTTCTTCCTGGCACTAAGAATGTCAAGGCTGACGCTCTCTCTAGGAGCTTCTTTGCTGATTCTCCTGTGGTGACCAAGCCTGCTACCATCTTAGGCGAAGGGGTAGTTCTTTCTGCCATCTCGCCCGATTTGAGACGCGCTCTGGAAGAGTTCCAGGAGGACAAACCTGAGCGTTGTCCCAGTGGGAAGTTGTATATTCCTGACCAGTGGAAGAAGAGAGTGATGTCTGAAGTTCATTGCTCTGCATTGGCTGGTCATCCGGGTATTTTTGGTACTAGAGATCTGGTGAGTCTGTCTTTTTGGTGCCACGCCTTGTCTCGTGATGTCAGGAATTTTGTGCAGTCCTGTGGGACTTGCTCCCGTTCTAAACCTTGTTCTCGCTTTAGTGGGTTGTTGATGCCTTTGCCAGTCCCCAGGAGGCCATGGACCCATATTTCAATGGATTTCATCTCTGATATGGCTGTCTCTCAGAGAATGACTGTTATTTGGGTGATTTGTGATAGGTTCTCTAAGATGGTTCATCTTGTACCACTTCCTAAGTTGCCATCTTCCTCTGAGTTGGTACCCCTGTTTTTCAACAGGTGGTTCGCTTGCACGGGATTCCTGAGAACATTGTATCTGACAGAGGAGTTCAGTTTGTGTCTAGATTTTGGAGGACTTTCTGTTCCAAGCTGGGAATTCAGTTGTCCTTCTCCTCTGCTTTTCACCCTCAGACCAATGGGCAGATGGAGAGAACAAGCCAGACCTTGGAGTCGTATTTGAGATGTTTTATTTCCGCTGATCAGTATGATTGGGTTTCATTTTTGCCCTTGGCCGAATTTGCTTTAAATAATAGAGCTAGTTCTGCCACTTTGATGTCACCTTTTTTTTGTAACTTTGGGTTTCATCCTCGATTTTCTTCAGGGCAGGTGGAGCCTTCTGCCTGCCCAGGTGTTGACACTGTGGTGGAGAGAATGCACCAGATCTGGGACCAAGTGGTGGATAAGTTATCTCTCTCCCAGGAAAAGGTCCAGCGGTTTTCCAACCGACATAGGACCATTGGTCCCCAGTTTAAGGTTGGTGATATGGTTTGGTTATCATCAAAAAATATCGCTATGAAGGTGGCTTCTCCAAAGTTTAAGCCTAGATTTATTGGACCTTACAAGATTTTGGAGATTATTAATCTGGTCTCTTTTCGTTTGGCTCTTCCTGTCAGATTTAAAATCCATAATGTGTTTCATAAGTCCTTGTTGAAGAAGTTTGTTGAACCAGTAGTTCCTGGGGTGGCACCTCCGGACCCTGTATTGGTTGAAGGTAACATGGAATATGAGGTAGAGAAGATACTGGATTCCCATCTGGCTAGATGGAGACTCCAGTATTTGGTTAAGTGGAAGGGTTACGGTCAGGAGGATAATTCCTGGGTCTCTGCTTCTGATATCCATGCCAAAAGATTGGTGCGTGCCTTTCATCGGGCTCACCCTGATCGCCCTGGTGGCGTGGATGAGGGTTCGGTGACCCCTCCTCAAGGGGGAGGTACTGTTGTGAGTTCAGTTTCCCCTTCACCATTGAGGTCTGATTAACTCCCTCTTCTGGTGAAGGAAGGTAGTGAGGCTGATTACCAAGCATCTGGGCAGGATGATGATGACTGGGTGACGGGAATTGCTGACTGGATATAAGGCAGCCGACGCCCTTCTGTCTTGCTGGTGATCTCTCTGAGGGATTCTAGGAGACCAGTCTGATTCCTGCTCCTCAAAAGCTAAGTTTTCTGCTCTGCCTTTTGCATTTGTGTTTTGGTTTTGTTTTTCCTTGTTTTTCTGGATTTCTGCCATTCCCTGCTGGGGTGTGCTGAATTCCTTTTTGCTCTGTCTTCAGAAGTTACCTGAGTGCTGATATACTCTTTTTGAAGCCTAGCGTCTTCAGGGCTTTTTTCCCTATCAGCTGTTGGCTCTTGTTTTGATGGGTTTTGGCGGATTAGAGACAGCAGCTTTTCTATCCTGTCCTATGTAGTTAGCTTGGGCCCCATCTTTTGCTCAGCCTATCTTTCTATCTGTGTGAGTGTTTTTTCATCTTGCTTCACCGTCATTATATGTTGGGGGCTGCCTATTGCTTTGGGGTCTGCTCTGGTGCAGTTTAGATTTCCCTTTCTGTCTTTAGGCTATGTAGTTCTCTGGCTGTGATCGAGGGGTCTAGGGCACCGTAGGAACCCCCACGGCTACTGCTAGTTGTTGTTGATAGGTTCAGGGGTCTGTAATCCGATAGCTGCCAACTTCTCTGGTTTTCTGGACTTAGCTAGTATTTCTGTTTTTGCCTCCTACGGTGACTCATTCATAACAATCCTCATTCTCAGGTGGCAGATCTCCACTGATCAAATCAGCCTCACTACCTCCTGTTACCACCAGAGGGAGTCTGAAGGAGAACTCACAACTGGTGAACCAGAGAATGAACTCACAACAGCTGGTGATATGACATAATGGAGGCACGGAGAACCAAATATCAGACAGGGATAAGTGAGGATGGCTGAAAAATTGACCAGTGTGGTGAGTATGGTTTTATTTTTTTCATTAACCTTTTACCGGCAGCTAAACTCTCCAACTGCCACTGCTGCTCTCTGCCCACTGTCTGGTCCTTCATTGCTCTGTTGTTTCACATCTCCAGCCCAGTGTTGACTGCAAGCCAGAGAGTTTAGCTATAAGCAGTCTCTGGTGCTCACTGCACATAATCCAGGGCTTGATAAAACTACAGTGAACACAAGGCCTTGACTTCCAGTCACAGGTCCAGGAAGTCATTGCACATGAACAGCTTACTCTGGGGCCTGTTTGAGACCAGAATCCTACATCTAAAGTAAATATAGGGCTGGAGATGCGACATGATGGAGGCATGAAGGACTGAACAGTGGGCAGGGAACAGTAGGAGCAGCTAGAGAGATGAGCAGTAATGTCAGCAAAAGTTTTTTTTCATTCTATACATCATACCTTAATTATGCTCTGTGGTTTAGACCACAAAGCATAATAATGGACGTTGAATTTGTTGAGAATAATTTGAGAATAAATTTTCCTGGGAAAATCTGCTCAAATAAGCAAATTAGAATTTTGGCAGATCCACTGATCTCTGCCACAAAGTATTATCTGTCTGCATTCTAGTTTAGTGTGTGTGCACACTGCCTTAGTCTGATATTTGGAATCTATTTCATGTTTTGTAAGGGCAAATGTAGGCAGAAGTTAAAACGGGTTTCTAAAATGAGTATAGATTCCACAATGACAGGATCATCATTTATCTCCAGTTTCGATGACTTGTTTTATTCAATGCTCTATGCAGAGAAGCAGATGAGTTTCTGCTCGACATGTGACTGCATCCATGTAAATGACATATTTATGGTCACGTCATTACGGCTTTAGCCAGCAATAGAGGAGAATCGTGACAATGTGCATCCTGAACACTGTCAGAATTGGACAATTTGCAGGCACATAGAGTGATTTTAAAAGTTAATGCTCAGCCAAGAAAAATTCTCTAAGCAGCATTACTCAATGGAACTCCCAGATTAAATAAAAGTGACCATAGAGACATGTACTATATACACCTTGAGTAAAAAATAACCCCTCAAAAATGATAACTGTAAAAAATAAGTTTTATTTCTCTACTGAAAGACATGTTTTTACTGTACAATATATATTCTGACCATGAATTTTTGTTTCTGCATACAAAAGACTATTTTTTACTTAATTGTTCATAATTGTTGTTGAAATAGTGTTACAAGGCTATGCGAAGCTAAAGCATTTCATGAAAATATTGAGTTGGAATGAAGTGTAAATCCTTGTGGTCTTAGACACTCTATTGAATGCCATTTCATATCCAATAGGTTATCACATAAAAAGAGATACATGCTTCTTGTTACTAAAGCCCTTAGGTTGAGAGGCTGTGTAGAGTGTAACTCCCATCGGGCACTTATCTGTTGAATTAAGGCTTTAGCTGTGCAGCTGGGTAGAGCAAAGCTAGAGTGAGGGAGAGACAATGCAGCAGAGCATGAAAAGTTACTGAATTGTGGAATTGTGCCTGCTCATGAGACTGTGTAATTTGATGAAGTGTTCATTTATGTCAGCACATGGGCACATTGCATGCATGCTAGTTCCTGCAGAATAGAGACATGGCATTTATGTCATAGTAATTACAGAATTTGTTTGGAGTCAGGACAGAGCCATCACAAGTAGATTGAGTGCATGTTATAATATTTTGGTACGCAGTTTACAATGTCAGCTGTCTACATAAAGTAACTTATTTTAACAAAATATCAATGAATCTTATGTCTACTTATTTAAATCTAATAAAGTATTTATCAATACTGCATATATCATCATTTTCTGAAAATGTCTTCTTGAGATGTTGATTTTAGGTATTCAGGTGAAATGCATTTTTTATCCTAAATTTAGCATAATTATTTTGTATATAAATTTTGATGGGAAATTGATTGAGAGAGTATCTTTACATACATGTTTTATTTAAAAAAAGCATGTGTGAATTACATCATTTTTACGTGAGTTTTTTTATGTCCTCTTTATAGACTTTTTAAGCTTTTTTTAAATATGTTTTAGCACTTGTGGTGTTTGCTGTTTTTTTATATTTAAAACATCTTAAGTCTTATGATTTAATGATCATACAGATCTGAGAATTACCGCATTTTTCGGATTATAAGACGCTACGGGTTATAAGACGCATTCCAAATTTTGAGGAGAAAAATAGTAAAAAATATATTTTTTAATAAAATGGTGGTGCTTCTTATAATCCATGCATCTTATTGCTTACCGGGGGTGGTGGCTGCAGTGAAACGGAGTCCCAGGGTGAAAACTGGAGGAGGCAGGAGTGGCATGATGCTGCAGGCAGAAGGCTGGGATGAGGGAGTGTACCGCCAGACACCCCCTCATCCCAGCCTGCTGCCTGCAGCAATGGTACCGGTAAGTTACATACACATTATAAGATGCTCCCCCATTATGGCCCCAAATTTGGGGGAAAAAAGTGCATCTTATAATCCATAAGACACAGTAAGTGAGTTGTATTGTCAAAAAGACAAGAAAAACACATCTTAGTAAGGGTACTGTCACACTTAGCGATGTACCAGCGATCCCGACCAGCGATATGACGAGGTCAGGATCGCTGGTACATCGCTAAGTGGTCGCTAGTGAGCTGCTACACAGGCAGATCTCACTAGCGACATCGCTGGGGACGGGGGTAGCTACTTACCTGTCACACCAGGTGATCCTGCGTCCTCCCGCCCGGCTCCACGCGTCGCTCGTCGTCACAGCAGGAAGCGCCGCAGGAAGCTGACGACGAGAAACAGTCCTGGACGTTCTCATGCGATCAGCGATAACCAGCGGGGGAGCCGGTCGTAGGTAAGTATCAGACACAGCGATATCGCTAGCAATATCGCTATAACGTCACTAGTTATAGCGATATTGCTAGCGATATCTCTTAGTGTGACATGCCCTTAGCACTTTTTTTTAGGGAAAAACGTGTAAAAGGTGATTGAAAAAAGTCACAGAAACAGTATAAAAAAGTCTAGCACTTCATGGCAGCCAGACTAGGGTCAGCTTCACTTTTGCAGTTTGCATCTTTGACAACCTAGGTGCATTGGCTTTTACTGCTCCCCAGGATGTCATGACATCCTTGTGTGACACATATGATGTCGCGTGATGCCTAGAGATGCATATCATGAAAATGAGGGATTTAGTGCCTCCCATGATACAGGGTCATAGATGCCATCCAGAGCCGTTTGAATCCTTTTGCTCCACTTTAGAAAAAATTGTTTCAAAAAACAAAAATGTTATCATTTGAAACAACAGTCCTCCAAAGCATGTCATTTTGTTGTGCTCTAGTGCAATTTTTAATGCCATTTTTTAAACTAATGCCCTGTAGGCACTGTTGTTTTTCAAAGATTTTCTCTCTAGGGCCCGAAAATGCCAATTTTTGATTGACTTCTATTGCAATGTATGAATCTATGGATATCTTTGTCTCACATACAATAGCATTAATCTTTGTACTTACTGTAATTCTATATTTCAGGGCTTTAGACGGTATCCTTTTTTCTGCTTGGCATTACTGTATTAAGAGCCCTGCTAGCATTATTTTGATTTTGCACCTAATAAGCAATCCGATAAAATTGTCATTTTTGTGAAATGCTGGAGTGATAATGATTCAGGTGGTAAGAAAAAAAATGATTGCAATTTAAGTTCAAATTGTGCTTTTACATGGAAATATATTTTGCTAGGAACAAAAATATTGGAATGTGTAAGTAAGCCACTACTATTTATTTGACCTGATTCTGCAAACAAAAGTAAATTTTACAATGTGCCCTTTTTCCTGGCACCTAATGACCAACACAATTTAAGCCTTTCTAGGGACACAATTTTTTCAGCATCATAAATCCTTGTAAAAACAACATTAATATTTCTGTGTGTTTCTTACAAGCATTTTTTCATTTTTAAGATTCAGCACAATTTTTTTTCACAAAAATGTAGCTACACCTGGCATTCTTATGCCAAGTCCTGGCCAGTTCCACCAACTTTTTGCAAAGCAGATAGGTTTAGCAGAGAAGTGGCTTGGCCAAGTGTGGCTGACTTATTCTTGATACATATTTTTTGATGAAAGACACATCACATTCATTAAGATCCACAAATCATTTTATTAATTTGACACATCTTATGCTGGTGCACTGCATTATAGCATACAAAACACTAATCTTGAGGAATCTAGCTAACTGTATATAGATTTTTCTATAACTTGCTAATTAAACATCTGATTGCTATATTTTATTTATTTTTTTGCAAAATATACCATTAAAATGTCAGCAAATATTTCCTGCAAATTGTAGCAAAATTACTGAAATCACAAGCATAGTTTTTAGGGAAGTTTGAGTTGCAATTTTTTAGGTTCACAAAGGATTTACCGTATATTTCGGACTATAAGGCTATGTACCCACGTATGCAGAAAATGTCTGACTTAAAACCAGACACCTTCCTAGAAAACGCGCATCTTTTTCTGCGTGTTTTCCGTGCGTTTTTTGAGCGATTTTTGCGCGTTTTTTATGTGTTTTTTCCAGAACGTCCCCAGTCTCATAAAAAATAGTTAGAAATGCAGATTTTTCCGTGAAATTAATGAGCATGCTGTGTTTTTTACCGCGATGCGTTTTTTTCGCGGAAAAAAGTGCATCAATATGCACAAAAGTGCAGAGTTCATTAAAATTAATGGGATGCTTCTTGTAAGCGTTTTTTAAGCGTTTTTGCCAGTAAAAATGCTTAAAAAATGCGAAAAAAAAACGCTTACATGGGTACGCAACCTAAAGGTACTGTCACACTAAGCGATATCGCTGGCAATATCGCTATAACTTGTACGTTTGTAGTGATATTGCTAGCGATATCGCTGTGTCTGATACTTACCTATGACCCGCTCCCCCGCTGGTTATCGCTGATTGCGCAAGAACGTCCTGGACTGTTTTTCATCGTCAGCTTCCTGTGGAGGGACGAGCAACGACCGTGGAGGTGGGCGGGAGGACGCAGGATCGCCTAGTGTGACAGGTAAGTAGCGACCCCCGTCCCCAGCGATGTCGCTGGTGAGATCTGCCTGTGTGGCAGCTCACTAGCGACCACTTAGCGATGTACCAGCGATCCTGACCGCGTCATATCGCTGGTCGGGATCGCTGGCACATCGCTAAAGGTGCTGTCACACTTAGCGATGTACCAGCGATCCCGACCAGCGATCTACCAGGCAGATCTCACAAGCGACATCGCTGGGGACGGGGGTCGCTACTTACCTGTCACACTAGGCGATCCTGCGTCCTCCCGCCCACCTCCACGGTCGTTGCTCGTCCCTCCACAGGAAGCGCCGCAGGAAGCTGACGACGAGAAACAGTCCAGGACGTTCTCGCGTGATCAGCGATAACCAGCGGGGGAGCGGGTCGTAGGTAAGTATCAGACACAGCGATATCGCTAGCAATATCGCTATAACGTAACAAGTTATAGCGATATTGCTAGCGATATCGCTTAGTGTGACAGTACCTTAAGTGTGACAGCACCTTAAGACACTTTTTTCCTCCAAAAATGTGGAGGAAAATGGGGGTGTGTCTTATAGTCTGGATGTACCTGCTCTGTCTGTGGTTGGGAGGTGGGGGAGTAGCATTGGTGGAGCAGGGGTTCACAGATGCAGTAGCCGGCTACTGCAGCTAACTCCTGTGCCCGCTGCTAAAGAGAAACGAATATTCACTGCATTCAATGCCGATGGGTGTGAAGGGAATTGAATATTAATTCTCTTTAATATCATCCTGGTATGATTGGCCCCCATCCATGTCCAGTATGCAAGGCCCCATCCCTATCCTGGTATGATTGGCCCCCACCCTCATACATGTATGCATTGCCCAACCAGAAAACATTAAAAAAATTACGCTTACCTTCCTGGCATTCCCTCGCAACATCTTGTTCCGATGTCAGCAGCTGCTTTATGCTTGCAAGCAGTGCTTGGCAGGGGCATCATGCACTGCTTGCAAGTCAAAGTGCAGCTTCTGGAATACTCACTGCTCTGCATGCCAGGACTGTGTGCACAGAAAGCAGTGAGTATTCATTCCTCTTTAATAGATAGCACAGAGTCAGCTGGAGCCTTCTTTCAGCTGCCAGTGGTCACGTTTGCTGCTAATAAAGGGAACAAATATTCACCACATTCAATGCCCATGGGAGTGGAATGTGGAGAATATTCATTTCTCTTAAGTACACAGGAACGTGGAGGCCACACACATGATTGAGCAAGAAATAATTGTCTTGAGGCATTTCCACTGCAGATGGATAAGCCTTTAATTTAATTTTTCCCTTTGATTTTGAGTATCATTCCAAATCCAGACCAAAACAGAATATATATACTGTTATTCGTTGCTATGGACATCATAGACAGTTTTTTTCAGTCTAAATTTGTTTATATTTATTTTTTATCAGCCTTAATTTGCTTTATTCTATTACCACCATTTAAGATGTTACATCAGTTAACACAATGCATAAAGTGATGTTTAACTGCCTAGTTAATACTCTTTTATAAGCTGCTTTGCATTGTTTCTCTTGGAGTAATCCATACTTAATCACTATTTCCAAATATTCTCCCCATGTGAGCTTCTTTGCTACAATACCTCATGTTCAGACAGGAAGAAGTGTTTATAAACAATGTTTAAATATGGTTTATTGCTAGAGTAGCAATTCAAAGCATTCTAAACAGCACTTTCAGCAAGGTATTTATCCACTTAACATACATTGATGGACAGAGACTGTCATGGCTGGGTGTAAGTTCCCGCACCATAACGGATTATGCCTGTCATGCATTTAACCCCTTAATGACAGGGGTATTTTTTGTTTTGCATTTTCCTTTTTTGCTCCCCTTTTTCCCAGAGCCATAACTTTTTTATTTTTTGGTCAAAATGGCCATGTGAGGGCAAGTTGTACTTTTGAACAACATTATTGGTTTTACCATGTTGTGTAACATAAAATGGGAAAAATTTCCAAGTGCGGTGAAATTGCAAAAAAGTGCAATTCCACACTTGTTTTTTTATTTGGCTTTTTTACTAGGTTCACTAAATGCTAAAACGGACCTACCATTATGAGTCTCCAGGTCATTACGAGACATAGGCACCAAACATGCCTAGGTTCTTTTTTGTCTAAGTGGTGAAAAAAATTCCAAAGTTTGTAAAAAAAAAAAGTTGCCATTTTCCAAAACCCGTAACGTCTCCTTTTTTCGGGATCTGAGACCGGTTGAGGGCTTATTTTTTTGCATGCCAAGCTGACGTTTTTATTAATACCATTTTGGTGCAGATACATTCTTGTTATTGCATTTTATTGCAATGTTTCAGTGACCAAAAAAAGGTAATTCTGGCGTTTCGATTTTTTTCTCACTCCGCCGTTTACCAATTTGTTTAATTCTTTTTTATATTGATACATTGAGCGATGCAAATATGTGTATATTTGATTTTTTAAATGGTTTTATTTTGAATGGGGCGAAAGGGGGGTGATTTAAACTTTTATTTTTTTATTATTTTAATATTTTTAAAAACTTTTTTTACATTTTGTATGCTTTAATAGTCTCCATGGAAGACTAGAGGCTGCACTTGCTTTATTGCCACTGATGCATACAGCAGGGCTGCAGCCCTGCTGTATGTATCAGAAATGTTCACTTGGTATGAGTGCTGACCACTGGGTGCTGCGATTATACAAATGGTCTGTCTTGCCCAGGGAGGCAAGTGTGTCACAGGGAGGGTGAATGCGCTGTTAGGAGAAGCACCGAAGGTGCAGAGGGATGGCGCTTAGCCTGTGGATAGACGAATGTGCCGCTGGTGTGGCAGCACCCAGTTGTGGACATTCATGCCTGTCACAAACAACACAGGATAGTTTCCTGAACATATTACAGTGCAAATTTCTGGACACCCACACCAATTATTGGATATACCGGTTCCTGCATAATTTAAGGTGTTAAATCTGTGGGTCTAGTGATTTCGCACATGAAGGGTGCCCTTTCATCCTCAGTAGCCGCTGCTTCTCAGACATCTGTTTCTCCACATTATTAATGAATATACCCAGTACTGAATAGTGCCTACTTACGACAGCTGTTCTTTAATAATATATGGAATTTTCCATTACAGCTCCTATCAGTTAAAACCAACTGTTGAAATTCTGCTTCTGATGAAGGTCAATTGTATGACCGAAAGCGTTCAAGAAGTATATTGAACTGGATGTTTTTTACAATAAAGAAACTGTCAAATCATTTTTGCTTTTGAGTGCTAAGTTTTTGTACTGCATCAAACAGAGGGAGGTGTCCATTGACGGACTAAGTTTGTCATTGGATGTTAAAGGGTTAAACTGTCACTATTTTGTAAACACGCAGTGACAGTTCCATGCCGACAGCTGTCACAGACAGCTAAAAGGCATGGAAAGATGTGCGGGGGCCCTTACCATTGGTCCTCACACCCATAATGTTGTGGTCAGTCAGTCAATCTGACTGACCAATCACAGCATGACCGCGTATGAGATGCTGAAATATCAGCACCTCTCGCCCGGTCAGTGCAGGAGCTCAGTACTGCCAGTGGCTGAGCTTCTGCACTAACAGTCAGGAGCAGCATCTGTTCCTTTTGTTTGCATAGGTTTTATCCCACACTCTAAGGGTACTGTCACACTAAGCGATGCACCAGCGATCCCGACAACGATATGGATCGCTGGTGCATCGTTAAGTGGTCGCTAGTGAGCTGTTACACAGGCAGATCTCACCAGTGACATAGTGGTCGGGGGTCACTACTTACCTGTCAGACGCGGCGATCCTGACGTCCTCCCGCCCGCGTCCACGCGTCGCTCGTCAGCGCCACAGGAAGCTCGGCAGGAAGCTGAGGACGAGAAACGGCCCATGCCGTTCTCGCACGATCAGCGATAACCAGCGGGGGAGCGGGTCAGAGGTAAGTATCAGACATAGCGATATCGCTAGCAATATCGCTATAACATCACAAAACCAGTGACGCTATAGCGATATTGCTAGCGATATCGCTTAGTGTGACAGGCCCTTAAAGATATTTCTGATAGGATTTAGACTGTAGGGACAGTGATTATAATGTGTGGACACCATTGTAGGCATTTACTACAGGCCGCCTGTGCAAGCTGAAGATATGGATGAACGCTTTATGCATCAAATGGCCAAGTTCTCCAAAAAATATGACATAGTTGTCATGGGAGATTTCAACTATCCAGACATTTGTTGGGAATCTCTCTCAGGTAAAACTAACAACTAACAGGTCAAGGAAATTCTTATCCTCTCTTGCTGACAACTTTATCTATCAAAAGGTAGGGGAGAAAACAAGGGGAACTGCTACCTTGGATCTAATCCTTATAAACAGGGAGGACATGGTTGAGGAGGTAAAAGTGGCTGGGACCCTAGGAGGTAGCGACCATGCTATTTTAGAATTTTGGATAACTAGAGGTGGAAGACCTGTGAAGACTCAGACATCAAGGTTAGATTTCAGAAAGGCAGATTTTAAGGGATTCAGAAAGAGAATTGGAGGTATCCAATGGCTGGATATCCTTAAAGACAAAAATGTCCAGGAAGGATGGGAAATCTTGAAAAATGAAATTCTCAAAGCACAGTTGTTAACAATTCCGAAAAGAGGGAAGAATAGGAAGCATTTAAGGAAACCAGGATGGATGAACACAGAACTTAAGCACATGCTAAAAAGGAAGAAAAAAATGTTTATAAAATGGAAAGAGGGAGGCATATCTAAAGAAGAATATAATGCTGTCTGCAGAACCTGCAGGGCACAAATTAGATTAGCTAAACCTGAAAATGAATTGAGGCTTGCAAGAGATGTCAAAAGCAATAATAAAGGATTTGGGGGATATGTCAAAAGTAAAAGAAAAGTCAAAGATGCTATAGGATTTTTACAGGATGAAAATGATGAAATGGTAAGACAGGATGTTGAGAAGGCTGAACTTTTAAATTCCTATTTTGCATCTGTTTTCTCTCAGAAAGGAAATGTAACATCAACTGTTCTTCACTGTCCTATTAAGGGAATAGAAGAATCCAGGATATCTATAAACAGAAAGATAGTGAGGAAACACTTAGCTAACCTAAATGAATTCAAGTCTCCAGGTCCAGATGAATTACACCCCAGAGTACTGAAGGAGATAGCAGAAGAAATTTTTGAACCCCTCTCCATAATCTTTGAAAATTCTTGGAGAACAGGAGAAGTGCCAGAAGACTGGAGAAGAGCAAATGTTGTTCCTATCTTCAAAAAGGGGAAGAAGTTGGACCCAGGCAACTATAGGCCGGTGAGTCTGACTTCTATACCAGGAAAGATCTTTGAACAAATTATTAAGCAACATGTATGTCAATACCTGGATAAGAATGAAATGATTAAACAGAGTCAGCATGGGTTTGTAACTAATAAGTCATGTCAGACTAGCTTAATTTCCTTCTATGACGGTATCACTGATTGGGTGGATCAAGGAAATGCTGTAGATATAGTATATCTTGACTTCAGCAAAGCATTTGACAAAGTCTCTCATACAATCCTTATTGAAAAAATGACTAAGTATGGAATGGACAAGGCAACTGTTAGGTGGATTCATAACTGGCTTAGTGATCGGACCCAAAGAGTGGTCGTAAATGGCTGCACATCCAGTTGGAAGAATGTCTCAAGTGGGGTACCACAGGGCTCTGTCCTGGGCCCTGTATTGTTCAACATCTTTATCATCGATTTAGATGAAGGAATTGAGGGTAAACTGATTAAATTTGCTGATGACACAAAGCTAGGAGGGATAGCTAATACTAGAGAAGAGAGAGAGAGGAATCAAAAAGATTTAAATAAACTGGAGAAGTGGGCAGCAACTAACAGAATGGTTTTTAACAGGGAGAAATGCAAAGTACTACATCTGGGCAATAAAAATGAAAAAAGCATATACAGAATGGGAGGAATAGGGCTTAGTGACAGCACATGTGAAAAAGACTTGGGTATACTAATAGATCACAGACTGAATATGAGTCAACAATGTGATGCAGCAGCAAAAAAGGCAAATGCAATTCTAGGATGTATTAACAGAAGCATACAGTCTAGATCACGTGAAGTCATTATTTTCCTCTACTCCTCTTTGGTCAGACCTCATCTGGAATATTGTGTCCAGTTTTGGGCACCACATTTTGAAAAAGACATCAACAAACTGGAGCAAGTTCAGAAAAGAGCGACCAGAATGGTGACCGGTCTGCAAACCCTGTCTTATGAGGAAAGGTTGCAGGATTTGGGATTGTTTAGTTTGCAAAAGAAAAGACTGAGAGGAGACTTAATAGCTGTCTACAAATATCTAAAGGGCTTTCACATTGTAGAAGGATCAACTTTATTCTCATTTGCACAAGGAAAGACTAGAAGCAATGGGATGAAACTGATTGGGAGGAGACACAGATTAGATATTAGAAAAAACTTTTTGACAGTTAGAGTGATCAATGAGTGGAACAGGCTGCCACAAGAGGTGGTGAGTTCTCCTTCAATGGAAGTCTTCAAACAGAGGCTGGACAGACATCTGTCTGGGATGATTTAGCGAATCCTGCTTTGAGCAGGGGGTTGGACCAGATGGCCCAGGAGGTCCCTTCCAACTCTACGATTCTATGAATGTGATGGTGCTATGTAAGTGTGAATATAAATAATATTATAAAATGCTATGAGTCTTATCTCTTCTTTTGTGTGCAATTGTTTTAGAGGCTAAAATTGGAGATGAGCAGATTGAGGTCAAGAATAATTTACTGAAATTAAGAGATTCATGCAAAATCAGACATTTTGAGAATCAATTTGCCATTCACAAAAAAATACTTGCCCACAATATTAATGCATCATAGAGCAGGTAAATGTCATTTTGAATTGCCACAAGAGCTTCCCCATAATGTCCTCAGCTATTGCATCTTACAGATTATCATACCTTGTTCCATGGTGGTAAGTATCTGGGTCAGCACAAATCAATGGTTCCCAGTGGAGCAGAGCCTATTTGGAAGAGTTATTTTCCATTTAAAGTGTCACTGTGTGAGCCACTCTCTTCTGTAGAGTGTAAGCTCTTATGATCTGTGGGGACATCACTCTCCTGTAGAGTATAAGTTCCTATAATCAGCAGGGTCCTCTCTCTCTCGCCTGTAAAGTGTTAGCTCTTATGATCTGTGGGATCCTCTCTTGCGTGTAAATTGCAACTCTTATTGTCAGCAGGATCATATATTTCTCGCCTGTAAAGTGTAAGCTCTTATGAATAGATACATTCTCTCTTTGTGTCTCTCTCCTATCATCAAGGCGTATTTTATAGATTACAAGCTTTCTAGTATTGACATTAATTCTCCACAAATCATATTTTAGGCGGGTATTCAATAAATTTGGCAAATTTGAACTTCAAAATATTTGTTCATCTCTAGCTAATATGAAGTCATACACATGGGGCCAACTGTGACAAAACAGTAAACACTAGCATTAAAGGGTGCTTGTGCAGGACGTGTATTGGCATCCTCCTTTTTTCCCAACCCCCATATACTCAATCACATTAGCATGAACATTTCCATTAGTTACAAATATAAAATATGCTAATACTGCATAACATTAACTGTAATATTTGGGATATTTTGATAATAAAAACAATGACTTTTATTTTTTAACTTTTTCAGTGTTAATATTTCTGCCTTGAAAGTAGAGGTCCTGGGTTTGAATACTGAGTCAGAACATCCACAATGAAGTTAAGTTTAACTTTTTAAAAGTATTTAGTGAGCACTTTCCGATGACAAGAGTAACCTTGCCTACATGTGGAGATGAATTCAGATGTTGGAATATAATGATCTAGTTGCACAGCATGTGTACTATGATTGAACTTGCACACCCAGATCCTGCTGATCTGGCTGCACATATACTATGTATACCTCTGCTGTGGCACATAGTGTTTATGGCTCAGTTATACATAATGGACCAATATTCATTATAAATTTTTCTTGACTGTTTCACATTATACACAGCACTAACTGGTATATAGTAGCTTTACTTATTTAATCAAAATGAAAGAGCATAAGAAATTTTTATATTAGTTCTATTGATGAACAAGAGTAGGCCAAAATATGTTCAGAGGTTTGAAAGTCCTCTACATTCTATCAATCAAGAAGCCTTACTCCTTAGATAAAATTAACTGTGCTGAATCAACTATGTAAGTTATACAAATAAAACTAGCATAGCAACCCCCGGCACACTGTGATCAAATATGATCACAGCATTCCGAGAGCAGGCAGAGGGGCTCTCAGCTGTGACAGCCCCTCTGCCTTTGGATCGGAGACTCCATGGCATGACGCATGGTCCCGATCACTCACATGGTAAGCCGATGTAGTCATGAAGACATCCTGGTAACCAGAGCAGAGAGACTTCCTGTCATGCACAGTGCTTGTCAGGAAGCCTTTCCGGTTAGTATATAGAAGCTGCGGCACTGACAGATTCTATAGCATGCAGATCTGCATGCTATAGCAGCGATCAGCCTGCACAAAATGAGTGTCCCATAGTGGGAAAAGATGTAACAGTAAGAAAGAAATAAAAAAATATATAATTGTAAAATTATTTTATAAAAAATAATAATAAAAAAATCAATATTTATTCCATCAATAAATATTTTAATAAAAAAAATCTAAACTATAAAAAGTACACATATTTAGTATTGCCATGTAACAACTTGTCCCACTAGTTAACCCCTTTATTTAACACCATTAAAAAAAACCAGGCAAAAAAAAATGCTTTATCACAATACTGGGAAACAAAAAGAGGAATTACACGCAATAAAAAAGACAGATATAAATAAATGTGGTACTGCTAAAAACATCATCTTGTCCTGCAAAAAACAAGCCACCATACAGTGCCATCAGCGAAAAACTAAAAGTTATAGCTCTCAGAATAAAGAGATGCAAAAGTAATTACTTTTTCTATAAAATAGTTTTTATTGTATAAAAGCACCAAAACATAAAAAAGATATAAGTGAGTTATCGCTGTAATTGTACTGACCCAAAGAATAAAACTGCTTTATCAATTTGACCACATGAGGAACAGTGTAAATGCCCCCCCAAAAGAAATTCATGAATTGCTCATTTTTGCTCATTATACCTCACAAAAATCGGAATAAAAAACTATCAAAAAAGGTCATGTGCCTGAAAATGGTACCAATAAAATCGTCAACTCATCCTGCAAAAAATAAGACCTCACATGACTCTGTGGGCCAAAATATGTAAAAATTATAGCTCTCAAAATGAGGTGATGCAAATCTATTTTTTGCAATAACAAGCGTCTTTTAGTATGTGACTGCTGCCAAACATTAAAACCTGCTATAAATAAAAAATCAAACCCACCTTTAAAAACACCTTAGTTAGGGAAAAATAATAATATTAAAAAAATGTATTTATTTCCATTTTCCCATTAGGGTTAGGGTTAGAGTTAGGGTTAGGGCTAGGGTTAGGGCTAGGGATAAAGTTATGGTTAGGGTTGGGGCTAAACTTAGGGTTGGGCTAAAGTTAGGGTCATGGTTACGGTTGAGATTAGGGTTACGGTTGGGATTACGGTTAGGGCTGGGATTAGGGTTAGGTGTGTGGTTAAGGTTATGGTTCAGGTTGGGATTAGGGTTAATGGTATGTTGGGTTTAAGGTTGAAGTTAGAATTGGGGGTTACCACTGTTTAAGCACATCAGAGGCTCTCCAAATGCCACATGTCATCTGATCTTAATTCCAGCCAATTTTGCATTGAAAAGTCAAACGGCGCTCCTTCCCTTCTGAGTTCTGCCATGTGCCAAAACAGTGGTTTAATCCCACATATAGGATATCAGCATACTCAGGACAAATTGCACAATGACTTTTAGGTTCCAATTTCTCCTGTTACCCTTGGGAAAATAAAAAATTAGGGGCGAAAATATCATTTTGTGAAAAAAATAAGATTTTTTATTTTTGCGGCTCTACATTATAAACTTCTGTGAAGCACTTTGGGGTTAAAAGTGCTCACCACACATCTAAATAAGTTCCTTAGGGGGTATACTTTCCAAAATCATGTCAACTGCGGGGGTTTACACTGTTTAGACACATCAGGGGTTCTCCAAATGCAACATGGTATCCGATCTCAATTCCAGCCAATTTTGCATTGAAAAGTCAAACGGCAATCCTTCCCTTCCGAGCTCTGGCAGGCACCCAAGCAGTGGTTTACCTGCATATATATGGTATCAGCATACTCAGACCAAATTTTAAAACAATTTTTAGTGTCCAATTTCTCTTGTTACTGTTGGTAAAATAAAACAAATTGGATCTGAAGTACAGTTTTTGTAAAAAAAGTTAAATGTTTTATTTTTAACATTCCAAAAATTCCTGTGAAGCACCTGAAGGGTTAATAAACTTCTTGAATGTGATTATGAGGACCTTGAGGGGTGCATTTTTTAGAATGATGTCACTTTTGGGCATTTTCTATCACATAGACTCCTCAAAGTGACTTCAAATGTGATGTGATCCCTAAAAAAATGGTGTAAAAATG